>NW_026575140.1:6282981-6930481 GCF_905146905.1 Nyctereutes procyonoides | reverse complement strand
AGCAGCCCTCAAATACAAAGCATGGTTTTTGCCTTTTATAAAACACATGACAAAGGGAAAACAGCTCTGGTAGCCTTGGAGATGGGCAAAGCTGCCCTCACATCCTAGCTCTGCCCCACCTAGTTTTGTGGTGTGGGGCAAGTACTTAATCAGCCTCTCAGGATAGTTTCCTCATCTGTGATACAAGGATGGCATGACCCCTCCTGTAGGGTCACTCAGAGGACTGCAGATGATCCATGAAAATCACCCAGCAGCTTGCCTACTGGGCCATTGTGGCCACTGGGATAGGATCCTATAGATTGTGCATGTGCCCACTGCAGAACAAGGTCCTGCCCATGAACCAGCAACCCAAGTACCCAATCTGAAAGTAACACTACATAGTTTGTCTCTGGGGAAAATTCTGCCCAGGAGTGATAGGAGCTGTGAATCTGAGAAGCTTGTGATGCAGATCAGGTTCTGTGCGATGGTTGCCAATCCCCCATGGATGATTAGAGCAGAGCTTGGAACTAAGGGAGATTCCTGCAGAGGCTAGAGCCAATTGGCTGCTCTCCTGAAATTTCTGAAATTCAAATGTTAATGATAGAGCAAATTAGCACCCCAACCCTACCTCCCAATAAATAACTTGACCTTTCAATCTAAGTATTTGAAAAATTATAGTGATTTTGAGAAGATCCAGATTTGGCTGTGCAAGGAAATTAGCTCCCTCTAAGCTTCTTTAGTACTAATTCAAGGCAGCAGTAGGAAGCAAAACCCAAAGCTTCCAATAGTTATGACCATGAGGGGTCTAGGAGTCACCCCATTCTCACCGGCACAGGTGGCTGTTCCCGGACCTCTTGTGCTCCCCCGAGCCCTGGGAAGGGGAACCATGCAGCAGGCCTGGAGTCTGTGAAGCCGTTGTACATGATGGCCCTGGGTCTGCTTGTCAAGTACCCAGACTCCGCACTGGGACAGCTCCGCATCGAGAGCACGCTGGACGGCAGTAGACTGTACATCACAGGGAATGGGGTCCTCTTTCAGCATGTCAAGTAAGGCCCTCTTCAGAGAGCAGCTTGGTCCCACTCAGGCTGGTCTTTGCCTTTCCTCGGGAACCAACCTGGGGCCCTGCCCATGAGCCAGAGGGAAGTAGTGTCCTTGGGGGCAAACTCATAATTTTTAGCTACACCCACCACCAACACTAAACTCAGGTCTTAGAGGAGAGTACAAGTGCCAAGTACAAGGGTTCCCAAGGTTCAAAGGCTTCAGTTGGGTTCATATTTCTGTTTTTTGCAATCCATTGCTGTTTTTAGCCCTCTTCTAGGTCTAAGATGACCAGGCCACAGTCACAACCCTCAGAGTGCTAGATACTTCCTCTGCCATGCAGATCTTTCTACAAAGGTCCTCCCCAACCCCAACCCTTGGGAGGCTTGCTAGATACACAGAAGGGCCAGAGCTGGGGGTGACCTCCAGAAGCAAAGCAAGGAAGGCTTCCTGAAGGAGGTGATACCTGGCCTTTGGCTCAAGGCATGAGCTCAGAGTGCCTCCATTAGTGCAGGAGCATGGACTCTAATCCTGTTTTATAGAAAGGTAAACTGATGTTCAGAGTGGGGCAACTCTCTTAGGGTCACAAAATATATTGGTACCAAAACTAAACATAGAAGTGGGTTTTCCTGAGCCCCTGGGAAGAAGGTCAGCCAACCCTGGGCATTTCAGGCTTTTGTGGCCCATACCACCCATCTCTCTCAGAGATGTCCCATCCCTGATATCATAGAGGGCAAAGACTAGTGCCTTTGGAGGCAAAGGGTTGATGTTCAGACCCCCAGCCTCTTTACTAGGCACACATGGTATTTGTAATCTCCCAAGACCATGGCAGGCTGCTAAACAGTAATTGAGATGTCATGGGCAGATACTTATGGAGGCAGAATCAGAGTAGCTGGGCCCTGGCCTGGCTTGTGGAACCTTAGGCAGAGTCTAGAAAATAGATCAAACTAGATGGTGAGCCTGTGTGTCCAGGTTCAGTCTCCTACAAGACATCACCAGATTTCTGGTTAAAGCAGGAAATATTAGTGACCAAAGGTTTGAGCCAGGGTGAGGAGCAAGGCATTCTAGATATGAAAAGTTGGCAGGCTGGACTCCCTTGGGGTGCAGTGCTGAGATTCTCTCTAACAGGCCTTTCCTCTGGGCAGAAACTGGCTGGGAACTTGTCGGCTGCCCCTGACTGAGACTATTTCCGAGGTGTATGAGCTCTGTGCCTTCCTGGACAAGAGGGATATCACCTATGAGCCAATGAAAGTGGCCCTGAAGACTCATCTGGAGCCGAGGACTCTGGCACCCATGGATGTGCTCAGTAAATGAGGAAGCTTCTTTATTTGAATTTAGCATCAGAGGAGAGCTTGGGTATCATAAAGGAAAGTCAAGACTGGCCAGGGCCAGGAACTAGATGGAAGAAGAGAGGAAAGTCAACATTTATAGGTTTTCCTAGAGGGAAACTTTCATGTTAAGGTACCCTTCCTCACCTCAAAGCCATGAGTAGCCTCTAGTAGTATAGACTGGGCAGTACAGACTGACCTCACTATGGGGCCACTGGGTCCTCAAGGGTAGGACTGCTCTGGCTCTGAGAGCTGACGTGCTGTGTTCATTTGATCCTCACAGCCATCCAGGGAGGAACAATCTCTGGGTCCGTTTAACAGACGAAGTAGAGACTCGGGGAAGTAACTTGCTCAAAGTACACAGTGACATCATGATCAAGCTAGAGTTTGAGTCTGAGTCCAAAACTAATTTTCAGCAGCTGTCTTATAACCTCTTAACAAAAAGTTTTAGATCAGGTTTCCACTGTATTGTCATTCAGCAATAGTCAACATTTATTGAGCACCCACCATATACCAGGAAAGAAGTAGACCTAATTAGGAGTATAGAAGTGAGCAAAATGGACCCAGTCCTCATCTTCATGGAGTTCACAATCTAATGATATTCCTCTTACTTAACTAAATAACCTGGTTATTTACCCTTTACTCATTACAAAGCTCATTAGAAACTGGTTCCCAAACATCAGACAAAGCCTAAGTCTAGTCCCCCAGAAAAACGGTCTTGGATTCATCTTCTCAAAATAAAGCCCCATTCTCCAGACATGGCTAGAAGCTTGGTCTCTATAGCAGTGACGATGATTTGATGAGATGGCAATGTGACATTTACCAAACTATACACACAAATATACAGAGGGACTCCTTTCCACATGAAGTTATACACCCAGCCAGAAACCAGAGGCAGTTGGCAATGCAGGTAGACAGGAACATTAGTCCAGCTTTCTTGAGAGAGGTGGGTGAGGGGAAGAGCATCAGTACCCTTGGGGATGAGATTTTAGAGGTCTCACCATTCCCACCCCCAGAGTCACCAGCTGACCTTGCAAGCTGCCATTACAAACCTACCTCACCACCCAGGAAATTGTATGGTGAGCTGCAGGGAAGGCCTGAGAGGAGTGGTGTCTAGGATTTCTGCTGCTCCTCAGAGAAGGCAACACAACCTAATGAAAATACTGAGTCTTAGCATATGATATTAACCAAAATGCCCTACCTAATTTCCCTTCTGGTCATGCGGTATGTTCCTTCTCACTGGTTTCCTTAGATGAGGAATGGATGGCAGAAATCACTGTGTATTCCCCGCAACAGATCATCAAAGTTTATGTTGGAAGCCACTGGTATGCAACCACCCTGCAGACCTTACTGAAGGTATGCTGGCCCCAGGCTACCCTCCTTTCTTTTGTGGCTTCTGTGGCTGAGCTGTTTTAGAATCTTGTCACCTGAGCCTCACAGAGCCCCTAGCACTTGCTTAGAATAAGACATTTGGGCTCCATGGCTGAAAATGCTCTTAGTATATGAGCCGCATGCTAGGAAGGTCCTCAAGAGTTTGGGTAGGGAGGAGACCAATCTGAGGGGTCTGGATCAAGCAAGATGCAGAGTAGGGTTACAAATGCCTTGAGAGGGTTATCTGGTCTAGAATCCAGCAAAACTTGAAGCAGGGATGTTCTTGTCCCTGGATGCTTGGCTCCCCATGATGGCTCCCTGTGGCTAATAAGACAAGGAGATGGAAGTCCCAAAGCCTGTTCTAGAACGGATGAGAAAATGAAGAGAAGACTGACCTGCCCTTTAACTAAAAGACTAACAGAGTCTGGTGTACAACCCCTTGCAGTATCCAGAACTTCTGTCCAACCCTCAAAGAGTGTACTGGATCACTTATGGGCAGACCCTGCTGATCCACGGGGATGGCCAAATGTTCCGACATATTCTCAACTTCCTGAGACTTGGAAAACTGTTTTTACCATCTGAATTTAAGTAAGTGACAAATGGAAATAAATTATGTGATAAAACCCCTTCTGCAACAAAAAAAACCTTGAGTTTGTAGCCTTCAGGAAGGAGGTTTTATTATTTCCAGTATGTCAACTGCTGGTCAAGGCAGCAGCTCTGAAGGCTGTGCCTCCACCCACACTCCCGCCCCAGCTGCCCAGCCTGATGACATCTTGTCATTTGCAGGGAATGGCCCCTGTTCTGCCAGGAGGTAGAGGAATACCACATCCCATCCCTCTCAGAGGCCCTTGCCCAATGTCAGGCATACAAGTAAGGAAACTTTGCTCTGGACACCACATGCTGGAGTTTGGACCTTTATAGTCCTCTTGAGAATCCTGTCTTAAGTCCCACCTCTCCATTCTCCTTGGGGCTCAGGGGGTGGAACAGGCCCAAGATTGGCCAATGACCTAAGTGAAACCTTTTAAGAGCCCTTCTCCTCCACTGTCTAAAGTTAACTAGCCAAAGGGCAGACCTGACCAACTGGTCGATGGCTAGTAGAAGCCTCTGCTTACTGACTCCCTCTTGGAGTCTGCAGGTCATGGACCCAGGAGAAAGAATCTGAAAATGAAGAAGCCTCCATCAGGAGGCTGCATGTGGTGACGGAAGGGCCAGGGTCTCTGGTGGAGTTCAGTAGAGACGCCAAAGAAGTAAGCCCCAGCCTTCTTTGGCTTGGTGTTGTCCTGAGTGAGAGTGCTGCCACAGGTTCAGGGGTGGGCTCTGCTACTGAGGGGCATAGCTGAATTAAGGAGCAGGGCCTACATGGATTCCTAGTGTGGTAACTATGTCTGAAAATTGAAGGAGGTACAGGGAGGTGTTGGCCACTTGTGGCCTAGAATGCTGATAGTATGTTCCTTTGGAATATGAGAGGCCCCTGGGATGGCATCACCCCCATTCAGGCTGAGCAAAGCTCAAGTGGCTGACCTCTGTGGAGGATGGGATTGATCTGTGTGAGCAAGTGAGGTCTTGAAGGCCCAGATTGTTAGGTCTCAGGTGAAGCTTCAATGTGGAAACACAAAATTCCCACAGCTGCTGTGTCCTCCTTCCCTAGACCACAGCCTGCATGCCTGTGGACTTCCAAGACTGCAATGACAGGACTCCATGGAACAAGGCCAAGGGAACCCTGGCCAGATCCAGTCAGATGGAGGAGGCTGAGCAGTACTCCCAGGCCATCCAGGTGTCCCTGTGCCAAGGTGCCAAGAGGGCGGGCAATCCCAGTACATACTCCCACTGTCCTGGCCTATGTGCCAACCCCAGATACTGGGGGGGCCACCCTGAGAGTCCTCCCAAGAAGAAATGCACCACAGTCAACCTCACACAGAAACCTGAAACCAAAGACCCTCCTGTCACCCCTATGCAAAAACTCATCTCCCTGGTAAGGGAATGGGACATGGTCAATTGTAAACAGTGGGAATTCCAGCCAGTGCCAGTTCCCCAGAGCAGCTCCATGGAGGAAGCTACCCTGCAGCCCCCTTCGGGAAGTGAGGCTGCTTCCCAGCCTGTCACCTCAGCTTCCTGGAAAGGACATTCCACAGGCTCAGAGAAGGACCTGGGTCAACAGGCAGGGGCTGGAGCTGGAGCCAAAGACAAGGGGCTGGAGCCAACCTTTAAGCCATACTTCCCTGTGAAAAGAGCTGTTACCCTGAAGGATTGGGGCAAGCAGAAGCCAAGGGAGAAAGGTGAGTCCTGCCCCATCCTTAACCTGAGTGTCATTTAACAACAGAGAGGACAAACCCTGGCCAAGACCATGGAGTGAATTAGTGACAAAAGGGGACTAGAACTCTCTATTCGCTGACATCAGATCTGCAAAGCAGCAGACAGAGATGACCAACACACTGGCATGGCTTGTGGGGCCAAGAGTCTGCACGAAGCATATGGGAAGAGGGTGTCTATGAAATAATAGGAGCACAAAGGAAGCTGGAGGTTAGGGAGTAATAAGGGGAAGGAAGTAGAAGTCTCGGTTGCTTGTGGAAACACAGGTCTTTGGTCTAGCTCTGGAGGCCAGGCTTCACATAGGGAAGTCATAGGAAATAGGGCTGAGGACATAATTTATCAGGACAGGTCTTGTGGGCCAAGTTCAGGACTTGGTACTTTATTCTGATCCTACAGGGTATGGGCAGCCACTGAAGAATTTTAAACAAGGGAGCAAGCAGTCAGGTGTGCATTGAGAGCTTGCTCCACCAGTAGAGGAAATGCAACAACAGAAGCAGAAGTATTAGAAGCAGAAGGTCATCCTAGGTCAAACAAGCTAGGCTGTTGCGGGGGGAAGGATGTAGGAAAGGATCCACACAGAGAGGGGCCAGGTTTCTGCCCTGTGTGACTGCAGGAGGTGGGTGATTGCTGAGGTGGGACAGACAGGAGAAAGAGCTGAAGAGAGAGGCATGTTGTGTGTGGTGGGGCACTGTGGAGATGACCCAGGGGAGTATGCTGAGAATTGCCATGTTGGGCTATTTCCTCTGTTCCCTCATCTTTCTACAGTATTCTTTTGCTTTTCCTTTTAAAGTCTTAGGCCCTCCTTGGAGGGGCCTTCTTGTGCCCTGCCTGTGAGCCCTGAGTTGGTCAGTCTAATGTACTCTTCAGAGTAGACATGTCAGAAAGCTCACCCAAAAAGGTCCTCCCATTTTACAGTTTTCCAATGATTTCCAGTCCCCCACCTAGAGTATTATCAGCTCTAGTTAATACCAGCCTTAGTTCAAGAGGGATTTGGAGAGTTCCTTGTTGTTCTGAAATGTAGGATTGGGCTTGTGATGCTTCAAAGACAATGGAGAGACAAGAGCCAGGACAGGCCCCTATCAGCAGAGGGTGCCACTTCTGAAAAGCTGGAGGCGGAAAGTTAGGGTAACTGTCTGTGCTGATCTGTCACCAGAGGCTCCTTCCCTGCTTGGGCTCTGAAGTGGCTCAAGGAGGACCCCCCCCCCATGTTGTTTTCACAGAAAGCCCTGGCCCTGAGCAGCCTCTGCCTGAGGCTGAGATGGATAATGCAGGGGTCATCCTCAAAGTGACCCATCCCCCTGTAGTGGGCAGTGATGGCTCCTGCATGTTCTTTGAGGACAGCATCATCTACACCACACAGATCGACAACCTCAAGCATACACCACCTACGGCCAGCCCCCAGCCCAAAGGTGAGACTCACTCTGAAGCCATACCTGGCCCTGTACTTCCTTGTGGAGATGCCTGAACCCCTACCCAGGGTCCTTCAGGAAGAAAGTCTCCCTCAGGTACCCTACACTTCTCCCCTTATTCCAGGCTGGCTCTAAGGCCTTAGCCACAGGCAACTGTGGCCAGTCTACTCTCTTCTCCACAGAGGTGACTTTCCTGAGCTTCTCTCTATCCTGGGAAGAGATGTTTTATGCACAAAAATGTCACCGCTTCCTGACTGACATCATCCTGGATTCCATCAGGCAAAAGGACCCCAAAGCCATGACAGCCAAGGTGGTCTCCCTGACCAACCGGCTGTGGGTATGTTTGACAAGCCTCAGACCTTGTTTCTCTACCTGTCTGTCCCCCTGTCCCCACAATAAGTGGTACCAGGCAAGGGGAAGCAAGTCAAGGGTAATAGGTCAGGGGCACAAGGGTGGCAAGAAGAGCACGGATAGGAAGACAGGGCAGTGTCATCTGAACCAAGCCTTGACCAAGAGGTAGTTTGGAATGACAGCCCCTGATCCCTGTAACTCCTGAAGACCAAGGGAAGCCCCTGCTCTGCATCCCACTCTGAAAGACAGGGAGCAAATGTGTGTCGGGCAGCTGCTTCCAGCCCTGTCTGACCAGGGGCTCTCCTGGCAGACCCTGAACATCAGCCCCAAGCAGTTTGTGGTGGATTTGCTGGCCATCACCGGCTTCAAGGATGACCGGCACACCCAGGAACGCCTGTACAGCTGGGTGGAGGTGAGGGCCAGTACCCCACTGGGAATGTTGACTCCATTATACCTCAAATGGATACTGTCCTGCTGCATGAAGGCCAGGCCAGTACTGCCCAAAAGGCAAGGCAGGCAGCTAGACCTCCAGTCCCTGGTCCCAAGGAGGGAGAAACAAGAGCTGAAATTACCCAGTCCAGAGTGATCAAAAAGCAGTATTAGGGCCACTGGTTTTGTTGATTTTCCTCCAATGGTACCAATTTTGCCTTCATCACTAACACCCCTGACCATGCTGGGAAGCACATCATGTGAGCCCAAGCTTTTGGGGTGCTGAAATCAGAGAAACTATTAGGAGTCAGACCTTATTAATGGGTGATACTGACTTTACCTACTTAGCTATATCACCACTTTTGTACGTTCCTTTCATGTATGAGCTGCTTTAAAGCGTTCTTTACCAAAAAAATGTTCCGTAAAACCAAAGGATTGATCCTTTTGGTTTTTTGATTCCTTAAAATAATTTTAGAGTTGTAAGTTTTTATTTTAACATTGTAGGTGAAAAAGATTTAGCTAATTTCTCATTAATCTGGTATTTCTATAATCAAGTACCTTATTATGACACTTTATCCTAAACACACCAGTTGCCTATACTATTAGGCCTCTGGTTGGTCTATTGATTGGAAAGGTAATGTCAGCATCTCCAGCTAGAAAATGGAAAACCAGTGGCCCAAAACATACATTTTTGACCCTCTGGTCATTCTGGTAGCCACTCCTAGCCACAGCCTTGTGAGAAGTGTTTGGGCAAAACTGAGCCTGAGAGCATCAGAGGCCACAGACCTTGCCCTACCCCTGCCCCCAGATGGGAGGACCCCGCCCACACAGTGCTAGAGTAGGGAACCAGCCAGGGATAAGACGGGCCTTTCCTTCTAGCTCACACTGCCTTTCGCCAGGAAATATGGTTGCTGCATGGACCTGCTCATCCAGAGGGGCCTGTCAAGGTCCATCTCTTACTCTATCCTGGGCAAGTACTTACAAGAGGGCTAGGGTGACCAGAAATGCGCCCTCACATAACCCCCACCTGCCAAGGCTCATTTTAAGAATGTGTGTGCCCATCTGAAGGTGTGTCAGTCTATTTTTATTATAAATAAAGAGTAATTTACGAGTCAAGGGCCTGGACTCTCTCTGAGACACCAAAGACCTAACAACCACTGAAATAATTTTAGTTAACAACTCTAACTGAAAGCTATTCAAAAGATGTTGAGTCAATATAACCAAACTAACCCAGGAAAAGAAGAGCTGGACTTGGGCAGCCAGGGCAGTCAACAGTTAAGGGTACAATAGGGGTGGGGTTGCCCTACATTTGAGAAGCTGGCCTTAAGACCAGCGGTTGGGAAACAACAGCTGGGAACCCACCTATGTTCCTCCTGAGGGTAGGGGCAGCCCAGTTGCTGCCCAAAGCCACAGGGCTGGTAGGGTACCACCAGCCAAGAGCATGGAAATACCCACACTCAGCTCTAGCCTAATTCTAACCCGTAACTGGGGTGGGAATTGGAGAGGGAAGAGAAGGGGACATGGGGCCAGAAGCTAAGAATCAGGGTAGTCATTCAGGCTTTGCAGCCAGGCTCCTTAGGAGAAGTCCATGCCAGTCTGCCACTGGGCACAGATATCATAAAGAGTAGTCAATAGGGTAGTGCACATGGGCTGGAGGTGGCCCAGCTGGCAGCCACACTCTGGTCACAGCAGATCCTGAGAGGTGACATTTCTTGGAGCAAAAGCTGCTGGATCCACCGTCTGTCTTCCAGCCTGGGCTCAGACCTGTGGTTGACAAGCTAGGCATGACTGCTTGTTTCCTCAACTCAGGGTCCAAGGGGGATCTCTAGTTTATGGCCCTGGCCCACCCACCCCCATTTCCACCTAAAGGAAAGGCAGCCATCGGCCTGGGCTGGGGCTGGCAGATACAGGACAAAATGGTACTCACACAGGACAAGTCCTCAAGTCCCCTGCCCAGGGCCTGCCCTGACACACAGCTGCTGTCAGAGCCACTGGATCCACTGACTGATGGGCATTGGGATGAGACCTCTGAGTCCTCAGGAGCTAGGGAGGAGGAAGGTAAGCTGTCAGCAAGGGATGGCCAGACCTTAAGCGATACCAGCCTGCCTCTGCCAGGTATCTTTGAGACCTACTCAAAGACAGCTGACTGCCCAGCTCCACCTCGGCTTCCAGCGCTGCTTCCTCTGGGACGCTGGTAGAATACAGGGGCCAGCGGACTCCCAGAAGAGCCGGGTCTCTGTACAGGTGCAGGTTGAGGGACCCCAGTACGGAGCAAGAGGCGGGGTCTCCAGGAAGGGGACTCCAGGCCCCCAGGTAGCGGCTGTCACAGTCAAATGGGGCCACAGCAATAGAGGCCCGAGAGCGAACTTCTGTGTAAGAGAGAGGGTCAGGTTTGGACAGGCCAGAGCCCACCTGGGCCAGGGTCCTGCAGGGAGCACAGGCAAGGGCTGATGACAGAAGTTCACGTCGCCTCCCATGCAGCCTTCCTCCCCCACGCCCCCTGCAGCCTGCCTGCTACCTCGGCACTTCAGGACATAGTCGACAGTGCGGTCGTTGATAGCTTCCTCGCTGGGGGCGAGGTCCCGGAAGGCCTTGTTCCCCACACCCATGGACACCATCTCAGCCATGCGCACCTCTGGGTGGAGAGTGGGAATAGGTGCGCATCAGCCTTGTCCTTGGGCCTCTGTCCACCCACCCCCTCGAGTGAGTCCTTCCTGAACATCCATACCCAACAGATCGCCCATCCTGTGCATTGAGCCCTTCTGGTGCCATGCTCTCCTCCCAACAATCCTGGGGGCAGGTATTGCCCTTTTAAAGATAAGGTCTCTGCTACTCAGAGAGTTTAATACTGTGCCCACAGTCAGGGACAGCGATACTAGGACTGCCTGACCTTGCAGTTCTTTCCCCTACACTGGCTGCTGCTGCTGGACCTCCATGCTCCCAAGCATTTCCTGGTCCCTAGGCCCTGCCTAGGCCCCTGTGGGACACTGTAAGCTCTCGAGAGAGGGGATCTTTCATTGAAGCAGGGGACAGGGACACACCCTTGTTGTGGATGGCCTGCCTCCAGAGCAGACGAGAAATGTCAGCCGTCCAAGTCTGCTTAGTGGCCAAGCTGGCAGCCTGCAGCACAAAGGTGTCCCTAGCCTTGCGACGGCGGAACCAGATCTCAAACCGCAGGTTGCTATCCCCACAGCACTCAGTGAGGCCCAGGTCTGCCATCTGTGTGGCCAGGAGAGGGGATTGGTGAGGCACTGGGTGGGGGAAGGGGGCTGGGAGCACAGGAAGGGTCAGGTGGGCCTACCTTGAAGGAACGCTTATAGGTAAATGTGTCGGTGCCTGTGGGTCCTCGGCGGGGCTTGCTGAAGAGCAGCAGCTCCTCAAAAAGAAAAACGCGGCGCAAAGACTTACGGCGCCCAGTGCGTACCATGAACTCATCCTGTCGCACCAGCTGCCCCTGTTCCTTGAGGTTAACCTGCCAAGTTGGGGCCCAGTGAGTGTCCAGCCTCTGCTGCCCCCTCCCTTCACATGCACTGTCCCCCACGGCCTAGCAGGACTCACATCACAGCCCTGAATGGCATCCATGGCTAGCAGGTCATTGCCATGTCGCAGCTGGAAGCGCACAAGGCTCTGGGCAGCCCGCAGGGCACTCAGCTCCTGCACAGCACTCCCACAGGCCCGTGCCAGTTCCTGCAGCAGCAATGCATACTTGCTCATGCGCTGGATGGGCTTCAGCAGATAGGAGGCCAAGTCCAAGTGGTCCCCCAGTGCTTGCTGCTTGTCCTGCCAGGTGTGTGGGAGACCATCAGGTGGCTTCAGGGCACTTCCTCCACCCCCTCCACCCCTCCAGTCTTAGGCTCATCTACCTTGAAGAAGGCATGACCGAAGCTGGTCATCAGGGCATCGGAGCGAGGTTTATTCTTGCTGTAGAGTGCATACATCCCAAACTGCACCCTCTGTGAGGACATACAGCTCAGCCCAGGTGCAAGGGGGCCAGCCTCCAAAGTCTGACCCCCATGGGTCAGATACACTCAGCTTTAGAGGACCAAAATGCCAACACACAGCTCCAAGGGAAGCCTCCCCTGATCCAATCTGCCTGGTTTTGAATGAAGGGTACCCTGGCAAGAATAGGCACTGTGCAGAACGGGGCTTGCCCACAGGGCCTCTGCTCCTCCCATTGCTCTGGGAACGCCACTCTGGGATCCCTCACCTCATACTACCCCTTCTCTTGCCCACTACACTCAGCCACTTTGACCTGCCTCTTCCTTTCAACCTGATCTTTCCTCTGGATGGAACACTCTGACTCTAGTCCCTCCCTCTGGCCCCAGCTTAAACATCAACTCCTTAAAGAGGCCTCTAACTGCCCCACTCCTGCACCACCACTAATTCACAATCATCTATCTTGGTTATTTTCTTCCTGGCCCCAACTATAATCTAGAGTGCCCTTTTTTATTTCTATGCCTCTTCTTCTATGAGCACCCAGAGGGGCAGGAAGCTTGCTGGTCTTGCTCATTGCTGTACCTAGCACAGAAGCCTGGCACCAAGCATGCACCCAAGAGCTAACTCTGTTGAGTGTGGCCGAATCAGCTAGGGCTCATGTGGCCTATGGGCTTACATGGCGCAGGAAGGCATAGGCTACCCGGGATGGATGCTGGGTACAGGACTCCAGTTCACGCAGGAAGAAATGACAGTGGAAGTCCCGCAGCTTCTCCAGGTTGCCAAAGAGGTGGGCACGCTGCCCACGGAGGCCCTGGGGCACATCAGGACGATCCAACTCAGGGAAGTAGTTCTCTATGGTGTAGTCAAGAGCACGGACATACTCCTGCTCCGTAGCCACCATCTCCGCCAGCACCAGCTGGAGCCTACCAAACAGGTGGAATCAGGATTAAGGACTTCTCTCCTGCCACTGCCCTCCCTGCTCTGCCCACTGCCTGTACCTGCTGAGGCTCCTGGGGTCGGAGGTGCTTGGCAGAGGCATGGTAGGGGATGACCCTGGCTGGGCACCACCTCCAGTCTCCGGTCCGTGGCAGGCAGCCGCAGTGGCCACGTGGTGGCAGTGGTGGGCAGGCTGTCTGAGACTCTGCCCTAAATTCTGATCCAGGCTGTATGCCTTCCTCAGGGGAGGGGTGGCAGATGCAGCTGGGACTCTGCTGACACACAGGCTAGCCGTGCTGACTGTCATGGTCGTCGTCAGTGGTGGCTTCAGTACGGCGTCTAGCTTCTGGTCCAGTGCCAGCCAGGTGTCCTGGCATTGTGCCCAGGCCCAGCGGCACTCCTGGCGGATGCCCTCAGAACCCAACCCTGTGGCCAGAGCCCACATCTTTCGGAAGTGGGCAGGAGGCAAATCAGGGTGCTTGGTCCAATGCAGCTGCAGCCGTTGCAGCACAACCCCTGGGTGCTCCTGTTCCAGCTCTGCCAACACTCGCTGCCCCTCCTCAGCCCATGTCGAGGCCTATAACACCAAAGCCAGAAAGGCAGTGAAGGTGGAGCCCACCAGACCACCAAGCATTCTCTTCTACCCAGTCCCCATCCCCACAGGATGATGGCTCAGGCCATACCCCCACCCCCCCATCGGCTGGATTTTGGGGTCAACCTGAAGACAAGAAGAGAAAACAGGCAGAATGTCCTGAGACAGCTCAGGCTGTGGTAGGGCTAGGCAGCTACCCTTTCATCCCCCCCGACCACCTGGAGCCGGGGACAGGACACCCCACCTACCTGCTTGAAAAGATGGAATAGCCTCTCTGCATCTGCCAGCCGCTGCCGCCGCCGGGTCAAAGCCCTGGAGAAGTCAGTCAGCTTCGCTTGCCGGGCCAGAAAGCGGGCCCCAGCGGGCCCCAGTTCAGCAGCCTCCCAGCCAGCCAGTGGCTGTAGAAACTTCTCCCCTCGCCTGACCTGCTCCTGGAGATAAGAGACTGGGCTCAGCAGGTTTGGGCCTGGCGGTCTAACCCCAGAGCTCTTTTCCACAAACATCTATAGGTCATTGTCAAGTCTCTCCTGTGAATGAAGACCTTACCCCCACTCCCCAACTCCCCTCCTCCACGGCCAGGCTTCCTAAAGAAGTTGTTATCACTGCTTCTTCACATCATCAGCCTACTGCAACCTCAGTGCCAGCTCCATCCCTGGCACTTCTCAGGCCTCATCTGACCATCGCTCAACAGCCTCTAATCCTCTCTCTTCCAACTCCCTAACCCCTCTCCACTCACTTGATTCTCCTGTTCCGTCTCTGGTGGTTCCTCCTCCTGCTCTCCAGCCCTCACCTGGGCCATTCAACACTGATGCTCCTGAACACAGTCCATACCCTCTCTCCCCAGGCAAACTTGTGTGACCAATTTCAAATGTCATCCAAACACCCAACCAAGGGACCTTCACCCAGGTCTCTCTTCTGAATTCCAGGCCAGTCCACATGGCTCCCATTCTCTCATGGTCGTCTCCAAAGCACACACATTACTGGATTGTAGAATCCCCGTCCCCCAGAAGGTCCTTGTCTCCCAGTCCCTCTCTCAGGAAACAGTACTCATTCACCTCTGCAACCTCCCTTTCCTTCTTACCCTATGTATCCACCATCAAATCCCAGCAATTTCTAAAATCAATCTCCTCTGCCACCATCTGGCCAGAGAGAGCATTCCTATTGGGCCACTGCAACTGCCTCTGGACTCTACACACGCATCCTTCAAATCACTGTCTACCCAGCAACTAGGATAATTTTCTTAGAATGTGGATCTGATAATGTGACCTTCCCACTTAAATTTTACACTGCTAGAGCCCAGCAATTTGGCCTCTACTTTTCTAGCCTCATTTTACCTCATCTCACCCCACTCTCCCTCCCTCTTTTGCACTGCATTTCAACCTGTCTTGCTTATGTTTCCTTAGGCAACTCATGTTCCCTCCTGCCACAGAACCTTTGCACATGCTGTTTGCTCCCTCAGCCCGGAATGTATCTTAACCCCAACCTCTCTTCCTTCTGGTTCATGATGACCTATTCTTCCGCTTTCAGCTCAAAAGTCACCATCTCAAGAAAGCTATCCCAACACCCCCCTCTGGGTAAGGTCTTTATTAATAAACTCAGGTAGAACCACCTGTGTTACTTTTCTCCAGAGCTTCTGCCTCAATTTGCAAACACATACATGACTTTGAACCTTTGATTACAACTGATGTTTTCTGCTGAGAACTGTACATTCCAAGAGAGAAAAGGATTGATTTGCTTTCACCCATCCTGCATCTCTAGTCCCTAGCAAAGTGGCCCAATGGAATAAACAAGTGACCAAACTCACCTGGGCAACCTGGTCCAGCTCCTGAAAAGGGCCTTGCGCCTGGAGCAGCATGTCCAGTGAGGGCTCCTTTAGCTCCTCGAGGGCTGGCCAGCCCACCTGCTGCAGCCACACTTCAATCTAGAGAGGCACAAGCAGGGAAAAGGAATGCAGCTGTGGTGCGGAGGTCATGCTTGAGATCCGAGGGAGGGCCCAACTGGGCAGATAGCTCCCACCTGGTGTAGTCCACCCTCCTGGGCCTCCAGAGTCTGGACCAACTCTAGTGCCTGTACTCGCCGGTTACTCTGGAGGGTCAACTGGTGCAGCAGTCCATCTACACGGCCATAGAGTTCATCAACCTCATCCACTGCTGACCTGGTACAGGGTACGTGGTCTTAGGGCTTTTAGCTGCCTCGTTCCACTCCACCCTGCCCTGGGACCACAATCCTGGCTAGTTCTGAGCCAGACAGCTGAGTCCTTGGGATAAGATATGATGGATTGGGGCAAGATCTGGGATCTGAGTTCACATCTACCTGTAGTCTGGGCTCAGGGTCACCTCTGGGACTTCCTGCTTCAGCCATGCCAGCTCCAAACCCCCTTGGCATTGTAGCCATGCTAGCCGTGGTGAGTCTAGCACGTGCTCCATCAGGACCTGTGCCTGCTGTAGCAGCTGACCAACTTCCTGTGATTAAGGGCATCGGGTAATGGAGATGAGCATGGGTCAAAAGGGGAGAGACGGGGAGCATTTGGAGAGGTATTGAGGGAACACTCACCCCAGACTCTACAGGCTGGGGCACAGCCTTCATGCTCTCGATGGCCCCCTGGAGCAGGGCACAAGCCACCTGGCAGCTTTGCAGTAGGGCTTCTAGACGCTATACACAGGAGCAGGCGTGACCAGAGTATAGTACAGTCTGGTCCCAGGCATCCCAGATCCCAGGCCAGTTTTGCAACTGTTTTGCTCAAGCCAACCCAGAAGAGGCTCCTCTGCCAGCCAGGTTGCCTGCCACCCTCCCAATGCCCCACCCACTGTACTTGCCATCCGGAAGTCCAGCCAGGCCTGGTGGGAATAAGGCAGGCCTCCTCCCATTGAAGCCGGCAACCCGGAGGTGGAGATGTGGTTCAGCAGGCTCTGATGAGAAGGCAGCTGCTGCAGCTGCCGGAAAAGAAGGTGGTGACCTAGGCCTAGTGGGATGCACCCCACCTCCACTCCCCTGGCCAAAATGGCTCAGTACCTGCAGCCTAGAAGGCACTTCCTCCGGCATCTTTCCCAGTAGCAGCACCTGGTACACTGACCCTGGGGCTGCTTCCTGTAAGGAATTTGAGTTCAATCATGTCCCCAACCTTACACAAAAGGAATGACTGAAGGCAGGGTATGCTCCACTCCTTTACTCACTTGCAGTTGGCTGAGCGCCCAGAGGAGGGAAGAGCTTGGGGAACAAAGTCGGGCATCCACCAGTACAGTCAGTCCCAGGGCCTGTACTTCTGGCCTAAAGGGTAGGCTTCAGTTCAGTATGTAATTCCCCAATCTTGCCATCTCCTAGCTCAGGTTCCATCCACCCCCAACTTCCTCCCCATAACCTGGGGATGCCTCGTAGGTAGAGCAGGAGGCAGAGGAGTTCATGGCTAGTGCACTTGAGATGAAGCCAGGCCGGGCTATGGGCACACAGAAGCAGCACTGCCCGGCCTTCTACATCGCGAGTCCCTGTGGACAGAAGGCAGTGAATACCTACCCAACTGAGTCACCCCACCTCAAGTTCTTCCCACCTCAAGTTCTTCCCAGCTACCTGGCAAGGTAGCCATGCCACTGGCCAGCAGATCCCAGGCAAGTTCTTGGGCCTGGAGGTAATCAGCAGGCTTAGGGAGGCTAGAGCCACTGTGGTCTTTGGAAGGAAAATGGTTTGGGTCTGTATTGGGCCACCCACCCAGGAACCCCTCCTCAGACCTGGGCTCCAGCTGGAGTAGGGTCAGAGCACTTCCCACATTCAGGAACTCCCACTCCCTTCCAAGACTTCCTATGCCCAGCCTCCCTTACCTGCCTCCAGTAGCTCTGATGATACCTCAGATGATGGGCCTCCAAGGTCCACCGGATCACTGGTCAAACCCCCAGGACCCAGGTGGACTGGCATTAATCTGCTTGAAACTTGGTCCCCTGCCAAGCCTCCCCCTTGACTATCACTCTCGCCCTGCTCAAGACTGAGGCAGGAGGACATTGGGCACAGGAGGCTCTCCACTCCAGAGGGGATTGGTTCGTCTAACTGGAGTGAGGAACCTTCTAACGTGCAACCCTGGCCATCTCCCGACTCATCTACAGCCAACTGTCCTGGGGGTGACTGAAGTTCCTCAGGCAGGGGGCTACCCTGGGCTGTCCCTGCTGGTGGACCCGGAGGATTGGAGTCCTTAATCTGCTTGAGAGCAACAGATTCCTCGTCATCCCAGGCATCCCTGAAGCTGCACACAGCAAACCTCCAGTCAGTGGCGTGTCCCTGGGAGTCTGGGGACTCATCCCCAACCTCCAGTGGCCCTTCCATCACCCCCTCCTTAAGGGCGGGCCTGCTCAGGGCAAAGGGGAGAGAGGCTGGGCCCTCAGCGGGTGGCTTCTGCTCATCCAGGAAATGGGTTGATGACAGTCGGAGTACAGCTCGGTGGGTGACCCAGGGGCCCTAGGCCATAGGAGGGGGCGGCCTTGGTGCCCAGGCAGAGGGGGCACAGACGCTGCCGCAGTTCAGACCTGAAGAGAGCGGGGAAGGAGTAGAGGTTGGTCCCCGCCCGACCGCACTTACGTGGGCCTCAGCCAGGAGGGCTGCACGCTTGCACGCGCACTCACCGCCGCGCTTTGCTGGCCTATGCGGAAGGGACGCTAATGGCGTGGACGCGGCGCTGGCTTGTGCTGACACCCGCCCACCGGGCCCTGTCTCGCCCCCAGACTCGCGCCCCCAGACCCCGCCCGCCAGCCCCACTCGTGTCCCCGGGACGCGGAGCCACGAAGCCGAGGCCTCGAACCTACCGCACAGCCGTCGACGGCGGGTACAGCGCGCCGCCCGGCGTCCACGGGCGCCGCCTCCTGGCCGGGCGGAGGGAATGCAGGGAGGCGGAGGACGCGGCGCCGCGCCGCCCCCTGGAGGCCGGAGGCCGGAGCTGCGTCCCGCCCCCAGGCCCGACGGCAGCCGCCGGGACCCCGGGGAAAGCGCGCCCGAGCCAGCCCTCGCAGCGCCCCCTGCCCGCCGCCGCCCCCTCCCACCCTCGGGTCCCCTTACTTTGACTTGGCTTCTCTGTCGGCGGGGAGGGGGCAGCGACTACCAGAGGTTCCACTGTGCCCATTTCCCGCGCCTGCCTGAGAGCGGCGGAAGCGTCCACGGCAGGCTAGGGCTGTTACGCGCGGGAGGGTGAGTGATCAGGTGGGTCGGCCTGGGGGCGGGGTGGGGATGGGGTGGGGGGACACGTGGAACGCAGGCAGTATGGGGGTGGGGGCTGCACTGCCAGCACTCCTTGAAGAAGAAAAGTGTGGGCGCAGGGTCCCAGGAGGCCCCGAGAAAGAGCAACCCTAAGCCCAAACCAGCTGCTTGGGGCTGCTAGGAACCACGAGGGGTATCTTCATGGAGGGTAGGGGGAAAGGGCCCCTCTCTTGCAGCCCTCAATCTTCCTTCCAGGGCCAGGCACCAATGACCAGATGGGGGGCTGCTGTCTGGGCTGGAGGGAGGAAGGGAGCCTCTGGGGTAGGAGCTGACTCAGGCCGGCCAGAATCCACCAGGCCCAGACCCTCCACTCCGGTGCATTCCTGGCCACTTTCACCTATACCCCTCCCTACAAAGTCCAGCCAAGGAGGCTGGGACTGAGGTCAGGGTCCTGGAGCCAGACACCAACCCAGGCCTGCTCCTCCACTTACCTGCTTGGTGAGCTCCAGCAACTCAGGGCTCTTTAAGCCTCACCTTACTCACCTGTAAAAACAAAAAATAAAAACAAATTAAAAAAAATAATAAAAAAGTCATTCTTTTTTTTTTTTTTTTTTTTTGTGGGGTTGCCATAAAGACTAGGGAGGACCACATGTGTCAGATGTCTAGTCGCTGGCAGCACTTAGGCTGTGTACATGCCCTCCTCATCATTTCACCCTCAGTCAGGGGATCCTGAACTGGTAAAAGTTACCTGGAGAGTTGACCTGTGAGATCCATCCCAGCTCTAAGGCTGAGGTGCCTTTGGGGCATGTGTTTCTTGCCTGACACTCCCCAGAATTTGTGGCAAGATTGTAAGAAGGTAGACTGTGTAGCCAGAAGGCACTATGCCTCATAACATGCTCTGGCCCTCGGTTCCTGGAAGAGGAGGGGGCAGTCGGTCTAATGGCTTCCTTGGCTCTAAGACAGAGGCCTCCTCAAGCCTGGAGGCTTGCCAGAGGAGCAGACCTGGGCATCAGAAGCAGGCACAGCGGGAGCAACAGCAACCCACCCCCCTCCCATCCCAGCTGCCACATCAGCACCCAAAGTCCAGACCATCAGACCAGCTACCTAGGAGCCTTCTTCTTGAGCTGATATGGCTGCTAGAGGAGCCTTGGAATCGTCTGCTCCATCTCCAGCCCCCAGCCAGGACCTCTGTCCCACCCTCCTCTAGCTTTAGTAAGCATCAGGACCAACCTTGGATCCCTCCCCAGCTGTCCCAGGGCCGCCCCATTGAGTCATTGCCTCCTGCTCCCTCCCTCTCCAGCTGCCCACGCCTAGCCACTAGCCAGGCCTCCTAGGAGCCCTAACATCTGGGGGGACCTGCTGGCAGGCACACATCCCCCCCCCCCCCAATATGAGAGGTAAGTAACAGGCCTCAAGCCACAGGCCATAGCTGAGCCCAGCACTACCGGGCACAGGCAGACAGACAGATTGGGGTCACGGTCAGGCCTTGGTTTATTCACTCCACATAGAACGTGTATTGTAGCTTCATGAAAACAGAGTGTATTGTCCGCTTCTGTACTTCCAGCACTTAACGTAGGGCCTAGCATAGAATAAATACCTAGGGGTCCCTGAAAGTGGTCACATTCCCCCTGCCCTCCTGAGGCTACCCATCCTTGAGCCAGATGTAAACTCAAGTCACAAATAGAGATTCAGAGGCTCAGTCTGAAGGAAAACAGAAAAGGCAGAGCTGCAGGATGAACAGCCCTGGGATGGCAAAGATGCAGATTGAAATGGGGACACACAGAGGCCTAGCGGGGAACACTGGGGGCTGGGCCTGGAACCAGCCCAGGCTGCTGACCACAGCAGGCTCTGCGGGCTGAGCTTGCAGGACTGAGCAGTGACTCATGGGGCCCATCTCTGTGGCTCTGCTGGCAGCAAAATCCACTCACAGCAGCCTTTTCCTCTGAGATCATAAAATGGGGTTGAGCCTCCCTCCCCTGCCCCTTCCCCAGCCTTCCTTCAGCCTCCCATTCCTTGCCAACATGAACCAATCAAAAATAAGATGGGGGCTGTGGGCCTCATAATGAGACCCAAAGTCATTGCCCTTACTCCACCCCAAACCTTGCACACTCTCTTCAGGACTGCCCCAGATAGCAAGGGTGACAATACCCCAGACTTTCCAGACTTCTCTTACTTTTGGCCTAAATAAATTCCAAACGCCATGCTGGCCTGGAAAACCCATGTAGATCACAAATCTTGTCTGAAACCGTCTCCTCTACCTGGAAAACCCATGCCCATCTCCCTTGGTCAAAGTCCTTCCTCCTTCAAGACCTGGATGCAGCTCAGGTCATTCTGAAGGCCATGTCCACCATCTTGCCCAGTTAGGTGGTGAGCCATAGACAAGCTCCTGACTTGCTCTCTGTCCTGCATCCCAGATGCTTGCCTCTCCCCCAGCTGTTCTCACCTGCTTTCTCCCCCTCTATCTCTGACTAACCCTGTCTTCCCGGCTATCCCACTATCCTTAGTTACCCAGCACCAAGCCCAGGAGCCCTTCTCTGCACCTCTTCCTCTTCCTGCTATACCTTTAGTTGCCTGATTGTGTGGATTTGATTTCTACCACCTTGCTAATCTAGAAATTCTAGAATGTTGTCTCTGTGATCTCCCTCACAAGGAGCTGATTAAGATTACAGACCTCTGGGTCTTCATTGCCTTGCTGAGTCAGAACCTTACGATAGGCCCAGGAATCTACATGGGTTTTTTTTAAGATTTATTTTTTTAAAAAGATTTATTTATTTTTATTTATTTATTTATGATAGTCACACACACACACAGAGAGAGGCAGAGACATAGGCAGAGGGAGAAGCAGGCTCCGTGCACCGGGAGCCCAACGTGGGATTTGATCCTGGGTCTCCAGGATAGCGCCCTGGGCCAAAGGCAGGCGCTAAACCGCTGCACCACCCAGGGATCCCTGATTTATTTATTTTTAGAAAGAGAGGGAATGAGGAGAGGGAGGGGCAGAAGGCAAGAGAGAGAGAGAATCTCAGGTAGACTCCCTGCTGAGCACAGAGGCTCAATGTGGTCCTCAGTCTTATGACCCCAAGATCACAACCTGAGCTGAAACCAAGAGTCAGATGCTTAACCAACTGAGCCACCCAGGTGCCCCAGGAATGTGCATGTTTGACAGCTCTCATTGATTGTGACCCTAAGGTCTGAGAATGGCTGCCTGCCTTCTCCAGCCTCTTCTCATCCCTCTGCTGCTTGAGCAGAACAAGTCTCCTGTCTCTAGGCTTCCTTTCTACCAGTCCATCCTCCACCTGGGGTGTCATTCATTCCATCTGGCACCAACTACGTTGGAGCTCCCTAAAGCTCATCACTGCCCACACCACTCCCCAGATCACAGTTCTCCCAGGCCAGCTCTCTGCCACTTCCGCAACTCAGCACTGTTCTGCCCGCCTTCCGCCCCCCGCACCTGTGTCCCTGGCTGGTCTCTCCAGAGCACATCACCCACTGCTCCTAGCTTTTGCCACATGTGCTCCGGGCATCCTTTGTTGATGCTGCTTTTTCTACCTGGAATGTACCCACCCAACTTTGCCTGTATTGTCTGAACCCCTACACACACTCACACACACACTTTCACATACACTAACTCCTAACAGAGGCTTCTCAGATCTCCTCAGAGCCCCACAGCTCCTGACCTTCCAGGCTCCTGGCCTTTAGTATAAGACCTGTAATGGCAAACATGTATGATCCCTTACTGTGGGCCATGCTGTATAATAGATTCTTCTCATTTTTTCATTTCATCCTGACAGCAAACTTCTAAAATAAGTATACTTGTTATTCCATCTCAGAGATGAGGACACTGAGGCTCACAGAGAGTACGTAACGTGCCTAAGTGCCATAGCTGGTAAGCAACAGCCAGACTGTTAACTATTAGCTCCTATCACTGCTAACTCTCAACAATGTGAGGGCAAAGCCCAAGTCTCTCCTCTTTTCTTCCCATCTTCCCACTCATAACACAGAGAAGGTGCTTGTTTTTTTTTTTAACTTTATTAATTTTTTATTTTTTTAAGATTTTATTTATTTATTCATAGAGACAGAGAGAGAGAGAGAGAGAGAGAGGCAGAGACACAGGCAGAGGGAGAAGCAGGCATCATACAGAGAGCCTGACGTGGGACTCGATCCAGGGTCTCCAGGATCACGCACTGGGCTGAAGGCGGTGCTGTTTAGCGCTGCACCACTGGGGCTGCCCAAGAAGATGCTTTTTGACTATGTGAACCTTCAGTGTGGAGACCTCTTCAGATCTATAGAGATAGTAGGTTAGTGATTACCTAGGGTGGGGCAGGCAGTGGATGAGGAGCGATTGCCAATGGGCACAGGGTTCCCTGGGGATAACGAAAATGTTCTAAACTTAGATTGTGATGTGTGTTGCACAGCTCTGTGAATATATTAAAAATCACTGAACTATACATTTTTTTTAAATTTTTTTAAATTCAGACAGAGAGAGAGAGAGAGAGAGGCAGAGACACAGGCAGAGGGAGAAGCAGGCTCCATGCAGGAAGCCTGACGTGGGACTCGATTCTGGGTCTTCAGGATCACACCCTGGGCTGCAGGCGGCGCTAAACCGCTGCACCAGTGGGGCTGCCCTGAACTATACATTTTAAATGGATGAGTTCTGAGGTACATGTGTTTTATCTCAATAAAGATGGATATTTTCCTAAAAGTCCTTCAGCCAGGGACACCTGGGTGGCTCAGTGGTTGAGCGTCTGCCTTTGGATCAGGGCATGATCCTGGGGTCCTGGGATCTAGTCCTGCATCAGGCTCCCCACAGGGAACCTGCTTCTCCCTCTGCCTGTGTCTCTGCCCCTCTCTCTGTGTCTCTCATTAATAAATAAATAAAATCTTAAAAAAAAAGTCCTTCAGACACAGTAGGAAATTGATTTTGAATCTGGGACTGCTTTTAACTAAGGGTTTTGGTCCCTAGATATTTCTGGACCCCACAGTACCTGATTTATAGTGTAAACTCATAGGGTAACCAGCTCCCTTGAGATTGCCCTCCCACCTGCCATGTGCAGAGAACTTCTGTTTATTTGTCCTACACCTGCCTCCAGTTTTCCAGGAAGGCTTCTCTGGTCCCAGTATGTGCTGGTTGCATCTTTGGGTACCTTGGGACCTATCGTCTGGAGTCTCTTTCCCTGCTGGCCTCCCCCATTTTAGAGTGGACTCCCAGTTCTGTGACCCTGTGCCCATATAGTGGTCCCCGGACTGCCACTGCAGACCCTCTGCTCAGGGAACCATACTGGGAAGGGAGGAGGGAAAGAGGGCCAGAGGGCCTAACAGTCCTTCCCAGATCTCCTCTGTTCTCTATCCTAGAAGCCCCAGAGCAGGCACTTGCAAGTTTTTACTTCCCTTATCAGATACCCCAGTCATCCCCCCACCCCTAGAACCCCTAGACACATGGACACAGGACACCCATTTATCCAAGAGATGTTTAATGTGTCTTAGGCTCAAGATACAAGACACAGGGCAGGTGCTAACCCCAGGAAATTTACCTGCCACCCAGTCAGCCCCCAGAGCAGCAGGACAGTGGCCCTGGAATACCTGGCTCCTTTCCTATTTGGGGAATGTCAAGGTGGTAGTGGCCCAGAGGCCACTATCTCCCCTCCTCAGGAAATCCAGACCCAGGAATCTGAAAGATACAGACTTGGATACATAGCAGCAGATCTTCAGAGTGACCCGTGTCAAGAAACATCCCTGATCTGAAGCCTGGCCCAGCCCTGTGGCCTTGAACCTGGAAAAGGAAGAACTATGGCCCTGATAACTGGCAACAAAGGGAAGGAGATAAAGCAAGAATTGGACACAGGTTCCCACCATTCCCCCCACCCCAAAACTGGCTATAGGTAGCTGACCCAACAAGGCAGCAAAGCCTGAGGCTGAGGCCTGCTCCAGCTCCCACCACCCCAAACCCTCTGAGGACCAGCCCCTCGAGAAGCCTCAGTGCCAGGGCACTGTCCTTAAGCTGGTGCTGGGGAGTGGAAAGGTCAGTAAAGGAGGGCAGGAAAGGTCAGCATCAGCTGTGGAATGATGCCCTTGCTGTGGGGGCAGGAACAGCTGCCTAAAGTGACCCTAGAGGGACCCATTGAGGAGAGGGCATCAGCTTCCCAAGGGGCTGGACGTAGCCCCAAGAAGTTCTGGACTGGGTCTTGAGCCAGGGTAAGGAACTTACTGAAAGGGAAGGTGGCAAGGATTAGGAGCAAGGAAGGTGGTGAAAGGGTTCCTGTGAGGATTAGTCCAGGATACCCTTCTGACTCTGCCCCAAGAAAGCCCAGTTGCTAGTTCAGGCTCCTCTGGCCCCTTGTCAGGCTAAGTGGGTTCCTCTGCCCATTGCCCAGGGAAGACTTCCCATGGGAGATCCAGTCTCCTGATCCTCCTTGAGTCCTTGGGCTACAGCCGGCCACCTTTGTTGAACTGGATGCACCAGTGGGAGTTGGCTGTGCGTGGGCTAAGATGGGTGCGGTCCTCATGTCCCATGAGGGGCTGCAGCTCTTGCTGCTGGGGGATGTCAGCACTGCTCTCACTGCGAGAGCGGCCAGCTTTGGCCAGGCTTGGGGGAAAGGCGAAGCTAGGGCGTGGATCGTAAGGCAGATGGAAGGGCTGGGGCTCTTCAGCAGCCAGTGGGCAAGGAGGCAGGCGGGTCATAGTTGGGGCCTGGGTACAGGGCGGGGATGCCAGGCTCTCCAGGGATGAGATGCTCTGGTTCCAGCCTGCCTGCATGTCCACGGGCACAATCTTGGTGGTTTCCGAGGACACGTAGACTGCCAGATCTCCCTGCCCACTCTTCCAGGGTAGCTCCTTCTCTGCACAGGTTGGGGAGGGGGGGATGATTCGTGGGCTTGGGCACACCTCAAGGCTCCCTGGGGACAGAGTACATATGCACTCATTAGTAACACAGTGGAATCCTTCTCAAGTATAACCGCATTTTCGCAAATAATTCATTCCACATTACATTCATTCTCTATTACATCCATTTGTGCGATTAGTTGATGAGGGAAAGCTCTCCACTGACTCCCAGCACCTGGCACAGGGCTGGGCACATAGTAGTTATTCAGCAAATACTGAAAATACTGACTAAACAAATGAAGAGAAAGCAAGAGAAATCAGGAGCCAGGCAGGGAAAAAACCTGTGATCAGTCCTCACCAGTTTGTAGCACTGGCTTTAGAGATCACATCCTGCCAGGCCCTGTCCCAGAAGAGAGAGCAGCAAAGGTGAGAGAGATCTCGAGGCTCCATGCCAAAGGCTTCGGTGCTCGATGCTCTGGGTGAGCACTCACCACAGCCCTTTAGTGGGACGGAGCCCAGGAGTGTGAGCTCATGCAAACCCCATAGCAGGCGAAATGCTGTGCCACAAAGGGGACCTGAGCTGAGAGTCCCAGCACTGCTGGCAGCCAGGATAGAAGGCTGGGCCACTGCATGACAGGAAGTCTGAGGTTCTGAAAGAGGAAACTTGGGAAAGAGAAGCTCCCTGGCCACCTACCACCCCTGCTCTCCAAAGTCAACACAATGCTTTACCCATAATAAGGTGCTCAATATGTGCCTGCTTGTTGATAAAGGTCCTGAGCAATCGATTACATTATGAAATGTATTGATGGTGTGATTGGAAGTAAAACCACCTCTCTTGAAAGACTCGTAATATTACATTTTAACAACCACCACCACCAAACTAAAACAACAAAATTCAGTCTTCACCTTTGGAGGATCCTTCATTGGTCTGAAAACTGTTAAGTGAAAGGAAAAAAAATCAAGCATTTATCTATTCTTTCCTGTCTGATGAGAGCTTTTTAAATAGAAGAATTGCTGGTAATGCAGACAACAAAAGAGATGGAGGGTATGACTGCTGTGCAGCCCCGGATGCAGTGCTGGGTCTGGCAATGACCATCAGCGGCTGCTAAGACTGGTGAACAGCTGATGGCGAACTTCACAATGGATGGGTCAGGCTACCATGTGAACCCAGCGATCAACAGTCACCTCACCATCAAGAGACACCAGATGGGATGTGTTTCCTGATGTGACATGACACAAAGTACACCATCACTGCCTGTGAAGTGTTCTTACCAAAACATCTAAACTGAAATCTGATGTAGATCTAATTACTGGTTTAAAGGGAATATAAGGCACAGTGAAAAAATAATGCTTTGGGGACGCAATCAGCAAAATCCACACAAGGAAAGACTGTGGGACAAACAACCAGATTATTTCAATAAATACACTAGAAGAAGAAAAAGGAGGAGGGGGGGGAACCTGTAAATCAGGGTTTCTCAAACTTGACACCACTGACAAGATGGAACAGATACTTTGTTCTCAGGCTGTCCCATGTGTTATTTAGCAGCATTCCTGGCCTCAACCCACTACATGC
This sequence comes from Nyctereutes procyonoides, assembly GCF_905146905.1. Lineage (NCBI taxonomy): Eukaryota > Metazoa > Chordata > Mammalia > Carnivora > Canidae > Nyctereutes > Nyctereutes procyonoides. The sequence goes on along the minus strand of NW_026575140.1, from coordinate 6,903,241 downwards.
AAGTGCACCTCTCCAGTTGTGGCAACCAAAAATGGCTCCAAACATTGCCGAATGCCCCTGCAGGCAAAATCACTCCATTACCACCCCCTTGAGAACCACTGCTGTAAGTTAAAAGAGACTTATCAACCAAAAGTTGTGTGTGGGCCTTGTATGGATTTTTATTTGAACAAACCTACTGCAAAAAAAAAATTAAGATAATCAGGGAAATTTGAACACTGGATATTTATGATAATGATATTATGGTTATATATTTTTAAGAAGAATCCTTATCTTTTAAAGATATGCACTTAAGTATTTATTGATAAGGTGACATCTTATTTGAGATTTGCTTCAAAAGAACCCAGTGAAGAGAGGGGCATAAGTGAAGAGATAAATGAAATAAGATTGGTTAGGACTAAGTAATTAGTGAAGCTGCGTAATGGGTAGATGGAAATTTACTTTATTCTTCTGTCTATTGTATATTTTGCAATTTTCTATAATAAAACATTTTAGAATGACATCCGACGATGCTGGAGCCAACTAGCAGTGATATAAGTTAGGTTTCCACATATGGAAACATGTATATATTGTCTTTTATCCACAATAATGCTGTTTTGATGAATTTAGACTCCTCCTGTAGGCCAGGCTGCCACCCTCAGTAGGGGCTCTACTTGAGGGCAGGTGTGCAGAGAGCATGGGTTGTAAGAGAGCCTGGTGTTAGATTTGCTTGTCACCTCATATACCTCACCAGACTGTAAAAGGAGGCAGTGAAGCAGTGAAAAAGCTGTAGGCTTTAGAGTCAGATGGGTCAGGTTCAAATTCTGGTTCTGCTGTGGGATGCTGGACAAGTCCCTTTGGCTCTGGAAGCTCAGTTCCCCATCTTGGTTGTTGTGAGGATTGAATCAGATCAGTCATGTCAGCTGTCTGATTATAAAGATGTTCACTAAATGCTGGTTGGTAAATAAATGAGTAGGAAAAGGGAGTTGTCTAGAGGAAAGGCCATGAGTAAACAGGGAAGACAGCAGCTGCACAGCTCCAGCCTGCCCTGGGGGGAGGGAGGCTAGGAGGACACCATTACCTGAGACCTTGCCCTCTTGGAGAACCTCATTGGTGGCCCGAGCCACAAATATGATCCCCTCGTCGTCCTCCTTCTCTGTCTCTGAACTGTCACTCTCCTCCTCCTCCTCAGACTCCACAGTTAAGATCACAGCAGCTGGACAGGGACAAGAACTGAGTGGGGATGGCCAGTCCGGTGGCTGCCTCTTGGTACCACATAACCCCAGGCCAGCTCCCTGTCCACCCATGCAGGACCCCATGGCTGCCAGAGCCCCCCACCTTCCTCTATTTCAGCACTGGCCTAGGGAGTTAGGGCTGGAGAGGAGGGAAGTGGGGCTGCAGAGCTCTAGGACGCCACCAGGGAAAGCAGAGTCCTCAGAGCCAACAGGGAATTTCTACTTTCCAGCTCCTCCATCCTGTTCTCTCAGCCCTGGAGCCCATCATCAAATGAAAACATGAGCATCTGGAGAGGTGGAAGGCCCATCAATGCTCAGCTCATCCAAATTCCTGGTTTTGCAGGCAAGACACTGGGCCCCAGGGGCCACCCATCTTTTAAGCTCCCCCCTTCTCCATGACACCTTCGCCAAGTCCTAGGGGCTATAACCTGTAGCTAGCTACCAGACACCTGTCACAAAGTCTCTGAGAACTGCTTAGAACATGTCCAGCTCTGAAATCAAGTAAGCCTATCAGGTCCTTGAGGGGAGGAGCCTCAGCCTATGACACTGAATGCAGCACAGAGGAGATCCTTCAGCTTTTGGTTGATGGGCCCCAGCCCTCCCACTCCTTCTTCAGCCCCACCCCTACCCCTTGCTTGCCTGTGTCCTGAAAGCCCAGGTCTCGAGGAGGTTTCCCATTTGTGGCCTCCGTATTAGCCAAGCCATCCTTCTGAGGGCCAAGAAAACAGACCCTAAGCCTCGGATTCTGGCTCAAAACCCCAACCCTGTTGTCTGATAGGATCTTTCTGATGCAGTGGGTAGGGAATCTGCATCAATCCCAGTGGTTCCATCAGTCATTGGCACCCTTGGCAAATAACCTGTGCCCCAGCAAGGGCTCTCTATGCCTCAGCCTGGACTGAATTAGGGACTCATGGAGCTCCCCCTGCCCCTGCTCCCAGGAACATGTCTTTCTGTTGCTGGGTTCATTTCTGGTAGGAGGTCCTGCTGCCTCCCAGCAACTGACCAACCACATGGTAAGAGACAGATCTCCCCCAAAAGGCCTCATTTTACCTTTCTGAGACTCCAGGAAGATGCAAAAGGGAACACAAACTATTGCACACACCAAGGCCTCAAGAATTTTCCAACTAGGGGTCCCTCTGGGCTGGATTCCAATACTTGGGAGTTCAAAACTATGGGCCATCAGCCTCCAGCCCCAAACAGAAGTCCCAGAGAAAGCACGTGCCTTTTTGCGACCGGTCTTGCGAGGTCGTGGCTTGCTCTTGGTGAAGCAGATGTTGTGCTTGGTGGACTTAAAGGACTCTAGCCGCCGCTTCATGTTCTGCTGGAAGACTTCCTTGTCCTGCCGTTCCTGAGCATCCTCTGAGATGAAGTGGCGGCTGCAGCTGGCTTTGTACTGGCAATGACAGCCCCGCCCTGCCATGAGGCTGGGAGCCTTGGCCTCCCACAGGTACCCAGGCCACAGCACCATGGGCACCATGGGCCCTGCCAGCCCAGTTTTTCCAGAACTAGCCATTAAAAAACAAAACAAAAAAAATACAACAGGAACCCAGCCAGACACTCTGTAGTCTCAATTCACTGGGAGAAAAACTTATTTTTATCACTGAGCCCATTCCCCCAAATCTGCCTGTCCCTAACCTCTACTGCCCTTCCCAGTCCTGACTTGAAGTAGCAAGAGGCAAGAGACTCTGTATCTTGTCTCTTGGGGCTACCACCAGACTGAGGGCGATATTTCCTTCTTTGTACTTCCACTTAGGAGCCTGGTCCCTGTGCCTGCCCCCACCACACACACCCCTAGCTACACAGGATTCTCCCTCCATGAGGAACTCTCTAGCCAGCCATTTCTGTAAAAACTTTGGACTTCCAGAACTACCTCCTGACACCCTGGACCTTCTCAGTCCCAACAGCCATTTGCACCCAATTCAGGATCACCCCCATCATCTGTTCCTTCCTACTCTTGCCTCACAAAGACCAAGCCCACTACATACCCACCTAGACTGCCAAATAAAAGTACTGCCAGTTGGTCCCAATCATTTTATCTGGGCTCAAACCACTCCCACCCCTGCCAAATACAATGCTTTCCTATGCCTCCTATTTTCTGCTGCCCTGAACCAGTTCTAAGAGCTCCCTTCAAGTCTCTCATCTGCTCTCCTCTACCTAACCACCCAGAGGGACCCCTCTCTCCTGGGGGTGCAGGAATCCAGCTCCCTCATACCGCTCTCCTTGAACCCTGACCTTTGCTTTGCTCAGTCCACTCCTCCCTGCCTCCATCAGCTCCTGGCTGCCTCCCATTCCTACCCCCACCCCAGCACCTTCCTCCTCCCCTCACCATGCCCATCCCCTACTTTTAAGCATGCTCCTGCCCATATTCCCCTGAAGAAAGCCTTTCCACTGAAGCACTGAAGCTGTTGCTTCCCTTTTGCTGCCAAATTCTTCTACTTTGATTCTGACACTTCCTCTCATACCCATTACTTTCTTTAATGCCAGAAATACAACTCCAGGGCCCATGAATCCATGGTGCTGCCTTCTGCCTGGTTACCAGTGTCATGGCATGGCCTCTGGTTAGGCGCTGGCCTAACCCCTGTGCAGCATCCAGCTGTTCTTCTGCCCCAGGCCTCTGAGACACCATCTGCTACTGCTCTTCTCCCCTCCTTTTTTCCCATGTGGATTCCTCAGTGTTGTCCTTGGCCCTCCTCTCTCCCTCCAAATGTTCTCTGCAGTGAACTATCCCTTCCCCTAGCTTCAGCTAGCCTAATGCTAGACCATGCAGCCATCAGACCAGCTGCATTTGAATCACCTGGACAATTTACTAAGGCCACAGATTCTTAGTCCCATTCTATACTATGAAATCAGAACCTCTAGGAGGTGAAGCCAGGAATATGTGTTCTAGCAAGCTCTCCCAGGGGATTCTGATGTCACTAGGTGAGAAAACCTTTGACAATAAAGATCACTTATAAATCTTTATTTCTAGCCTTTATCTCATAAACTATGATCTCATATTTGTAACTGCATACTAAACACTTCTCTCTCTCTCTCTGACGACATTTTTGTGAAGAATATGAGGAATTATGGATTGTGTTATGGTATAACTAAGTGGATTCAGAACTAGTTGAGTAACCATACCCAAAAATGTTTGATCCATGTCAGTCTGGAGCCAAGCATGCCACATGGCTCTGTCCTCAGCTCTATCCTGTTCAACATTTTATGTTGATTTGGATGAATACAAAGTTAGCAGGCTTCGCAAATTTTCACAGGATGTGAATCTAAACAGATATTTGGTGCCAGACATGGGATCCAAATAATGGAATGATGGACTAAATCAAGTAAGATGATATCTTGTTGTTGATAATCTTACTCCAGTGTTTTTTAATTGACTACCCAAGAACTGTACCCATTGACCAATCTGAGACACACACATCCATAGGTAAACCAATCATCACGTATGTCCTAATGTGATACAATAAGAAATACATAGCATACCTACTGAATGTTCCTGAATCTGACCAGTCCTCTAGATTTAACTATCAGGGGATCCCTGGGTGGCGCAGCGGTTTGGCGCCTGCCTTTGGCTCAGGGCGCGATCCTGGAGACCCAGGATCGAATCCCATATCGGGTTCCCGGTGCATGGAGCCTGCTTCTCCCTCTGCCTATGTCTCTGCCTCTCTCTCTCTTTCTCTGTGACTATCATAAATAAATAAAAAATTAAAAAAAAATTAGATTTAACTATCAGGAAATACAGGGGATGGAGGAACACTACCACTGGAATACAATCAGCCAAATCCATAAATTGGGAAATTCTCTGAGGCAAAGTATCCAATTTCTTCAATAAATAAATAGCAAGGGATCCTTGGGTGGCGCAGCGGTTTGGCGCCTGCCTTTGGCCCAGGGCGCGATCCTGGAGATCCGGGATCGAATCCCACATCGGGCTCCCAGTGCATGGAGCCTGCTTCTCCCTCTGCCTGTGTCTCTGCCTCTCTCTCTCTCTCTCTCCCTCTCCCTCTCTCTCTCTCTCTCTCTATGTCTCTCTGTGACTATCATAAAATAAAAATTAAAAAAAATTTAAAAAAAATAAAATAAAATAAAAAAATAAAAATAAATAAATAGCAAGCAGGGGGCAATTGAGTGGCTCAGTGGTTGAGTGTCTGCCTTTGGCTCAGGTCATGATCCTGGGGTCCCAGGATTGAGTCCTGCATCAGGCTCCTCACAGGGAGTCTAATTCTGCCTCTGCCTACATCTCTGCTTCTCTCTGTGGCATCTCTCATGAATAAATGAATAAAATCTTAAAAAATAAATTAAATATAAATAAATAAATAAATAAATAAATAAATAAATAGCAAGTGGGATAAAAGGAGAAGGAACTATTAGAGATTTCTACTTTAATAAAGAGACATATTTACCAAATGCAAAGTGTAGACTTTATTTGGATCCTGATTTAAACAAACCATCTGGAAAAAAAAATGTTTATGAATGCTGACTGGATATTTCATATGAGAAGGAATTATTATTTGTTGAAAGTGATAATAGTACTATGACTTTATATATATATATAATATTCATATACATGTATACATACAGAGAGTGCCTGCCACATAGAAATACATATTGAAATATTTAGAGGCAATATGATACGTCCAAAGTTTGCTTTAAGATAATAAGGTGTGGGGACACTTGGGTGGCTCAGTGGTTGAGCGCCTGCCCTTAGCCCAGGGCATGATCCTGGAGTCCCAGGATCAAGTCCTGCATGGGGCTCCCTGCATGAAGCCTGCTTCTCTCTCTGCCTATGTCTCTGCCTCTCCCTCTGTGTCTCTCATGAATAAATAAATAAAATCTTTAATAAAAAAAGATCATAAGGTGTAGATGGGGTAAGGTGGGGGTACAGAATGCAACAAGATTAACCATGCATTGATAATTTTAGAGGAGCCGAGTGATGAATACATGAGAGTTATTTTATTCTGTCTAATTTTTTTTTAATTTTTATTTATTTACGATAGTCATACAGAGAGAGAGAGAGAGAGGGGCAGAGACACAGGCAGAGGGAGAAGCAGGCTCCATGCACCGGGAGCCTGACGTGGGATTTGATCCCGTGTCTCCAGGATCACGCCCTGGGCCAAAGGCAGGCGCCAAACCGCTGCGCCACCCAGGGATCCCTATTCTGTCTAATTTTGTGAATGAGTAAAATTTGCCTTAAGAAAGAAGTAAAAAAAAAAAAAAAAAAAAGAAACAAAAACAAAAACCCAACAGGTTGAATGAGACAGAGTTTAACAGCCATTAACTGAGGAAGACATGGGGATGTGCCTAACTACAAGAACAATATGGAGCCTCAGAGTAGTAAAGCAATGCTATGGGGATTCTGAGCAGCGGGAAGAGAATGAAAATTCTAGAACTAGAAAGGTAAGAGAGCCCTATGCCATGCCCTGGCCAACTACAACTAGAGCAGCATTCTGGGCCTTGTTTCTTATGACCAGAGAAGACACATCAGGGAGAGGAGATGCTGGCTTGAGGGCAAGAAGGCCTATGTGAAAGGGAACTGTCTTGAAACCTTTGAAGTTTATTCTTCAGAGCTGCCCAGAGTCAAATCAGGACCAAAGCCCCCAAATTAAAGAAAGCCAATTCTGTCTCAACAATAGAAACAACCTTGACTGTTAAAACAGTTGCCTTCCCATTTCAAAGAAGTTCAATGTAATGGCTTGCTGCCCCCTTGTGGAATTGCGGCAGATTCCCTCCTGGATGGGGCTGGGCCTTCTGGCCCCAAAGCTTCCTGACCTGCACTGGACTAACGTTACCTAAAAGAGATGTCTGCCTTCCCCATGCTAAACTGGTCCCACAGGCTTCCTCAGTACTCCTGCTTCTGTCTCTGACCCCATCAAGACCCCTTCTGTAGTCTGTCCCCTCCTCTCCCCTTCAGGACAATCACTCAGTCCTATGTGCTCCTCACCCTTACCACCACCCAGCTCTGATCTGTTGTTTCACTCCAGCCTCCCAACTGGCTCTCCCCATCTCTCACCTCAACCCTCCAATTTGGTCTGTGATCTGCTACCAGAAGAAGACATCTTTAAACAGTGCTTGTATCAGGCCACCCCTTTCTCAAAAAAAAAAAAAAAAAAAAAAAGCTAAAAGTTATTACAAGATGGGGGGGCCCACACTCTTCAACTGGCATTTATAGCTCTCCACTAGCTGGCACCAGCTGCCTCTTGAGCCTGTTTATGGCGTTCCCAGACCACCCTCCTCTAACTCATCACCCCCAACCCAGGCCCCACTCCTCCCCCTTGAAACTTTTAAACCTTGCCTGCTCTCACCCTGCGGCGTGGCTTGTAGAGGCCTCCACAGAGCAGATGGTGCATCACAGCATCCTCACGGTCCCGGCCGCTGCGCACTGTGTCAATCACCTGCAGATCCAGACACGCTCCACTGCCACTCTCTCTCCTGCAGGAGGCAGGCAACATGTGTGCTACGGAAGGGCCAGGAGGCACTGGCCAGGGGGAGGTCAAAAAAGCAAAGATGCCCACAGGTTTTTCCCAAAAGGGATGTAGAATGAAAACCCAATAGAGAGGGCTTGAGGAACTGGAAGGGGACTCAAGGACTTACAGCAGGTTGGTGACAGAGGTCTCTGCCACAGAATTGCGGCTGGGCATAGAGGGCAGAGTGAGCCCTGTGGAGGACAAGATATGGCCTCCCTGCAGGGGCCAAGACAGAGGTCAGACGGCTATCAGATGGAGGGTGGCCCAGACAGTCAAAGGGTAATAAAAACAACGTAACATAATTAACACTTATTCTGCTCTTTATATATTCCAGGTACTGTGCTATGCACTTTACATATTGAATCCACAAAACTCTGTAACATAGGTATTCTTAATTTCTTACAATTGAGGAAACTGAGGCTCAAAGAGGATAGGGACTTACCCAAGGTCACAAGCCTGTAAGTGTTAAGAATTGAACTGCATCTGCTGGCTCTAGAGTCCAGCTCTTTCTCAGCTTTCTCAATTGCCTGCCAGACTCTGAATTCAGCATCAGGTCAGGCTGGTTCCTGCAGCTGACATTTTACCAGACCATGGAGTCGGCTGGGAATTCCCAACTCCCTGCTCAGGTCCTGCCTGCTTGTTACCCCTTCCTGCTGGCTACCTGCCCACCCACCACTCGCTGCTGGCCCACCTGGTCCACGAAGCTGATGGCATCCCGGATGTTGAGTCTATAGTACACATCCCAGATCTGGTCCCGGATGCGGTAGGCTGAGCGCCGCATCAGCAGCTGACTCAGGTACTTCTTGTCAAACTGCTCCCACCTACAGAGGATATCAGGCCCAGCCCTGAGTGCCATCTCCAAAACCCAGCTGGCCGGCCCTTCCTCAGATGGGGCAGGGACACTGCCAGCACTGGCCTGGCTCTCTTGGTATGGGCCTCAGCCAGGGATAATCTCAAAGTTAGTACCTGCCCTTATAAAACTTATAGCATTACGGGCAAGCCTGAACTTACAGCATTACGGGCAAGCCTGACATTAAATTGAAGTTATTGCAAATAACTAAAATTGCAACCGTAACAAGAACTACAAAGGATAATTATAGAGTATGATAGGGATTTGTCAGGGAGGCCAGTGAAGGCCTCCTTAGAGAATTGATGTCTACGGTGAAATCTGAAGGATAAACAGAGGTTAAGTACCTGAGAAGGAAGCGAGGGAATGTTCTAATATACAGAATATGGGCAAAGGTCGGGGTAGCAGGGTGGGGGAAGCATGATGGGTTCTGAAATTCTAAACCAAGATCCATGTAATTAGCAGGAAGATAGTCAAAGGCAGAGCAGAGCATGATGAGGCTGGACTCTGGCAGGTGCCAGACCACACAGGGCCAGGCAGGCCTCACTGGGAAGACCTGTCTTATCCTGAGAGTACTAGGATGCCACTGAAGGGCTCCTGGCAGAGGTCACCAAGCCCAATTCTGGCTGTGTCCCTTCTCAGAAGTGTGGCACATCCCCAATGCTGCCCTGGCTGGTGGGGCTGCTGCTGCTGAAGGAGCCTTGGGGGAGCTCCCTCACCTGTCCCTCCAGTAGTGATAGCCATGGTGCCCCACAACGTCCTCCACTGCGGCCAGAATGTGGTCAAAAGTCTAGAAGAGGGTGGGTAGGGGGACTGGATCAGGACTCTGCTCAAAATAGAAGGAAAAGAGGTATAGGTAGAGGGATGGGGTTCTGGTACCCACGTGCTCATGCAGCTCCTGGTTCAGGGTGGGTTTGTGATGCTCACTCCTCTTCACCTTCAGCCACTTGACCAGTGGCTTGATGGTTAAGCCCTATGGACAGGCAGCAGGTGAGCCCTGCCCTATCCAGTTCCCTGGTGCCTTTCTTTCCCCATAATTAGGCCTCAGCTTCTGTACCTCCACCTCACTACACTCAGGGTCTGGGAATTCAAGTCCCTATCCCCCAAAGAGAAAAGCCCCTGTCCCAAAGGCTCCATGCCTCCCCCAGGGCCTGCCAGACCCTCTCCCTACCCAGCCTCATGGGCTCTCCCACCTGCACAATGACTGTGAAGAAGACCACCACAATAGTGGTGGCCACAAAGTAGTCCTTGGCAGGGACCTTGGTCCTGTCCAGTAGGATGACGAGAGCGAAGGCCACAGCCCCCCGCAGGCCCCCATAGGACATCACCACCTGGTCAATCTTGTCCAGAGGGACCAGCCGGAACTGATTCAGCACCCACGTCTGCAGGACTACGCCTACAGCAGGAGGGAGGCCAGTGGGAGCAGGGCATTGGGAGTGGAGGACCCAGGAATGGATGGCACCAAGTATCTGGGCTAAGGTCTGACAGGGGTTGGGAGGGGTGAGCAATGGGGTGGGTAGGGGGGCTTAGGAATTGATAAGGATATGGACTCAGACTGGGGGATGAGCTGGGGCAGGGCAGGAAGGAGAATGGGAAAGCAGAGGGTGCCAGCAATACCGAGGGCTCGGAAGAACAGGATGAAGAAGAGGGTGCCTAGCACCAGCCCAGAATCCCAGGCCCACTTAGAAGAGTCCACAGCTGAGATGCCAAGCAGCATAAAGATGACGGTCTCAGCGCAGCTGGCTAGAGTCTTCATTGTGTATTTGACAGCCGTGCGTGACTTATGGGAGATGTTGGCTTCCACATACTTCTTACAGCCCAGGCCACACATAGTCACCCTGGGAGAGGAATGGACAGACAGGGCAAGTAAGGAGGGATTGCAGCCTCTAAGGTTTGAGCATGCCACAGGAGGTGTTGCACATCACAGGATATCAGAAGTTATTGCAAACTTCATCAGAGCTGAAGCCCAGGGAGGCATTGAGACTGTCCTAGGATAGGTAGTGGTGGGCAGTCTTGGGATAGGGATCTAAATCTCCAGGTTCCCATTCAGTGCCTCCTGGAGGGGAAGTTGGGAGAAACATGCTTTGACTAGCATTCTCTCTGAAGCACTGAAGAGTGCTGTGGCCATGACAGCCAGTGACCAGGCCTTGAGGTCTACTTCTAGCTCAGCCTATACCTCAGAAAGCACTTCAGGTAGAAGAAGATTGGGTTCTGGGGTGCCCAGGGCAGTTCCAAAGACAGATCTTAAAGCATTACCTAAGGTTTACTGTCTCCCCAGGGGAGTCTGAGATTCCCACTACCACAGGGGCTCAGAGAAAACCTACTGCCTCCTCAGGGTCTTGCTTCTGTCCATGTAAGGGGCAACCATCTCCAATGCCCCCTCCCAGCTGCCTACATGCAAGGCTCCCAGGACTCACGCAAGAATAGCAGAGAGCGAGGCCATTTCAGCAGTGAGGTAAGCTGCATAGGCGAGGAGGAAGACCAGCAGTGGCTCGATGATGCGGACCCGCTTGGTGAAGCGTGTGGTCAGGGCCAGGAGGAAGGCAAAGACTAAGCCCACGGCTGCCCCGCCCAGACTGACCACAAACAGGGAGGCTGGGGGAGGAGTGGGTTGTCAGCATGACCCCTGGCCTGGACTCTACCCGGGCAGACAAGACTGTAGTCTGGCAAGGAGTGGAGGACAATGCCCACTGTACTTCCCCAGGGGTCAGGATCCCAAAGCCAGGATCCCAGGAAAGCTCTTCCTTCTCAGGTTTTCAGGGCCCTATTTCTCCACAGAGGAGGGAAGGGAATGAGGCAACCCAACAGCCTCCTCTGTCCTGATGCAGTTGGGGGCAGGGATTCAGCAACCCAGCCATGAGGGGGAAATACTGACCGACTCCTTTCAGGTAGTCAGCAGCCTGTACGTTGGCAGAGCCCATCTCCACAAATGAGTTGCAGACCTTGTACAGCACCTGAGTGAGAAGAAGAGAGTCAGGAGCAAGGAGAGGGAAGGCCCAACTGGGACTGCCAGGAGAGGGTGAAAGCTGAGGCTGTATTTTTCCCCAGGAAACCCAGGGAAGGTCCCTAACTAGTCAGAGCATGGCAGTGGGGGTCAGGGAATGGCAGCCAACTGTGCACTCTCACCACAGTGACAGCATCATTGAGCAGGGACTCGCCAAAGACGATGATAAAGAGAGTGTCGTTGACGTGCACCTCCTCAAAGACAGCCAGCACAGCCACGGGGTCCACCGCTGAGATGAGGCTCCCAAATAGCAGAAAATCCAGGAAGCTGGCCTGTACTCGAGGGGCTTTTGAGGGATAGATGAGGGAGAGCAGTTGGTGAGGTATCCAGTCTCCCACAGCATTCCCTGTGACAAGCCCTGGCTCCCCCTCACTGTGGAAACAAGGATGCCCAGAGAGGACTTGGGATGGTGAAGAGAGCATCAGCCCACAGGTCAGGAGACTTGAGCCTAAGCCCTGGCTTTGCCACTTACCAGCTCTGTGATGTTGGCGCTGTCACCGTCACATGACTTCTCTGAAGCCATGCCTCCTCATCTGCCTACCTCACGAGATTGCTGCAAAATCAACCCAGGAGATGGCTAAGAAAGCTCTAAGTAACCTGAAAAGTTAAGATGGCGCTGAGAATAAAAGTTGCAACTACAGTAATAAGAACCACCAGTAGGTGGAAACTGGCTGCTGACTGGCTTTATTAGGGAGAAGAACAAGAGAGTGCTTTCTTCCATGCCTCTGGTTCTCAGCCTCAGGGATGTGACACAATTCTCAGCAGGAGAGGGAGGGGCCGTCCATCTATGAGGGCTACGTATGGTAGAAAAAGCACCCACCATGCGGAGAACTTGAACAAAACAGAATTTCTGTGGCCCTCAGTTTCCTCATGTATATATTGGGAATAACAACAGTATTTACTTCAAAAAGTTCTTTATTTAGCCAGAACCTCATACATAGTAAGCACCTAATAGATATTACTTATTATTGTTGTTATTATTATTATTGTCTGATGTCCTCCCTTCCTTTTCTGCCCCAAAGTGTTCACTCACCCATTTGGAAAACCAGGTTGGAGTCCACAAGTAGAAATAGCAAACCTCCCCTTGAACCTTGGAGGAAGTCTGAATTATCAACATTCAGAGTTGAATGGATTTGGGTACAGGTAACGAGGAAGAAGGGAGTGGAAAAGGCAGCCTGAGGGCAAAGAGCCCCAGTAAAACAGACCTCTCCTACTAACCTTGGACCTTTTATCAAACAATTTTAAGGGTCTCTATTTCCTCATCTACTAAGTAGGACAAATAATACGCCAACAGAATTGTTAAAAAGAGTCCATGAGATAAGTAAAGAGAGAACACCCATTAGTGTAATGTATTGCATTCTGTGGATTTGTAATACGGATTATTCAATAATAATAACAGGGACTGCTGGCTGGCTCAATCAAAAGAGCATATAACTCTTGACCTTGAGGTCATGAATTCAAGCTCCATGTTGGGTGTAGAGATTACTTTTTAAAAAATTTAGGGGGCTCTGGGTGGCAGTTGGTTGGGCATCTGACTCTTGGTTTTATCTCAGATCCTGATCTCAGGGTCTTGAGACCCAGACCCACCTAGGGCTCCGTGCTCAGCTAGGAGTGTGCTTGATTCTCTTCTCCCTCTGCCCACCCCCCCGCCACACACAGCTCATGCATGCACACATGAGCAATCTATCTCAAATAAATGAATGAATCTTTAAAAAAAAACTTAAGGGGGCGCCTGGTTGGCTCAGTGAATGAAGTATGCGACTCTTGATCTTGGGGTTGTGGGTTCGAACCCCATGTTGAGTATAGAGATTGCTTAAAAATAAAATCTTTTTAAAAAGTTAAAAAATAAATATTAATTTTAAAATTATAGTAGTAATAGTAAACTACCCTGATGTGGCCTGGGGAGAGCCAGGATGATTGATCCTCACAGAACAGTGAATTGTGTGCCTCAGGGGAGCAAGGCTGGCAAGTGGCAGTGTGGTAACAGAGGGCAGGAGGCAACAGAGTAGTAATGCAGACTTTCCAGCCTCGGCAGCCCACACACAGCTGGGAGCCAGGCCTCTGCTCAGCTGTCATACTGCAGAAACCCAGACTCAACTGGCAGAGACCTAAGTGAAGGCTGAAGGCCCATCTGGAGTGTTGCCTTGCACTCCAGGTGGGAGGGACCCAAGACAGAGCTCTCAGGGCATGGTTCTTGCCAATATGGGATCTCCAGAGCTGGAGAAGAGAGTTAGGTGATGAATCTGGCAAAGCCTCCTTCTGCCAGCTCAGGTCCTAGGGTCACTTACCCACAAATCCAGCCTGCTGCAGACCCCAGAGGGCAGCACCTGTTGTGAAGGCATTCCAGAGTGTGCCCACCACGGCATAGGTGAGGATGGCACCCAAATTGTCAAAGAACAGTCGGCTAGGCATGAAATAGCCTGAGTCCAGCACAATAGGAGGCAGTAGGAAGAGGAAGAATGTGCCTGGCTCCAGCTGGTACTCAGCTTTCTTGGCCACAGCCAAGACAATGCCTCCAAGCACCAGTCCCAGCAAAATCAGCAGGCAGCTCTCAGGGACCAGCGATGTCACCTTCCGAGACAAGTGAAACACTACAATGCAAGAAGAGGGCAGGATGTATCAGCTTAATGGTCACACACACACACACACACACACACACACACACAGGCCTATAACCTCCCTGTCTTAGAAGGTTATCCAATGTCAGGAACCCCTGACTCTGGGACCAAGGAAGGAGAAAAGAGAAGCAGACTGCTAGAATCTCCAACCTGCATGGCTACAAACCTTCTACTGCAGGTAAAGTTGTCTGTCTCTTGGTGCTTCCCTCATGGTAACCTTAGGCTTGCTTGCTCTTTCCATTTCTGGAAATGCCCGCTCATCTCTACTCTCATCCTCACCCCTCACCTCTCCTTTCTCTGATCTCCTTTATTCATAGCTATGATTTGAGCCCCAGCAAATGTTAGTATATTTTTATAGCTATTAAAATCAGGGCCTCAAAAAAAAAAATCATGGCCTCTAGAGTCAGGCTGCCTGGGTTTGAACACTGGGTCCTCTATTTACTAGTTCTGTGACCTCAGAGTACATAACTTCACCTCTCTGACTTTCAGTTTTCTCATCAGCAAATTAGGAATAAAAACAGTAATGATCTCATAACATAGAATTGTTGTGAGGTTTAAGTAAAACAATCTACTCAATAGCACTTAACCCAGGGATTTATTGTAAGCACTCTTACCTAATATATTGTGTCCTGCCTCCCTAACTAGACCAAAATGTATATTATACCTCCTAGCAGCACTGGGGACCTCCTAGCCCAATATGTTTTTCATTATATAGGCTCAATTAATAACACGATAGTTTAAAAAACATTGGGTTTAGCAGTAAGAAGATCTCCAGTTCTTCTGGCTCCATCAGTTTCTAATTGTGTGATCTCAGACAACTTATTTAATTTACCTGAACTTCAATTTCTTCTCCTGTAATATGGGAAAAATACCTTTCACACAGGAGGAGGATAAAATGATATAGTGTGAATGTGTCTAGCAGAATATCAGATATATAGTAGGTTCTCAACAAATGTTAATTAAAAATGATTCTGGGGAAGGGATGCCTGGCTGGCTCAGTCAGTGGAGCATGCAACTCTTGATCTCAGGGTTGTGAGTTCAAGTTGTATATAGAAATTACTTAAAAATTTAAAAATCATTAAAAAAATGACTCTGGGGGGAAATAATGCAGACCTGTCTCCAGGAAAAGAAGGGGAAGTATGAAATGGGTTTCTGGTGTTATTGCAACTCTACTTTGCCCACTAAAATAAACTCTTTTGGCTTTCCCCTGGGCCCTAAAATCCTGAGTAAATACCTCTCCCCATACCTGGAGTGGCAGGTAGTGGAAGTGGCCTCCATGTTAGCCTATGTGAGACCCCCATGCCAACATAGTGCCCTTTGGAAGCTGTCCCCAAAGGGCTTAGAGCAGTTCCTGGCACACAGTGGGATCTACCTAAATATTTGTGGAATAAAAGGGAGAAAGAACCTCCTAGCAATAAAGCTGAGGGAAGGTATCCCTGAGCATCCTACTGATCTCTTCCATTCTCTGTGAGGATGTGTGTGTGTGTGTGTGTGTGTGTGTGTGTGTGTGTGTGGCTAATGAAGAGGCTCTCTTCTTCTACCTCCAGAGGAGAAGATATCCAAGCTAGGCAACACACTATAATTTATGGGGGAAACTACAGTTGTTGCTATATAAACCCTACATAGATAACTTTCCTGCAACTCCTAAGACTCCTCAGCAAACCCAATTCTTGGCCCCCAAATCTGGGCTCCTATCCCTTGCTCTCATTGCTGGCAGGCCCTAAGGTAAATTCAGTTATAGATTTGCCCACATTCATCCCTATCTTTGGTTCCCCTCTCCTCTCCTTCAGGGACTCCATTGCATCCTCACTTCCAGAGCATGCATCAACCCTAGCACTGCAATCCAAAACCCACCACCAAAGCCTGTCCTTAGGCAGAACTAGACTCCGTAAAAGCATTCAGGCCCCATTTTCCATTATTAATGGGCTGTCAGAGCAGAGTGGAAAGTTCTGTTCTGCCCAGCAGCACCCCCCTCTCCACCCCAGCAAAGTCCCTGGGGGAGTAGAGGGGCAAATTCTAGGCTGTGTGATTGCTACATAAAGACTGTATTGGTGAGACTGGAGTACAGGCTGTGCCAGCATAGCTGGGGAGTGAGTAGCAACGCTCAGCTATAATTAGTCACCCCCACAGCAGAGCCTGAACAACAGGGAGAGGGAGGAGGGTCTCTGGTGGGAGGAGGGACCACTGGCTGCTCAGAAGTGGGGAGGAAGGGGCAGAGGCAGGGAAAGCAGCTCTATTCAAGATAAGGAATGTGAAACACAACCTTCAATGTTGCGCAGACTGAAGGAGGTCAGATGTATGAAAGCACCTAGTGTAGGCAGCATATAGTAAGGAAGGCCCTAATAAATGGAGGATGTTTCTTAACCCTGAAATGTAAAGAAATGTAGACCTGAATTATGGTGGGGGTCCTGTTAAGCACACCTAAAGAATGGTGTACCTCTAGGAGAGCAGAGGGGGACTAGAGGAAAAGTGGTGGTCTAGTATCCCAAGAGAGTGGACACTACTTGTATGTGATCTCCTGGGAAGACTGCTTCCTCAGGTCCAGGATGCCTGGCTTTGCTGGAGAACACTATCCCTACAATTCCCCCACACATCCCTGTCACTGACAGAGGTTTCTAGGAGCCTGGAGATTGGTGAAGAGGCCAGACGGAAGGGCTTAAGGGCTTACAGCAAAGGGAAGAGGGGAGCAAGAGGGCAAAGGAGTCTAGGGATGAGGCTAGAAAGAGCTGGGGCAGCCCTCAGAGAAGGCCAATCCTCAGGCCTCCCCTGCGGAAGGGGGAAGGGAGAGAGGGCGCAGGAACTCTGCGAGAGCCCGGATTTGTGGAATCGGAACCTGGGTCCCGGCCCTGTGCAAGAAGCCGGCCCAGATCTGGGGACTAGGGGTTGGGGGCGGGTCCGCTGCCGGCCGCCGGCCGCCGGCCTGGCGATGGCACACACGCACTCACCGATTTTGGCCAGGCTGGCCACCAGGATCCACAGGGCTACCAGGTAGGGCGCCTCCACCTCGTGCCACTGCCAGCGGAAGAGCGCCAGCCCAGGGGGAGGCTCGCCGGGCGACCCCGGCTCCCGGGTGGGCTCTTCGGTGGCGGCCGCCCCCGCCAGGGGCAGCCCGAGCAGCGGTAGCGCGGCGCGCAGCATCCTGCCGCCTGCCTAGTCGCCCTCCCGGCACCGCACGGCCGCCGGCCCCGCGTCGCCGCCGCGCCTACCGGCCGCCCCCGCGTCACAAGCACGTGGGACCCGCTCCCCCCAATCCCGGCTCCGAAACCCCCAAGCCAGGTCCGGACTCCGAGACCGTGCCCCGGGCGTCCGGACTCTGGACCCCTGCTCCTCCCCCTCTAAACCAGTCTGAGCTCTGGAAACCCTCCAGGGCAGCTCTCCAAGTCCCGAAACCGATTCCTTCGAGTCCGCTCCCCCAAACCTTCCCCAAAGCTCCCCTACCCGGGTTTCAGAGCTGGGAGCAGCCGCAGCCCTCCGGAGGCGCGGCCGCGTCCCACCCGCCGGAGGCAGTAGCCCGCCCCGGGAGGGGAGGGGGCCTGTGGGGGCCGGGGGCCGAGCGGGAGGCGCGCATCTTGTCTTCGGCTAGGACAGACCCGCGGCCGGGAGCCGGCGGCTGGCACTGAAGGCGCGGGCCCCGACGCTCTCCCGTGCCGACGGCAGGGGGCAGTGCGCCGCCGCCCTCCCGAGCCTAGGACCCCCTTCGGGCCCCCGCCCAGACCAGCGCTGCGCACGCGCACTGAGCGCTCCCTGAAAGGACAAGGCTGTCCTCAACGTCCCCAGAAACTCCAAGGCCCAGACTGGGCCCAGGTCATTCGAGGCTGATAAGGAAGCTATTCCACTTTAACTCCCAAGCCGAAGAGCGCCCGGCCTCCCTCTGCGTCAAACTACGGGATATCTCCTCCCCTTTTCCATGAAAATGGAAGGGAACGTTATCTTCCTTCCCTCAACTATGAGAAAACCCAGCCTATCGATTCCCTTTAAACTAATAGGGAGGGATCCCTGGGTGGCGCAGCGGTTTAGCGCCTGCCTTTGGCCCAGGGCGCGATCCTGGGGACCCGGGATCGAATCCCACATCGGGCTTCCGGTGCGTGGAGCCTGCTTCTCCCTCTGCCTGTGTCTCTGCCTCTCGCTCTCACCGTGTGCCTATCATAAATAAAGTAAAATAATAGGGATCCGCTCACCTTTTCCCCTCAACCTGAAGGGCATTCTGCTTATCTCGCCCCAAACTGAGGAAGACTGTATCCATTTTTCATTCAAGCTGAGGGGCTGAGAGAAACATGTTCTACCTCTCCCCACTCAAACTGAGTCATCACATCATTTTCCCAGAGCTGAGGGGCACCCGTCTCTCTTCTTACCCCAACTAAAGGGAAATGATCCCACTTCTTCCTTCACACTGAGTGGAACCGATTTTCACTTCTTGCTCCAAACTACGAGGGATTCATTTCCCTGCTTTTTCCAAATGACGGAATCACGTCCACTTCATCCTTCAACCTGAAGGAATCAGGACCATCTCGTCCCTAAACTCAGGGAGACCTGGCCGTCCACTATCTGAAGAAATTTCCACCCTACCTGCCCGAATAACCCCTCAACGAGAACGCAGCCTCACCACCCCCAAGCCCAAAAGAAAGCTCCCCGGCCGGTGGGCACGCTCTTGAAGGCGGGGCGCGAGCTCGGGTTTTCCCGCCGGCACAGCCAGTGAACTAACGGGATCCCGATCGCGCCCTCTGAGTGGCTGGCGGCAAGCCCCGCCCCCGGCAGCCCCCGCCCCCGGCGCGTTCAGGACTGCTCTTGGCTCCACCCCCTCCTCGGCCCCGCCTCCCGCCTGGCTCCGCCCCTCCTCAAGCTGCGTCCGGTCCGACCCGGCCCAGACAGTGGAGCTAGTTGAATAGACGCCGCGGCGACGCCGCGACTCTCCCGGAGGCGCGCGGCACGAGCCAGTGACAAACCATGGCGGGCGAGGAAGACCGCGGAGACGGGGACCCGGTATCAGTGGTGACCGTGCGGGTGCAGTACTTGGAGGACACCGACCCCTTCTCCTGTGCCAACTTCCCGGAGCCGCGCCGGGCCCCCACCTGCAGCCTGGACGGGGCGCTGCCCCTGGGTGCGCAGATACCCGCGCTGCACCGCCTGCTGGCGGCGCCGCTGAAGGTGAGGGGCCCTGGAGAAAGATTGAGGGCTAAGGTTCATGGCGCCGTGAAAGCCTTTGGGAGGTACCCCTCGGGGAGAGGCTGAAGTGAGGGCAGGGCGCTCCTGCGGGAAAGCCTTGGGCTAGAGACCTAACGTCCACGCTGCCTCACTTTCGCGGGACGCCTCTCAAGTTGAGGGAAGCTGAAGAAGGGAGATGGGAACTTGCCTGGCTGCCCCCTCGAAGTGAGACCCACCTGGGGAGATGTTCGGGGTCCACTCGCTGCCTGGCTGCCTGGGTAACCGATCTGGATACGGTGGGGATAGAAGTTTGGGTGGTAGCGGACTAGGAGTTGGAGCTGGGGCGAGACCAGCTTCCACCTGCTTCAGGTGAGGTGGGGCGGGACCAGGAGGAGGGGCGGACCCAGGGCGGGCCAGGGCGGGCGGCCAAAGCTCCCAGCGGTTTCTGGAGACTGGATTGGGTCCTGCCCGATGGAGGGTTGCCCCTGTAGGTGGGGGCCCGGCTTGGGAGTGCCAGTGGAGGAGACACTTCTCGGGGTGAAGCGAGTCCCCGGGGAGCGGCCCGGCCGGGAACACGCCGAGAGCCGGTGGTTGCACTGGTGGAAAAGCCCTTTGAGTCACCGCCCCCACCATCCCGTACTCCCTCTGCCGCCGGCCCACGACTAGAGAAGGGAGGGGGCGGGCCGGGCTAATTTTAAACCGCCAGCCTGCCCTAGTTTGCCTGCGTCCGGGAGCCTACTCGTGCACTGTGCTGCAAGAGGCCCTTTTCCAGATGGTTGGCCCTACCTCCCCTCTGGCTCCCTGCGCTCAGCCCCCTGCAGGCAGCCCTTTCCGGCGCGCTGGGTTTCCGGACCAGGACTCTGGGAGGCGCACTACCACTTCCCAAGGTTCCCCGTTAGCCAGTACGCACCGAGTGGTGAGGAAAAGGAGAGAGCCTTGGGGGGGTTGCCCTCCCCTGCTCCCAGCCTTAGCTGGGGGGCGAGTTGCGCAAACTTGCCCCCCAGGCCCGGGGTCTCCCCTGGAATGTGACCCGGGCGCCGGGCCCCCAGCCTGCATTCCTCACTCTTTGGGCCGGCCCCGCCTCCGAGCGCGGGCGGGAGAGTTGGTGAGATTATTGGCCGGGGGAGTGGCGCGTGTCCGGGCAGAGCCCCGGCTTCAAGGCCACGGCTTGAAGGTTGCAGCACGCTGCCCACCTTAGGGTGCTGATGGAGCCCCTTTTGTCCTGCCCTGTTCAAAGAGACAAACTGAGGTGGGCCAGGAAGAAGCCACGTCCAGCCCCAGGCCACCTTCAATTCAGGATGGGCGCTGGAGAGAGAGGGTGGTTGAACTGAGGCTAGGTTCCTGCCTTCAGGCTCCTGGAACTCCCAGTGCTGAAATAAGCCTGGAGCATTACAGAAAACATAGTATTCCTCCTACTGCGCACCCTGGACAGGATTTAGCCTTAACAGCCCTCTTCCCAATTAGGGGCAGATATGGGAGGTCAGCGACAGGAAAGAACCATCTGTTGCTTCTTCCCCGCATTTGGGGACCCATCTCCCTGCTGCACAAGGTGTTCTGCTCTGTTCTCTACTTCTTAGCTAAGGACACTACAGAACTCAGATGGAGAATTTGTTAAGTGTTCCCAAACCCAGACATTCCTATCTCCCCACCTTCAGGATCTCCCACTTGGTGTACCTGAGGACTACCATATCCCCCACAGGCAGGATATGCTGGTGGCCACTGAGTTACCACTGTGTCTGTAGCCAGGATTCCCTGGGGCTGGCAACTCTGCCAGCAATGGTCAGACACTGTGTTGTGCTCATCCCAAATATAAACTGTGACCACAGCCCCAGAATAGAAGGCTGGAGGAAGAAGGGCTGAGAATAGGGTAGGGGCAGGGACATCAGAGGGCTGAGAGAGGGGGAGCAGGGCTCTCCTTGCAGGAAATGTCAACAGCTGGTTCCTCCCCTAGTCCTATAAGTACATGCCCCAGGGGCATAGACATGACTCAAGCCTGCCTACATAGCCCAGAAAGGTAGAGGGGAGAGGTAGCCCAGAAACCCAGACATTCCCACCCCAGGCCTAGAGCAGAAATAAGAGGGAGGGGATCTCTACTCAATACTTTATCCTCAGTGCATTTGTCCAAGAGGAACAGGACACAGTCAAATGATGACATCTGCCCTCCTACTCTGGGCACTGACCTTCAACATCTCTACGGACCCTGCTCCCTCCCTGGGAATGTACAAAGGCCCAACCCACTTTCTCTCTGGGGCTCCACCCCACACACCCCATTGGACTGGGCCTAGCCACTAGAGTTCCCCTGGGGGCTTCCTTTTTAAACCGTTTAGAGCTTTCAGATCTGAGAAGGCCTTGCTCATTTCCTCCCAGTCTAGGAGGAAGCTCCTTGCCACAGCCTCTGACTCATCTCCTGGCCTTGGGTGGGAGTGGGAGGGGTAAGGGGGGTTGGGAAGGGTCCTGGAAATGCCTTGGGCCATGCCTGGTGTCCCCAGGGAAATAGAGGAGAATCTGTCTTCCCTCTGTGCACGAGCCTCTCCCAACCCAGGGATCTGCTCCTACCCAGGGGAGAACCTGGCCCTCTGACCCTGCATTTCACTTCTTTATCCAGAGCTCTGCTACCTTTTGCTCTTCTGGGCAGTGCCTCAGGAGCCCCTTTCTGACACCTAAAGGTTCTGCCACATCTGAAATAGCACTGACTTCTCCCTGGGCTCTGGGCAGAGAGACCTGAGTGCTGCTCTGACCCTGATGCAAAGCCAGGAGTAGCCTCCTACTTCTAGCAGCAGGGATAGCCCTAGAAATTTGTCACCAGTAACTGTTTCCCCAACTGTGGCTAAAGATAGAGGAGGACAGGGGTGGCACTCTCCTGGAATGTTTCCTGACCTTGCACCCTCTCTACTCCAGCCTCAGTTTACTGCTCAGGAGCAGTTGTGGCAAGGGGGCTAATGGGTGAACCTGACTTGCTGGGACAGGGACCAACTGGAGGGGTCTCAGAGTAGTCTTAAGGGTAAGATGGGGTGATCTGGTGATGAACTGAGCCCTTTATTCCCCTGACATGGAGGTCTTTTAGGGAAATGAGAAGATTGGGATGTGGGCGTGAGTCATAGCCTTCTCCCAGCTTTCCCTGGGCCACCATGTCCAATTATCTGGTCATTGTGGGCTAGGGAACCTGAGATGCAGCCTCGTGAGGGACCCTAGGACCTAGGTCCTTGCAGATGTAGGCACTGTTACCCTAGCATGTATAATGTGTATGTGTTCATTTGTGTTCTCTTGCTACAACTGGGAGAACCAGTTTGAGGTATTTGCAGAGTCTGGAAAGCTGAAGGGTGGTCTTCAGCCCTTAGCAACACTACAGGCTCCAGCTCTCCCTCCACCTCCCCTTCAGGGGTTCCCTGGAGCACTTCCACAGTCCATTCACCCAAGATCTAGGTCAGTTAGCCCCAGTTCCATTACTGGTTCTGCAGCCTGGGGCATATTCATGGAGTTTCTAAGCCTTGGTTTCCTCATCTGTAAAACGATTGTCAGGAAAGGGACATCTGGCTGGCTCAGTTGGTAGAGCATTCGACTCTTTATCTCAGGGTCATGGGTTTGAGCCCCACTTTGGGCATAGAGATTACTTACATGAATAAAACTTAAAAAAAAAGATTAGCAGGAGAATCAAACTAGGCAACCTGGTATGTGACACAGAAGAGGCATAACTAATATAGGTTTCCCTCCTCAAGATCCACCCATAGTGTCTCATCCAGGAAGTCATGGTCTAGTTGGAAACCCAAAATAGGGACGCCTGGGTGGCTCAGAGGTTGAGCATCTGCCTTCAGCTCAGGGTGTGATCCCGGAGTCCTGGGATCGAGTCCCATATCAGGCTCCTTGCATGGAGCCCACTTCTCCTGTCTCTGCCTCTCTCTGTGTCCCTCATGAAAGTAAATAAAATCTTAAAAGAAAAAAAAGAAACCCAAGATAATAGGAGAAGAAGGGTCGTATGTTTAAAGTTTGTTTGTTCAAGTAATCTCTACACCCAACATGGGGCTCAAACTCACAACCCCAAGATCAATGGGGTTGCATGTTCCTCCAAGTAAGCCAGCCAGGCACCCCAAGAGTCTCATGTTTATAGGAAAGCAGAAGAAAAAAAGCAGCTAGCAAAATTATATCCTAAAGCAGCAGTCTTTCAGCATATAGTTATACCCTCTTTTCCATCTTCTTTCCCTCTCCCTGGTGTACTCATTCTCACCTGATTTGTAGTTATCAAAAATATTAGAGAGTAGACACCATGGTCCCCTAAGTTTGGCCCTGAATTTAGAGCCATATGAAATGAGTTGGCTTAGACGATCAGAAAAGCCTGAGCCTAGAGAACTAAGAGGAAAAAGTAGGCTGGATGCTGAAGGGAGGGGCTGGGCCTGGGAAGAATGGAGAGGACCTCACTCCAAGACAGACACAGAGAAGCGTGGAAGACAAGAACCAGGAGGCAATCAAGGATGTGAGCCCACACTGGCCCTGTGCTGACCCTAAGGACTGTCAGCAGACACAAGGGTTCAGGCTTACTCTGGCCTGGCCCAGCCCCAGGGTGTGAGAAACAAGCCCCAGAGGTTTGGCTATCACAAGGGTGACCCAAGGAAGGGGCCACGGGTGTGAGGGACAAGCACTACCCAGCTGGCAGGAAGTCTCTGTTCTTTGCTACCTTAGCCCACCGCTCCCCATCTCCACCCAGGACTAGGCAGCTGGGTTGGGGGGTGGGGGGGTACCATCCTGGAGGCTTTGAGCTGTTACCTCAGGACTTCTTCCCCAAAATGGGGCCCTGGCAGGATAAGGCAAGTGAAGTGGCTGAAGGGAGGCCACTGCTGCCACCATAGAGGGAAAGGGGTTAACTCTCCTCATCTGAGGAAGCTGGGTGATGGAGCACTTGGCCTTCAGGATCTTACCCCAAATACATGCAGGCATTCTGGAAGGAGAGGACCATTCTCTGCTCGCTTGGGATTGGCACATGCCACATGTACTTGCAGGAGGGTAAGAGAGCCTGCTGGGTCCGAGCTGTTGGTGTACTTCTTGGACCTGTGCTCCAGCAAAGCATATATATGTATAGATTGCTCCGTGAACCTGGGTGTGGAAGTCAGACCAAGTATAAGGTGATCACCCCTCCAGTGTTTACCTTTACCGCACTCCACCCCTCTCCTTTCTTAGCACTCATGGCAGTTGTGCTTCTACATTTATTTGTGGCCTTTTTCTCAGGCAAGCTGGCCTGCTTCCCCAGCTGAGCTGGAAGGCAGGAAAAGCAGAAGCAGTATCTCCATCCCTGCTATGTCTTCACCTAAAACCAGCCTTGTTCATGAATGTTTAAATGAGTGAGCTCTTCTATATATGTGTGATTCAGAGGGTCCCTGAAGGGATTTGTTGCTCTGGGGCTAGGGCAGGGTGTGTGGGATATGTTTTCTCTAGGGTCCCCAGAATCCTCTAGCCCAAGGTGGAAGGAGATGCAGCTGTGCCTGGAAGGGGGTGGGCTGGGCAGGCTGCTGAGTCACCATGTGGGCAGGGGATCTGGAGGAATGTGGGGCTGCCCTCAGCAGAGCTGGCCCAAAACAAAGTACCCTAGCCCTGGGGCCTTGCTGCCCCGTCTCAGGCCCGCTCCCTGTAGGGCCTGGGGAAGATGACTCTGCTCCCAGCAAGGGGAGAGAGGCCGGCCCGCCCTAGGCGCCCAAGGGAGGGCAGGCAGCCAGGCAGGAAGTGGGACAGAGAACAGGCTGGAGTGTTTGTCCTATGTCCCATGTCCCAGGCAAGGCGGGGCAGGGGGTTGGGGGGGGGTGTCACCCACGGGCCTCAAGGCTGAACTGCCAGGAAGGAGCTGGGTCAGGCTCTCAGGCATGAGCAGGGGTGCTAAGCAGAAATGGGTAGGGGCAGGAGTTGGACTCCCTTCCCCCCCCAGGGAACCAACAGCAGCTGGAAGCCCTTGGACTGGGCCCAGCGCAGGGCAGGGCTGACAGAACAGCAGGACAAATGATCGGATTGACTTTCCCAGTAAGATGGAAGCCAGAGAACACCGGGTTTCTCCAGAGGTGGGCTCTCCCTGGGCCATGGTACCTCAAGGAGCAGGACCACTCAATTCAAGGGACCTTGCTGAGCCCTACATACTGGCTCTGTGCTATGGGGGAGGTGTCTGGGAGAGGCACAGTGCTGCCCTCACACTCTCTGGAGTCACTTCACTAGGCCTCTCTACAGGTACTCTCAAGCCCAGTGTCATGCCTTGTGGTGGTGGAGGGGAGCCAAGCTGGGGGCGTGGTGGAGATATGTGGGAAGCAGACACGTGGATAGAACGCATGCCTTGTACAATGAATGCAGGTTTCAGGGACCCAATGTAGACTGGCTGAGTCAGACCCTAAAAACTAGTTTTTATTTTTTATTTTAAAGATTTTTATTTATTTATTCATGAGAGACACACAGAGAGAGGCAGAGACACAGGCAGAGGGAGAAGCAGGTTCCATGCAGGGAGCCTGACGTAGGACTCGATCCCAGGACTCCAGGATTACGCCCTGGGCCGAAGGCAGACACTCAGCCACTGAGCCATCCAGGCATCCCTAAAACCTAGTTTTTAATAGGCCCCTTGGAGGCCTCTGAGTTCCAGCTCACTTGGGGCAGGACAAGGACCCTGAAGCCCAGAGGGACTGACAGCCTATGGATTACACCAGCCTATGGAGGAGCCTATGGCTCCTCACCATCTCCATTCAGGGAGACATGCCACACACATACACCCCTCCCAGCTGGGTTTGCACCAGTATTCCTAACACTTTCTTCCTGGGCTTGAATGCTTTGTGAATGCAGTTTATCACCCCCAGGGCTGTGAACTTCCTCAAAGGCAAGAACTTCCTCCCATCTTCTCTCTATGCCCCTTCCTTATTCATGTTCGTTACTTCAACAATGTTTAGTGTGCACTCACTGTGAGCCAAATACTGTGCTAGGCTCTGCAAATATAGTATGGGGCAAGACAGACACGGTCCCTGAACCTAGAGAACTCATGGTTTGTGGGGAAGAAGACTAGTGTCTAGGATATTATAATGCTGTGTGGAAGGCCTCACACATGGAAGGAAATGATGTGGCTAGCGTTGTCCAGGAGAGCATTCCAAAAAAGCGTAACCTGATCTAAAACCTATAGAATGGATAAGTGTTAGCCAGAAGACCCAGCATGTACAAAGGTCAAAAAAGCTTGGCACCTGAGGTGGATGGGCATTGCACATAGTAGGTCTGTGAGAAATGGTTCATGAAGGAACGTGTGGCTGCAGTGCACACCCTATGTTCAGCCATCTGCCCGCTCTCTGAGAGGAGGTCATGGGGTCTCCATACATACCCCGGCTGCTCTTTCCCAGCCCTGACAGCTGTTCCCTTTGCCCCTAGCTGGAGGACTGTGCCCTACAAGTGTCTCCTTCTGGATACTACCTGGACCCTGAGCTGTCTCTGGAAGAGCAGCGGGAGATGCTGGAGGGCTTCTATGAAGAGATCAGGTCAGAGGTGATGGGACCGGGAAAGCAAGGCTGGCCCCCACCTTTCCTTCCACCAGGAGCTGGCTCAGGTGTCAGCAGCCAAGACACCTGATCTATCTAGCCTGGGCTGTGGGTCACCTCCTGCCATCCCAGGGGACTGTGCCAGGGGAATCCCAAGGCGTGGCCAGTGTTACCTGATGCCTGGGATGTAAGGGGGGGGTGGCGCTGCCCCACATACTTGAGATACCTATGTTTGCATAAACCATCTTGGGAAGGAAGGAGTTGGGCCAGGGTTGGCATGTGGGGTGGTCTTTATCTGCCCTGGTATGGGGGCAGGGACCTTGAGAAATGGCCTGGAAACTGCTGACTAGGCTGCTTGATTCTAGCAAAGGGCGGAAGCCTACGATCATCCTGCGTACTCAACTCTCCGTGAGGGTCAATGCCATCTTGGGTGAGTATATGAGAGCATTAGAGTCCAGGAATCCCCTCCCAGCCCTGTTGGCTCAGTTTCTTTCAGGCTTGTGCAGAACAGTGGACAAAGCACATGGGAGACAGGATGTGTGGCCCCTCCCCATTCCTATCCTGACCTCTCCTTCCAGGGCCAGGGCTGATGCTGCAGCTAAACCGTGATGGGGGTTGCCCAGAGTCAGGGAGTGGAGGAGGTTGGGGGTTCAAGAGTACTAGAATATTCTTTGGTGGGGGATTGTGTCCCAGTAGAGGAGAATGTCTGTGCATGAGGTTTCCACGCCCACGTACCCCTTACAGAAAAGTTGTATGGCTCCAGTGGCCCTGAGCTCCGCCGCTCCCTCTTCTCACTAAAGCAGATCTTCCAGGTGAGGCCCAGAAGTGGGCTGGGGGTGGGCATCCAGCCTGAACCCTGCTTAAACTCCCCCATGGTGCCCCCAGGAGGACAAGGACCTGGTACCTGAATTTGTGCACTCAGAGGGGCTGAGTTGCCTGATCCGTGTGGGTGCTGCTGCCGATCACAACTACCAGAGCTACATCCTCCGAGGTTAGCCCCATCCCTCCCCCATGACCCTTGCCTTCAGCGACTGCTTATTGACCTCTTCTTGTCTCTGTGTCCCCAGCACTAGGTCAGCTGATGCTTTTTGTGGATGGGATGCTGGGGGTGGTGGCCCACAGTGAGACTGTGCAGTGGCTGTACACGCTGTGTGCCAGCATGGTAAGTGGCCCTCCACACAGCCATGTACCCTTTTTCCACTGCCTCTTTCTGATCCTCAGTCTCCTTTTCTTCAAAGTGGGCTGGAATGGAGAGTCTGAGGCTCCTCTAAGCCTAGAAGTCACTCCAGCACCTGGGCCTGGGGCCAGGGTCTTTCTGCCTAGACTCTCCTCTCTGGGTCCAGTCC
The DNA here is from genome assembly GCF_905146905.1 of Nyctereutes procyonoides. NCBI lineage: Eukaryota > Metazoa > Chordata > Mammalia > Carnivora > Canidae > Nyctereutes > Nyctereutes procyonoides. The sequence goes on along the minus strand of NW_026575140.1, from coordinate 6,875,140 downwards.
CAGAAGTCCTTAGCCTCTGCACCAGGAGCTGGCACAAGTCTGGCCCAAACCCCACTACACTTATGTGGTGATACCCCCCACCCCCCCAGTCCCGCTTGGTGGTGAAGACAGCCCTGAAGCTGCTGCTGGTGTTTGTGGAATACTCTGAGAACAATGCGCCGCTGTTTATCCAAGCTGTCAACTCTGTGGCCAGCTCCACAGGTGAGAGGCTGTCCTTTCCTCCCCCACCACTCAGAGCCCTCTCTCCTGTATATCCCTGCATGATTGCTCCCCTTTCTGTGTGTCAGGCTCTCTTCCTTGGGCCAATCTGGTATCCATCCTGGAGGAGAAGAATGGTGCTGATCCTGAGTTGTTGGTGTACACAGTCACCCTCATCAACAAGGTGTGTGGGGGGGGGACCAGATGCTAATTCTGGACCCCTGGGGCTCCTAACTTCTAGACTCCATCAGCCTTAGTCTTGCCCTCCCATCCCCACCCTCTAGACCCTAGCAGCACTCCCGGACCAGGACTCCTTCTATGATGTGACAGATGCACTGGAGCAACAGGGCATGGAGGCTCTGGTCCAGCGCCTCTTGGGCACCTCAGGCACTGACTTCGACCTGCGTACACAGCTTGTGCTCTATGAGGTGAGCTAGGCCATCTGGCCTCGGCTGGAAGAGAAGGAGGAGGCACAGTTCCCCAGCACCCCACCCTACCTATGTGCGTTGATGCGGCTCACATCTGGGTCCATCTCTGCTAGAGTGCCCTGCGGTTGGAGGATGGAGACATCGAGGAAGCCGCTGTAGGTGGGCGGCGGGAACGCAGAAAGCCCTCTTCAGAGGAGGGCAAGAGGAGCCGCAGGTCTCTAGAAGGCGGGGGCGGCCCTGTGCGCTCCCAGGAGCCTGGGTAAGAGAGAACTCGCCTTGGCATGTGGAGGGGTGGATCCCCCTGCCGTGGCCTTGTGAGTTAACAGACTCCGCCTCCAGCCCTGCAGGCCCCGCCTCACCAATAGGCCTCACCTCCAGCCCCACAGACCCTGTCTCAACTGTCATCTCCACCTACTCCACTGGCCCTGCCCTGTCCAGCGGCCAGGCTCCCAGCCCCTTGGACCCTGCTTCTGGCCTCCGTACCTCAGTGAACCTCTTTCCTGCCATCTCCGTGGGGCCCCCAGCTGACAGTACCAGCGAGAGGAGCATCTACAAGTAAGTAGGGAAATAGAGCCTGCCCCTAGCATCCTTTCTCCAGCTGTCCCTCCACTCTGAGCCCTCCACAGGCCCTTCGGCCTCCTCTGCCCAAACTCCTCTGCCCAAACGCGTGCTTTCTCTTTCTTTCCAGACTTCACCAAACTGCTCCTGTTTGGTAAGTGACTGCTGGGGGCTGGGGTTCGGCTCTGACTGGACCTCTTCCTCTTGCTGCTTGTCTTCATCTTTCTGGCATTCCGCCTGTCCTTGCCCCTTTGTCATCTCTCCCCTCGTCCCCTTTGTTCTGTCGCTACCTCCTGGCTCTCTTGTTCTGCTCTACCTTTGTCTCTTACTGCACCCTGTCCTGCTTCATGTCAGTCTCTCCCCTCCATTTCTAGTTTCATGTCCTGCCTTCTCCATGCCTCCTCTTCCCACTCGGGCTGGGAAGGAACCCCTGCCATTCCTGCCCAGCTCTGTGTGGGTACAAGCAACTGGAGTGGAGCAGGCACCACAGTTACCATCTCTTCCTCTCGTCCCCCACCCAGGGCCCCTGAGAGCCCACCTGTCCCTCAGTCCCCTACTGAGCAGGCCAGGCTGCAGTAAGTACAGAGGCCAGCCTGCCAGGCCTGCCATGTGCTCAGGGCTTCAGCGTTGCTTCCCCCAGCGGGGGTTCCATGTGCCTTATACAGCCAGAGCTGGGGACCTCTCAGGTCCATCCTCTCCCAGAGACCTATGCCTCCCGTTACCCAAGGGGTAGAGAAGTTCATTGGGGTCATAGTGATCCCTGTGCTTCAATAGTGAACCCTTGACAGCTTCAACCAGAAAAGAGGACATGGACTCCCAATCTGGAGCCCAGGAATATGGCAGGGGAGGATCCAGGGTGCTGTGTGGTGTGGGGGTAGAGGAGCAACCTAGGACTGAAGAAAGGGCCGGGACTGAGGGCCAACAGAGCCTGGAGGGGCTGAAAAAGATACACTGAGTCACCTGCATTATTTCAACATAAACCAAGTGCCTGTTGTGGTAGCTTAGTCAGGAAAACATGGAATCCTTAAGTTAATGCCTCTTATTTACCAGGCCCTTTTCTCAGCCTGGGTCATAGCCCTCAGAAGCTGCCAGGCATGGGACAGCCCGTTGTGCCCACTCGGACCCCATCCCTTCCCTTCCCCTGCTCTAACGGTCCTTGTCTAGAATCAAGACACTGAACATGAACAGCAGCAAGGTTGCAAGTTAGATGTTAAGTAGAACTTCTCCCCTTCTGTTGACCTGGGGATGCTGGGTTGGCTGTGACCTTCCCCAGATATGGAGGACTGAACAGGGCCTGGTCTTGGGGGCTAAGTCCTGGGTCTGCTCAGTGCATGGACTGTTCCCCGTGTGTTTGTGTGTGCCTGCAATCTGAAGCAGCGCCCGGGGCCCAGCAAGGCATGTATACCACCCTGGGCTGGCGTGTGTCGGACACCCTCACTGACAAGTGCCTCCCTCCAGAGCCCGGTTCCTGGAGAATGTGGCAGCAGCAGAAACAGAGAAGCAGGCTGCACTGGCCCAGGGCCGGGCAGAAACATTGGCTGGAGCCATGCCCGATGAGGCTGATGGACACGTAGGTGAGTGGTGGGGGGCAGAGTCTTCTCGCATTGCCCTGTCGGTACACAGAGGGTGTGAGGCTGACAGCTGCTTCTCTCTTCTAGATACCCGGGAACTATGGAGCTCCCCAGAACCCGGCCCTGCACCCAGAACACCTGAGAGCCCTGCCCCACGAGGTCTGCTCCGGGCCCAGCGGAGCCTTGAGCCAGAGCCCAAAATGCCACTGGCCCCGCCAAGCCCCAAGGCTGAGCCCATTTGGGAGTTTCGTGTACCCAAGCTCTGCATTGGAGACCTGGACTTCTCAGATCTGGGGGAGGATGAAGACGAGGACATACTGAATGTGGAGGCTGTGGAGGCTGTGAAAGGGATCCCACCCCCACCACCTCCACTGCCTGCGCTCTCTGGAGGCGCCCCGCCTCCTCCACCCCCACCTCCCCCACCCATCAAAGGCTCACTCCCACCACCTCCACCTCCAGCCGCCCCCCTTTCTCCCTCAGCACCTGATGGCCTACCCCTCCCCACCAAGAGGAAGACAGTAAAACTCTTCTGGCGGGAGCTAAAACTGGCTGGAGGCCATGGAAGCTCTGGGAGCCGCTTTGGGCCCTGCCCCACCCTGTGGGCCTCACTGGAACCTGTGTCAGTGGACACAGCCCGGCTGGAACATCTGTTTGAGTCCCGCGCCAAGGACGTGCTGCCTTCCAAGGTAAACCCACCCTCATCTGCTGTGTAACCCCAGTGGAGACAAGAGGGAATAGGAGCTTAAGGCTCTGAACTACCACTTATTTCCCACATGGGGGAACTGAGGCAAAGAAAGGCACTGAGTCTTCTCTGAGGTCTCTCAATAAGATACTGGCAGAGCCCTAATAGAATCTAAGCTCATCACAAGGCCTTATAGATCCCAGAGCTCTGGTTGTGGGATGACCTCATTTGGCCATTTAGAAGGGGGCTTTAAGAGTGCCCTCTTAGATTGTTGCCTCAGCTTGTCCCTTTCCCAATCTCTTAATACCCTTCCCCTCAACCTTAAAGAAAGCTGGTGAGGGCCGCCGGACAATGACCACGGTGCTGGACCCCAAGCGCAGCAATGCCATCAACATTGGTCTAACCACCCTGCCGCCTGTGCATGTCATTAAGGCTGCCCTGCTCAACTTTGATGAGTTTGCTGTCAGCAAGGATGGCATTGAGGTGGGGAAACCAGCTGGGGTGTGGGAGGGAGGTGGGAGGTCTGGCCCTCTCCTTTGGTCAGTGGGCATTTCCTGTCCTTCCAATGGTGGGCATGGGTTTGGTATCTCTACAGAGCAGTCCCCAGGTCCTGGGGATTCCTCAGATGATCTAGGGATGAGTTGAAACCAGTGCCTGAAGCCTCAGGCCAGCACTGAGGGGATTATGTGGGGTGGTGACTGCATCCTCAGAAACTGCTGACTATGATGCCCACGGAGGAGGAGCGGCAGAAGATTGAGGAGGCCCAGCTGGCCAATCCTGACATACCCCTGGGCCCAGCTGAGAATTTCCTGATGACCCTTGCCTCCATTGGGGGCCTGGCCGCCCGCCTACAACTCTGGGCCTTCAAGCTGGACTATGACAGCATGGAGCGGGTACTTGGATGATGAGGTGGGGCAGGAAGTGGGGAAGGTGAGCATGAGGACCAGGTAGTGTGAGTCCCTCATATTCCACTCCAGGAAATCGCAGAGCCACTATTTGATCTGAAAGTTGGCATGGAACAGCTGATACAAAATGCCACCTTCCGCTGCATCCTGGCCACCCTGCTGGCTGTAGGCAACTTCCTCAATGGTTCCCAGGTGAGGGGGAGCATACGAGGGCTGGAGCCCAGGGCTCTGGGGTCAGCCGAGCCCAGGCTCAGTTGATGTCCTTTCAGAGCAGCGGCTTTGAGCTGAGCTACCTAGAGAAGGTGTCAGAGGTGAAGGACACAGTGCGCCGACAGTCACTGCTGCACCATCTCTGCTCCTTGGTGCTCCAGACCCGGCCTGATTCCTCTGACCTCTACTCAGAAATCCCTGCCCTGACCCGCTGTGCCAAGGTTAGCACCAGCCAGAGGCTTGACTAAGACCAGTCACAGAAATGAGGGAGTGCTGCTTCCTGGGGTTGGCTTTTCCTCCCTGTTTGGGCTGTTGTGCCAGAGTGTGCTCAGCTAGAGGTGTTGGCGTGGGCTGTGTCCTTGGCCAGAAACACTGCTTTCCTCTATTGGCCTCTATTTACTGTCTTTGGGTCTCCGTTTAACCACCACTTCCCCCAAGAAAGCTTCTCTGTTCCCCATTAAATTAAATGGACTTGTCTGTCTCCTGCATTAAGACCATGAGTTTTTTGGAGGGCAGGAAGCAGGTCTTCGCTATCTGGGTCCCTAGGGCCCAAGCTGGCTGGCCTGAGGCAGCCTCAGGTGGTGCCTTCCTGTGGGGGGACAGCATGTGTACCCCCTGCTTTTCCAGGTGGACTTTGAGCAGCTGACTGAGAACCTGGGGCAGCTGGAGCGTCGGAGCCGGGCAGCAGAGGAGAGCCTACGGAGCTTGGCCAAGCATGAACTGGCTCCAGCCCTGCGTGCCCGCCTCACCCACTTCTTGGCCCACTGTGGCCGCCGTGTTGCCATGCTGCGGGTAGTGCACCGCCGTGTCTGCAACAGGTGGGGACATGGGCCAGAGAGGCGGGACCACCGCCGCCATCCCTCAAAGCCCAAGCAGGACTCACCATCCCTCCCTACCCCAACCTGCCTAGGTTCCATGCCTTCCTGTTGTACCTGGGGTACACAGCCCCGGCAGCCCGTGAGGTACGCATCATGCAGTTCTGCCACACACTGCGTGAGTTTGCACTGGAGTACCGGACTTGCCGGGAACGGGTGCTGCAGCAGCAGCAGAAGCGGGCCACGTACCGTGAGCGCAATAAGACCCGGGGCCGCATGATTACTGAGGTGGGTACCCTTCCAGGTTTGGACTGCCACCCCCATGGTTTCCTTTCCCTGCTCCCAAGTCACCCTTCTCTTCTCTGCAGACAGAGAAGTTCTCAGGTGTGGCTGGGGAAGCCCCCAGCAACCCATCTGTCCCGGTGGCTGTGGGCAGTGGGCCGGGACGGGGTGATGCCGACAGTCACGCCAGCATGAAGAGTCTGCTGACCAGCAAGCCAGAGGATGCCACACACAGCCGCCGCAGCAGAGGTGGGACCTGTGGCCAGTGAGGGCAATGAACTTTGGGACTGCCTTGACCTGAATTCCCTATCTGGCCTCCCTTAGGCATGGTCCAGAGCAGCTCTCCAGTCATGCCTACAGCAGTGGGGCCGTCCACTGCACCCCCAGAAGAACCCCCAGGCTCTGGTTTACCCAGTGACACTTCAGATGAGATCATGGACCTGCTGGTGCAGTCAGTGACCAAGAGCAGTCCTCGTGCCTTAGCTGCTCGGGAACGCAAGCGTTCTCGTGGCAACCGCAAGTCTTGTGAGTACTTCCTCAAACACCCACTACCTATCTTAACCCCATCAACCTCCTCTAATCCTGCTCTGTCCCTGCAGTGAGACGGACATTGAAGAGTGGGCTCGGAGAGGACCTGGTGCAGGCACTGGGACTGAGCAAAGGTCCTGGCCTGGAGGTGTGAAGGTACTGCCTCCAGGACACCTATCTGGGCCCCAGCCTGCAGTGCAAGACACTAGAGAGTGAGGAGGGATCAGCAGAATTTGGGGCCTCTTCTCAACCCGAGCCACTCTGTGCCCAGTGGACAGTGCCCTCAACAGTATTAGCTGTGCATGCCTGTGTGCAAGTGTGTGTCTGTGTGTGTGACTGTGTGTGTACACGTACTTGTATGAGCTCCCTGAATACATGGAGTATAATAAAGTTTTCCTAGCCTACCCAAGAGCCTTTTTCTTCTTTCGAAGTACACACCACACTCAGTCTGTAGCATGAAGCTAATACCAAAGGACTGGCTCTTCCTACCTGTCCCTTCATTATCACCCACACAGCGATTAGCCACATTCTGAGCCATTTATTCAACAATCCTATACCTTAGACTGCTTTTGGGCCTTGGACTAGGCCCTCCTTGCTCCTGGCATGGGGGCCATGCAGCCTGTGGCCAAAACGTTGATGGCTATAACCGCTTCATCTGCCGCCGCTCCTGTCGGCGCTGCCGTTTCTCATTGTGCTCTGGTGCTGGGGTGCCACTGTCTGCTGTGAACCACGGGCCCAGCACATTCACCCAGAGGAGGTAAAGGGCCCGGCCCGGAGCCTAGGAAAGAAAAGGTAACTTGAAGCCAGGTGCAGGAAATGAAAGAAGAGAAGGGTTAGATGCTCCAGCCCCTTCTTGGGAGCCTACAACCCACGCACCAGAAGCCAGAAGGACCAGATGTAGAGGGAGAAGCAGCTGAGCACCTGCACGATGGCTGTCAGTAGGATCACATCCTTAAGGTGCCTGTGGACAGAAGGGAGGCTGCAAGGCCCAAAAATAGTAGATGGGCCCCAGTTCTTCTATCCTCTTCAAGTTGTGGGCAGTTGTGGGTCTTGGGCTATCTGGGCCCCAAGACCCCAGCCCGGGGGCCGCTCACCTGGGCTGGCAGCGGGGGACACTCACTCTGCCATGCCCTGCTCCATGTTGAGGTCCATTCCACCATCCATCAGGGCCCCATCCTCAGAAAAGGCTGCCCGTGCCATCGAGCTCATAGAGTGGTAGCTGGCCCCATATACTGCCAGACTAAAGCCCAAGGCCATCTGCAGAATAAGAATGGTATCACAGGCCAGCCAGTAATCCTATCTGCTTATCCACTTCCCAGGCTGGGGGACACTTACCCAGGCCCAAAATGAGGCAGATGAATAGAAGAACACCAAGGTCACAAGACAGTAAATGGCCTGTAAGCAGATACATGATCAGGCTGGGATCAAAAGCTGCCCTAAACCATGGGCCTTCCTGGACTCTGACCAAGAGTTAGGCCAGGCTTCGGAAAGAGGTTGTTACTCATAGGGTTGGTGGGGGGGAAAGGAACTGTTCCCTAAGTTCTGAGTACCCAGACCCCCCCTCTGATATGTCAGCCCAGGAAAGGATGGGTTCAAGTCCATTTGAGCCTCAAACTCTCATTTCGTTTTTCGTTTGGTTTGGGTTTGACTACTCCGCAATTTATTTGTGCCAGGATTCATTCTCCTTTCATTTTAATTGTAGTTTTCTTCTGGAAAACTACACATGGCTGTCATATACCCCCCTCTACCCGGGACACCCAACACACACCAGAGCTGACTCTGGGATCTCGGGTGGGCACAGAAGGAGGTAGGCACTTACATTGGCCCCCAGTATGATCCGCAGATAGAACTTCAGAGTCTCTCTGTTCTCTTCAAATATCTGCTTCTTCCCTCTGGTGCCCACTTTGCCCTTGGGCTGCAGAGGGATGGTAAAATGCTATCAGAGCCCTCCTCAGCCAGGGTCCTCCTCACCCTCCCCACCAGCCTGGTCAGGTACACAATTACACCTGCACTTAAGCCAGGTCCCCATGGCGCCCAATTCTAGCACAGTCCTTGGGATGTCCACCCTCCTCTAGTCCATACTGCTTAGGGCTGACACCATTTGTGCAACACCCCTAAGACCTGCGGCCCGGCCTGGTACGGTCTGGCACTGACGCCCACTCCCCTCCCGCAGCTCTTCTGGTATGGCGGTGCGCCGCTCTATTCCCCCGCTAGCTCTAGTGCCATCTGGCCGCTGCAGGGCGCCCCCCTCTGGCAGACCCGCTTCCCTCGATGTCTCTCCTTTGTTTTCAGTCTCCCGGGCCCGGGAATCCTCTGCCGTAGCGAACCCCGCCCTCCCCGCCCTCCTTACCGCCATAGCGCGACGCAAACAGCCAGCGAGGAAAACGGGGGAGAGCGACCGAAACCGCGGTCAGTAGGTACCACATCGACAGCAAAGGCACTTCCGGTGCAGACCCAAATCGTCACAACAGTGACGGAAGTGGGGACCGTCCGCTTCCTTCCCAAGGCCCTCCCCCCTCCCTCAGTCCGTAGGACTACACTTCCCAGAAAGCCTTGCACGGGGGCGGAGGCGGCAGGGATGCGATGGCGGAGTCGCTGCCCCTGGAGGTGAGAGGAGGCGGCCCTCAGGCCTAGCTTGGGACAGGCTCCGCCCTCGGGGTCCCGGGCTGTGGGGAGGGGCTGTCAGCTCGCCCGGCTCCGCCTGCCTGGCGGGAACGACCTGCCCGACAGATCCCAGGACCTGCAGGCTATGGGTAACGGCCCCGCCTTTGGGCCACCCCATCCCCTTAGCTTGGGGGAACCGTCCTCTCCTCCATCGGCCCCACGAGGTGGCTGCCCTGTCACCTCAGCGAGGACAGTGTCTCTGCCTACTCCCTTCTCTAGAGATGGCCGCCCCTCCCCCTCAGTTGTGGAATATGTCCGTTCCATCCCCTCGTCCCCGAAGGGTAACCGATTTTATTCTCTTTGACCCCTTGGGGTGATCACTCCATTCCCTCTGGGCCGAAAGGCGGCGGTCCCCTCCCCCTGGCAGTGGGAAACCGATTCCCCGCCCCCCATCAACTCTGAACACAGTCGCTGAATTACTTCACGGAGGACAGGCCTGCTCCCTACTCCCTCGGCCAATAGTAATGAGTCCTTCACCCTATGGGATGTTTGCTCTTTTTCCTTAGCCTGGAACAGGACCACTCTGCCGCCATTGGCCGGAGAAAGAAAACAGATTTTGTTCCCAGTGGCCTCTTGGGATGGCCTCTCTGTCCCTTTTGCCTTGAGAGTTGGCAGCTCCCACTGCTGCCCACGGGAGACAAGCCACCCATTCCTCATCAGTCCTGGAATGGTGCTCCTTACCCTTAGCAAGAAGAGGACAGCTCCCACCCCCTTTAGCCCCCTGCCATGGCATCTTTTATCTCCTGCACCCTGGAGAATGTCTACTACATAGATTCCAGGAATGACCAGTCATATCTAATAGTAGCTCCTTAGGATGGGGTTCATGGGATGGTGACTCCATCCTTATCATTGCTTCATCTTCCCTCTAGAAAAGCCATGCCCCTTCTCAGCTTAAAGAATCATGTTCCCTCCTCTCAATGAGGATAGGTTTGTTGCCCTCTCCCTTTGTTTTTTGGGCTGGTTGCTGAGCCCCCAGAAGACAGGATGGCCACTGTCTTAACTGGCTTAGACAGGCTTCCCTGCCTCCCCCTGGGGTTGGGGGCTTAGTCAATCCCAATCCCATCAATATTCTCTTCCCCATGCCTAGCTCTCCTGGCCCCCAAGGCAGTTCTCCCCAGTCCTCTCAGTAATGATCTGCTTTATTTTCCCCACTCCTTCCCTGAGCAAACCTTTGGTGAAAATTGAGGTAGAGGGCTTTGGTAAAAATAGAGATGGAGGACTGTCCATCTTTAATTCAATCCAGTAAGTATTGGCTGAGTACCTTCTGTGTGCTAGGGATCAAAGAAAGGGGGCTGGTGAGGTCAAGGTTAAGGAAGGGCATTCCTGGAAAGAGGCCCACACAGGCAAAAGGTAACAGGCATGGTATGGTTGTAGGACAGTGGGAATAATGAACTGGGGAAGCTCCAGGTTCAGGGGTCCAGTCAGGTGTAGCGCCTAGCCAGTGCTGACCCAAGAGTGGAGATTTTGTCCTGAGGGTACTGGAGTACCCTGAGGGTTTTCATCAGGGACGTGCTAAGATTGAAAGCTGTTTTTTAGGAAAATTAACCTTGTCACAGTGTGCAGAATGACTAGTCAGGCTGAGCCTGGAGGCAGGGAGGTCAGGTGGGAGACTGCAGAAGGAATCCAGGTCTGGGGTGATAAAGTTCTGGGCTATTGAGGTGCTAAAATTTCAAAGGTAGAAATATTTGTAACAGCAATCCAGCAATCATTTATGGAACATCTAGTAGATGTCAAGCACATCATGTCTATTAAACACACACACACACACACACACACACGGTATGGAAACTGAAACTCAGAGAAGTCAGTTACCTTGCATCAGGTCACACAGGTCACACAGGTCACACAGCTTGGAAGTAGTAGAGCTGGGATTTGAATGAGTCTGTGTTATCCTGGCCTAAGCCTGTGTTGTACATGTGTATCTGACAGCAAAGGACAGAAGAGCATAAAGAGTAAGTATTATCAGGATCTTCAGGCAAGATGCACTGTTGGCATTGAAGCTCAGATGCTGGAAAATTGGGAGGAAGGGATGCTTTGGACTGAGAATATGAATTTTAGTTGAGATAAAGGTGATGGTAAAACATTTAGATGACGGACCCTGTGGACAATTGGCAACACCAGACTATCACATGAATGATGAGACGATATGGGGATATTGAATTGTTGGTATTATGTGTAGAAGTCACTGTTGAAGCCATGCAAATGAATTTATTATCCCAAGAAGTAAAAGATTGAGGGATCCCTGGGTGGCGCAGCAGTTTGGCGCCGGCCTTTGGCTCAGGGCGCGATCCTGGAGACCCGGGATCGAATCCCATATTGGGATCCCGGTGCATGGAGCCTGCTTCTCCCTCTGCCTATGTCTCTGCCTCTCTCTCTCTCTCTCTCTCTGTGTGTGTGACTATCATAAATAAATAAATTAAAAAAAATTAAAAGATTGAAAGACCCAGGTCTGAGCCCTGGAAGCCACAGAAGAATCCAGAAACAGGCCAATTAGAGTGGAGAGTGGAGCTCTAGAAAACAGAGATTCTTAAGAGCCCATGAGGGACGATTTCAGAAGAAAATAATAGTTAATATTAAGTCATTCTTTGCCTCACCAGTGACTCCCTCCCCAATCCCTGATAGGGCCCCCAACCTCATGATCCCCAACCTCATAGGCCATAGGTGGAGGGAGGGCCTGAGCACCTGGGCTGGGCTCTGCTGGGATCATATCTTAACAGCCAGCTGAGAAGGCAGTGGAGAAGATGGGAAAAGAGGGAGGACCCAGAGCCTGATCTGTGAGGGCAGGAGGAAGGGGTGTGATTTCCAAAGTTCAGAGAAGGACACCTGACCTACTGTGTCCTAGGTCTTGTGCAAAACACTTTACTGTTCTTAAATTCTCACCACAACCCATTTAAATCTTGCTACGATTGCCATTTTACAGATTAGAAAAAGAAAGGCTCAGAGAGGTCAGTTGATAGAGTAAGGATTTGAACTAGCTTTACCTGGTCTTAATGCCCAGGCTCTTTTTACCAAACTGAGTGGGAAGTTTGCTTTTTATCAGTCTGTACAAACCTGCATCCAGGCAGGGCTCGGGAATGGTTTGTTCACAATAAAGATGCTCAGAGGCTGGAGAGCCAAGTGAAGACCCCATGAAGCTTAGGATTCAAGATGAACTAGATAGAAGCCAGTGTCTCAGTGCCCTTAGAGTGATGGTACTATGAACTGGAGATGGTTCCAAAGGCCCCCAGTTCTAACAGTTCCCAATGCCCTCTGTCTTTTCCCCTCAGATGCTCACATATATTCTGATCTTCCTGCCTCTGTCAGATCAGAAAGAGGCCTCCCTCGTGAGTCGGGCTTGGTACTCTGCAGCCCAGAATGCCCTTCGGGAGGTAAGGTGGCCACCCTCACCTGGCCCATTCTCAGTTGTATCTCACTTCAGTTTGCCCACGGCCCTGCTTATACATCGTCCATTCATTCATCCATTCATAGACATACATTACATTCATACACTTGACTCTGGGTACAGTGCCTGGACTCTACAGATGAGTAAGACATAGTCCCCTACCCCAGTGAAGGAGAAAGACAAGGACATGAGTGACCATGATATCATGTGCTTGATGCTGTGACACGAATTATGGGTGCCACTAGAACAGGAAGAAGGACATCTAGAGGAGACCAGCAGCATCAGGGAAGGCTTCCTGATGGGATAGGATGAGGGTGAAGGTTGGTCTTCCAGCACTGATGACAGCACAGGTAAAGGCACCAAGATGTGAAATATGAAATAGTTCTGGTAACAACCACACAAGTTCCATATGACTAGAACTAAAATGTGTGTAGAAGTGATGGGAGATGAGGCCAGAGAGGGGTCAAACCAAAGGCTGGCACTAGTGCTAAGGCTCCATCCTGATGACCATCACGCAGCCTTTAAAGGAATGTTAAGGCAGGGGAGTGATATGATGTGATGTGTCTTAGAACTCTGCCATGCTGAATGGACTGGAGAGGGTGAGTCAGGGTGTGGGGAGACAGCCCAGCTAGGAGATGAACGTACACATCTGTGACAGTTTGAAGGGCAAGCAGTGACAGCTCCTTGTTTTCATTTTGACCTCTTTAATTACTCCTGAGTTTTCTCATTAGCTGTATTTCCCTCTCTTGTTTATTCATGGTTTTTATCCATTTAACCGTTGGCATCTTCGTATTTTTTTTTATCAGTTTGTATGAACCTTTTATACATTAAAGAGATGAATCTTTCAGATACTTATTGAAACATATTCCTAATATATTTGCCTTTGTATTTGATTTGTAGATACATACTTATTTCTGAGATACAGAGGTTAAATTTCTATGTTGTTGATTCTGAATATCTTTTGCTTTCTTATTTCTTCCATTGCTTTTTAAACTTAGAGACCCCTTACCTCTTCAGTGATTCAATGTTCAATGTACACTCAAATTTCTCTTCCTTTTTTTTTCTTACTTAGACTCAATTTTTTAGAGAGGTTTTAGGTTCACAACAAAATTGTTTATTCTGTTTAATGGCTTGAATTTTTATAGTAATTTTTAATTGGTGAAATTTATTTTGATTTATGCTCTGAGGTAAGAAGCTAAACTGATGAGTTTTCAAATAGCCCTAATACCATTTACATATAATCTTCCTCTTTCCTGCTGTGTTGGACTCCTCCTCTGTCATATATTAAATGTGTGTATAAAAGTAGGGTCTGTTGTCACGTTATCTATCTAATGTCACTGAGCTTAGTGTCTAAAGAAATTTGATTTGGACTTGTTGAAAATTTGAAGTATGAGGCATCTAGATGGTGAGAGGCAGTTGGTTGTTGGATTTCTGAGTGAAGAATTCAAGAGAAGGGTCTAGATATTAAATACAGAGTTGGGTATCATTAAAGAATGAGGGGAGGTTGAAACCATGGATCTAAGTCACATCTCCCAGGAAGCACATGAAAAGCCATAGGAACAGCAAGTCACAGAATACCCCAGAGGAGTACACCAGTCCAAGGGCATGGGAAGGAGGAGGCACCTACAGAAGAGATGCCAGGGATCTAAAGTGGAGAGCTTTACAGGACTGAGTGCATGACTAACAGTGCCAAATCCCATGAAGAGTCCAGAAAATAAAGAACGGATATTGTCCATGATGTCTGAGGTCCAGGGAGGTCCCCAGTGACTTCAGCAACATTTGACATCTGGGGGGAAAAGCCAGGAAGGTGGAAGAGTGAATGAGATAAGAAGGGACATATAGAAAATGACCTCTTTTGCAAGAAATTTCCCCAGGAGAGGAAGGAAATAAATAGGGCAATAATGAGAGGTTGAGGGGATTCAACAAAGAATTTTCAATGGGAGAAATCTCAAATGTGTTCATATGCTGAGGAGAATCATAGAGGAGGGGTGAATGTGAATGCATGAAGAAGAGACGTGAGAAATAGAGGATGCCACCTGAGGTAATACAAGGCCTGGTCTTGGATAGGGTGGAGAGGATGTCACCTCTCCTGCGCAGGACATGGAGAGGTGGGAGCGGCAGTGTGGCACGGTTTGCTGAGGAAGTCCCTCTGAGGTTTGTGGCCTCTTTGCTGGGCAAATTTGGAGGCCACATTGTCTTAGGGGAGGAAGAAGAGAGGTAGAGGCCAGAGTCTCAACACAGAGGCTTGGAATATTCACAGGGCAGAAGGGCAAGTTACCAGAGCTGCTCACAGAGGCCTCACTCACTCAGATGGATGCTGCCTGTCTGTGCCTCACCCTGTGCACAGCACTTGAGAGTTGGTAGTAAGAGGGAGGTAAGCACAAGCCAAAAGGAGTGAGTAGGGGTACCACACTCAAAGTCCTGTGTAGCACACGGGGGATGGAGAGAAGATTTAGGAAAGACTTCATGGAGAAGGGGATGCTTGTGCTGAACCTAGAAAAAAGGAATAAATATTTGCTAAATAGACAAGTAGGAGTAGGTGCCACCCTAGCCCTATGACCAAACAGAAAAAGCAGCCAAGCAGAGGCCTGGCAGCATAAGACAACCATCAGAAGCTGCCGTTCCCAGAGCCAGGGCTGGGGAGGAAGGGGGCGGGCAAGGGTAAGCTGGAGCTCTTGAAGTTGGCAGGGCTCCAGTGCTGCAGGGCTCCAGCCCGCGGAGGAGAGAATCATCAGGGGGTTGAAGAGCACAGTTTGCCTTCTGTAAGAATCATCTGGTGACAGTACCAAGGCTAGATTGGAGCCAGAAAGACCTGGAGCCAGGACCCTCAGAAGAGGAAACTGCTATAATGTATTTCTGAGAGACAATACCAGAACCTGAACTAAGGCAAGAGGGAGACCCTGGGAGCCGGGGGACAGGCTGCAGTGTCTTGGGGAGATGAGATGCAAGGGACTTTGGTCACTGGGTGTGCAGAGTAAGGGAGGGTCTAGAATGGCTCCCCAATCTCTGACTTTGGTGACCTGGTAGAGGGCACTGAGAGTTTAGGAGAAGGGGCAGCGCCAGGGGACAAGACAGTGAATTCAGATGTGTGTTGCCTCCGTGTATCTGGCAAGTTCCCTCAGGTTCCCAGGGTCTGCGTTCTGGAAAAAAGATGTGGACTGCAAATAAGTAGTTGGAATGGGATGAAGTGCAGTCTACCAGGGTGCACGTGAGGGCAACGGATAGTGTGGGCATGTGTGTGCATGTGTGGTGGGGTGGAAAGTACCCCTTTGGTGGAGCTCACTCCTCTGTGGATTGGGTCCCTCTCTTCTTTGGTGGCCCCAAAAGAGGCTGATGGGGAGCAGGCAAGAAGATAGGAGAGCCAGGCAGGCAGAACCATGGAATCCCCAGTGGAAGATAGCACGGGGGAGATTGGCCATCTGTAGGAGGTGGTGTGGAAGAAAGGATACTCGTGGGAGGCCTACAGAGGAGCCCCCAAATGTTGATGACCGTGCTTGCGGGGAGCTGTTGCCAGGAATGAGAGATTCTGTGGGGGCAGTGATGGAGGGGTGAGTGGGTGAGGCAAGAGGTAACAAGGTGGCTGCATGCTATGGGCGTGCCAAGAGGCCTGAGTGCCGAGGAAAGGGGAGAAGCAGGAGTGGTGAGAAGAGAGGGTGTAGGACCAATGGAGGCCTTTTGTTAGTTATGACTCCGGGGTATCTGTAAACTGAGGAAGGAGCAGTGAACGGCAGGGACTGTGGGTTCCTATAGGAGAAGGTGGGGGCAGGTCCAGTAAGTGGAGAAAAGGGGATTAGGAGAGCAGGAGAAGGAAGATTAGTTAGGATGGGTCCTGCCGGGAGCTGGCTGGTAGATGTGAGCAGGGCAAAGGGAGTGTCTTCTCACATGGTGGCTTTGGCTTCTTTTTGAAACAGAACAGGTCTTCTCTGTGAAGGTCGAAGGTTGGAGTAAGGGGAGGATGCCACCTTTGCATCAGGGACTGGAGAGAATGGTGAGCTTGGAGAGAAACCTTGAGGGGGATAAGAGAGCCAGGGGTGGAGGTGGCAGGGGGGGAGGCAAGAGGGGAGTCTGTGGCTTCCACAAATGAGTTCTGTACCCCCAGCACAAACTAAGAGGAGGCAGCGGTTCCATAATGCCTTGCGGGGGGAGGGTACAGGGCAAGAAGAAGGGGCACAGCAGCATGGCAGGGGCAGGGCCACAGGACCCCAAAGGGAGGTGATCAGGGGAGAGGTTCTTGGAGTCCAGCAAAGAATGAGAGGGCAGGAGTAGCAAAGTGGGCAGTCGGTAGTAGACTGGCATAGGATAAGAGAGTGAGGACGAGGAGGCCAGGGTCAGAGTCCAAGACCGTAGAGTCTACCATGTTGGCACCGGGGCTGCTCCAGCTAACCGTGAGCTCTAGATGGGATGTCGACTGGGCTGGGAGCACTGGAAGGCCAGGCCATGGGTACATGGCACCTAGGGCTCTGCTGACATCCCACCACCACCACGCCCCAGAGAGTAGTTTATAGAACTTATTGGCAGGAGCCATCTCCCAGGGCCCAGATGGTAAGGAAGTAGTGCCCCCTGCTAGTAGGTGCTACCAAAGATTCTGGCTCACCAAGGCATGGCTGGGGTTTAGGCCTCACCAGGCCAGGCGAGGGTGCTGGACTGGTGATTTCTTATTCTCTGTGACTTGCCCCCACTTAAGCATATTTTTTCTCAAATAAGAAAGTAGATAAGGGAATTCCCCTCCCCCCGCCGCCACTGCACACACCCAGGCTCTGCGCATTTTGGGGAGAGCCCTGGTTGTCTGCTCCTGGGCTGGTCACCGTGAAGAAGCTCTGGACCACTCAGCTTCTGCCCTCCACTGCCTTCTCCTACCTGGGGGATTTATAAAGGGCCAGCGGAGCCACTGGAAATGACCCCAAGGTCTAACTCTTCTCTAGAGACTAAAGCCCATGGGTGCCTGGGCCTACATTTTCTTTTGTTCTCCAGAAGAAAATATATGATTCCTGTGCCAGCAGATAGGACAGCCATTCCTCTATCAGATGGCTTTCCAAGTCTGCACACAAGCCCACAGTCTCAGCTCAGGGCTTCACAAGGTACAATGAAATCCTGGCCTCTCACAGTCAAGGGATGTGTGTCCCTCTTAGCAGATTTAGGGCACTTCCCAAATGACTTGGTATTTACTCTTAGGAGGCCAGCATTGGGAAAGGAGGGAGAGGGGGGCTGGTTGGCTCCTCTGTGGACAGGGCAGCTGAAGCTAGAGCTTACAGTCCTCCTTTGGACCTCTAGAAGCATCTTCCTTGGGCCTAGGAAGGGCCCTCCTACACTGGGGCCAATGACCACAACTCAGCAGCCTCCTCCTTCTGCTGTTCTGCTCCCCACAGATGATCGGTATCCCGAAAGGGCTGCTCCTGGGCGCCTGCACTTGGAGTCCAGGGCAGACCACCTGGATGATGCCTTAGAGGCTGTCCCTTCCCCATAGAAAACAGTGGGGAGCAGGGAGGCAGTCTCAAATCTCAACACACACTCTCATACATCTCCCAACAGCTGCTGGAAAGCCTTTAGACCAAACTCTGCCCCTACATTTGGGGGGTTTTCCTGCCACCAGTCAGCCCTGGACTTGGACTCTAGGCTGATGGCCGGTGCTCCCCCACTCAGCTGCTCATCTACCTTGTTCGTAGGGAGGCAGTGGGAGAGGGGAGAACAAGACATTCCTGGCCCCCATGGCTCAGGAAGGAAGGAAATGAAGGACTGTGGTTGCTGGAGCGTGTGGGGGGAGGGACACAACATGATGGCAGGGGTGGCGCTGCCTCAGCAACCAGCAACGGGCCCTGTCTTGCACTTGCAGCCACAGCTCACTCTCCATCATCACACTGGCCCCTCGGTCTCAGGGCCTGGAAACAGCTGGAGGTCGGCTTTACCCCTCCTTCTAAAACCTTTCCTCCCAGATCTTTGCCTCGCCTTGAATCACCTTCCCCGCCCACTGGGATCTTCTCACTCTCCCTAAATCTGAGAGAGGGACCCAGGCCCTTGCGGTTCCCACTAGTCCGCTGCCTCCCAGCGTCCACGAGGGGGAGCTGTGGGAAGTGTTCCTCTCTTTCACAAGGACCACATCCCGGGATGGGGTCTGGACAGAGAGCCTGGTTTGAGCCCTGATTCCTGTGGAAGCTGGCAGAAGCTGACCCCCATTTCTTCCCACACGTTCTTTCCCATGATGGCAGCTATAGGAGCTGCTTCTCTCCATTGCAGAAGTCAGCCTGGTTTCTCCACGCAGGAATGGGATTCCTGTGTCTTCCTGGGAGAATCGTGTTGATAAGTATCTTGCAGGAGTGCATATTATGTGTCATTTCTACCTTTCTGAATCCCTTTTGATGACGTTCTGTGGGGTAGAATCAGGGAGCATTAGCTTGTTATTGCAGGGACTGACAGGACAGATATTTTAGAGAGCTTCTTTTCCTGCATCAGGATCATGTTGATACATTAAAACAAGAGCCTTTAGTACCATTTGCCAGCAACCTAGCCATCCATCAAGAGCAGAGGAGAAGCCAAGCCCTCCTCTCCCTCCCCCACACCTGGTATAACTCCCCTCTGGCACAAAATCGCGGAAGGTCCTATGAAAACTGGGATTCCCTAAATTCTTAGACAAGCCAGGCTATCTCCCCAACTTCGCCCTGAGCCCACCTCCAGGCTCCACCCCACACCAGTCATGGATTTCCCACTCTCATTCCTCTGTTCCCCTATAGCAAGGCCAGCCCCACACTCTTGGCACCTCAAGATTCATCCTCTTGAGATCCCACAGAAGTGGGAGGCTTCTCCTTCCTTATCTGGACAGGTAAGACAGACCCTCCAGAGATGAGCCCCAGGGGTCACAAGCACTTCTTGAACTCTGGATCCTGCGGGGCTCACACATGTTGGTACACACATACACAAAACCCCTTTTTGCAAACATTCATGTGGCTGAGATACTAAGGCCACCAGGGGATCTAGGGCTCACTGCCTGACCTAGGCCTCTGGCACCTGGGCCACCCACAGTCTTGGTGAGTGACAAGTGCTTTGCTTCTAACTGCCTTCAGCTGTTCTGAGGGCTATTTATATTCTCTTGAAAAAGTGAGGGAGGCTGGTTGCTTAGTTAATGCTGAGCTCTGACTCCCTGGAGTGGGAGCTGAGCCCATGGGTCTCAGGGCACCTTTTGAAAGTCCCAAAGTTTGGGATCCAGCATACTTAGTCCTTCTGCCCCCTAGCGGCTTTTCTGGCTCTCCTCCAGGCTATCCCAACCCCCTATACCCAGCAGGCCAGCTCTCTACCCTGTCCCTGCTCCTCTGTAGGCATCCAGTCCCATCCATCGCTAACATTCTTGCCCTCCCCTCACAGGCATCCCCTTTGAGCCCCAGAGTGACTCATCTTCCCCCTTCCCACCAGCACCCCCTCAACCACACACGACACTGCACACCACAGTGGGTCCCCATTGTGACAGGGCCCTTTCCTGACCTGCGAGTGACTGGCCACCAGACCTGATGGCCAATATCCTCTGAGGCCAGAGGGCTAACCCCCATCCTGCTGCCATCCCTTAGACAAATGTGCAGTACAACATCCCTGTGTCCTCTGCCTCCCTTCCGGCCATCAAGAGCCTGGGCCTCAGGGGCATCACGTGTGTCGGCCTGACCAACCTGGGTGGCTCGCCAGCTTCGCATCAGGTGCTGGAGGCTGTGGCCTACCACCTGGGCCCGCATCTGCAGAGCTTGTGCCTCAGTGGGGGTAACCCCACAGAGGCGTCCTTTGTAGCCTTGGTCCTGGGCTGCCCGGCCCTGCGTATCCTTGACCTCAGTGGCTGCAACAGCCTCTTCCTATCGGGCATGCCGATAGCTCAGCCCAAGACGGCGCAGCTGGTCCAGCAGGTGTGGAGTGGCCTCCATGAGCTCAACTTGGCTGGCCTGTGGGACCTGACTGACCTCAGTTTCAGCCGGTTCCGCCACTGTGCCCCCAACCTGGAGCGCCTCTCCTTGGCCTACTGTCACCTCACCTTTGAGCTAGGCCCAGCCCAGGGCTCTCTTGGCCCCCAAGACTTCTCCTGCTCCCAACCCTCCTTCCACAACCTGCTGCAATTTGTGAAGGAAAGGGCTGGTAGGCTATGCGGCCTGGACCTGAGTGGTACCGGCTTGCTCCCCAAGGCTGCCAAGGCCCTGGCTCAGGTGGCCGGGCTGCAGCTGAAGGAGCTGAGCCTGCGTGCCTGCCAGGACCTCTCCACAGGGGCTGTGGCTGCCCTTTGCCGTCTGCAATCAGGCCTGACCTCCCTGGACCTCAGTGGCTGCTCAGAACTGGCTGACGGGGCTCTCCTGGCCATCAGCTGCGGCCTGGCGTGCCTGCAGTGCCTCCGCCTGAGGAAGCTGCAGCGGCTGACGGACACTGGATGCACAGCCCTGGGGGCCCTGCAGGAGCTGCACAGCCTGAACTTGGCAGAGTGTGGCCGGGTGAGCGGGTGGGGCCTGGCCCGGGCCCTGGGCTCAGGGCGCAAAGCTCCAGCCCCCTTCGCCTCCCTCAGCCTGGCCTACTGCTCCTCACTCAAGGTGAGCCCGTCATCCCCTCCTTTCCCTCCTCGGGGCTGGGGAAGCTACAACTGCAGCAGCGAGGAGGCATTGCCCCGTGTTGATGGCCAGGGAACAGCAGTGAGAACTGGGCTAAGGACACGGGGAGAGGAGCCTGGACGGACAGTGCTCCTGTCAGCATCCTCCCCTCAGCCCCTACTGTGGGCCCGGATAGAGGGAGGACTAAGGGGACCCGGCTGGCCCAGCCCACAAGCCGGCACACACCTCCTGCACCAGGTGCTTGGAGACCCCTGTAAGTCCCCTGGGAAGGAGGACTGCCAGCGGGTGTTCCGGAGGCAGGGAGGGCACGAGGGGGCTCTGTGGGGAATGGCTACTGAGGTTACCCAAGGAGGTTGCTCCACAGGTCTGACCAAGGTAATGTGACCTGCAAGTCACGATCATTTGTTGGCTGCAGCCAGTTCCTTCAGTAGGGCTCAGCCCTGTCCCCCTGGGCAGTGTCCCTAACTTGGCAATGTCAGTCTCTCCCTCTTTAGTGGATGGTTTCTTCAGCCTCTCAATGTGCCCAGGGCATTCCCAACCTAAAAGCCGTCCCTCGTCCCTCGTCCCTCGGTCTTTCCTCCACAGGCACTCCTCTTGCCTTGCCCCACCCCGTCTTCCCATTAGCACCAGGCGTCTCAGCTGCTCTCCCTGGGGCCCTGTGTTCTTGTGTCTCTTACTTCTTTATGAACCAGCTTCCTCTACTCTGCCCTTAGCTGGGGCTCCTGGCAGGTGCAGCCCTACCCCCACAGTGACCTCACAGTTCTGCTTCAAATTCTAGAGGGAGCACATCTGATTGGCTCAGCTAGGTCAGATGTCCATGATGGTCCAATAAGCTGTGGTCAGAGGGCTGCCTCAGCGCACGGCTCCAGCCAGGTCTGGGAGCACAGACGGGGCAGGTTCTTCAGAAACTTGCACCTGCATCCTTCCCGCCCCAGCCTATCTAGGCTTCAGTCCTCCAGCAAACTCCTCCTGGTGTCCCCCCACCACCACCCTTTGCCACCTGCCCATTGCTGTCTCCCCTCTCCACTTCCCTCCTAGGATGCCTCAGTATACTCCCTCATCCCAGTGCTGGGCCCAAGCCTCAGGGTGCTAGACTTATCCTCCTGTGTGGCCCTCACCAACAGGACCCAGCAGGCCATCCGTGCCTCCCTAACCTACCTGTCAGTCCTGCGCCTGGCCTGGTGCAAGGAGCTCCGAGACTGGGGGCTTCTGGGGCTGGGGGACCCAAGTGACGAACCTACACAGGAGCCCCAGGTACAGGACATGCGAGTGGCGGGGGCCCTGGGCACAGCTGCCTTCCTGCCCCTCCTAAGTATTTTTGTCTAGGAGCATTTGAGGGCCAAACTCAGGAGGAACCTGAAGAGCAGGAGCTTCTTCCCACAGCTACATCAAGAGCTGGAGCATCAAGCCTTGGGCCCCAAGGACCCTTCTCCCCAGCCACAGGGCTCTTCCCTGCTCATGCTGCAGGCCCTGTGGGAGCTGGACCTCACAGCCTGCAGCAAACTAACTGATGCCAGTTTGGCCAAGGTGTGGGGCTGGGGCAGTGGGGGTGGATCGCTGAGGATCTTGGCATTAGACCCAGGCCCAAGTCAACCCACTTCTTGCTTGGAAAACGTTCCATTCTCTTTGGCTTCTGCTACTTCTGGCTTTGCCATTCCTCCGGCTGGGCGTGGGAGAACCTGGAAGGGCCCTGGGGCCCAGTACCATGCTATACCCTTCCACACCCCCATCCTTGCAGGTGCTCCAGTTCCCTGAGCTGAGGCAATTGTCACTGAGCCTATTGCCAGCACTCACGGACAAGGGCTTGGTGGCCGTGGCCAGGGGCTGCCCCAGCTTGGAGCGCTTGGTGCTGAGTCACTGCAGTCTCCTCAGCAACGAGGGCTGGTCCCAGGCAGCCAGCTCCTGGCCTAGGCTGCAGCACCTCAACCTGGCCAGCTGTGGGCAGCTCACAGAACAGTGAGTTGTCTGAGGACGTCACGGTACAGGGGCTGGGCTGGGTCCCCATGCCAGCTCAGGGGCTCATCAGAGGCCTCTCCACAGAACTCTGGATACCGTTGGGCAAGCATGCAAGCAGCTCCGGATGTTAGATGTGGCCATGTGCCCTCGTATCAGCATGGCTGCCGTCAGGTGCTTCCAAGCCCAACTGCCCCAGGTGACCTGCGTCCAGTCCCGCTTCATGGGAGGGGCTGACCTGACCATAACGCTCTAGGCCAGGTCAGCAACCAACCCTGTGCCTCAGCAGAGTCCCCATTCCTGGCCTGTTGACCTGGTTTGATTCAGTGCCTCCTGCCCTCCTCTGCCACATGCCCCCAAAGCCCCTTTCCCAAGCTATAAACCCCTTTCTCTAGGACTAGGGGTAGGACTAATCCAGGGCAGCCCAGCGGGCTTCCTGCCCCACTCTGCCCTATGGCTCAGCAGGAGCCTTTTCCAGCTTTATGTTCCAGCTTTATGTTCCACAGGCCGCTGGAAATGCCAGCTCCTGCTCTCCTGGACAGGCCTGGATCCGGAGGCCAGGCCCACAGGTGGGATGCATCTGGTACTGGGGAAGAGTAGACCTTGTGCCTCTTGCCCTGCCCACTTCTCACACCTAAGGCCTGTGCCTCACCTTGTTCCCTATTAGGAGCTCTCCTGGCCTCTACTAGCACTGAGCTTTAGCAGCCAAGCCACAGACTTTGTTATAAACCCAAACAAAATTAAAAATTCCAAATCTTACCTCCTTGTCTGAAGTTCTCAGACTACAGCCCCTACCCCCCACTTCAGGTGAAGCAGCCCACCCTAGCCCAGGGACAATGTGGAAAAAACACCAGAGGCACGTAGACAATTTCTTCCTTACACCTGACCAAAAGCCCTACAGGTGCCTCCAGCAAGTCTTAACTTCCTCCCCAGTATGGTGAGAGACTAGAAACCTGGATGCCTTTCTCTGCATGAGCCTCCGGGCATGTCCTGCAGCAAAGGCACATCACGAGGAGCACAGTGATTAAGGATGCAGTGAGGCTGTCTTCAGGAAGAAAAAAAGACAGTATCTCTGGGTAGGTCATTGGAGTATCTGTCCACCAACTTTGTCCATCTGTCCCTCAGTTCTAGGAGCACCTAGCACGGCTGCCCAAGTGCCTGCAGACACTGCACTTTATGTGGTGATTCAGAGGTGCCAAAGCTCTCCTAGTCCCCAAGTCAGGTGAGGAGGCAAATTAGCCGACAGACAAGGACAGGCCAGTGCATAGGGTGTGCATAGAGGAACAGTGCCTGGACCTGGGAGCCTAGGAGAGCAAGGAACAGAGCCTGGGAGATCAAGGAAAGACTCAAGGCAGTGAAAAAGGAGAAGGGAAGGAAGAGGGCAATGACAAAGGATGAGGGAAGCACACATGGCAGGCCAGAGGTGGTGCTGGGGAGGACGGGGTGGGTGCCATGGGCTGCAGGGAGGATGCCAGCTTGGAGCCCGCACAGAGAACTCTGCAAGCCACAGGTCTCTTGTTAGACATCCTCAACCACAACATGTCTGCAACCCATCTATCCCAGCTGCTCAGTCAGGTAACTGTGAACATTATCCCGTGGACAACAGAGAGGCACTGAAAAACACAGGATGGGGGTAGTGTGCATGTGAGTGTGTATAACCTGATCAGCTTCGTGTTTGAAAAAGCACTTGGGTACTAAGGACTGCAAGGACAAGACAGGAGGGAGGAAGTCAGATTCTCGCCACGATGCTGGTGGCCTGGACAAGGGAGTGGAGACACTGGGGAGGAAGAACTGATGGTATTGGAAGATTTAACGCATCTGGGATCCCCACGCCTGATTGCCATCTTGAGCTCAATAGCAAGTTTAACTTGAACTATTCCAAGTGTGGTGGGAAGTCTGAACATAAGAGTGGGCATGCTGGGCCCTGGAGGCCTGAGTCAGAAGCGGGTGTGCCTCCAGCACATTCTCCAAAGGAAATGCCATTTCATCAATTTTCAAGGTTAACACTGTTCAAAAAGGTGTGTGTGAAGGTGTTGAGAAAGAGAAGTAATGAGAGGCATGGAGGAGGTCAGAGTGGTGGCAGCTCTCAGCCTGCGCTGTGGGGGACCAGCCTCTGAAACTGACCTCCAGCAGGGCCTAATACCCCCAGCCACTTTTGCCCCCAGGGGCCTTGCCTGTCTGTGGCCCCCACCATATCCATGCTCTGGCAGGAGATCTGAATCAGAACACAAGGCTTCCAGCATTGAATTCCCTCTTGTCATCAGTTCTATCCTCCCACCACCTGGGGACACATTTGGATTCTTGAGTTTGCCGTTCAGCACAAAACAGACCCAGCTTCACATCTGTCCCACAGGCCTCTCATCAAGAGGGCCTCCGAGTCTTGAAAAGGACTCCTGGCAGGGCCAAGCAGGACTGTCAGGAACCTTCTGGAAACTAGGCCCCTGTTAATGTGGCCCAGGAAGGCATGCACTTAGGGCAACACCTGCCACCCTGCCACTTGGCCCTCAGCTGGCTGGTGTGCAGACCATAGGCCATCCCTCTCTGCAGGCCCAGCACGGAGGAAGGCTGAGGATTCCTCCTGTGGAAGGACAATAGGGCCAGCTTGTCTCCAGGCCCTCGTTCAGAACACCAGTCCTTCAACTGCCACTGCCCGGGTTTGTGGCCCCAAGCAGTGACTTTGGCCTGATGCCCCATCTCATTTGCCAGCTCAGTTTGAAGGCAGGCTTGGCCCACAGTCTCAGAACTGGCTGGACACACACCCAAGAGTCAAGCGGACTTTATTTTTGCGGCAGCCTCTGCTGGTCAGGGTGTTGGGCTCCTCCACCCTCCGCCCTTCATGGTCCCCAATGCCAGCAGCTGTGGCCCACAGCCAATCTCACTGTCAGGGTTCCGTGATGCTGCAGTCATAGCAAAAGTTGAAATTGGTGGGGGGTGGAGGGATGGGAGGTGGCTGCTCGGGAATGGGCACGTTCTCCAGCTCCAACAACCGCAGTTTGGTCTCCATTGTCAGCAGCTGTTCCAGGTCCAGCCGAGTCTGCTCACTGCCCATGGGACTGCCTAGCAGGGCACTCAGCCCATCTGTCCACAGGTGGAACTGGGACGGGGCCAGCCCGTGAGGGCTTCCCATCTCTTTCCCTGGCCCGCCCGCCCAAACTGGCTCAGCCTGCCCCAGATACTCACCTCCCGTTTGGATGGGGCAATGAAGTTGAGGTATGCCTCCTCCTCCCCGTGGTCATAGCTGACTGAGAAGGCTAACTCATAGAGATCCTGGGGGAGCCAGGAAGTGGAGAGCACAGAGCGGGGATCAGGGCAGGTGTGGGTGGGAGGTAGGGGAAGGAGCCCCCCCGGCCTCCACTGCACTCACCTTGTTCTGTTTCCCTGAGCCCTTCTCCCGGACATGGGGACAGTCTTTTCCTGTTAGCAGTGCCTTGATATCGGCCACAGGGACTGCAGGAAGAAGGCTGGGTTGACCTCTGGGACCCAGGCGGTCCCGGGACAAGCAAGTGGCTGACCCTGCCCCCTGCCCCGTCCTCCTTACGCTGCTCAGGCAGGCTCTCCAGGGTGGGCGGGCTGGCACCCTCCTCCACATCCCCATACTGCAGCACCTTGTGGTTAGGGGACAGGCAGCAGAACCACAGCTTGTCTATGAGCAGAGAGGAAGAGGGAAGGAATGACGAGAGTGGCCTGACCCCAGCCCAGCTGCTCTCTGGACCCCTCTGCCCACTCAACCACCCTGGCGCCTCCGGCTGCTGATCTTGCGGAAGAGCGTCCCCTCACAGAGGCGGAGCAAACGCTGCTGGCGGATCAGGCCCATGAGCTCTGGCTTCAGCTTCTCCCGTAGCTCCCTGGGCGGGGAGGAAGGTAAGGGGAAGTCTTGCTAACTGGGACTGACCTGGGGCAAGGCATCTGGGGCATGAAGGAAGGGGGGCCAGGACGGGGACCCACTCCCTCCAACTCACAGTATGGGAGGGGCCAGCGTGCCCTCCTGATGGAGCCGCTCTGTCTGCCTCAGCCGCAGCACCTCCCCATAGGGGAGTGCGTTCACCTTGGTTCGGAAAAGCTCCAGGGAGCTGGGCTTCAGGGCCAGAGTGCGGGCCAGCTGCTCCCGCACCACTTGCATGACCTGGAGCCACCAAGTTCAGCTCAGGGCTGTGCTCTGGACCCCTACTCAGAACAGCCCCTTCCCTGGCTCAGGTCTCCTTGCTTCCACCCCATCCACCTTGTCAAAGTCCTCCTGGGTGGCTCGCATCTCCTTCCAGGTCTTATTCAACAGCTGGATGCTCACACAGAAGAGCTCATGGAAACTCTGGTCTTGGCCGAAGAACATGGGTGAAAAGTCCTGGGCTGTTTCGGAGCCTGGAGCAGGGGGGCAGGAGGGGCTCAGGGAGAAAGTGTGTGCAGCCCCTGGCCCTCTCTGCCCTTCCGTCCCCCGTTCCCAGACACGCTGTGCCCAGTCCCACTCACAGGGCTCCCCGACGCGGAGCAGCTCACACAGCAGCACAGTTAGCTGGATGCTGCTCCGGGCAAAGGGGCACTCGTGCTTGTCCTCACGGCTGCTGTTCTCCAACACAAACTGGGGTGGTAGAAAAAGAGAATGGGACAGGGAGCACAGCCAAGGCCATGGGGACCTGCTTAGGTGGGCATCCCGCTGTATCCCACCCACCCTGTTACTGACCCGGCTGTAGGCACTAGGTGCGTGTCTAGAGAAGTAGAGCATGTTGTCCAGGGCCAGCAGGCCAGGGGGCACGCGCTCTAAATCCTGCGCGGGGTTGCTGTTCTGGGGAAGTGGGACAGGCAATAAGGGCCCCAGGCCTCTGGAACAACAGCAGCCCTGTGGTAAGGCAGGGGTAGGGAGCTAGGGAGGGTCGCTCACGGAAAAGCCCAGTTTTCGGAACTCGCGGGCACAGAGGGAACGGCGACGGTCGGCACTTAGCCCAGCACCCAGAGATTCCCCCTCCGACTCAAAGGCAGCCTGGCGGAGGGCCTGCAGCTGCTCCCGCTGTTCCTGGGGTGGTCGTCATGGGATAAGGGGGTGTCAGAATCATAGATTCAAGGCCGTGCTCTAGCTACCCCAGCCTTGTGTACCCCAAAGGCACCCACTGGGCTGTAGGGGTCCAGTGGCGTCCGCATGCGTGGCTCCAGCAGCCCCAATGTAAGGGCCTGAAGTACATACAAATGGTGAGCCATCTCGTCACCCAGTGGTGTTGCGCTATGGATGATATTCTGGAAAAGAACCAGTCCATAAGTGTGAGTGTAGGCTTCCAGGGGGGAGGAAAAGTGGGGAGCGGACTGCCTAGCCCAGTCCTTCCTACCTTATAGATGAACTGGCGGAGGTTTCTCTGCCACAGGTAGTCAAGCATGTGCTGAGATAGGTGGGAAGGGGGCTTAGGTGATTTAACCCCACCATGAACACCCATCCTGCAGTCCCAGGATGGAGCACAGTGACTGCCAGCTCCTGTCCCTGTCCCCACCCCCATCCAGTCACCAGATAGGACACTAACCTTACGTTCAGTGGGGCTGGCCCCCTGTAGCAAGGCTGTCAGCAATGCCATAGCCTTGGTCTGTAGCTGCTGGTTCATCCTGGGGCAAGAAGAGGGCTCAGCTGGCTATTCAGGGTCTGGCTCCACTCCCTTCATCGGTATTCTAACCCCACCTCTAGACACTTACACCTGTAGGTGCACCAGCAGCCTATCCAGTGGCACCTCACTCTTGACCAGCTGGCCCAGAGCAGGGCTGCTCAAGGTCACACTCTCTAGCAGCCTGAGGGCCAGAGGCTGCACAGATGCATCCATCAGGTTCATGTTCACATAGGACACCACCTGTAACAGGGATAGGGATTGTTACCATTTCACCACCATGGAAGGCCAGACCCTGACACCACCCCACTGCCCTCACCTGCTGCCCCTAGAAAAGCCAACCCACCTTCCTAATAAAGGGGATGCTGAGCGTCTCCCAGGACACCATGCCATGTTCCATGAGCTCCAAGAAGGCCCTCAGCGTGAGGGTCAGCACCTCCCCTAAGCTGGGGGCACATCTGGAGTTGAGTAGGGCCAGACCAGGACCCCTAGCCCCACCGTGTCCACCACCCACCACAGTCCTGTGCTCACTCATCCCCATCCTCGATGATAGTGCCTAGTCTCTGAAGCCCATCACGACTGATAACCTCCTGGGCAAAGGTCACATCTGGGGCCAGCAAGACAAGGTGCTGCAGAGTTTCCCGACGCCTTTCACGACTCCCGCTCTGCAGCCCACTCAACAGCCGCTCAGCCTCAAGGTCCTGGCAGGGGTAGGAGAGGTGAGGAGGCTGGGTGGAAGGAGCAGGAACTGGAGGTGTGGGGTCTCAGATGTCCACTAGATGGGGCCCTCCAGAGCGGGGCTAGGCGGCAGAGAAGGGCAGGGAGTGGGATGGGGTCAGGAAGGGCATTACTGGGGCAGTGCTGAGGCACAGGATGCTGCCATTCTTGATCTCTGTGCGGTTCTGGAGAAGATGGAGAGAAAGGGAGAGAAGTCAAGAAGGGCTCCGAGGACTTGTTAATCGGGGTTGTTGGTGAGGGAGTCAGGAAAAGAAAGATCACATTCCAGTGGGATGAGTGAGCAATCAAGATCAGGTGGGTTGGAAGTGAGGGGTATCACACGGTGGGATAGGGGCCTGGAATCAGGGCGTGTGGGGGGTGTGGGGAGACTCACGTTCTCAGTGATGTATCTCCTATGCCCATCAGCAAACTGCAAGGCATAGCGTTCCGAGTGACTCAAGCTCCACCTGCGAGGAGTGGGGAGCGGAGGCTCAGGTAGGTAGAGGGCGCCCCTCCTTCCTGCCTTCCCCTCCCCTCCCCTCCCCTCCCCTACCCTCCCCTCCCCAGCTTGGCTGGCCTGCACTCACGCGTCGCACACCTCCTTCACAACGGCGGCCAGGGGCTTTGCCTGCAAGTGGAGAGGTCACTCGTGGGGCAGATGTGGGGAGGAACCCGGCGGTTCCGAGGGGAAGGGGGCGACCCGGTGGTGGGTGGTGGGATGAATGGAGGCCAGACAGGCCGAGTGACCTGGTCCAGGCGGATGAGCTGCGGGATGGCGTCAGGCTTCTGGACCGCGATCTTCACCACGTTCCGCGGGGGCGCCATGGTCCAGCCGGAGCAGGAGCGCCTGTAGTTTCCAGACCGTCCAACGTCCGGCCAAGGAAGCGCCTGGTCTGGTGCCTCCGAGAACGAGGGTGTCCCTCTGTCCAAGGCCTGGACCCGTGGCCC
The DNA here is from genome assembly GCF_905146905.1 of Nyctereutes procyonoides. Classification (NCBI taxonomy): domain Eukaryota; kingdom Metazoa; phylum Chordata; class Mammalia; order Carnivora; family Canidae; genus Nyctereutes; species Nyctereutes procyonoides. Next base: position 6,845,159 of record NW_026575140.1, on the reverse strand, counting down.
GCACTCACGGGTCAGGCTCCGGCTCCTGGACAGGGGCCGCGGCCTTCCCAAGGGAGCCGAGACTAGTTCCGGGTTGGAGTCCCGTGGGAAGGCGCCTGCCCTGCCCCGCCCCACCCCGGCAGCCCCGCCCCGCCGCTAGGTGCGCCAGGTGGGGGCGGGGAGGGCGGGATACCGCAACAGCCACACCTCCCTTTCCAACAAAGGTGACCCGCCCGGTCCCACCACCAATCCAGCAGAATTGCAGGGAGGGGCCCTGAAAGAACCAGATCAGAGATAGCCTTAGGCATGGTCTTTTTTTATTCACTTGGATACTGTACAAATATTACAATTTCCTTTTGCTGCAAAAAGTATAAAAATAATCTTTATATAGGAATCCATTCGTTACTGCAAATCTTTCTAAATCTCTGCAAATGGCTCTAAATGAGGGTAAATGAATAAACAAGAAGGGAGGGTTGGTCTACAGGGCAGCAGGAGATTGGGCCAATCCTCAGGGGCTCACCTGCCCAGATTTCTAGCTAAAGACCTCTGTTCCTTCTGGTTGACAGCCATTCTCCTCCCCACCCCCCCTAGGTACTCAGAGCTAAAGGTCCAGCAGATGAGGGGTACACAGGAGAGGTCTAGGGGGAGCTGCAGGGTCAGGGGTGGGGAGAAATGAAGGAGGCTCGGAGTGGTGCTGACAAGCATCTGGCTCCACCCTCAGCTTCCCTCCCCAGAGTGGGAGGTGTTGGCTGGAACAGGGCAGTGGGGCTGGACAAGCTGCCCTATGGGGATGATGGCAGGTCTTCAGTTCTGTGCCACTGAGTGGCAGCCGAGCCTTGGCTCTGAGAGGGCTCTGAGAGGGCATGAGGTGGGGGAAAGCCCCAGAAAAGGAGAGGCAAACACTCTGGCTCCATGGTGAAGGGGGCTGAGCCCCTTTCCCCTGCTTTCCTAGCACGGTACAGGTGCTCTAATCGTGCAGGAGTGGGAGTTTTGATCAGAACTGCAGTGAGGGAAGGCTGGGGAAGCCAGGAGTCTGTGGCTCTCAAGCCGTGTAGGGATAGAGCAGGGGAGGTCCTCAGGCAGCCCCCAGGTCACATAGTCTGTGTCCCAGCCACACAGGGAATGTCCCTGTCAGTCAGAGGTTGAGAACAGGCACATCGAAGAGGTCACAGACACCTTCACTCTCGTCCAGGTTGTAGATGTAATCGTGGTCTCCGGGGGGTGGAGAAAGGCGGAGGAGGGGGGCAAACACTGCAGAGAGCACCAGGCTGAGGCTCTGGGCCAAGCACGGCCCCCAGCAGTTGCCCACCCCCCCACCCCCACCCCCACCCTCCACCTTCCTGGGCCACCCACCTTCTGAGGACATCAGCTCCTCCAGCAGCTCTGAGCTCATGCATTCTGGAGGGAGGAAAAGCTCGGTTACATTTTGGCTCCTGGCTCTACACCCACCAAAGCCCATGAAGAGGACCCTCCACGCACCACCCCCCCCATCAAGAACTTTTTGTCCAGGTACCAAACGCAATCACAGGGCCTCAGAAGTGCAAGAAAACAACCATGAGACCCTTACCCCACGGAAGAGTGCAGACCTACCTCGTGTGGGATCAAAGATTTCTGACAGCTCTTTGGGGAGTTCCAGAACTGAAAGACAAGAAAGCCATGCTCGAGGGCACAGAGATCCAGTCTGGTCCCATTCCAGCCCCCACCTTCCTCAGATCTACCACCCATCTTGGGGCTCCACACAGCTGGAGGTGGAGGGCATGCCCCAGGCCAAGCTGGCGTTGTCAGTCTCCCCGGCTAGATGTGAACTCCTAGTACCCAGGGTACTAAAGGCTCATCGCAGGTGATTGATACGGCCCTTCTAACTCAGAAGTGCTGCAGAAAGGCAGCAGACCTCTCCCTTCACGGGCTCAGTAGTTATGCCCTGTCTGATGGCGGCTGCCCCACTCACTCCTGCCCTTGCTGAGCACCTGCTCAATGCTAGGCTCAGCGACCACACCCGGGACCAGGTCATCTGGCAAAGCAGGCAGACATTCGATAGGCGCTGGTGCTACAGGGTGACAAGTCTGCTACAAAGGTCTGACTGGAGGACACACGTGGGAAGCAGGGGAAAATTAAACTAGCGGAGTGCTGGTGCACGAGGACTGCACATGCCAGGTGGGGGGGGGGGGCCTCTGCTCTTACCCACCAGCCCGTAAGAAGCTGTTGGAGGTACTCTGTAAACTCAGAAATGGCACACACAACCTGTGTTTCAGACAACCCTATCAGTCAGGGTAGAGCGGAAGATGCAGAAGAATTCAGGACAGAGGTAGCCAGTAATGACCCTGAGTACGAGGACATGAAGGCAGCGATGGGAGATGTCTGAGACAAAACTCAGTTAATGCAAAGCGAAGAGGAGATGGAAGCAGAATGATGTGTAGGTGTCAGGCCTTAGGGACCAGGGCCAATAGTAGGGTACACACTGACAGAGAAAAGCTAGTTTCAGTTAAGGACCCAGTGAAGATGAGAGAGGGAACACAGAGGACAAAGTGTCAGTGAGAAGAGACCGGTGCTTGTGGGCTGAGGAGAACGAGTCCTAGAAGCAAATACCCAAATTGCAAGATAAAAAGAAGACTCAAGGCAAATGACATCACGTCCCCTGGGAAGACACTGCCCCCACTTTTGGAGCCTGAGTGCCTTCCCACACCCCATCCCCAGGACAGCTATTATGCCTTCCTGACACCTGAGTGCCAGGGAAGGGAGTGGGGAGGTAGGGCGGTGCGGGGGAGGCAAGGCTTGAGAGGGGCCTGGGAGTTCTGTGGAGCCCAGGCTCCTCACTCAGGCTGGCAGAGCTCTGGGGTCAAAACAAGGTTTGATGTGGGGGCTGGCCAGCTCTGGCTGAGGAGACAGGAGAGCTAGGTTCCAGCCCCAGCTGTTTCTGACCTAGAAGTGGCTGCGGCCAGATTCCCTGCCCCTCAGGGAACATGCACTCACCTCCTGTGGGGTCTGCCTTGATGGGCTCAAAGGAGGTAGAAGGGTTGGGTCCGGATGAGCTGCTGTTGCTGCTGCTGCTGCTGCTGCTGCTGCTGTCTAGTAGGGCAGAGGACTGCAGCGGCCGAGTGTCCAGGGCTGCCAGGCCCGGTGGGAGGGAGCCGAGCTCACCACCGTCCTTGCTGTCCGTTCCAGGGCCACCACTCACTGCAACCAGATCCCCTGAACCCAGTCACTTGGGAGCAGGAAGTGGGATACTGAAGTTTTGTGCTAGAACCCACAGTAGGGATGACAAGAGTCCCGATTCCCAGGCCCAAGGAGAGATAAGCAATGCCAGTCCCCCCCACCCTGCCCCTGGCCAGCGCCCTGCAGAGGTAATGCAGAAATGAGCCACCAAAGGAGACAGGAGCATGACGCCTGCAGGAGAGAGACTCATGAATGACATGACTCCTATGACCACACTTCAAGGGGAGCTGAATGGAGACACAAGCGGACTTGGGGAAAACTGTTACCACTAATATCCCTTCACACCATCAGAGCCTATTAGAAAGGGCTCGTTTATGACCACAGCAAGGGGAGGCCAGCTGGAGGTCAGGAAAAGGACATCCTCCCCAACGTCTCTCCCAACTCTGAGCACGCATTCCACAACACAGAGGTATTGCCTTCTGGGCCCCAGAAATCATTCTATCACCAGCTGCCTGTTATTACCTCACCTGTGATCTCAGCTGCTGTACCGGGCACCCCCTGGGCTTCAGTGATGCCAGTGACAGGGGTGGGGGTGGTCAGCTGGGGACTGCTTGGGCGTGAGGTGTCGTGGGGCTGAGCCAGGGTAGGCTTGGGCAGAGGTGGAGGGGTAGAGACAGCAGGTGGGCTCTGGAGCAGATCTTCTGGTGGTGGCACAGGTACTGCCACAGGCGGTGAGCTCCATGCCTCCTTGTTCACCAGCAGCACTTCAATGGGGCCACTCACACTCTTCAGGTGAATCTGGTATTTCTTCTGTCCATTGAGGCCCTGGAGGTGGGGGGTAAGGGACAGGTGGAATGAGAAGCAGGCTTGGCTCCTGCCAGCCTGACCCTGGGCCGGGGCCAGTGTCCTCTCCCACCCTAGGCTGCCCGTTCTTCTAGATAAACCCCAAGCCCAGGCCACCCCCTACCTGCCCCACCCGGGACTTATCGGGCTCCACAGCCAGCACCCGCCCTCAATCAACCCCGCCTGCTTGGGCTGAGCACCCACCTCTGGGATGGGCACCTCAAGGCTGGTGCCCGACGGGGCCCGGATGGCCAAGAGGGTATCTCCTAGAATGGCAAGGAAGAGGAGTCAGGGCCCATGGGCTCAATCTAATCTGAGAATAGGGGTACCTATTCCTTTGAGCAAGAGAAGAAATCATGGTCTCTTAGGACAGTAAGCCTCACCCGACCCCCACCACAGTGGCTGAGGCAGAAAACTAAAGCTTTTCTCCTCCCAAGAGCCCAAGGGTCAGTAACCAGAAAATCTGGGCTCAAACGTGTGGACTGAAGGATTGCCGGCCATAGGCATCTCACTCCTTGATTGATGGGGCTGGTCCCTAGAAGATGTTCTGGCCAAGGCCAATGTTCTTTCTCCAAACCAGTTTAGGGGATGCAGGATGAAGAAGGAGCAGTTCCTGTATTTGTAATGCAACTAACTGATAAGGTTGCAAGGAACACCATGCAAATGCGTACGCACATGCTCTGTCCCCCTTATGCCTCTGTCATGTTCGAGAAGCCAAGCCCAGGGAACAGTGCACATGGGGACTGACCTAGGGACCCAGCCCAGAACTCTTGTACCCTTTCAATATGGTTTGCCTTCATGGAGTCCTGGTGACCCTCAAACCCAGGACTTACCCTGCCTGGTTCCTCTTTGGGCAAGCCTAAGGAAGCCTCTTAAGAGACTAAACTCTCCTTGGGCACTGAGCCCACTGCTCAAGGCTGTGGCTCAGCCCAGCCCCACCCCCATGTCCCCCTACCCAGGCTCTGCTCACCAGCAAAGCATCTGCAGATGTCCTCATGAGTCACGTAGGCCAAGGTGTGGGGGTTAAGGAGAACGGCTGATGCCCTGCCTATGGTGACAAATGGCAGACCACAGAGAAAACCCAGCTCTTTAGCAGAGATCTGACATAAAAGCTCTCAGAGAAAGTCCTGGGACCTGGGGTCTACATAGGGAAGAATCACAGGCCAAGGTTGGTTGGGGAGGGGCTTTGAGTTTGAGGAGGGAGGCCAAGGCAGGGACCTGGCCAGGAGCTGCAGGATCATCCTCCCAAGAGGGATAGTGCCTAGGGCACCACAGAGCAAACCCAGCTGGACTAGAGGGCCCCTTGCCCACTCCCCAGGAGCAGGGACCGCCAGGAGGATATCAGCTGTTCTGCACGTCCTCTGTGACATTCCGGATGCTCTGCTGCACCCACACCTTGTGCTTGTCCAGTTCTTGCTCCCGCTGCTGCAGCTCCTCGATTTCAGCCTTGAGCTCAATCAGCTTGTCCGCAATCTCCCGGGTGTTGCAGCCAGGCCCCACACCCCTGGGCCCAGAGAGTGGGGCTGAGAGGAGCTGCCAGGAACTCTGGGTCCCGTGGCCCCTGCTCTCTCCTGTGTCCTCCTCCCCACACCCCTGACACTTCTAGGTGGGAGACGCCATTGCTCTCCCGGGTGCCCCCACTCACTTCCACTGGATGCTATTCTTGGATTTTTTCTCGATCAGCCCGATACCTTCCAGGACGTTGGTAATGTCGTAAATCCGCCGCTTCTGGCGCACAGCAAGGGTGTCAGCTGCCTGGCAGACAGAACAGAGTGCAGGATACTCAGCCCCACTCTCAGGTGTCCCCCCAGCTACCTTGAGACCTAGTCTGGAAGGGTTCTGGAAAAGGGGTGGCCCGAGTCCCAATCCTCCTCCCAGGCACTGCAGCAGCTCGGGACCGCGGGACAGGAGGAGGCCCGGCACCGTCCGAACTGATGTCCCCACACCAGCCGAGGAGGGCCACGAGGACCACCGCCTGCAGCCCAGAGCCTGGCACAGAGCGGACGCCCAATGGCTCCGGCTGAATGAATGAAACCGCTCCCGGCCTCCGTCCTGTGAGCAAGCACACGGATGGCGCTTTGCCCTCCGAGGGCTCAGCGGGGCCGCCCCAGGGGTTCCCACTACCGGTCCGGGCCTGCCTGGTCCACCATCCTCCCGGCCGCCCCTTAGCCCAGGCCGCACCAGCTTGAGGTCAAGCACGCCGTCCTTGGCCTCCTGCAGAAGCGACACGAACTTGGTGGTGAGAAGTCCCAAGCTCTTCTCGTGCCGGCTTGGGGTGCCCGGGGGCGGCGGCGCCTGCGGCCCGGCCTCCGCCATCGCTCCAGCCCGCCGCCTCCCCTCAGCCAGGCCAGGCCAGGCCGGCGCCGCCGCCACTTCCGCTTCCGTTCCTGGCCACCCGGCCGCCGGCGCCAGCGCCGCTGTTTCCGCTTCCGCTCCGCGCCCTCCCAGGGAACCCGGCGCAATTCCTCTCTGCGGACACGGCTGCAAAACTTCGGGGACCATCAGCAAATGTCCAACCGCCGAAGAGGACGAAGACAATCCGGGGATCCCGGGAGAGGGGACAGGGTTCAGGGGCAGGTGGAGGAAGTCAGGGGGGCAGCCCCGGCAGTAGAGAAGGGAAAGCCACTAGAACCTTCCAGGCATACCCAGCCTGTCCCCTTTGCAGAAGAGGAGACCACGCTGCTTGATGACCGCAATGTGTTTCCCCCAACCTGCTCCTGGAAGCTGTCCCAGTGTCTTGGTTTAACTGACCCCATTGCTGCCCTTCAGTTCCTGCCAAACAGCCAGCACTGGGTGCATCTAGCGGGCCCACTTGTGTCCACTCCCATTCCCCTTCCCTGATCCCAGCCTCATCTTTCTCTCGTCCCCACCCTGCAGTACCCAGAGACCATGGAATTGTAACCATCTTCCCACCAATGCAAACATGCTTACCTATGCGCACATGTACGTAAAGCACTTAGAGCAGTTCCTGGCAGGTAGAAAGGGTTAGGTGTTGGCTAGTACCGTTTTGTTATGTTTGATACCATCAATATTTATTATCATTTACTTTAGGTCAGGATCTCTGGGAAGCCGACTTTGAGACAGGAATCTGTCTGCAGGGAAGTATATTGAGGAGCCACATCTGTAAGGGAGTAAGACACGCAAAATTGAGGAGAAAGGTGAATTAAACTGTGATGCAGTTACAATAGAGGTCTCAGGCCATCCTGTTAGGAGCCCTGAAACTGAGGTGGGGCCCTTCCAAGGTGGTCCATGTCCAGACAAGGTTATCAGGCCTTTGTGCCCTGACTCTGAGTGAGAGACTCAGCTGTGACATCTTAGCAACCTATGTTCCGGACAGCTAGGGGAAGAAGTGGCGTGGTCCCGCAGGGTGGATTTGGGTGGTAACCAGCATCCACTATATTATTACTACCTGGTGGTCCTCTCCATGGCCCCCTGTAACTCTCAAGACAAACACAGCTTTCAGAGCCCTCCTACCCCTCTCTCACCATCACCCACCACACACCTTCCTCACAACAGCCTCTCAGTTCTCTGCAGGGGTGCCTACCCTCCCTCTGAGGAGCCATCAACACAGTTTTCCTACTGCGATGTTGTCTGCACCCATATTTGCACACACTGCTCTCTACCCCAAATTAGGGCCTTCTAGTTCACCTGAGTCTGTGTCCTGAGCACAGGACGTAAGAGGTCCTGGATGGGTTGGGCAGGACTCCTACACCCCCTCCCCCCAAGGAAGTGGCGCCCAGCCCTCCCCACCCCATCCCACAATGCAGATGCACTTTCCTGTTGGGAATAAAGGGCCAGAGACTCAGCTTCCTTCCTTTCTGGGCATTTGGCCTTGGGAAAGGAGGGGCCTTTGAAGGAGGAGGGTGCTCCAGGGCAGGGGAGGTCGTACAGAGGCTTCCTTGGGGAGAAGGATTCTGCTGCATGCTGGGTGTAGGCTGGAGCCACCCAGGCCTCGTGAGCCAGTGAAGAGAATACCCTGCTCTGCCCTGAGGACTGGGGGAGAGGGCCATCCTCAAGGCCAAAGAGTGTTTTCAAAGGAGAAGGAACTGGATGCCTGGTCAAGCCTGGTGAGTTCCATACCAAACCATCCTCTGAAGTTCAGAGCTGGAGCTGGGGCCAGCAGGGGCTTGAGTCTGCTCTGCCTCACTTGGCATCTGCAGGGGCAAAACTGAGAAACCCAGTCGTCCCGTTTCCCGAGGGGGCTGGACAAGAAACCCCCTCCTCCTTCTCAGAGGGGCCTAGACCGAGGCTGCAGCTCACAGGAGCACCCATTCTGCCCACTCTAACCCAGGCTCTTGCCCCGACTCCTACCTCATCTCCAGCTCCTCCGAGGACTGCCATGGACTCAGCAACCAAGGATGAAATGCAGCCCTCAATTCCTCCCGGTAGGAGCCCTTCTGGGTGGGCTAGGGGAGGGATGGTGGCCAAAAAGATGGCATTGGTGGGGTTGGGTCCTCCTTGCCGGGTCTGGCCGGTGCTCTATAGGGCAGCAAGAGGAATGGGTCAGACTGCCCTAGGGGACAGGCTGGGAAGTAGGAAGGGGAACAGGTTCAGGCCACTTCCCATCGGCCTTGCCCAACTGACGAGGCTGCCCAGGCTCTTCCTGCCCAGGGCCTGAGTGGCCAGAGCAGGAGAGGGCGGAGCAGCTGGCCCGAGGAGCAGCACTCAAATGGGCCTCGGGCATCTTCTACCGGCCGGAGCAGCTGGCCAGACTGAGCCAGTACCGCAGCCGTGAGGTTCAGCGTACCTGCTCCTTGGAAGCGCGCATCAAGGTGGGCATTGGTCAGGGGAAAGGGGAGCTGGGGGTGGGCTGCCCGCCTGGCCAGGCCTCACAGGCTGCCTCCCTCCTGTAGTCGGTGGTGCAGTCCTACCTGGAAGGCGTGAAGATTGGTGTGTGGCAGCTGGCCCAGGCTTCTGAGGCCGTGCAGGCAGCCCGTGAGGCCCTTGGCCAGGCCCATGGGTTGCTTCAAGGTCTGGCAGAGGCCACACAGACCCTAAAACCGCTGCGGGAACAGGTTGCACAGCACAAGCAACTGCAGGTCCTGTCTCAGCTGCTGCCCCGGCTGTGGGCAGGTGAGTGTGCAGGGGCCCTGGGCCTCAGCCCCTTAACAGTCAGTCAGTACATGCCCATTACTGACCAAAGGTTGTCACCCTTAGATGGGAGGGACACCCCAGGGACCTCCCAGAGAGTGACTCAAGTTTCTGATGGCAGAGGAATCTGGATACAAATCAGCTCATGCTGGGATTGTCAAGCATGCATTGTAGGACTCAAGGCTGAGACCCAGTCAAGTGGCTCTGACCGCCCTGGTTGCAAAGTTATTGAAATGATTCCTTAATAGGATGGGTAAATAGCCACTAGCAAGGGTCCACGAGTTCTTCCCTGCCTTGCCTCCAGGATCCCTGACTTCCTCTTGCTCCATCAACTCAAGAATTTATATCTGGCCCAGTAGGCCTCTAGGCCCTTCTCTGGATCCTTTCAGATTGGTCAGTGCTCTGCTGTCCTGGTTATTACTCATTTTACACATCACTCCAGCCCTAGGGGCCTCGGTATCCATGGCTGTGCCCATTGCACAGGTGGGAAGTTTGAAACTTAGGGCTGTTTCATCTTCTCCCTTCCTAGTGCCAGCAGCAGTGGCCCACACACGGACCCTGATTGATGCCCAGCAGCTCTTGGAGGCATATGCGTGCCTTCGGGAGCTGGAGCAGCTACAAGAGGAGACGTGGGCACCTCTGGGGGGCCTGGAGCTGCCAGTCTTTGAGGCACTGGGCCCTCTGGCTGAGGCTCTTGGCCGGGCCGTGGAGGTGGCTGCGGGGGCCGCAGGGCAGCTGGCACGGGAGGACCCAGCCCTGCTGGTGGCTGCTGTGCGCATAGCAGAAGTCGATGCCGGGTACACACCCTCCCTGGAGCTGACCCCCAGGGACTGGCGGCAGCGTTGTCTGCAGGCATTACAGGAGGGCCTGGAGAGAACCCACTTTGGGACACCTCTTCTGCTCGAGCCCGGGGCCCTGAAGGGGTGGCTGGAGGCTCTGCGGGTGGCTTTACCAGCCGAGTTGGCCACAGCTGAAGCACTAGTAGCACCCTGCTGCCCACCACACTACAAGGTGGTTCAGCTGTGGACGCATACCCTGCACCATGGACTGCGCCGCTGTCTGCAGCAGCTCCTGGAAGGGCCTGAGCTAGGCGCTTCTGACGCCTTCACCTTGCTGCATTGGGCACTGCATGTGTACCAGGGGTCAGTACCCTTGGGGCAACAGGAAGTGGGTGGATCAGAGGCTGGAGGCACAGAGTGACACCAGGCTACCCATCTGCAGGCCCGAAATGATGGGGAGCCTCGAGTTGGGGCCTGAGGCTGACGTGTCTCAGCTGGAGCCCCTCCTGACCCTGGAGAACATTGAACAGCTAGAGGCAACATTTGTGGCCCAAATCCAGGTGAGTAGTTGGGCCCCGGGTATGAGAAACTCTGCCACCAGCTGTGGGCCTGTATCTAGAGTCGTATATCTACCTGTCTCTAGTAGTATCAGTGCCCTGCTACATCCTGCTGCCTTCTGCCCCTTTCCCCAGGCAAATGTGGCCCAGTGGCTGCAGAACGCACTGGATGGGGAGGTAGCTGAGTGGAACAGAGAGCAGGAACCTGGCACCGACTCATCTGGTTTCTACCACTCACCTATGCCGGCCATAGTGCTACAGGTGGGTGGGAAGAGGCCAGGCAGGTGGCAAGCTCCCACAGGGGAAAGGGAGAACAGGACTAGGACCCTGCTGATTGCCACCCATTTCTGCCTGTAGATCCTAGAAGAGAACATTCGCGTGACCAGCCTGGTCAGCGAGTCACTGCAGCAACGGATGCATGCCATGGCATTATCAGAGCTGGGCACATTCCTGAGGAGGTCTGCCAAGGCGTCGACCCACATCCGACCCCTAGTCCTGCTCCTGGGGAAGCCCAAAGGGGTTCTGAGTGAATAAGGCACACCAGTGGGAAAGGGCTCCTTCAAAACAGGGTCTTGGGTTTCTTGAAGGTGGGGCTGGAGGTTGGTCTCAGATTGTGGGGGTGCCAGAATGACAGGTACAGGAACCACCTCTGCTTTTTGCAGTTTTAGTGATGCTCTGATCCGATTCTCCCGAGACCACGTGAGGGGGGAAGCAATGGCCCCTCATTATGTGCCCTACCTACTGGCCACCCTCAACCACCAGTCAGCACTCAGGTACCAGAAGCCACCCTCCCAGAACCCCTTACTGAACCCCAATTAGATATGGACCCAGTCCACACAAAGGTCATCAGATATTTTGGACTCAAGGATGCCTGGGTGGCTCAGCGGTTGAGCGTCTACCTTTGGCTCGGGGCGTGATCCCGGAGTCCTGGGATCGAGTGCCCCATCGGGCTTCCTACCTGGGGCCTGCTTCTCCCTCTGCCTGTGTCTCTGCCTCTCTCTCTCTCTCTGTCTCTCATTAATAAATAAATAAAATCTTTAAAATAAATAAATAAATAAAATCTTAAAAAAAATAAGAAATTTTGGAGTCACATAGTCCTGGCAGTCCAATCTTAGTTCTACTAATTGCTGATTGTGTGACCTTGGATGGGTTACCTAATCTCTGAATCTCGTTTTTGTCATCAGCACTATGTGGGTAATAATGGTAGATTCTGAGAATCATATAACAAATGTGAAGTACCTATCACAGTGCCTGCCCGACACATTGTATCAATTATTCGTTTATTCAGCACATACTTATCAAGGCCCTACTCTGTGCCTGGTAATGTCTGAGGTTACAGTTGTAAACAACAGAAAAAAAATTCCCTTCCTCTTTGGTCTTATGTTCTATGTGGTGAGGGCAGAGAGAACAAACAAGCTAATGATGAGTTTGATTCCCTCCTGATTGAGATTAAACTCTTTCTTTACCCAAACGGAGAACAAAAGATATGACTTGCTCGAAGTCACATTTTGAATTTGAAGCAGGTCTGGTTGGGTTCTTGCTAGCTGTCTGAGCCCACCACTCCCGTCCTTAATCCAAGCCCCAGATCTTCAGAAGGGTTGAGAGCCCCCTCTTGCCCCATCTCGCCACACACTTGCACCACCAGGTGGCGTCAGAGCGGCTACACAGCAGAGGGCCGCGAGGGCCTTAGCCTTGGTCCTGAAGCCTTAACTTTTGGTCTGTCCAGCTCCTCAGTGTCAGTCCTGCAGCCCGACGGGGTGGCTTCAGGAGCTTTGGCTCCGGTGGAGGCAGCGCTGGACGAGTTGCAGAGAAGGATCTGCCGCCTGGTGTTGGAGGCGCTGCTGGCTGAGCTGCAGGTAAGGCTTCAGGTGGGGATGGGGGTGGGAGGAAGAGATTCAGCATACACGTGTGTGCTTCTCTGCAGGAGGAATGCTAGGTCTGGTTGTTCCTCCAGCCCTGTTTCTGCTCCCCATCCCGCAGCCCCTGTTCACGGCTCTGCCCTCGCGCCGGTGGCTTTCGAGCCCAGAGCTGCTGGACGACGTGTGCAAGAGGACGGCACGCTTCTGCCAGGATTTCGGGCGCGTGCGGAATCCTGCGGTCCAGGTGCGTTGAAGGGGAAGACTGTGGAGGAGGGAAGCACCCACGGAAAAGGCATGCTGGACCCACTGCGCTCTCCGCAGCTGCTCCTGGCCGAGGCGGAACGTACGGTGGTTCTGCAGTACCTGCGTGCGCTGATGCAGGGCCGCCTGGTGTGCCGAGGCGCGGACGAGAGGACCCGGGCGGCCGAGCGCCTGCAGCACGACGCGGCCCAGCTTCGGGAGCTCTTCCTCGGTTTGGTGAGAGTCCGTTAGGGGAGCAGCTGGGCGGGAGTCTCAGTGGTTGGGGGGGGCGAAGGGGGACTCGAGACCTACTCCGCGGTGCTCAGGGCCTGGAGGAGAGTGTTCAGTGCGCGCCCGTGCTCCTCGCTCTTCGGGATCTGCTGAACCTCCGCGACCCCATGCTACTTGGCCTCGAGGTGGCAGGCCTGCGACAAAAATTTCCTGACGTGAGGTGTGAAGACGGGTGTTGGGGGGGGGGATGGAGCGGGGGCGGGCTTGGGAGGAGTGGGGCGGAGGTGACACACACCCCTGTGGCGTCCCCCTAGCGAGGATCACGTCTCTGCCCTCTTGGACCTGCGCGGGGACGTGTCCCGAGAGCAGCGCCTGGCCGCACTCAGCTCCCTGCAGGCCGGCCCACAGCCCTCGCCCCCCGCGGGTCGCCGCGCACTCTTCAGCCTCGTGCCAGCACCTACGCCTACGCTGTCCTCCTGCCTTCCCTCGGGGCCCTGTGCCTGACCCCGGGCTGCCCCCCAATACAGGGACGGCCCCCAGGGCCTGAATTGTGTCCTGGGAAGGGGGAATGAAATAAAAATGCGATGACTAGGGGGTCCACGCTCAGCGAAACGCCTAAGGTACCCTGGCTCCGGTCCTGATGTATGCGCGGCACCTCCCGTATCCTGGCGTCGGCCGGTGTGGACGCGGCTCCCAAGTACCGAGCTTCCGCCCCCAAGGCGGACTACAGCGCCCCTGTCCGCGCCAGGGCACTGTGTGGAGGCCCTGACCCCGAGGCCCCCGGGCACCCGGCGCACGGGAACGCTCCGGCCCGCGTGGAGGGGGCGGGCTTAAGACACGGCCGCGCCCAGGGGCGTGACCCGGTGGCGGACACCGCCCCTCTGCTCGCCCGGCCCCGCCCCTGCCTCCTCGGGCGCGCGCCGCCGCCGAGATTGACGTGACTACGCGCGCCTTCGCGTAAGCGTGCGCGCGCCCGAGTGCGTGCGTCACCAGCGGTCGGCTCCCGCGGGCCGGGCGGCCGGTGACTGGTGGCTGCGGAGAGGGGACGGCGGTGGCGAGAAGAGGAGAGAACAGGTGGGGGCGCGGTACGCGGGCGGAACCCCCAACCCCCGAGAGGCCGCGGAGGCGCGCGACGCGATCCCTACCCCTCTAGCCGAGGACCCCCCTCCATTGTCCTCCGGCTCCGCCCTCCATTGGCCACGCCCTTTGTCTCATCCTCCGCCTCTTATTGGCTGCAGGTCACGCCCCTCTTCTATCTCCCCGTCCCCATTGGCTCCCCTTCCACGTTACCTTCTCCGGGAGTTTTTTATTGGCGCAGGCCACACCCTCTCATTTGTCACCAGACTCCGCCTAGTGTCCGGGCTCCTCCCCAGTCATCTTTCATTCATTCCTCATGTAGTGTTGGGTGCTTGGGCCATGGGGGTCAGTCAGACCTGTCCCTGCCCTTAGGGAGTTAAGGGGGTGGTGAGGGAACACGGATCTGGGCTCCGACAGTGACAGCTTAGGGTGGTAAAGGAGCCGCCCAGACACTGGGAGCCTCCAAGACGCCAGGAAGGCCTCCCGGAGGAGGTGAGACCCAAGCCGGGCCCTGAGGAATGTTTAGGAATTTGCTACAGAGACATTGCGAGGGCAATCTTGGCAAAAGAAGTGAAGAAACAGTTGTATTCTTGGTAATTGCGAAGACGTAGGTCGAATGAAAGGGGGGAGTGGAGATGAAGGCGATTGATCCAGAGATTGTGCCCAGAGACCAGTGAGGAGTCCAGAAAAGTGTGCAGTTGGTTGAGAAGAGTAAAGTCTGAGGCCTGAAATCTTTTCAAAGAGCTGGTCACCAGGCAGAGGGAAGGGAGGTGGGGGCAGGGGACCAGATCTAGATAGGGAGACATAGTGTGGACAAGGAATGTTTCCAGTTCTGAGAAGAAGTACTCTTGGGTTCATTTATTGAGCAACTGCTCTGGGTCAAGGTACTGTTCTGGGTTCTGGGGACACAGCTGTTGAACATTCGAAAGGAGAAAGCAGATAACTATACTATACTGTGCTTCATATGGTGATAACTGCTTCAGAAACCAATAATGTGGGGAAGGGAAGATTGTGGTGGAGAGGAAAGAGGAGGGTCACCATTTTATAGAGAGTGATTCAAGGAGACTTGTCTAATAGCATATTTGTGCAGAAATCTGAGGAAAGTGGGAGAGGTGAGTCCTGTGGTTATATGGGGAGAAGCATTCCAGATAGGGGACATGTTCGGTTTTAGATGCTTATTGTACTTTTAGGTAAAGATGTTGAATTGAGAACTGGCAACACCAGTCTGAAGTTTATAGAAGTCTGGGCTGATGTATTTGAAACATGAAAGCAGATGAAATCACTCTGGGAGTAAGTATAAATGGAGAAGAGGGGAGCAGTGTCCATAGAAGTTTCCAAGTCCTGAGCCATTACAGTGTTAAGAGGTCAGGAAGATAGGAATGATGAGCAAAAAAGGCCAAGAGGTAACGGCCAGTGAGGCAGGAGAATATGTTTGAGTGTATTTGGGAAGCCAAGTGGGGAACATGTTTCCAAGATGAGATGATTAATTATGTCTTGTGCACTGTTCAATATGAAGAGCATTGATGACCTTGGTCAGATTCAGCTCAATTTTAATGGAGAGTGGGGATAAAAACCTAATTGGAGTGAAACGTAAGAGAGAAGAGGAAAGAAGGGTTGAGACTGTGTACAGATGGGTGATGGGTGTTGTGCTGCAATAATGAGCAGCTGGCGGGAGATGTGGGGCTAGAGGAGTTTGGGGTCAAGTGGGGGTTTGGTTTTGTTTTTTTTAGGACAGAAATAACAGCATGTATTTATGCTGATGGAAAGAATCCAGTAGAGAGGAAGAGATTGATGGCGTTGGAGAAATGCTGGAATTGTGGCCCTGAGCAGGCAGAGGAGTTCAAAGTCTGGAGCCTTCAGACAGTCTCTGGGGAGAGACTGGATTGTTCTGAGCCCTAGTACAGAGCAAGGGGTGAACATGCCAACGCTGGCCTGGGATGACCACTAGAAAGAGGCCTCTGATAGGAGACAGACCAGGAATTGGCTTGAATTTGCTGAAGTCTCCCTCTGCTCCCCAAAAGCTGATCCTAATTTGGATTTGAACAGATGACCCAGAGGACAGAGGACGCATTCCAGGTGGAAGAAGTAACATAATCAAGGGACATGCAGGCCCCCGACCTGACTGAGGCCAACTGGGGTGGAGGAGGTGGTGGAGCTAGATGGGATGTGAGGGGTGAGACTGAGAAAATGCCATAGGCAGAAGGCGGGTTGAAGGTAGTGAGGCCCCCTCAGCCGTCCTCCCGGCAGCTGGGGCTACGCCACCAGGTCGCAGTCTAGGTGGGTGCTGAGCATGAGTTGGGGCTCGGGCCTGGCTCTCGGCAGCTCATAGGCTAAGGAGATTCCAGAACCACCATCTAGGTGAGTGCATAGTTCCTGCTTTCCCCCAGTCCAGCTTCCTTGGATGAGCTTGCCTGGAGGGAATGGACACCGGGAAGGGGGTGAGGGGCAGCTACCCAGACCCCTGGTGGCAGGCCCCGAGCCCACTGAACACCTGGCCAGGGCATTGTGGAGCACAAGGCCTGCTGGTGCTCAGGCCACACCGGCTCATAATGGTCTCCACATGCCCTTCTGTGTCCCCAGAAGTCGACAGTGTGGGGAGTTGGAGTGACCCGGCTGGATGTGACCCCCAGGACAGAATGGTGCTGGACTCAGGGGCTCAGGTGTATGAACAGGCACCCCCCAGCCCGCCAGCTAGTCCCTCATCCTTGGGCCATCGGCTGAAGCCCTCAGACCGAGATGGGACACTGCTGTACCCCTGGCCTCGGTCCCTGGCCTTGCCCCTGGCTCTGTCAATCCCCTCAGCTCTGCCGCCCAGGCCTGAGCTGCAGCCCTTCTCAGAGCTGCACTTGGGCCACCGTGGCCACATGCGTCGCTGTGAGAGCACCTATACTGTAAATAATACTGGCCGGCGGGGAGGTGGCACCCAGGGTCGGGCCCCACCTGGACGGGCACGGGACCCAGGTGGGGGCACCCTGCGGTCTGCGGCCTCCCTGCCTCACATTGCTAAGACTCGAAAGGATGCAGGCCGTGGTGTCAGCAAGAGCCCTTGCATGTTGGTGGCCTTACGGCCAACCAATATGGACCGTGAGCGGGACAAGTTCTTCCAGTCCCACTACACCTACAACCCACAGTTTGAGTACCAGGAACCGATGCCCACGGCTGTGCTGGAGAAGTACTGTGAGGCTTCTGGACAGTTCATCCATCAGGTCAGTCTGGCCTGCCCACCTTACCCTGGTCCTGATCACCCAAGAGGCCTGGTCTGACCAGCCACTGCAACCCTGTTACAGGCAGTTGGCATCATTGAGGCGGTCCTGGAGAAGTTTGGTACCTATGAACGCTTTGAGGCTGCAACGGGGGGCCAGCTGCTGACCAAGTGCCAGATCTGGTCCATTGTGCGCAAATACATGCAGAAAGAGGGCTGCGTTGGGGAGGTGAGCTAGCCCTGTCTTTGAGGCCCCTCTTGTATGTGCCCCAAACCGGGCTGCCAGGCCCAGCTCCACACCAGGCCAGCTCGTGACCCCAGGCAAGCCCCTATCTCTGTCCCAATGAGGTGGCAGCTGGCTCTGAGCAGAAGTGGTGAAGGGTGGGTTCCCTGGCCAAGGGTGTGGCCTGGCTGCCCTGAGGCATCAGTGGGTCCGCCTGTATACCGGTCCCAGGGCTGGCTGCCGTGGTTTAGGTTCACTACCACCTGCAGGTTGTGGTGCAGCTGAGTGAAGACCTGCTGTCCCAGGCAGTGATGATGGTGGAGAACAGCCGACCAACACTGGCCATCAACCTGACTGGAGCCCGCCAGTATTGGTTGGAGGGCATGCTGCGGCACGAGATAGGTCAGGGTGTGGATAGGTGGGTGGGTGGGTAGGATGAGAGGAGACTGGGACGATGCGGGGGGCAGCTTGGGGCCCCAGTAACCCCACCCTGTTTCTTTCTTCCCCTTCCTTCCGGAGGATGGGCCCTTTCCCTTCATGAGCAGCTACCTACCCCCTCTGGCTCCCAGAGGTAGGCCAGAACATGCCCGCCCAGTCTCTGGGCTCACTCCCATCTCTTGCTCCTTTGGGGTATTTTTTCCTCACTCTACTTCCTCTCTGACTTCCCTTGACAGTGGGGACAAGGCTACTGAGGCTCCAACAGGCCAGAGTACCCTGAGGGTCCCACTAGCCCCACCAACAGGGAGGCCCTCGAGGGTGGGTGGAAGGCCCTCGAGGGTGGGTGGAAGGCCAGATCCTAGGAAGAAAATTAGTTGAGGACACAAAGCCAGGTTTTAGGAAGGGATAGATTGAGCTGAAAAGGAGAGCATGGGACACTAATTAGTATTCCTTTCTGTCTGTCTCTCCTCATCAAGAATCCTGTGGCTCTGGGCAAAAGGTGTTTTTCCGCTGGGGTCATCAGCATGACTGTCAAAATGATATGGGCATGCAGGATGTGGGGCTGGGGTGGTTTGTGAGTTCCTACACCTCTCCTGGGGGCGTGGGGGTCAGTGTGAATTTGGGAGACTTGTGTGTGTAGCCCTGAATGGATGCGGAAAGATTCTTGTGTGGGGGATTCTGAGTCTTTGGGTGTGAGCTCACCTGAGGAGGGTCTTCCCGCCGCCTGGGGTTGGGTGAGTACGCATTGGGGGCGGGGGCGGGGAGAACTTGCTGAGAGCCTGAGTTTAGGGGCTGGAGTGCGTGGGAGTCACCGGCTAGAAGTCCTGCAGGATGTAGCAGGACAGGGCCCGGCAGGTCGGTCCCCCTGTGCCCTACCCAGTTTCTCCTTACCCTCGCCTTCCCTGCAGGCACTCACTACCTGCGGGGCGTGAACAACGCGCGGCAGCCGTGGCACAGCGCGGAAGGCCGCCTGCAGTACGGGCTGCGGCCCGCGAACCCCACCGAGGAGGGCTTGGCCAGCCTGCACAGCGTGCTCTTCCGCAAGCAGCCCTTTCTGTGGCGCGCCGCGCTGCTGTACTACACCATCCACCGTGCCTCGCGCATGTCCTTCCGCCAGCTCTTCCAGGACCTGGCGCGCTACGTGCAGGACGCAGACGTGCGCTGGGAGTACTGCGTGCGTGCCAAGCGCGGCCAGACAGACACCTCGCTGCCCGGTGGGCGCTGGCACCCGCTTGGGGGATGCCCTGAAGGGGAGGACTGGGTGCGGGTGGGGGTGGGGGAGTGCCCTGACCCGGGGTGAGGGTGGGCGGCTTCGTTCCTCGGGGCTCACAGGCGTCCGGTGCCCACAGGCTGCTTCAGCAAGGATCAGGTGTACCTGGATGGCATCGTGCGCATTTTGCGGCACCGCCAGACCATCGACTTCCCGTTGCTGACCTCACTGGGCAAGGTGAGGCTCCGTGCCCTCTAGAGATCCTAGCCAGCTCTCCTTGTGACACCAGTGTTCCCTGAGCCTCTCGATGGCTGCTCGACTGAGGACAAGGTGCCAGGCTTCTCTGGTGAGGAGACCTGGGTGGAGGTGAACAAAAGAGAAGTGGCAGCCTGGCAGCCAAAAGTAGGTACTTGACCTAGACTGCAGGTGTGTGTAGCTAGCTGCATCTCAGAGGAGGTGAGCATTCACGCCCGAGGAGCAGTCAAGACAGCCTGGGAAGGAGGCCGGAGAAATGGCCAGGGACCAAGTGTCTGGCTCTGGGTATTTGTACCAGGCTGAGGAAGGTAGACTGCACCTGAAGCAACAGGGTATCAGTAGAGCTTTAGGCAGAGAAATGTCACTTTTGCTTTAGAAGGCTCCCTGTGGATGTTAGATGGAAGGTGGATTAGACAGAGAGGCCTAGGGAAGGGGAGCACAGGCGGAGGAGGAAGCTGTCTTTGCAGTCACTCCTGCAGAGTTGATGTTGGTCTGGTCTAACTGGGCAGTGGCCATGCAGAGGGAGGAGCAAGCTGCAGAAAGCTCTTCGGAGAGTGGAATTCCTCTAACTCAATAGCCACCCTGACTTGGTGGGTAACATATCCCAGGTCCCTTCCCTCAAACTGATATAGGGAACCTGTAAGGAAGGTGGGGTTGGCATAAGCTGGAGCCCAGGAGTTCAGCGTTTGGTGTGGGGTTTGAGGTGCCTGAAGGAGATGCCAGGGAAGGTGTTCAGGAGGTAGTTGGATACCTAGGTTTGGAGATGAGGGGAGAGGCTGGGTTGGAATCAGGAGTAGAGTTGTAGGGCACAGATGATAAAGGAAGATGTTGAAAGGGAAAGAACAAACACCCAGGACTAGGCCTGAGGGTACATAACATTGGGAGTGGATCCAGAGGGGAAAGGGAGGCCTTACAGGAGCAGAGGGCAATGAGCCATTTGTACATGGTATGGAGCTGTGACCAGCTACCTGAAAGCCAGTGCTACCTCTGGCTATCCCTGAGGCCCAGCTTCCTTCTTGCAGGTGTCCTATGAGGATGTAGACCATCTGCGGCCCCATGGGGTGCTGGACAATACCCGGGTGCCCCACTTCATGCAGGATTTGGCGCGCTACCGGCAGCAGCTGGAACATATCATGGCCACCAACCGGCTGGATGAAGCAGAACTGGGCCGCTTGCTGCCTGACTGATGCTGGTGGATGGCTCCAGGCAGAGGCCCTGGGCAGAGGGCTCTGGAACAGCTCCCAGAACATGAAGCTGACTGTTCTGTGCTTCCATGGCCTGGGTGTTTCTTGGGGAATGGGAGGGCAGGAGCATCCCAGGAAGTAGGAGTGGCAGCATCAGAGGGTTGGTGTCCTTTGCTAGCCTCCCTGGGGCCTAGGGACCAGTAGTAGCATGCCAAGCAAACTGAGTTGGCCCTCCTACCTCCAGCTCTCTGTTGAGCAGAGGGGAAGCCTGGGCAGGAGGGAGGCCGAGCATGATGGGGATGGGGGGTAGTTTGGGAGTAGAAACTTGTTCTTGCATGAGATGGCTTTGGGTGTCTGCATACTCCAGTCTCTCCCTTCCCCCACCTGGCCCCTCGGTGCTCCTTCAGCTTTCACGCTGTCTACCTCTCACTGGGTCCTGGTGGGGATCTCCTTTCTCCTGGGGTGACTGCCTGAGCCTGAGGGCCTGGCTTTCACACAGACTCAAGGGGCAGGGGTCCTGGTGGTAGAGACCCAGCTGGGCTGGGGGTGCTTTCTAGCATTTTGCCTCTCCCACTGGTCATGTATTTATTCCCTACCTATGTGCTCTGCTTCCTGGGACTGGGAGGCAGCAGCTTCTGAAGGTGTGGTGGAGGGAACAGAGCTCCTCTGGAAGGCACCACCTGTTCCTAACCTCACTCTCATCTCTCTCACTCTCCCTCTCTCTCTCTCTTTCACACACACACACACACACACACACACACACACACACACACACACAATCCTTTAGGCTTTGTGAGTCAAGCCTAAGAGCTCACCTGGCCTTGCCTCCAGCCCGTCCACTGACCTGTGCTGTTGCTGTCTTTGCCTGCACCCTCACAGCTGGTCTCTGGCAGAGGGTGGTATAGGCTGGCAGCAGCCACACTCCAAACTGAGGGGCAGGCCCCTTGCTGGTGTGTCAAGTACTGCGCCCCTCCTGGGTCAGGAGGGTGTAGAGGTGGCTGTTGCTTCATTTCATGTCAGACTCAGCTGTGTGGTGTTGACCCATTCCCACTCACCCTTGCCCTTGATTTTCCCATCTGTAAAACTTAGAAAGGCAACTGGAAAGTCCTTTTTCATTTAGTCAGTGATTTTGTGTAGAGCACCTTCTATGTGCCAGTTACTGGTCAGAACCCTCACTGAGTTCCCAGTCTAGAGAGAAGCCAGACAATTAAAACAATTACAATGAAGTGTGTGGCCTCTGTCTACCCAAGATCCCTTCCTCTTCCTCTTTCCTGATATTACTTCCCAAGACTGTGAGCTCCAGCCTGCCCTAAGTGGAGGGAAGCCTCCCTTCCCTGGCTCTCTATCCCAGGCCCAAGGGCTTCCATGAAGTGGGGCAGGTGACTACACCGCCCCCCATAGACACCTCCAGTTGGTTCATGAGAGGAAAAGGACTGTGGGGCAGTGCCCCAGGGTCTGGTGTTTGTCCCACTGGGGCGCTGGGACTGAGGGTTCCGGGGGTGCAGCTTGGGATACTGAGGACAAAATGGGCCTAAAGACTGGACATTGGGGCACAGGGCTGTTGAGGTTGCTGAGACTCAGGGGCATGGACCCACAGCCTAGTTCCTGGGCAAAAAGCCGGAGTCACAGAGCCCAGACAACCTCCGGAGTTTATTCACTTCCTGGGGTACTGAGTCAGACGGGGGCTTGGCAAGGATCCCAGCCAGTGCAGAATCCCAGCTC
This sequence comes from Nyctereutes procyonoides, assembly GCF_905146905.1. NCBI lineage: Eukaryota > Metazoa > Chordata > Mammalia > Carnivora > Canidae > Nyctereutes > Nyctereutes procyonoides. Next base: position 6,823,116 of record NW_026575140.1, on the reverse strand, counting down.
CTATCTGGCTTGAGCAGGGAGCGGCCTGAGAGCGCTCCAGCATTCAGGAATCTAAAGATGATAGGGGAAAAAGTGGTTAGTCAAGTGGGGCCCACCCTGCCGGCAATCCCCCACGGGTTTGGGTAGCCTCACACCTTCAGACTCATCACCCGCCTCGAGGTCAGGCTCCGGCTCCGGTTCGGGTTCCCGCTCCAGTTCAGGTTCCGGTTCTGCCTCCGGTTCTGGTTCCAAATCCATTTGGGGTTCCGACTCCAGCTCAGCCCCAGCTTCCAGCTCGGGATCGGGTTCCTCGAGGGATCCTGATTGCGCTGCCTCGGAGCCCCCAGGAGCCCCCGGCTCGCCGCAGTCCGCAGCTCGGGGCAGCTCCGGGCAAGTGGTGCTCGAGCCAGGGGCCTCAGGCGTCCAGTGGCCAGGGCACGCAGCGTCCCAGCTGCGTTCCCGGTAGCCTGGGGCGGAGGCGGGGGTATCCGAGGCTCACTTTCCGCCTCTGCAGTATCCCTGACACAGACCCAAGTCGGGAGACCCCTCGGTTCCGCACGCCGCCCCGCCCGCCCCGCGCGCCCCGCCCCGGGCTGAGGCCCCGCCCCCCAGGCTCACCGGTGCCCACGTGCTGCCAGTCCCAGGCGGGGTCGGGCGCCCGCGCGGTCCGCTGGGCGCAGAGCAGCAGCTCCTGGCAGGCGGCCTCGCCCTTGCTCTGCACCAGCAGCAGCAGGCGGCGCACCCTGCGCTCGGCGTCGGGCAGCGCGTCCAACGCCTCGTACTCGGGCCCGGCGAGCACGCCCCGCGCCAGCAGCGCGTCCAGCAGCAGCCCCGAGTCGGCCTGCAGCGTCTCCACCAGGCGTTTCCGCTCGCGGTCGATGGTCTCTGAGGGCCGCTCCTGGGCGTTGCCCATGGCGGGGGCTGCATGGGGGAGGGGGACAGAGATAGTGGGGCCGACCCCCCCCCCCCCGCCCTTGACTTCTCTCCCAGGGTCTCAATGAACACTCGTGGCTGGCACCGACGCTCACCTCGACGCAGGCAGCGGAACAGCTCCTCAGCACAGGACTTGTCCTGCCTCTCAGGCCGCTTCTGTCGCCTCCTCAGGCTCCTCCTTGGGTCCCTAAACGTCAGCCGTGGCTCTGTCCTCTGTGCTATCCCCAGGTCCTCGTCTACTCTCTACCCCTTTCCCCAGTTAGCACAGCGCTCCTGAGCCCCCACGGCCTGCGGATCAGGCATTCTATTCGGAGCCAGTTCATCCAAACTGCTTTTTCCCAGCCTGCTTCCAGGCAGCAAGACCTGCGATTGATCCTGATAGACACCCGGCACCCAGCTGCAGACAGGTCCTTCCAGTCTATCCGCTGAACAGTTCTCTGTCATCCTCATCTCTTAGTCTGGCTTTTCCTGCGCAGCCTAGACCCTGCGGGATGCTGAGTCCCCTCTGCACCCAGAGAACGAGTGCTGAGAGCCTCCCCTCACGGACTAGAGGAGGCCCAGGCTCCTTATTCTGACCCCAGGCCCATCCTTCCCGGGTAGGCTCTGCCCCTGCAGCCTCTCACAATGCCACCACTGTGTTGCAACCCCAATCTGGTCTCTGACCAAGATCTCCCGACATTAGCTGAGATCCAACTGTCTCCCTGATGCCCTGGAATCGTTTCTTGCTTCATCTTTATTTATTTTTTATTTAAAGAAAGATTTTATTTATGTATTTGACAAAGGAGAGAGTACAAACGGGAGGAGTGGCAGAGGGAGAGGGTTAGGGAACGGGAGAAACAGACTCCCTGCCGAGTAGAGAACCCGACCTGGGGCTCCATCCCAAGACCCTGGGATCATGACCGGAGCCAAAGGCAGATGCTTAGTCGACTGAACCACCCAGGCGCCCCTCTTGCTTCATTTTTAAATACCATGGACCCAAGTCGTAAAAGCTGCCAACAAATGCTTGCTGAACCTCTACTGTTTTCTTTCACAGATCTTCCCATTTTGCGAGATTGTCTCTAGCAAGCAGCAGGTGTTAGGCAGAAATTAATTTGCTTTATCCATTTATTAACAACTAAGGACAATGGTCCATCACTTCTGGGGTGGCCTGACCCAGGCAGCAAGGCCCCTGGCATTAAGGGGCAAAGAGGTCAGGCCCTAGACCAGTCTCTCCCAGCCCATCTCCCCTAGCCTTGGCTTTATACACACAGAACCCTCCTGGGTCTCATCCTCCTTTTGGGGTCACTCCTCTACTTCTCTACCTGGCTCTAGGTCTGGGAGAGCAGCTTTGGTCCTGGCCCCCATCTTGCTTGCCTTCCAGGTCTCTCTCACAACCACTTGGTGTCATGCTATGCCTCCCTGGCCATTTCATCCCTCCTGGCCATACTGAAGTGTCAGCCTTCCCCCCAGGCCACTGAGCAGAGGCCGGACTACCCACTTTCCCTCCTTCTCCCTTCATGTCACATCTCTGACAAATGCTGCTCCTCTACTTCTCAGTGGGTCTCCATCAGCATCCTCCCTCAACCCCACTATCATCACCCATCTCCTATGACAGTCTCTCCAAGTACCTCTCACTGCCATCCCATCACCCTCGCAGCATAGTGACTTTGACAAGTCTCTGGGACAGGATTTATTGTCCCCATTTTACAGATGAGGAGACAGGTTCAGAGAGACCAAGTGACAGAATTGGAATCTGACTTGCTCTAGCTTGAACTACAATGAGATCTCCTGCCAAGCAGCTTATCAGCCCTACCGGTCCCTTTCCTCCACCCCCTGCCGGCCCCCACCGTCCATCAGAGAGAACCGAGATGATCTGGTCTGGCTCCTCAAGCCACCTTCCACCCCTCTCGGCAGCCAGGCTTTCCCGCACTTCCCTATACCACACAGTGCTGCCAGAACCCTGCAAGTCCCTGGCACATCTGAACATTTGCAGATGCGGTTCCCTAAGCCTGGAATACCCTTCCTCTCCCTCCATGCTATGGACCCACCCTCTAAGACTAAAATGTCCCCTCGTCCACCCTAGTGTCCCAAAGGCAGACTGGTTCCTTCTCTTGCGTGCCCCAGTGAACAGCATAATCCTTCACCACCACGCTGACGTCACGCACTATGTACATGGACCCTCTGCCCTCTTCAGCGGAGACCTCCAAAGACTCTCTCCCCAGTTGCCAGAGCAAGACCTACTCTGTACAAGTGCGGGGGGGGGGGTGCGGACTGGATTGGCCCCTCCTTCTCCCTCGCTGCTCCCCAATTTATTTTCATGTTAGCTTCCTCCCTGCAGTATGCCAAGTCCTGCACTTTGTCCCGTCTGGGGTGCGGAGACCCCAGCTCTCGGGGTCCTCCCTCTGCAATTCAATGCCCCGAAGTGAACAGCGAAGTTAGGTCCCAGGCCAAATCCTTCCCGGGGCTCCAGGTGGCTCGGCGTGCGAGGCCTCGAGGGGGGTCTCGGCCTCCCTCCCACCGCTGGGCGCCGGCTCCTGCTAGGGAGCTAGGGTTGTGGGAAAGGCCGGAGCCTTACCCTAACTGCAGCCACAGGGCTGCGCTCACCTCCCCTCCACCCAGTCCCAGGGTCGGAATCCGGCGGAGGGGCGGTGCTCACAGACCTCCTTGGAGCTCGGCGGGGGGTGGCGGGGCGCGGAATCTGCCCAGTCTCAGTTTCTCTTCCCTCCCCCAGCCGGGTGGGGTGGGGCTCCCGGGTCTACGCGCTCCGGGCGGCCCCACTCACGGGTCGAGCCTCCGCGGGGCAGTAGATGACGAGGCAGAAAGGGCCGGGCAGGGTGGGGAGGAGAGCAGCAGCTGCGGCGGGGGCGGGGCGGCCAGGGCTGCCGGGAAGGGGGGGCGGGGGAGGGGGCGTTCTTCTTGGGACACCGGGAGGCAGGACGCAGGGGCCGCGCGCCGCCCGGGCTTCCACGCAGAGTCGGCTTTCCCCCTCCACCTGGGGTGCACGGGATGAGCCAGGGAGGGGGAAGTTCGGCTTGCCCTCCCCCCCCCAAGCATCCAGCGCCCACTGGGCCTGGCAATTCCCAGGAGCTTTACAGCCATCTTCTAGAACCCTCTGGCTTATCCCAGATAAAGCTCAGAGAAGGGGTCCAGCTTACCCAGGATCACAGAGCAGTTGCATTGTGGAGCTGGATGTGACCCCAAAAGCCCCTGAGTTCCGGAGGTTGCTGTGGCCACGTGCCAGCCCTGGATCCAGCCAGAGGAGGGGAGCCTAAGCAGAACTAGGGGCTGGTTCCCCAAGCACTTCCACTCTCCAGATATTCTGCTATTAAAGCCTTAGGATCTGGAAATGTCTATGAATGCAGAGTCACCCCCCACCCCTGACTTCTGTGCTCCCTGGTCGGTAGAGAAAAGAGACCAGAAACACAGAAAAAAAAATGCTGTTTATATGCAGGACTCAGTAATGGAGAAAGACTGCAAAGTAGCAGGGTCTTTTTTCAGCCTCTTCCAAGGGGCACCAGGAAGCTAAGAAGGTCGTGCTGCTGCAGGCCAGCCCCTCAGCTAGGCTGGCTTCACAGCAGTGCGGGTCTCAGGGGGAGGGATTGGCCCCTGGGCCTAGGTAGTTGGCTCGGCTCTCAGGGGTGCTGTAAATGGTTAAAGCTCCAGGAAGGCTGAGAGCTGGGCCTCCCAAAGCCGCTTGGACATCGAGCAGGAGTGGTGCCCCAAGTGTGGAGTCCTTCCCTAGGAGGATTGGGCTGTGCTCAGCAGGGAGAAATAGCTCTGCCTTCTTTCTTCAGGAAAGGAAAGCCTCACCTGCCCTGCCCTCTGGTCAGTCAAGATGAACATCCATCCTCAACCTCCCCACTGTCACCCAGTGGGGAGAGGATGGGTGGCATAAACAGCTCTCTGAAAGGCCCCCTGAACTTGGGGGTTCCCCTCCAAAACACAAACTGCCCAGCTCACCAGAGCCAGGTAGCTCCCACCAGTTAGGGCCTCCCCCAGGTGGTTACCACAACTATTACCTGGCCCCGGAGAATTTAACCCCTTGACCACCAGCTCAGTCTCACTCCTCTCTGGACCCAAGGGCTGCATCTGCAGAGAAGAACCCCTTGAAGCAGCAGGGGAGGAGCACTGAGGAGTGGGGCTGGGGCTCTGGCTGAGGGCTTGGTTCAGCTACTTGAACCCCCTGCCCTCCCCACCTTCGTCTTACCAGGGACAGCTCCATGTCCAAGTCCATCAGGGTCCATTCTCGCCCTTGATGGCTGGGGCCCAGCACCTGGGGGAAGTTCTTAATCAGTGGTGCCCTCCCCAGGCTAAATGGACCTCACAAAGCCCCATGCCCCTGCCCTGCTAAAGGTGTACTCACATCCAGGGGCCCTGCAGGCTCCACACTTTCAGGGGGGGCCCGAAGCAGCATGGGAGGCAGCAGATTCTCTGGGCTTCGCGCCCCCCTGTCCAGGCCCAGAGTCCCCCTGTACATAGAGAACTGCTGTTGGCCTTCAGTGTTCACCCCCTATTAGGTTCCCAAGGAAGCTGGATACATCAGCATCAAAATCTGACATCTACAAAATAGTAGGAGAGGGCTCCCCACATAGAGTGTACTTAGAGTGCTTCTGCTTCCTAGCTTCGATGTGAGGTTTGAGTCATGGATATCCCTGCTCTCCGGATACGTCCCCTTGCTTTAGAATTGTCAACACCGGTGGTTCTTAAACTCTTATCTACTTTACAATGTTTCCAATACTGAAATGAACTCCTACAATAGATTCCTGAGCTCTACCATAGATATACTGATTGACCTGATGGGAGTTTCTACTTTCCAGGGGACTCTGAGAAGTCAGGTCAGATCATCATCCCCACCTCCCCCTCAGCCACAATGGACAGAAGGCTGGGAAGCTACTTAGTGGTGGTCTATCTGCAAAAGTGGCCCACAGGGCTCACATCATGAACTCTTGGCTCACCTGTCAGGTACCTCCCTGGGACCCCTTGGTTCAGGCTGTTGGGCATTCCTGGGCCCCTCGGGGCTGAAGTTCCCCTTCCCTTCCAGGATGGCCTGCACCACAGCCACGGGCAGTGGGGGGGGGGCTGTCACGCAGAAGTCACACTCGTTTGGGGCCAGGGCCAGCCCGGCCTCGCCTTCCCCCCCTGGGCTGGCCGGCTCTTCTTTGAGCAGTGCCAGGCCCTTCTCCCTGCACCGGAGAAAAGCTTCAACCAGACCCTGGCACTGACCTCCCCCTCTACCCCCACAGCCATCTAGGCTGCCAGGCCCTTCCCCACAAGCTCCCCAGAGGGCAGCCCCATTGGTCTTACCTCCTGCCACCACTGGAAGGAGAAAGCCTGGTCCCATCAGGGGAGGGAGAGTCTTCATGGATGTCAGAGATGATAGGGCCCCTGGCCCTATGAGAGCTGCTGAGGCCCAAGGTGGTCTCTGGGAGGGGCTGTAAGTAGATGACAAGGCCCAGTCCCTTACCTCAAGCCACAGGGCGAGCCATAACCCAACCAGTACCCACATGGACTTAAGGAGTTAGGTTTGAGGAGGGAGGCTCAGTCCATGCTGGGGAGCCAGGGTCTGGAGGAAGAAAGGCTGGCCTCCACGTTCTCTTCCTGTTAGGGACATGGGGGAAGGGAACAGGCTCTCCATAAGCCCAACTGTGCCCTAGGGAAGGGAGGAGTAGCACAAACCTACCGACTGGATAAAGTAGGGATCCTGCAAGAGGGCACCAGGTAAAGGACAGGCGTTGAATTTGGCCGGTGTTGGGCATGAGTTCCCCTCATCCAGCATCAGAGACCTGTGCAGGGGGCAGGGCAGGTTCATCCCCCATGCCTCTCAGCCTGCACCTCCCTCCCTTAGGCCCCAGCAGCCAAGTCAGCAGAGCTGAGGCCTGTTGCCAGGGCATCAGTCACATGCTGGAGGCAGAAGGGGCTCCCCCCAGAAATGGGGGCCCTTTGGGGGTGGAGAGAGGAGGGAGGGAGCATGGTATGAGCCCCTGACCCTCGGGTGTTGGGATGCTTTGGGGAGAGGGTGAGGGGGCTGCTGGGGGAAAAATTGGGGGCTAAGGTCCTGGAACACAAGGATATGGGAAGGGAGAGTACTTGGTGGTAGACTTAGGGGGAGAGAGGGAAAGTCCTGGAGGGGGGGCCCTTGGGGAGATTGCCATGGGCTGAGGAAAACTGTAGTGCAGGGAAGAAGAATGAGGATTCCTGGTGAGAGGGCTTCTGGAGAAGTCCCTGCATGGGGCCTCTGGCAAGGAGGCTCCTGGAAGTGTGCGCGCGTGGGGGTGTGGCGTGGACATCCCTGACTTTCTCACTCACAGCTTTCTCTTAGCTCCTGCGCCGCTGGACCCTGTCTGAAGTGGCCCAAAGAGGCACTGGATCAGCTAAAGAGGAAGCAAAGGGTTAATTCATATTTGGGACCTTGACCCCACCCAACAGGCAGTTGCAGGTGGATTTGCCCCTTTGAGCAAAGAAGTCGGGAGAAGGTGGGTGTGTTGGGGCGGGAGAGAGAAGCAGGGTAGGGGGAGAGGAACACCTTGCCAATGACGCGATGCTGCTGACCGTGGCTCTGCCGCAGAGTCACCACCTCCCTCCATAAGATCTCGTTCTGCCTGCGGGAAAGGCGTGGGAGGGTGCTGAGGCATCCGAGAGTCCGCCTAGTCACCAGTCACCCCCCCCCCGGCCCCCAGAATGGCAGGTCTAAACCCAAGACGGCCAGGTGTGCGCCATCCATACAGAACAGAGAGCCACGGCTCAGCCCGTTTGTCTGGGTGGAGGCACCGAGACCGGAGGGAGGAAGGAGCTGTCCGGAACACCTGCCCGCCGCCGGCTCCTCCGCTCGCCGCGACGCCCCTTCTCCCTCCCCGCCCCCTCCCGCCCCCGCCCCCGCACTGCCTGAGCTCCCGCAGCCGCGCCTCGGTGATCTCCTGCACTCCCCGCAAAGCCTGCACCTCGCCCAGCAGCCGGCCCAGGTCCTCGGGGCGCCAGCGGCCGTCGTCGCTGCGCAGCGCGGGCACCTGCAGGCGAAGGCACCGTCAGTGCCGAGTCTTCGGGAACCTGCAGCCGCCTCAAGGCCTCCACGCGGGGCTGCCGGCTCCTGAAGGCCGCCCCACCTTGCGCCGCACGCGCTCCAGAAGTTGCTCTCGGCCGCGGACGAAGCTCGGGTGCTGGAACTCGACGTGGTCGCGCTCCGGCCTGAGCAGGCCGCCCTGCTCGATGCTCACCACCTTCCGAAAACCGTCTGCGGAGTGGGGCGTGGGGCTGAACCGTGCCTCGCGCGCGCCACGTGCCCCGCACCCACTCCCGCGCCCGGCGCTGGGCACTCACACATGTTGAGCTGCCGCACGAAGCTCGCCATGTTGCTGTGCTTGAAGTACTGGGGCAGCACTTCCTTGGCGAAGCGGCTCTGGTCGCTGACGAGGAAACTGGTCCCGCTCTGCCAAGAACGCCGCCCGCCCCCCCGCCGCGCGGGCGGAGACCCGGCCTCGGTGAGCCGCGCCGCCCACGGTCCGCCGGCCTCTGCGCGCGCGCGCACACTCGCACTCCCGCTGGGGACCCGGCCTGCGGCTCGTGGAGACGTGGGGCAGGGCCCGGCCCGGGGCGACCGCAGGGACTCCCTACCCTGGCCGGACCCAGCCTCCAGACTGGGTTCTCGGAAAGAGAGCAGCGGCGCCAGCTCGGGTTCCAGCTCTGCGGGTCCCGGACCCACGGCGTCACCGAGCTAGCCCCGCCCCGGCCCTTCCCTTCTCCAGGTCGCCGTTTCCGACCTGTCTATCGGGTGGGGTGGCAACTAAAGGACCTCGAAGATTCCTACCCTTTCCTCGGTCCCGGTCCCGAGGAAGTCGCCTCACCTCCGTCTCGCACACCCCCTCCAAGGTAAACTACACGGGACCGCCGGGTCGAGGGACCCACAGCCGCGTCCCAGGCGGGGGGCGGGGGGCGTGGATGTTCACTGACGTGGAAGGGTCCCGGGGACCACTGGGGAGGTCGAGGGGCCCCAGCCCTCACCGGGCTCCAGCGGATGAGGTGGTCGGTCCCCGGGTCGCCCACCAGCGCCCACAGCTTGCCGAGGAAGGCAGGCACGGGGCTGGGGCCCGGCTCCGTGGGCAGCGCGGCTGGCGCTTCCTGCATGGCGCAGTCTCGCCCGGCTAAGCAAGCGCTCGGGCCGGGCGCCGCGGGCTCGTCAAAGCCGCGGAAAGTGCTGCGCTTGCCGCCCGCCCCGCCCTACTCCGCCTCCCGGCGCCGGGTCAGGAGGGGGCCACGTGCGAGCCCGCGGGGCGGGGCTCCGGCCGCGGCCGCCGCGCCCGCCGACCCGAGGCGGAGGCTGGGATCCACTGTGCGTGGAGGGATGCGGCGGGCAGGGAGACCTGGGCGCGAGGTCGACCCTTCTCGGGCCTTTTCCTCCCCTGTTCTTCGGGAGAAATCACCCGTTCGCGGCCCGTCGTGGGCTGGAAAAGCCCTGGAAGGCGATGGCCATTGCCTGGATAGCGAGGGCAGAGCGGAGCGAGCTAGGGGACGTGGGGAGCGGGTGCGGAGAGAAGCTGGCACCGTCCGCCGAACCCTGGGGCGTGGCCATTCCCGGGTGCGGAGGCCCCGCCCTGACCTCCGCAGCCGCTTGGGCACAGTTGATCGGCCCCACTGCCGCCGGGTCGGCCCTGGGGCCTGAGGGTTCCCGCCCTCCCCCTCAGAGCGGGCCCCACCTTCCAGAGGACACCGTTGCTGCGGGACTTGTTTATTTCACACTCACACCTGAGGCGCCGCCCGAGCCAGGGTCCTCCCCCCGCCCCCCCCCCCCAGGACAGGGCCGCGGAGCTGGCAGTGTCCGCAGAGGAGCGGGGCTGGCGGGAGATGATCCCATTAGGGAGATCCACCCTGTGGACTCAGGCCGCCCGGGGCTGGTCCCGGCGCTAGCCCACCTGCCCTGATCTTCCAGAGGCACAAGAGGCAAGAGCCCTGAAGGAGCGGGCCGTCACTTGGCGCACGCCTGGGCAAATGCATCCAGCGTTCCGGTGGCCACACGTCTGCTGGGGACGCGGCTACGCTCATGCCACAGTCGTGGGCATCCAGGGATGCGGCTCCCGCGTCAGTTTGAGCGTGTAGCTGCGCAGGCGCGGACAGTGCTCGCGGAAGGCTCGCAGCACCGAGGGTCGGACGACGCAGAAGCAGTGTATCTCGCGCAGGCCCGCGCACCGCGCCGCCAGCCGCTCCAGCGCGGCGTCCAGCTCCGCCGAGGCAGCGGCGCGCACCTCGAGCGCGCGCAAGCTCGTGGCGTAGTGGCGCGCTGCGAAGCACACCGGGCCTACCGTATCCCCAGAAAGGCTGAGGCGCAGCGCAGCCACGGGAACGGCGGGCTGCAGGACGCGCGTCACGCTCTCGGCAGGCAGGGCCGGCTCTAGCTCCAGCTCCACCGCCAGTCCCGGGTGGCGGCGGCGCACCGCAACCCAGGCTTCCTCGGGCAAGGGTGGCGCGCGTGCGTCCTCCGGGCACGCGCACCGTAGGGCCAGGAGAGCGAAAGGCTCGCGGTCCCGCGCCGCCAGCAGCTGCAGGGCAGAGCCCGACAGGCTGGCGAGGTGCAGGCCGAGGGCGCGCAGGCGCGGGCAGGCCTGTAGTAGCTCGAGCACGGAGTCGGGCCTCACGCTGCCCACCAGCGTACGGTTGTCCAGAAAAAGGCTGCGGAGCTCGGGGCAGCCGCGTGCCGCCTGCAGCACCAGCGCGTCGTCCAGGGTGAAAGGCAAGCGCCGAAGGTCCAGGTGGCGCAGCGCACTGGCGGCCCGGCAGATGGCGTGCACCGCGTCCAGGATGTCGTGGCCCGCGTCGAAGAGCGGCTTTTCCCCACGACACTCCAGGCGCAGGCTTTGAAGTCCCGGGCTGCGGCCCGCCAGGGCGGTCAGCAGCTCAGTGGCCGCACGGCGGCTCGGCTCCCTCGACGGCTCAAATTCCAGCTGTAGGTTGTGAACGTGGTCCAGGCAGGCAGACAGGTATGGTAGCAGCGTGCCTTCTCGCTCACAGTCGCAACTTGGAGTTAGAACGGTGGAAAAAGGCATTGGTTGCAAGAAGCCTCTGCCCATCCCTTAGCCTGGAGTACAGCTACCATCCCCACTTTCTGACACCCTACACATACACCTCGTCCTGACCATGCCAGCTTGCCCCAAAATAGTCGCTGATACGAGGGAACTCCCACCTTAACTCCTCCCCCCTTTTTTGTTGTTGGTCTACAGATTTTATTTACAGAGATGCTCAGTTAGAGGTTAAACACTTTCCAGTACCCACATGCCTTCCCTGAAGCTACTTGGTTTCAGGTTTCTTGTCTCAGGCTTCAAGCTTGAGGCTCTCAGGGAGCCCACCTTAACCCTTTAGAAGAAGATGTGTCTGCCACGAATTGAAACCCTGGCAGGGAAAGCCAATGATATTTTAGGAACTGAGCTTTCTCAGAGGTCTCTAAGAAGATGGGGCCTGACCGCTGGACTGTCAGGCTCCCATTCTGCCTCTACTACTATTTTGCTGAGTGATCTGTAGGAAATGATTAAATCCCTCTGCCTCAATTTCCTATCTGTGCAATAGAGATAATACTACCTATCCAATGCATAAGGTTTTCGTGAGGATTAAATTAGTATATAGAAGTTACTTAGAACACGAACACCGGTTGATAGTAGGCAGTCGATAAATGTTAGTAATGATGAGGCTTTTAAATGTGGTTATCCCCAACCCCCAACTCCATGGAGAAAGGGAGAAGGCAAGAGGGCGGCAGGAGAGGGAGGAGTCTGCTCACCTGATGGTCGTGTCATGCCACACGACACTGCAGGTAGCAGCAGCAGCCCAGGCTCTGCAGACCCTGGCAGCGGTGGCACGGTCCCGCAGGGGCAGGTGGCGAAAGATGAGTGCCAGCACCTCCTCTGGCAGTTGCTCTCCAGGCTCAGCCATGGCCCTGTGCAGGGTGGGAGCTCTGCTGCTTCCAACAGCTCTCTCCTGGAAAGAGGGAGAGGGGTGTCTCTGGGCTCAAGAAATCCAAAGTGTTGAGGGAACCAGTGGAGCCTATGTGTAAAAAGACCTGTGGCCCAGAAGTTGCTACATAATTTGCAAAGTTCAGTGCAAAATGAAAATGTGGGACTCTTTGCTGAAAATATTATTAGTACTTTCAAGACAGTGACAGCAGAGCATTTAGCCGAGTTATTAAACCAAGCATGAGGCCCTGTCCCACTTACTGCACAGGTCTCAGACCCATTATCGGCCCTGGATGCTGAAAGATTTCTGATTCTCCTTTACACTACGTTCTCACTCGAATAGATCTGCATTTTATGCTACACTAGGAGGAATGCAACCACCACCTGTGTGTGAAGTTGAAAAAGCCGAATATCCGGATTGGAAAATGCTATCCGATCTTTCTCCTAGTCACTGAAGTTTTCCCTGGGGAAGATGGAGGGCGGCTGCACCAGCCCTGACCTGGGGCAACCCCATCCTCCCCTCCCCTCCCTCCGAGAGCCCATCTCGCCTCCTTTTGCCTCCCTATACACACACTCAGAGCCACCCCGACTAACCAGACCAGTTTCCCAGACATCTTCTAGAACTGTTTTCTTCCCAACTTATACTCTGAGTTCCAGGGAAGGACTGGAACTCAGTCCTTGGGGGGCGGGGGGGTACCCACTTATTAAATCAGGCTCTCCGGAAAAAGTAGGGGCCAGGAATCTGAATTTCAACAAATGCCAGTTGATTCCACAGGTCCCGAGTTTAGAAACCGCGTCCTGGCCAAGCCAGCCACTGGAGAGCGACGGTGGGGTTAACAGGGCGGGGTCAGTGGAGAAGACTTGTAATTGGCGGGGGCCACCAGCCAATCAGGAGGCTGGGGCGCGGGTGGGGCACCGCGGAATCTGCTCGGCGAGAGGAGGCGTCTTCCTGCCCTCCACCTCGCTGGGGAGACGGCCCCGGAGCTTCCCAGAGGAAGGCCGGCGGGGCGGAGAAAGGCCTCAGGTTCTGGGGCCTGAGGCGCCCCGGGTTCAAGTGTTGATCCTGCCCCCGGCGCAGTCCAGGCTCGGGTTGGGCGGCGTCGGTTCAGCTGGAATTCTGCAGACCCAGCCCGGAGCGCGGCCTTTATTGAAAAGTGTGCGTCCTCTTCCAAGTTGCCCGTTTGTAGGGTGCTTGAAGGTTTTCCCACGCAGCGTTCCACACCACTCCCCAGTTTCCTATTTCCCTATATTTTCCAGGCTAACGGTCCCCGCTGCAATTTGCGCCTCATGGATCCTAGGGCTTCAGATACCCGCGGCCAGGCTTGAACCTGAACCCACCAGCGTCCCGTTCTGAGTGTCAGGGAGCAGGAGAGGTCAGAGGTCATAGAGCCCAAGGCCCCCAGACGTCACTAGACAAGTCTGGTGTCCAGGGGGTGCCCCGTGTTGGTCCGTCTGCTCCCCGCTTGAGAAAGCGGGGCAGCTCTCACCCGCCCCCCACCCCCTCGGGGGAGCCGAAAGCGCCGAAAGCGCCGAAGGCTTGTGCCTGGGGCCGTTCTTCTCGCCGTCCAACCTCCGGCGCCAGCGTCTTACCTGCTCCACGGACCCGGTGGGCTGTGCCCAGAGGCGGGGACCCGCGGCGGCGCACAGTGGGCGGGAAGACCGGCCGGGAGCAGGGGGCGGGACGCCGCGGCCCACGGGGCGGCTCGGTCAGGCACCGCCCCTGCGCCTCGCGCACACCCGGAAGCGTCCCAGCCGCGAGGAGCCGCGCGGGCGTGGGAGTCCCGGCCGGGCCGAGGCGGCCAGGTTAGTGCGGGGGGCTTCCCGGTGCCGGCGGGGGCAGAGGCGGCCCGTGGGGCTGTTTCCGCGAGCGGCGCCGGCCAGCGGGGCGCCGTGAGCACCCAGGTTCCTGGGCCCGGCTAGGGTGCTTCGAGGGGGCGCCCGGTCCCTGCTGGCGGGAGGCGGGCGGCGGGGCTCCTGAAGCGCCGAGCCGAGGCCCTGCGAGCCCCGCACGCGCGCGCAGCTGGAGGCCGGGGGGGGGGCGGGCCGGCGGAGTCGGGGCGCCCCGCGGTGGGTGCGGCCCGAGGGCCGCGGAGGGGCGCTGCGCCTGGCTGGCCCCTCACAGCCTCAGCTCGCCAGGAGTCCCCGGGACCCAGCTGGGCCCACCCTCCGAGCGGCGGACCCCGGCGGTGAGGCGCGGGGCTTGTCGGGGATGCGCTTCTGCAGGAGACACGCAGGAAGGAGTTGCCCAGGGAACGACGCGAGCCGAGGGTCCGGCCCCTGTTACCTGCCGCTCTCCACCTCCAGCCCCGCAGACCTGTTTGACCTCCCACGGTCCACCAGCCAGTGTCATGGGGCATCCCCTCTTCTTCCAGGGTTCTAGTGCCCGTCCTGAGAGGCAGACGCTGGCCTCTTCCTGCCCCTACTTCCACCCCTGGGGCCGATCACATTCATGAGGTCAGCACCCTCAGTCTCGGCGCTAAGAAGACTTGGAAGAGGAAATGTTTCAGACAGGTCCCCACACTCTCCTACCTTCTGGGCCACTCCCCTTGGGCTCCTAACTTGTCTCTCTTGTCTTGTACGGCTCTTGGTCCCCCTCCTCACCTATAGAGTCTTACCCCGTTTGGGTTTTTTGTTTTTGTTTTTTGCTTCAATTTTATGTTGCCTTTTACTATGAAGGACATGTCTATGTTACATAAAGTAGAATGTTACTAAATACAATGAAAATAAGAACCTCCTCTCCCCCTGCTTTCTTCCCCAACCCCCTGCTAACAATGTTAGCTAGCTTCCTGTTAATTTCCAGACTACTGCTTCGCCCTAATACAGGAGTATTAATATGTTTTCTACCAGAAGGTTAGGACAGGGGGCGCTCAAAAGGCATGTCCCCTCTGCTCAGACCGAGGGTGGGAGCAACCATCACCAGATATCATTTCTCTTGCCAGGTCTGGGTGATGCTAGAGGGCCCCTGCCCAGTTACTATCCTAGTTTTGGCTCTCAGGTTAGGGTCTGGGGGGAGATCTGAAATGCAGCCTCTGCGTTGAGCTCAGGATTCCTACTCCTTCCCCAGCAAGGTCCAAGGCTGTGGTCCTGGTTCCCTTGGGCAGTGCCTCCTCTTCCCTTGTTCCCTGACCCTCGTGTAAACGAATTCCAGCTGGGGCCACCCCTTCTGTTCTGCTCAAAGGATTGACATTCAGGATGCTCACAGCTAGGGCTCAGCAACTCCTCAGCCGTCCCGGCCTACAGTATATAAATAACAAAGATCAGAGACAAAGAAGTGTGACTGGTGGGGCGGTAGGTGGGGTCTTGAGCCTGTGTTTCTAGGAAAAGGAGGGGATGTTGCCTGAGGTGAAGTAGGGAAGAAGAGGCAGGGCAGTTCTCCACCTGCTGCCTCGTGGTGCAGTAACTGGGAGGCAATTTAGCTGAGGAGGGTCAAAGAAGTGGTTTCCTGACTGGGATTTTGCCCCCTCCCCCATCTAGGGCTAGGATATTGTCAGAAGACAGAAGAGATACAAGCACCAAGGGGCCCTGGCTCTGTCTGGACAAGGAGGAAATCTGTAATAGAATGATTTGAGTTGCATAAGACAAGAGCCCAGTTCCAAGGACTTTAGAACATAAAGGAATGATTTAACTCACATAACTGGAAAGTTCAAGGTGCAGACAAAGCCAGGAGCACAGTACATTTGGGCACGCACCTATTCATCTTTGGCTGTGTATCTTTGTCGATTTTATCCTCAGCCAGGCTCTTTCCAGGCAGTGGCAGATGAGTTCTACCCTTTCTTCCAGCTTAGTCTGGTGGGAAGGGAAACAATATCTCTTTCTTATCGGTCCAGCTAAGGTTGCAAGCTGGTTCTGATTGGTCCAAACTAAAACCTATGTCCAACTCTGAACAAATCACTTTAGAAAGAGGAGTGGAATATGCAGTTTGGCTAGGTATATTTCACTTGTGCACACCTGGAACTAAGGAGTGGGGTTAGCCGTGGATTGAGAAGAGGGAAGAGGGGATGCCCCAAAGGTCAGTCAGGATTGGGAGAGGGAATCTGGGCAGGTGAAAACCACAGATATCCTTTAAAATGAAACCAGGAGGTACAGTAGGAATGCAGGTGAGAAAACCTAATGGGGGCTGTGGTCCCAAAGTGATCTTGGGGGCTCAAGATTAAGCTGAAGGCATACCAGGGCATGGGCTCGGTTGGCTGTGTGGCATGGGCACTATCCACGATAAGGATGGCTCCTGTCAGCTTTGAAAGAGAGACATCCTGGCCCAGGAGGGGTCAGAACTTCTCTGTCACCACTGCAGGATAATATCTCCCTTTCTCTGCCACTGTAACCCTGGGCTTTCTCTGAGAAATTAGTGGAGGGACAGGCCTCCCGCAGGTCTGGGCTGAGCCTGGCTGGGCTGTGCAGATTCAGAGGCACAAGGGGCCGCCTGTAGGAGGATGAACTTCCCCTCACAAATGTGCCAGCTGGCTGGGGACAGCTGAGCCACTCAGGGCTGGACAGTTGTCTCTACGGCTGGGTTGGGGGTGGTCTGGATGCCTGACCATCTGCGTCTCCAGGAGGCAAGATGGCGACTGGGCCAGATGGACTCGAGGAGTGGGTGGGCAGCGCATACCTGTTTGTGGAGTCCTCGCTGGACAAGGTGGTCCTATCTGATGCCTACGCTCAGGCCCAGCAGAAGGTGCCGGTGTACAGGGCTCTGCGGACTGCGCTGGCAGGTGCGTGGGCAGGGGGGCACTTGAAGAGGAAGGGGGGCTTGGGCCTTTCGTGGGCCAGACCAGGGGGCCATGCCCCAGCTCCTCAACTCTGTGGGCCTGTGCTTAACCACTGCCTTATGGAAAAGATTTGACGGGGGCAGGGGGAGAGGAGAGGGATTCATAGGCTGGTTTCATAGGCTGCATCTTACCCGTTTATATATGTGTGCCCTTAGGTGTAGACGTGTGTCCCCGTGTCTGTGTATGATCTGCCTGTCTGCGCACTAACGCCCCAGCCCCGCTCCATGCCCCGCACTCCCCAGACCAGCCAGCTCGCTGCTTTCTACTAATCGGGTATCTTTCTCTTTTCCTCTCTCACTGCAGCACTCCTTGCCCAAGACCCCTCCCCAGTACCTACCTTTTGGGCTCCTTTCCCATCTCAGGGCAGAGGCCACAGGAAGCTGAAACTGGTTGGGGGATCCGCCTCCTTCTTGGGCAGCGGGAGCTACAGTTGGTAGAGGCTGAAGACCTGAGACCTCTCGCTCCTCCGCTGCCCCCGTGGCCGCCTACCCAGATGGCTTGGCTGCCCTGGGCACATGCCCCTCTCTGTGCTGCAAAGCCTCTCCCCACTTCCCTTTTGCCTACCCTTATTTGGGGCTTCAGGATGGGGCTGGGGTGGCACCCACTCTGTCTTAGGGTACTCCCTGTGATAGGTTCTGGCCTTCATTTTGGGTTGCTGCTGTGTGCATCCCAGTTTTGTTTACCGGCTGGGAGCTCGGGACAGGGAGGGAGTCTGCGTGGGCTTCACCCCACTACGGCCGCTTGGAGAACGGCCCCGCGTGGGGACCTCCTGTCGCCTGACTGTCCGCCTCCGCAGAGAGTGGCGGGAGCCCAGACGTGTTGCAGATGCTCAAGATCCACCGCAGTGAGCCGCAGCTGATTGTGCAGTTGCGCTTCTGCGGGCGCCAGCCCTGCAGCCGCTTCCTCCGCGCTTACCGCGAGGGGTCGCTGCGCGCCGCGCTGCAAGCGTGCCTGGCGGCGGCTCTCGCCCAGCGCTCCGTGCCTTTGCAACTGGAGCTGCGCGCCGGCGCGGAGCGGCTGGACACCCTGCTGACGGATGAGGAGCGCTGCTTGAGTTGCATCTTTGCCCAGAAGGTGCGGCTTGGCCGGGGCCAGGTTGGCGTGGGGCGGGGACCAAGGCTAAGACCCCCACCGACGCCGCACTCCCCTCCCTAGCCTGATCGGCTCCGGGACGAGGAACTCTCGGAGTTGGAGGACGCACTGCGGAACCTGACATGTGGCTCGGGGCGCCAGGATGGCGACGTGGAGGTCGCTCCAGCGCCCTCGCAGTCCCTGGCCACCTCCCTCTCAGAGGAGAAGCCGCCGCCGCCGCCACCTGGCCAGACTTTTCTGTTCCAAGGACAACCCATAGGTGAGGCGTGCGCAGAGAGCCAGAGGGCGAGGTAGAGTCCTTGGGAAGGCAGAGTTTGGGGAGGAGCAAGGTCTGGGGCGGGAATGGGGGGGGGGTGCCCGTCCTGGCCTCCCCGCGCGCTCACTCTGCTTCCTACGCGCCTCCGCAGTGAACCGGCCGCTGAGCCTGCAGGACCAACAGAAGTTCGCGCGCTCAGTGGGTCTCAAATGGCGCAAAGTGGGGCGTTCCCTGCAGCGAGGTTGCCGAGCGCTGAAGGACCCGGCGCTCGACTCCCTGGCCTATGAGTATGAGCGCGAAGGGCTCTACGAGCAGGCCTTCCAGCTGCTGAAGCGCTTCGTGCAGGCCGAGGGCCGCCGCGCCACGCTGCAGCGCCTCGTAGAGGCCCTCGAGGAGAACGAGCTCACCAGCCTGGCAGAGGACTTGCTGGGCCTCACGAATCCCGATGGTGGCCTGGCCTAGACTGGGTACCAGAAAAGGGGCAATCGGTCAGTTGCCCAACAGGGTTTGGAGCACCTGGATGACCCTAGGGTCCCTTCTGCTGCTACTGCTGAGATCCTATCCATCCACAGGACTCTGAGACCACACTTACAACCCCGCTTGGCCCAGCTGTTGGAGCTCCTGGGCAGTGTTGACTGCCTTCTCCAGGAGTTGGGCAAGCACCCGCCATGCCTGTTGGGGTGCCACTGGGGATTTGGCCCCAGATACTATGATAGCAGTGGAGTGCGTGGGCAGCCTACTCCAGCAGTTTACCCACCCCAAAGGCAGGGCTTCTGGCCAGCCCTTACCTCTTCATTCATTGAACAACTAAACTATGTATGAAGCACTTGCTGTGTCCTAGCCATCATCCTGGGTGCTGCAAATACTGTGGTGAACAAGATACACAAAACCTCCCTGCCTCCAGTTCATACTCAGTGTCAGACTGCAAATTTTAAGCAATAGTAATAAAATATTACCTGTTTTTTTTTTATTGTGAAAAATATAAAAATTGTGGGAGCTTTGAGGAGGTGCCTAACCCAGGTTAGGGGCTAGGCTTCCAGTGAGACGAGAGGAGTGTGAAAAGGGGAGCTGGTATGGGGTTGAGGGAATGGCAACATTTTGGGCAGAGCTTCACCTGCGGTGATGTCTTGAGGAATGTTAGAAGGAAAGACAGTTTGGCGTGGGTGGACCTAGGGGTAGGTAGGTGGGTTTGCAATGAGAGCGGCTGGTGAGTGTGGGAGGCAGTTCCAGGTCTGGTAAGTCATTTTACAGATTTCGGATTTTATACTGAGGCCAGTGAGAAGCATTTAGAGGATTTGAGGAGTTAAGGTTGGGAGGCTGGTGAGGAGGGAGAGAAAGAGTTAGAGGTTGGGGGAGGGGAGCATAGGAGTGGAGGCCTAGGCTATGGCAGTAGAGATGGGGGGAAGGATGACAACATGGAGAGCTGTTTAGGATGGAGGATAACAGGCCTAGTACCAACGGATGAGGAGAGTGCAGGAGGACCTCAGAGTTTGTCTTTTTGTTGGATGGAGGGTGGGGCTGCCTGCTGGGATGGGGGCTCTCAATCTCCAGAGGAACGCTCTGCCCACATGGGTCCCAGATCAAGCCCTTTATTCATCAGCCTACTTCAGGAATCCCTCAAGCTGAACCATTCCTGCCAGTCCAATCCGGCCTACGGTGACCCAGGCCAAGTTATTTCTGCCTGTAGGAGGCTATGCTGGTTTGGGGCACTAGGGACCATGGGGCCGGGAGGTGCCTCTGGGGAGACAGAATGAAGCGCTCACCTGTGAAGTTAAGGCAGACAGTGTTGGCCTCCTGTCCTGGTGGACAGATGGGGAGGAGGCAAGGGAGGACAGAGGAAAGAGGCCCAGACTGAACTCCAGAAGACCTAGGGCAATGCTCTTAATTTCTTTCTGTATGATGCTGGGCAAGTCACTTAACTCCCTGAGGGGCAGGGCCCCCTCTGGGCACGAGCAACGAAAGCTGCTACCAGAGTTGTGACAATCGAATGAGCTGCCCTGTTGGTCCCAGTGTGTGTTTGCTGGGGCGGGAGCAGGGGCGGCACAGCGGAGCCAGGAGTAAGGAGGCAGCGGGTCCGCGAGGTCTGTGATTTATATACAGGTCCTGCCCGGTTGAACCTGGGCTGCTGGTGAGCTGAGAGCTGAGAAGCGCTTCCAAGGATCGCCTGAGGCTGTGGCCAAGTAGATGCCTAAAATGCTCAGCCTCAGGGCTTGGGACCCGCCTGCCCTGGGCTCCTGCCAAGCCAGGCCCTGCCTCACTCTGGAGAGGTGGGGGTGTGGAGATTAACCAGAGGCTAAGGTTCCTTCCTGCTCCCCCCCCAAAAAAAAAGCAGATGTGGGGAACTGGAGCCCACCCTGAGACCAGAACTCGCCTCCTCAGGCTTGCCCAGCGAGAGCTGCCTGGGGGAGCCCTCTCAGATTAGTCTCCCCTCGGAGACGGCGCTGCCCGCGGCGCCAGGGCGGAGCCGAGCTCCAGATGTCCAGGCGCGCACAGCTGGAGGGTCACGTGGCGGCGGCCCCGGCCCCCCCTTCCTGCCAACGCTGCATTTGGCCCAGGCCCCGTCCCTGGCTGCCCTTGGGACCCCGCGCGGAGCCCCGGAGGCCCTGGCGTCCGGGGCCGCGCCGCTCCCAAGGGACAAGCGTGTCAGGATCCCAAGGAGCGACGTGGTGGGTAGGGAGTGGGCGAAGGGATCGGCTTTGCTGCGGGAAGGCGGGCGGGGAAGGGCCGAGCCCCGCGTCTCCGGCCTGGGGGCCGCGTCCGGCGGCGCTGAGGGGGTGGGGACTGTGTAGGAGGAACCTGCAGCCCCCCAGGGTGCCCAGCCCCGCGCGGGGTGCCACGGCCCAGAGCAGGAGCGCCCGAGGGGGATGGATGGCGCGTAGCGGAGGCCCTGGGCCTGCGGCCTCCGCCCCCTGCCCTCGGGGACAGCGACGCCCGGAGCCCCTCCCGGCCAATGGCTTCCGCGTCGCGAGCCCCTGACCGCGTCTCTCCGCAGGGGGCGCGGGCGCCAGCCGCTCGGACATGAGGCGGAGGCTGCGCCTCCGCGGGGACGCGTCTCTCACGCTGCTCCTGGGCACCGCCCTCGGCCTCCTTCTCTACGCGCAGCGCGAGGGCGCGGCCCCGACGACCGGCGCCCCCCGGCCGCAAGGGGAGGCCGAGCCGGGGCCCACCCCAGGCCTCCGCGTCTTCCCAGCCCCGGACGCAGGCGCCGCCGCGGCCCCGCTGGCCTACGAAGGGGACACGCCGGAGCCGCCCACACCCACGGGGCCCTTTGACTTTGGCCGCTACCTGCGCGCCAAGGACCAGCGGCGCTTCCCCCTGCTCATCAACCAGCCGCACAAGTGCCGAGGGGATGGCTCGCCCGCGGGGGGACCCGACCTGCTCATCGCCGTCAAATCGGTGGCGGCGGATTTCGAGCGGCGCCAAGCCGTGCGCCAGACGTGGGGTGCTGAGGGTCGCGTGCAGGGGGCGCTCGTGCGCCGCGTGTTCCTGCTCGGCGTGCCCCGGGGCGCGGGCACCGACGGGGCCGACGCGGAGGGGGAAGGCCCAAGGAGCCACTGGCCTGCCCTGCTGCGTGCCGAGAGCCGCGCGTACGCGGACATCCTCCTCTGGGCGTTCGACGACACGTTCTTCAACCTAACGCTCAAGGAGATCCACTTCCTGGCCTGGGCCTCGGCCTACTGCCCCCAGGTGCGCTTCGTTTTTAAGGGCGACGCAGACGTGTTTGTGCACGTGGGAAACCTGCTGGCGTTCCTGGCGCCGCGCGACCCGGCGCAGGACCTGCTTGCGGGTGATGTGATCGTGCAGGCGCGTCCAATCCGCACGCGGGCCAGCAAGTACTACATCCCGGAGGCCGTGTACGGCCTGCCCGCCTACCCAGCCTACGCGGGTGGCGGCGGCTTTGTGCTCTCGGGGGTCACGCTGCGTCGCCTGGCCGGCGCCTGCGCGCAGGTTGAGCTTTTCCCCATTGACGACGTGTTTCTGGGTATGTGTCTCCAGCGCCTTCGGCTCACACCCGAGCCTCACCCTGCTTTCCGCACCTTTGGCATCCCTCGTCCTTCAGCCGCGCCGCACTTGCGCACCTTTGACCCCTGCTTTTACCGAGAGCTGGTGGTAGTGCACGGGCTCTCGGCCTCGGACATGTGGCTTATGTGGCGCCTACTGAACGGGCCCCAAGGGCCAGCCTGCGCCCGTCCATGGCCTGTCGCTGCTGGCTCTTTCCAGTGGGGCCCCTAGCCACCTTCATGGCCCCAAGAGCCTCTCACTAAGACCCAGTAGGATTACTGCCGTGTATGTAGTTCTTTCCCAGAGGTACACTTCAAAATCTAGCCTCCTACCCCTGAAAGTCTGCCTCAAGTCCCTAGGGAATGAAGATTGAGCTTGGCTCCTGCACACCTACCCTACTGGGAAGTGATCTAGAAGCAACTGAATGGTAGCTCTTTGAGACAGCCAGGACTGAGGCCAAAGAGCACCAAGCCCCACCAAACAGGTGGACATGTTTGGTCCTCCGAGCACCAAGTAGGTTTTAGGGGGTTGGGGATGGGTGGTGGCAGAGGCTCATGGAATCGGACCATACTCCTTGATTTGGAAGTCCCTGAGTGATACACATGCAGATCTTTCTCAAGGCTGGAGAAGGTGTGGGGGCCTGGCCTCAGTCCTCATGGAACTGGCAGGCATTTTGCTATAACTCAATCTGAAGGTAGGCATTTTGATTCCCATCTGTCCCTCCACATTGGATTTTCAGCCATGTACTCACCTTTAGATCTTCTTCTTAGGTCTTCTTTCCTGAAGCCAACCCCTCCTAGGCCCTGGTCTGGCTGGAACACCATGGATGGAGACACACTGAGTTGCCTGGTCCTACCTAGAGTCTTTCTCCACCACACAAGAATTTGCACGCACGCGCACGCACACGCGCACACACACACACACACACACACACACACACACACCAGTCTCCTACTTGAAGCTGTGCTGCCCCACTCCAGAGAGGCAAGGAACCTAAGATGACTCTACCATAAAACTTCCCATATTGTTCACCCACTTTCTTGAAAATCAACACTCCCATGCTTATTTTAGTACAAACATCCAGCAACAGCACATGGTGAGCCGCTGCTGAGGGCATAGGTCTTTATTGGAGGGGTATGGGCAGGGCATGAGGAGGGTTCCCCTATTCTAGGAAAATGGGAATAGTCCTGGCTGCCCCTACAGTGGGATGTGTGTGTGTGTGTGTGTGTGGGGGGGGGGGGTTCTGGCCAGGCCACAGTCCAAATGGGAAGACACTAGTCAGTCACAAAATTATGGGAGTGCCACATAAGGCTGGCTGTACGCCCAGGAACCACTTAGGAGCCTGGGGCAGGTCCCCTGCACATTCATTGTTAAACTCTATAGGATGAGGCTGTACATGAGTTAATTACAAAAGAGTCATATTTACAAAAATCTGTACACACATTTGAAAAACTCACAAAATTGTCATCTATGTATCACAAGTTGCTAGACCAAAATATTAAAAATGGGATAAAATTATACATTTCTCTTCTCAATTCTTTTCAAAAGGATTATTTTTAAAGCACATATGCTACTTTCCTTAGCAAGACCCATGAAAAGACTGAGCAGTCCAGCCTTCCTTGAGTCCCCAGAGGCCTTGAGCCATGAATGGGCCTGGCCAGGGGACATTGCCCAGGGCTGGGGCAAGAGAGCCAGCCCACAGTGCAGAACAGAATGCCGAAACAACAAAAGGAGGAAGATGTCTTTGGCTAAAACTTTGGCATTAAATAAAAGAGGCAAACAGGATGGAAACATGCAGCCTGCTAAGCCAGGTTGGGGCACAGCAGGGGCACAGGTGACCTTGAAGGCTGGCTCCAAGAGGGGTAGGAACCAGGCCTGGGCACATTCCTGGATGGTAAAAAGCTGTGTTTCAATGAGTTAGGTGTGCCTACTGGGCCTGGAAGGGAGCACGTGCAAAGAAGGAACAGGGAAGGAACTGGGCCATCTTGGCCACAGCCAGCTCATCAAGTAACTAAAGTGGATGTAGTGCAAAAGTCGCAACCAAGTACTATGGACATGCCACCTGCTTGCCTGAAGGGTCATGTGGCAATGATGGGCCAAAGGCAGGATCTTGTCCTTGTCCTGGGTGCCTGCCTCTGTCCTCAGCCACAGAAAGAGTACTAACTTTTCGCAATGCATGTGGAACAGGAGAGACAGACCTCTGTCTCCATATGTGTTAGTCGAGGTCGCCTGGGTCCAGGTATCAAGGCTCAGAGTTTGTGCTTCTCTTTGCAGTCTGTGTCCTCTGTTGGCAAAAGCAGGCTGAGGAAAGACAGAGGAATCTCCGAGCCTCTCACCCCATGGCAGAGCACATAGTCCAAGCTCCACCTCAGAACATCACAACAGCCTTTCAACAATGGCAAGGTGTTCAAGAATATCCACAGGGTGGCACATGGAGGCCCACTGAATAGGAACCAATGCACAGCTCCACAGGGCAGAGGGGCATGGGCCAGTGATGTCCTTAGGGGAGCTCTGCTGTTCTCAGGTGGGCACCAGGCCTGGGGGGGCCATACAGGGTCACCGAGGCAATATGGTTATTCTGCATGACCTGGTGTGAGAAGAAGACAGTGAGTCAAAGGGATGGAGTGGAAAGGATGTAGGCAGGGCAGGCAATCAGATCCATAAAAACCACCAGTACGGGAGCTGTGAGTGCAGACACAGGATTTGGGGTAGCTCCTGTACACAAAGGACGGAGGTTGTATGTGCAACACACCTGCACACAGGGTTGGGTCATCTCTGGCCCAGCAACTGTGTGTTCTTCATGGGATACAAAAACTTCACTCTACATATTTATTCAGTCCTTCTGGCACTGCCAGGGGCCTACTGAAGGTGTAGCATCCAAAAGGTAGACAAGGGACAGCCCATTCTTCTTCCTAGCCAATGGGGCCTCTATAGCCACTTACCCATAGCACATTCTTTAATATGGCATTTAAAGGCCCCCAGTACTCCCATGCTGAGCTCCACTTGCTCCCAGGGGTTCCCTTTCCTACCATATTTATGTTTTCACATATGTGGGATCCCCGTTACCTCTCATCTTGCTGGATATAGACCACTGTAGCCTCCATGACCTCAAATTTCCCCAACATAATTTCTGAACTCTTACTGTTAAATGTGGGCAGGTCATATTCTTAGCAGACAGGGTTACCAGAAAATCAGTAACCAGCAGGGCCGTCAGGCCCTCCCTAACCATACTCCATCACTTGCCTGTCCCTGCCATGGCCATTAGCTCATCAACCCCCAGGACTTACCTCAAAGATCATCCGCTGAAGACCAAAGCAGAATGTGGAGCCAAATGGGTTGGTATTGTTTGGGGAGGAGGACCTGTGGCCAGGGAAGCTAGAATTAGAAAGGCAGACAGAAGCCGAGTCCAGGCAGGGCATCTAGTCCCTTTTGAGATGGGGGCCACTGGCCAGTATCTCCCATGGCTGTTTCCTACACAGGCCCTTGAGGTACCAGGGGTAGTGATAGGTATCATTTAAATTCTGAACCCTACAAAGCCCAATGGGGCACAGGAAGTTATTATGCAATTAGACTAGAGTGGCAAGTTAGGAGGGAGGAGCCTCAAGCAGGATGGCAAGTGGGTATGAAGCTGTAGACTATAGCATGTGGCAACTTTAATGGGAAAAAAAGAGCCAGGACAGTCAGTGAAAACTGCTTCCCTTCTGAATAACTAGAGGTGAAAGCCCTCCCTACCTGGAGAGGGGAGCTATCCCCGGGGAGGGGGGCACCTCTCTGGTGTAGGTAAATATGCAGAATAGCTGGCCCAGTGGTAATATGCAGGGTGGGGGCAGGAAGTACGTATGTGGCAACAAGACAACTTCTGTCATTTCTAAGCCATAGGTACTGCTAGGCTTCCCTCAGTCTTCTGGGCTGTGAGGAGCAGGACAGGGTGGTCAGAGACAGCAACCTCCTATTCACCTGTGCAGGACAACAGGCTTCTCCACAGGGTGGCCCAGGAGCTCCTGGATGTTGTCCCACTGCAAAAGGCGGCACGGGGTTAGCAGAGACCTAATCATGCCTATGACCAATGGCTGGCCCAGAAACACGGGCCCTAGACTGCTGGCAGGCTCACACCTACCTCATTTTGGGGCTACATGAGGTGGGAAAATAGGAGCTCACCTTGCTGTAGGTTGTACATGTTTCTGTCTGACCATCTGCATTTTCTGAAAAGAGAATAGAGTGGGTTGGTTGCTGGCCCAGCTCACCTGTGACCCCAGCCCTAGGCAGAATCCAGACCTGGCCACTCTGTGCATTAGGGTTGGAGTACGGAGGGAGGACAGATGGGCTATTTCAGAATTCCTGAATGAAAGAGGGTAGAGAACCAAGAGGGGACAGCAGTCACAAGGCTGACTCGGGAGCACCTAGATAATCGTATGTAGGAAATTCTCCCCATCAGAGACCACTAATCCCATGATCATAGAAAAAGACCTTGAGAGCCTCCAGGAGCATAAAGCCCTAACCCAGAGAAGCTGAGGGCAAAGCAGACTATGGGCAAAGCAGACTATGGGCAAAGCAGGTAGGCAAAGGCTCCTGCTACCATTTCTGTTTGGATCACTGTCTTCTCATGAGGTTAACTTCAAAACCCTTTTCTCAGTCTGAGGATATCCACTACTCACCTTTCTTTATGGCTAGTGGGATCTTGAACTCACAGCGGTGATAACTAGAGAGAGAAGCCAGATGGATAAAGGCTGGGCCCTCTGAGAGGCCTGACCACCCATGCATTTCAACCCTGCACCCCAGGAAACCCAGAAGGAACCCACCCCCCAAAGCCCTGGCTCTGGGGTCTAGAGCCATCTTGGACAGGTACATCATTTTGGACAAGATACGAAGCTCTCTGAACCTATTTCCCTATTTGTAAAATGAGTACAAATGGAGAGACTTAAGGTATAGACACTGTACCAGGAACAGAGCAAACACTCAGGAAATGTTCGCTTCCCACGAAACTGTAAGAAGTCAGGTACAGACAAATTAGTGAACATTCAAAGCCACAAGCTCTCTTTTCCTGGGGATTTTCAACCCAAAGCTCAGTTCTTGGGAGGGGAAGGTATAGGTATACTCACATATTAAAATTATAATGCCCAGGGTAATTGGTGTGTAGGACAAACTTCTTCACTTTGTGTGTATTTGCATCAAAGAGGATATCCTGGGGTAGAAAACAAGGATGTCCAAGTAGGGAAGGTTATTGAGGCTGGACAAAGGCCTTTCCAAGGCCATGTCCAACTCAGAGATAGCCACTCCACAACAGGGATGCTGCTGGGAAATAGCCTTCTCCCAAACAACAGTCAAGGGGATAGCTGAGATCAAGCAGCCTTAAATGGACATTTTCAGTGAAGAGGGCACCCAGACATCTGTAGGTCCCCCATTCCAAACTTTGTAGCAGCAGGCCCAGTAGACCCATGGGCTACAGCTCTCACTGCTTGGGAACTCAAAACACATCAGAGAGACCTTTCCTAACAAGCCCCTGATTAAAAATTAACTGAGCATAGATTTTGGCTTAAAGGCCACCAAGAAGATTCAGGGACCACCTGACTTTCCAGTGGCTCAAGGCATCTAACTATTCTGAATGCCATTACTGGCCATTAGGCCCTGTGGGAGTCAGCAACCCCTGGAACTGAAGGTCTAGCCTCTCACCAGGACTCAGAGCTGGATTTGATGCTGCCCACTGAACACTTCTTCCTGTCTCCCACACCCTTCCCAGTTTCACATCCTGTCAGTTGTTTAGGCTTGTGACCACAGGGTTAGCTCTGACCCCACCCCCACATGACCTACATTAAGTCCTATTAGGGTTTGGTCCATTTGTTCCATCTTCCTTGTCCCTTATTATCACTGGTCCTTGAATTCAAGAGGTTCAGCTTACAGAATGCCATTTCCCTCCTGCCACTGCCATACCTTCAAGAGTTTATGTTTACCCACTACTCCTGGTTCCTCAGGTCTTTTTCCACATAGGCAGACCCAGTATCTCCTTTCTCTCTCTCCAGAATCTACCCTTTCTTTGCTGCTTCAAGACCTCAGGCTCTAGAAAGTTCAAACACTCAAAGACCTCAGGTCCAGGCTAGCCTTGCCCTCTGAGATGTATCCTGCTAGCGCAGGGTTTACACAATTTCTTTTTTTTTTTCCCCCACAATTTCTCACACACATCTCATCTACCAGCTGCACTGTCAGCACTGACAGTGGACACCAGCTCCATTCAGCACTCCATGTCCAGAGCACAGGACCACAGCAATGCCTCTGGGGTAATCCTCTAAAAATACATAAGCACATTCCCACTGTCTCTGACCCTTTTTAGTCTCCCTGTTTTGAGATTCCAGAAGAAGCTTGTGTATGTTCTACAAATGTGCAGATCCCAAACTATGTTAACCTGAATGATTCCCACAGCCTCCACTTATGCAGCATGTTTTCCTCAATAAAGAAGCCGAGACATACCAGGGAACCTGGTGCTTCTGAGAAATCTCAGTGGCAGGGAAGGCCCCCTTTAGGGTGCCAATGCAAGACAGCACTGCACTGGGTGGAGCCAGCTGGGGCTAGTTTCCCTGCTGCCAGGCATGGTTACAGCTCCATGTATACACAAAGGTGTGCCCAGGTGCATGGTCTGCTATCACAGAAATGAAACATTTCTCTAAGGAACCACAACTTACCACTCCAAGAGTGAAGTAGTTAAAAAAGTAGTCATTGCACTTGGATGGAACTTGTTTATGAGGGGAAGGAGAATGAATTTTCATCTGTTGGGGAAAAAAATAACAAAATCCAACTCCTTAATACAATTCTCAGATTAACTAAAAGTCTACAAACTGTGTTTTGTGTATAACATTAAGCTGCTAGGTAAGCAAAAGTGTCAGAATCTCTGCTATTGGTGCTGAACAATGCAGCCAGTTTTTGTTTTTGTTTTTTTCCCAGCTTTGGTTGACTACAGACTGGGCCCTGGTCTCCAAGAAAAGGCAGGACAATCTGACCAACAGGATCAGAAAACAGCTTTCAATTTAATTCATCAGTTTTCACAGAACAGGTTCTATGGAAAAACAACAATTTATATTTACTTGATATTAAGTTAATATTGATTAAAAAAGGACAATGCCTACCTGGTTCAGTTGGTAGAACATGTGACTCTTGATCTAAGGGTTATGAGCTCGAGCCCCACTTTGGGGATAGACTTTACTTAAAAGGTAAAAAAGCCTATTTAACTTCATAAACACATTTTCCGTACCTTGTCTTCTGACTTATAGAAGACCTTGTGCGGAGAGCCAAGCACGCTAAGAACATCTTGGCAAGAATCGCCAAAATATACTGAACGTTCAAATACCCGCATCTTGGCATCTGCTAAGAGGCCAGGTCCACAACCTGCAGAGAATAAGGGAGAGGTGGTCAGGTTCCCAGCCAGGGCCTGATATCCTGCAGCCTGGGACCAAGGGGGCCCCAGAGAGGCCAATGACTGCACACTGCATTTTTAGCTCTGGCTGAGGGGAAGACTGCATGCAAGCAGAAATACTAGGTCACGGGGCTTGAGATGCTATGAGAGATCACTATCTTCTTGAAATAATCCCAGAGAGGGGCCCCTGGGTGGCTCAGTCAGTTAAGTATCTGACTCTTGATTTTGGCTCAAGTCATGATTTCAGGATCATGAGACTGAGTCCTGGCATTGGCCATGGAGCCTGCTTAAGAGTCTCTTTCCCTCTCTCTCTCTCTCCCTCTGCCCCCTCCCCATCTCTTTCATTAAAAAAAAAAAATAATAATAATAATAATAATAATAATTAAAAAAAGAAAGAAGGAATCCCAGAGACTCATTCAATCCAAGAAAAGTGATGTGGAGCTCTGAAAACTTCATTCATTCACTCACCAAATATTTACTTATTGACTACCATGGGCTAGACACTTTGTAAGATATTGAAGAAACATGCTGAGCAAAACAAATGCAGTCTCTGCCCATATTGGAGCTTATGGTGTGACGATTCCAATTCGACACCACACAACTATGGTAAAAAAAAAAACAGCAGCAGAGATGCTATGAAAGTATATAATGAGGTGCTATTATCTCTTGCCACTTTCTAGGTCCTGTTAAGATATAGGAATTTATGTTAAGAGGGGCTTCTCAATGGTAACCCCCAACTAGAGACTAGACCTAAAAATCACTCTATAGAGAAGTCAACAGGAAACATCCATTAACTTACTCCCTAATTATACAAACACCGATGGACCCACTAACTCTCAAAAAATGACAAACCAGGAAAGTGGGAGGATAAGAAAATCCCATTTGACAGAAGTTTCTTCTTTGGGAAAAATCTTTAAACCCTGACTCTAATACATTTTAGAAATGGTTCCAGTTACACACACACAGAAGTAGCTGTGGAATAGGAAAAGACACACCAACAGTAAAATTCCCCCATTCTGTGGATGGGAAGACAAAGTGTTTTACTTCTCTACAACCTGCCCCCCAAAAGAGGCAAGAACTGGGGAAGCCTGCATTTCCTGGTATATGATAATCACCATCACCTTACTCTGAACAGAACTTTATAGCTGACAAAGCTCTTTCAGGTATAATAATCCATTTGTTATATAGGGAAGACTTCAGGAATCTAAAATCTGAAATAAGCTGGTACTGAGTTCTGAGTTCTTCAACTAACCCAACAGTCTTCAGTCACAGCACACATACACTGAGTGGCAAGTAATGGTTGTGTTTAAATTAATGAGGTCACAGAAAAACAGTCTACATTAACCTCTGCCTATAAATCTTGTGCTTAGGCAAGCCTGGGTGGCCTACAGAACCCACCAAAAGTCCTGCCAAGCTAGACTATATGCCCAAAATCTCCAGGTACCAGACACTTGTAAAGGTCCAGATGGGTGGGGTGATAGGGAAGGCAATCTTCACAGGCAAGTCTTCTCTCGTCTGACCCTACTTAAAGCCTACCCAGGGGAAAATATCCTTAGTTTTAGGAGGCTATTTTAGTTTCTGATTCCCTGGAGTGAATCTTCCTATAAATTATTGTGGGGACCAAGGCAGTTATACTGAATTCCTATCTTAAAAACATCCTGGTAGCTACAATCCATAAGGAAACATGTGAGAAATGGGTTGGTTGAGACAAGCTACCTTTCTGCTTACCAAAGGAAACTTTCAACAAGTACTTGATTAGATAGTAATTTGATGAGTCCCTGACTTAAAGTATTTCTCCCACTGACCCTGTAAGCAGTGAGATGTGATTGCTGGGAGTGTGCTGTACAGGGTGGAAGCCAGAATTAGAGGAGATTCCCCTCTCCCAACAGACTCCTCTTGCTGTCACCTGGGATAACTGCACCATCCTTGGCTACCTTGCTGTTTCAAGGAGTGACCCTCCTGGCAAAAGAGACCCTAAATCACTTGACCTTGTTGCTACATCTTAATTCTCTCAAACACTATAGCTCAAGTGCAACATTCTTTTAAGTAGAATTTTCTGCTTTGGCTAGAAAACCACATTTAAAAAAAATTTCTAACATAGAGCTTGTGAACTACTTAATTGTTCAGGGGAGTAACTTCAGTTTATATGCCAAATTCTTCATAGTTAAGAACCAGTGCCCTAGAAACTAACGCAAGATCCTAATTTATGAACAAATACTCAGTACTCACTAAGCTAGACTGAGCCTCTTGAAGGCACAGCCTCTATCCTGGATCCCAGGTCAAAGACATGGCCTATACTATTAAGTGTGGCTCAAGGTCTACAGTAGCTAAGATTAGCCACACACAAGGAAATCACAAAAGAGGCATGGATCCTGGAGAGGCTATCCATTGAAGGTAGCAGCTCTTTTTTTGTTCACAGTCAGCAAAACTCCCAGCAGGGTCTGGCCAAATCATAATCCAAAAAGTCCCAGCTGCCAGCCTACTGAGAAATGGCATAAAGGCTGGAAAAAGGATTGGGATCTCTGAGTGGCTCAGTTGGTTGAGCATCCGACTCTTGGTTTTGGCGCAGGTCGTGATCTCAGAGTTGTGGGATTATGCCTCATGTCACACTCTGTGCTCAGTGGGGGAGTCTGCTTTAAGACTCTCTCTGCCCCTCCCCATTGCGTGGTCTCTCAAAATGGGCAAATAAATCTTAAAAAAAAAAAAGGGGGGTGGAAAAGGGGAGAAAAGACCAATATTGCAGCCCATAAGATACATTTCCAGTAAACAGACTGGGAAGCACTGCAAAACTATATAAGCACACAGAAGGCTTACGTACATGCTAGGGGAAGCAGTGCTACTGTCATTTATTAAGATTTTGTAATGATAAAACTGTGTGTTGTTCCTTCACAAATTTAAACAAAAGCTTTAACCATAAATATCTGTACTGTCTTGTACCAACTATCTTTAAGCATGTGCGATTTTGGGCTGTCTCAACATGGATATAATGGGGAATCCACTACCCCAAGGCCAGTAACTGACCTGCAGCAAGTAGCCGAAGTCGTAAACCTGAGGGTCCAGTTCCATCTCGAAGAACATCCACACTCTCAGCATACACATTGCCAAGGAAACAGCTCAGGGGCATTACGGGAGCCCTGGAGGCAAAGAATGAGCAGAGGCTTGCCCTTCCTCCCAAGGAACCCATGGCCCATGAAGCTTGTGCTCCCCACACATACTTGGTATCCTGCAGGCTGTTTCCACTGTAGATGTACATTCGTTTCACAGTCGCTCCGTGGGGTATCTGGAGAGAAGCCAGGCCATGGGCGAAATTGGGCTGCAAACACAAGACAAAAGTTTTACTAAAAGCATACTGCAGGCCATGTAAGCCAGGGTCTGGCATTTCCCCAGCCCTCATGGTCTTCAAGAACTGGTCAGGTCAAAGCACACAGTCAAACCTGGTTCCAGGTCAATAAACTCATCCCATCCATGCAAGTCCATTTTTAATTTTAGTTTTTCCTTCCTTCATCAAGAAGAAATTATGGGAATACTTTCTTTAGTAAAATGTAAGCCTCACCAAAAGTCTATCATTTCATGACCCTAAAGATGCTGCTACCTAAGGATGAATATAACATTTTGCTAAAAGCAATAGATAAATGAAAATCCAGAATGAAGTCTCAAATTCTAGGCCACTTAAAAAACCTCCACAGTGATTTGGAGTTTTAAAGCAAAGTACAACTGAATTTATTTCTGAAAAGTAAGCCTGACCTCACTATGCAGTGAGAAGCGCCCTCTTCTTGGGAATGCCAGCTTGGGCTTTGTTCTTGCTATCAGTCCCACCCACTCTACCACTCTTGGTCCCTGAAGACCTCAGAGATGAGGAAACCAAAGAAAGGGTACCTATCCAGCTTCCCTGGTGGCACTGTCTGCTGGGTCCATATCACCTTGGTACTGGGTGACAAATACCATAGGAAAGGAAGGGCTAACCTCATACTTGGGAGCCTCGGTCCACGAGTCTAACTGGAAAGAGAAAGATAGTCCTCTGAAGTTGAGGTGGAAGAGCTGCTCAGCGGAGTTATACACTGTAGGAGTGAGGAGGAGACAATGACATGGGTGAATGATATCAGAAGACATGAACACAATCCAGCCTGGCACCATCTTCCTTATGTCTGAATCCTGAACTGACCCACTACGCTGAAAACAAGGGACAGGAGCTTTCCTTCACACCCAGTTATCAACCGTCAAATCCTATAGGAACCTGGCTTCAGGGGATGGTGCACTTGCTAGGTTCATCATTATGGGGTGCAACAGATAAGGAGAGGAATCAGATGGACTTACCTCCAGGATGGGTTGCACCAAAAGACTGGTCAATCTGCTCAATGGTGGGAGCTATGGCCTGAGAGTTAAAATGCACTCCACTGAAAAACAAAGATGCTTTTCAAATCACTGAAGATGGTAGCTAGAAGAGTTATTCTTTAAACATAGGCAGGTGAGTTTACAAGTATGTCAAAACACAAGTTTAGGGATGCCTGGGTGGCTCAGTGGTTTAGCGCCTGCCTTTGGCTCAGGGCGTGACCCCAGGGTCCTGGGATTGAGTCCCACATCTATTCAGTCCCTGCATGGAGCCTGGTTCTCCCTCTGCCTATGTCTCTGCCTCTCTCTCTCTCTCTCTCTCTCTCTATGTCTCTCATGAATAAATAAAATCTTTAAGAAAAATGACAAGTTTATTAAAGAACTTTTAAGTGAGGGATAATAAATGAGGTCAGAACAAGTCAAGTCTCCAAGGCTGATACACAGAATTGATCCTTAAGGCCTTCCAAGACCTGTGTGGTCATCAGGCAGTTTAGAAAGAAATAAATTCAGTCTTAGCCCATGGCATCTAGACTTGGATGCCACAGAGTGGCACAGGAATAGAAAATGTTAATATGTTTTCCTAGAATGCCTACTAATAGTTTAGCTTGGAAAGGAACTTTTTTAAAAGAGGATGAACATCTTAAAAGAACAGTATAGCCAAGCAAGGTAACTTGTTTTTTCTTTTTTCTTTTCTCTTCTCTTTTTTCTTTCTTTTCCTTTTTTTTTCGTTTCTTTCTTTCTTTCTTTCTTTCTTTCTTTCTTTCTTTCTTTCTTTCTTTCTTTCTTTCTTCTTTCTTTCTCAGATTTTATTTGAGAGACAGAAAGAGAGAGACAGAGCAGGCACAGAGGGGCACAGGGAGGAGAAAGAATCTGAAGGGGACTCTACACTGAGTGCAGAGCCCCATATAGGACAACTGAGATCATGACCTCAGTCAAAACCCAGAGTCCCAGAGTCCCAACTGCAACACCCAGGCACCTCAGGCAGCTTGTTTCTTAACAGACAGCATTCAAGGACTGGGTGAATTTGGAGAGGGGTAATGGATCCCAAGCAAAGGGGAAAGATCTGAGGGGGGAGGAGCTTGGGAACAAAGAGGACACATGATTTCAGATGATGGGCAAGAAGATACAGCATTCATGACTTTCAGGAGAATGCTTAAAGGTTAAGAATAATTTTAAAAATTAGCATAATTCATGGAACACCTTTTTTTTTAAAGATTTATTTACTCATTTGGGGGGAAGGGGTGCAGAAGGAGAGGAAGAGAGAGTCTTAAGTCTCAGGAATACTCTGTACTGAGTGTGCCTTGATGTAGGGCTTAATCCCATGACCCTGAGACCATGACCTGAGCCAAAACCAAGAGTTGGACGCCCAACTGACTGTGCTACCCAGGCACGCTAGAACACCTCTTTTTCTTAACCCAGCAGCCACACAGTACTGACTTCATTTCTCTGATGTGAAAACAAGCTCAGAGAGGTTAAATGATGCTAAGGTCACAGAGGTAACAGAATGATGAATCCAGGGAGGCCTGACCCCTGGACTCCATGCTTTTACTCATCACTAACTACTAAGAGGGAAAAAAGAAGCCAGACCTTGAGGTACAAAGGCTCCAACAAAACTGAAAGACAAAAAGAATCTGGAGGGGCCAGTGCTATTACACATTTGATTTATCCACTTCCCTAGTGGCAAATGCTGCTTGAGCTAATCCCAGGAATTGGCCTTTTTTCATGCCCCTGAAAAGGGAAAGGGAAGCCTGTTAAGGAAGCTTACTATATGGAGCATTCTAGATGCTAGCACAGAATCTTGCCATAATGGGGGCTCAAATATTTCTTTTATGCTACAGGCATTCTTATTTTCCTTCTAAAAAGTAGATTTCAGGGGCACCTGGGTGGCTCAGTTGATTGAGTGTCCAACTTTTGATTTTGGCTCAGGTCATGATCTTAAGCCCCGTGGTGGGGTCCATGTCCTCAAGAAGTCTTACTTCTCCTTTTCCCTCTCCCTCTCCCCCATGCACTCATGTGCTTACTCTTTCAAACAGATAAATAAAATCTTAAAAAAAAAAAAGAAAAAGAAAAAAGAAAAGAAAAAGAAAAATGGGTGGCACAGCTGGTTAAGCATATGACTTTTGGTTTTGGCTCAGGTCATCTCAGGATTGTGAGATTGAGCCTTGGGTTGGACTTCACACTCAGAGCAGAGTCTGCTTAGGACTCTCTCTCTCCCCTCTGCCCCTCCCCACTGCACTCTTTAAATAAATCTTAAAAAAAAAAAAAGGTAGATTTTGGCTCCTAAATAGTGATCCCTTTGGCATTCTCTTTAGCATACCTAGGCTTTGAAGTCAGACCTATGGTTGTGGGGGGAAGGCAGCATCTGTGACCTAGAAGATAGTCACATCACCTCTAACCTGAGGTCCTTTGTTGTGAGGACTAAATAAACTGACATATATGAGAAGTGTTTTACACACAGCATGTCCTTAAACAAGATTTCCTTCTCTTCTCCAGAAAGCTAAGTAGGCTTGGAGGCTGCCTAAGGAAATCATGGCACCAGAACTGGATGGGAATCCTTTATTAACTTAATGAGGGTAATAGATAAACTCCATATGTACCAATCCTGCAGCATAGACCAGCAGGGGAGTAAACTTACCAATATTTTAACTTTACTTTAGTCAAGTCATATACTTCAATCACCTTGAAAAAAAAAAATCAAAGGTTTAAGCGCTGTAATACTCTGCAATTGAAAAAGATTGACTAAAAAGACATTTATAAAGGGATGCCTGGCTGGCTCAGTCGGTAGAGCATGTGAATCTTGATCTCAGGGTTGTGAGTTTGAGCCCTTTGATGGGTTAGATCACTTAAAAAATAAAATCTTAAAAAAAAAGACATTTATAGAATAGTGAAGAAAAAGAAATCTATCACTATTCAGAATTTTCTTGAAGCACCACACATCATGTTTTGTTCTCATTTTTAAATCTGGAGGAAAAACCCATGCTACACACACAGTATAACCTCTCCTTTCCTTTCTTCTAGTGGACTGTTCCACATATATCCATGTATGCAGCAGGTCAAGTTCCTATAACTAATCTACTACTCTACACATATGGAAGAGTGAAATCCTCCACAGAACAAATCATGTAGCTTAAAGGTTAAAGTTGTACCTTTGGATACTGAGCCTTCTTCCTTCTATTCCAAGCTTTGCTGCATTAGCAAGACCCCAAATCAGATCACTTTGAAAAACACCTTTAAAATACTGTAGCTTACAAAACAAAAGGATGGGAGGAGATCTATCCTGCTAGAAAAGAAGTCATATTACATTAGGTTAGGACAAGTGGGACAATATTCATACATCTCTATTGAAGGGCATCTGGAAAACCTTAGGACCCTCGTGTCATTTCAAGGGGTTCAGCCTTGAATTAAATGCCAAGAACTCAGGGCAGAGACAAAGGTATTGAACACTCAGCCACTAGTGGTGCCAAGTAATGAGCACTAGGAAGTCTTCTATGCCAACGTAGCAAGGGCTTGGTAGCCAGAAGTATGGCTGGCTGGGGCCTGGAGCACCAGCTACTACCCTCCAGTTGGGAGTCCTGGCGCTCACTATAGAGAAACAAGCAGAGCTGATTCAACGTCCACTTCCCGACAATCTGAGCCTCATCCTAGAACGGGCTGTGGGGCCCTGTGTCTAGAAAAGTATCTAGCATTGCCATAGAAAATGAGACATAATAGGCAGTCTACTCTTGGCCAGACCTTACTGCTAACTTTATTTAATGATCCTAACACTAAACCACAAGTTGGGCACCTCTTAATTAAATGCAGCTATTCTGATCCTACTTGGTGCTAAGAGTAACTCCCTCTGCTGGGCTGTCACAGCACTTCAATCACCTCTTTTCCCACACTACTTGTGTATGCTGTTCCCAGTCTCACTAAGTTAAGCCCTTTAAGGTCTGGCTTATTACTCCACACAGGAAAGGTACTTAAAACATCAGGCAAGTCTGACTGTTACGAAGCTGGCTAAGGGCAATATGAAGCTAGAAAGCATGAAAAGAGGTACCAAGAGAGGTCATACAAGGAAGGACAGGCGAACAGTTGTGATTCATAAGATACGTAGTGTCCCCTTCAGAAAGCCTGTATCATGCCAAACTGGTATGCCATTTCACGAAGGCCAGGGCCTCATGCTGGCAGAGAGCCTCAACCTTCAGCCAGAAGCCCTGCTTATATAGCAGGAGCAGACAACTGCCTCCCTGATTGCCACCCCTACAGCTGGCTAATGACCCACCATTCACCCTGTGGGGGTAGGCCTCAATGATGTTCCTTCTGTCTCATTGTTACCCACCTGCCAATAACCGAGACCAACGCTTATGGGTGTTTCAACCTGGCCTGTCTAATGCAAGAACAGTGGACCGGAGTTAATCACAGGGTCTATGTATGATGGTACTTGTGGCAAGAGACCCCAGGTGCTAAACATCTTGGAGTCCTTCATGTCACCAAGAAAAATCAACAAGCAGATTTTGGTCCATGGAGCTTGCTGAGCCAGGGGACAAGCAGCTAGGGAAGTCAAAAGTCCATGATCTACCACCCTCTGGGCTGGAAAATACTTTGATTTTCCCAGAGCAGAAGCCAAGACAGCAGCCAAGATAGGAAAGGAAAAGATAGGTAGCTGTAAAAGTTCAGATTTGTGAAGCCTCATTCAACAAAGCTTTCTTACAGTCAGGGAGTCAAGGAATCAGGGAGAGGTGGATTCTTAAGTGCTGGGATGAGGGGCAGGCAGAAGGGCATGTCAAACCTGA
Source organism: Nyctereutes procyonoides (assembly GCF_905146905.1). Classification (NCBI taxonomy): domain Eukaryota; kingdom Metazoa; phylum Chordata; class Mammalia; order Carnivora; family Canidae; genus Nyctereutes; species Nyctereutes procyonoides. Next base: position 6,784,678 of record NW_026575140.1, on the reverse strand, counting down.
TGCTAACCAAGGGCACCTGAGAATGCTTTCTCTGTTTCCAGAGGCTCAGGGCCCCAGCCGCCACCCCCTTCATAGGGACCCTACAAAAAGCAGAAGAGAAGGTTCTATTTATTTCCTTTCCCATTCAAATGTACTTCCATTCCTCACAGTTCTCCATAGTGTGCTCACACAATTTTCTTCAGCTCATATCACATTATTTCCCATACACAACAACAGAAGCTAAGTCATTTCTATTGCCAGTGGCCATCACACACTGAATTAATTAACTTATTAATTCAGGGTTAAAAGCTTGGCAGACCACTCATCCTCTGTCTCTCTACTGTTTCGCTGATAAAGCAGTATTACTCACAGGCTTGCTAAGTTAGGAAATGTATGGGAAGGTACTTCACTTGTACCAAGTACTCACTAAATATATGACACTGTCCTCACACCATGCTATGATTTTATGATGGGCTGTCTAGCCATTCCCCTTTGTTATCCATTTAGGTTATTTCCAGCTTTTCATTACTATGAAAAGCCCTGCTATAAATATCTGGCAACATTACCTTCCCCATAATCTTTTGGAGTTATGTTTCTTAAAGTGGACTTACCAAGCTGAGACAAATAACTCTTTGTAAAGTTGTTTCCAGATTATGTTTCCCCCAATTTGTAATGAAGCCACACTGATGACCATCCTCTTTCCTTTCCCACTATGAAACTTCTGGTCAGGAAGGACAAGATGAATGTGTTCACAAGGAGAGGCAAGGTAGTTGTGAGGTTAAGAATGTTCACATTTGCTTTTGAAGAGCCATCATAAATGAGGAATTCTCATTTAATGTACAGATTCCTTCTCCATGTTCTGTCTTGTTTCCTTAGCAGCTCACTTGGGATGGGATTACAAGAAATAGGAAGTACCCAAGTCTTTTGGAAAGGCATGGCCTAACCAGGACAACCGCTCTGGTATGCCACTGCCCAGAGCCACATTCAACCTTGTGACTCTGAGGCATGAATCTAGTGTCACATGACTAATCTGTGAAGCCCAGACATTCGTAAATAGTGTATTAAAAACATCCTAGACTGAAACAGGTGTTAGTAAATTGCACTTGAACAGTAATTAAGACAAACCCTATACACCACCAAGTTGTTTGTTTACATATCCTCAAGGGGGTTAAAGAACCAACTCATTGCTAGTGGTGTTAAGCCCTAAGCCCCAGCATTTTATGAAGAACAGTTCCATTTTTCACCCTCCAAGTCATACTGTTTGACTTAAGAATGAAGTAAAACAAGATACAAAAACCTTTTGGTCCTATTCTGCAGTTAGGACCCATTTTTAGTATCCTAAACTTTTAAGACTTGGAATAATCTGTGTCAAACACTTAGCTCTACTCTCACTTTCCTTAAATTGAGTAACTTGAGTCCCCTCCCCATAGCATATTCCCCAAATCTCCAACACTTTTCTCCTTTCACTTCTGGAGCCTGAGATAGAGTCCTTCCCAGCCTCTTTCTAACCACTACACCCCACCTTCAGCTTCCCTTTTTGTAGGGGAGCAGGCACAGCTTCAGTTCCCTAGACTATGGTGGACTCTGATTCACAAGAGTCTACTCTGACTTATTAGTTTCAGAAACATCTTACAAAAGCATGTATTAATCAGCCTGACATGCAATTTTAGTTGTCAATCATAGTTACCTTAAGTCTCTGATTGAAAGCATCAAACAGCAGTTTGATTCCGTCCTGAGTCAGGTTAAGGATGAGGTCATGGCTTAGAGGAGACTACAAAACAAAAATAAAGCACTGTAAACTACTCAACAGCAACTACCAAAAACCTTACAAATCTAAATGCAATGCACAGGGATTATGGAAGTGCAGACAGCCCTTCCCTCGCCCAAGTAACAAACTGTTGTATGAATGAGGTATTCTCTGCTTCCAGCCTGAAGCTGCTGTTTCCTAATACTAGTTGAAAAGAGCCTCTTTTTTCTAGGCTTCTAGTAATAATACCTGAGGGAAAGGACCAAGATTATGTGAGTATATAAACCATTTTCTTTTGAGAGTCCAGGGTCTACATCTACAGCGTGGGTTTACTTATCAAACCTACAGAGCAGGGGATCCCTGGGTGGCGCAGCGGTTTGGCGCCTGCCTTTGGCCCAGGGCGCGATCCTGGAGACCCGGGATCGAATCCCACATCGGGCTCCCGGTGCATGGAGCCTGCTTCTCCTTCCGCCTGTGTCTCTGCCTCTCTCTCTCTCTCTGTGACTATCATAAGTAAATAAAAAAAAAAAAAAAAAAAAAACCTACAGAGCAGCCAATGAGGTACACAGGCCGGGTAAAAGGGCCTTGCTAGGACCCAAACTTGGCAGGTAGTATTCACTGCATGTCAGCTGAACCTACGTCCATTCACTTCCAGGCTGTTTGTACCATCCACAGGAAATGTTCTATACTTTGACTGCTTTAGGCCATGTTCCAAGACAAAGAAATATCTTGTGATGTTTGTGTATGAGATGATACTCTTACTCCTTCCTTCCCTCTCCTGACCATCCCATATCACATGTGCTTTTTTCTGAAAAGCCCAAATCTAAGGTCTAAGGAGTCATATTTCTTCATTTGTCCCTTCTGAGTCCTATGGGGAAGGGAGTAGCAAGCAGCACAAAGGAGTGGACAGAGCTGGCCTTGAGTACTGGTGAGCTGGTGACCTTAAGTGACTCTCAAAATTTCTCTGAGCTCTAGTTTCTTCATGGGAATACCATTATCCCTTCCCTCCAGGGTGGTTGTGGGAACAGAGGTAGTAGGTCTAGATAGCAAGAGAAAAGGCACCAAGCACAGCACTTAGTATCCAGCACTTAGATCCAGACTCATGTCTGCATCACCAGTCTGCTTTTGCTCCAATGCAATCAATTCAAGGACTTGACATCTGAAGACATTCCGTAGCCCTGAACCAAGCTTGAAATTGGCACACAGCTCTTAAAAGAGTTTAGAGGTTTCTTTATAGAACCTCCCAAAGTAGGCACAGTGAATGACAGAAATGTCGCTGTCAGAGATAGAGATGCAGGCTGGAAGGCCAGGTGCCACTGGTGTGGGCCTCACTGGAAAAATTCTCTCCAAGACCCCTCTGAGATTAGTTCAGACTGCTCCCTTCTACCCCAATGATCTTCACACAGTAGCAGGCCCGGGCGGCACCACCAGGCCCAGCAAACACTAGAAGAAAGCATGTAATTTTCTAGTAGGCCTGTATGAATGTCTAAAAAAATTAGGTCTAAGCAAGATAATACAACAATGAATCCTGACCTTAGGCTAATTATTCTCAACCCAGAACACATTTCTTTTTCTTTTCTTTTTTTAAATTTTTAAAATTTATTCAGTCATGAGAGACTGAGAGAGAGGCAGAGAAGAGAGGCAGGCTCCATGCAGGGAGCCCGATGTGGGACTCGATTCCAGGTCCCCAGGATCACGCCCTGGGCCAAAGGCCGCGCAAAACTGCTGAGCCACCCGGGCCGCCCCTCAGAACACATTTCTGAGAGGGCTATTCCATGACACTAAGCAGGATGAAGCAACATTTTAGCATCCTTAAAGATCCTTGCTTGGAGGAGAATGATGGGAGGATCTGAATTTTCTTACACTCTCCCAAGATCTAATCATTTTCCTCCCAGCATGGTTACAATTCAGGACATAACTAGACAATTTTCAAAAGTGAGCAAATTATCCTCACAACTATTATTTTATTAGTATATCTCCAGAACCAACTACGTGGTTGTTTAACCAGGCCCTTCGAGTGACCCAGAACTACACAGTTCTCCATATGAAACAGTTTAGTAAAGCTGTTTGCTCTTAATTGTTAACATTTTTTCTCCTAAGAAAGATGGGACCTACTTGATATGAACATTTAACTTCCAAGGTGTGGTTTGCTAGAGACAAAAAGATATTTCTAACATTTAATGGGGCCAAACTATTCTTCACACTTGATGGGAGCAAAGAGACAAATGGGAAAGGAAAGGAAGGAGGGCAGAGGAAGCCAGGGCTCAATTTAAGAAGCACTGCATCAGGGACGCCTGGGTGGATCAGCAGTTGAGCATCTGCCTTCAGCTCAGGGTGTGATCCCGGGGTCCTGGGATTGAGTCTTGCACCAGGCTCCCTGTGAGGGGCCTGCTTCTCTCCCTCTGCCTATGTCTCTGCCTCTTTCTGTGTCTCTCATGAATAAATAAATAAAATCTTAAAAAAAAAAAAAAAGAAGAAGAAGAAGAAGCACTGCATCAGAGCTCTGAGAGACCACCTCCTCTTGATCCTCATCAAAAGATTATTCTATTCTAGGGCACTTGGCTGGTTTGGTCAGAGAAGTATTCAACTCTTGATCTTGGGGTCATGAGTCAGAGCCCTACACTGGGTGTAGAGATTACTTAAAAGAAATAAATAAAATTTTATTTTATTTTTAAAATATTTATTTATTTATTTATTTGTTTGTTTATTTATTCATTCATTCATTCATTCATTCATTCATTCATGAGACACAGAGAGAGGGAGAGAGAGAGGCAGAGACATAGGTAGAGGGAGAAGCAGGCTCCAGGCAGGGAGCCCGCCTGATGCGGGACTTGATCTCAGGTCTCCAGGATCACACCCCGGGCTGAAGGTGGCACTAAACCGCTGGGCCACTGGGGCTGCCCAATAAATAAAATTTTGAAAAAGATTATTCTATTACAAGGAAACTTGTGATAGAATATCCACATTACAGAAGGAGAACCAGACAGGTTTTTAACCTGCCAAAAGTTGAACGGCTAAGAAACAGAAAGAGCACCGATCTGAACCAAGGTCTAGACTAAGCCCACATTTTCCAATTGATTCCAGCTGCTTAGAAGGTATCAGGAAATGAGCTTAATGCTAAAACTACTATATATACCCAAAGACTGGAACAACAGACAACAAAGACAGTGATATTAGAAACAAACTTTGTTCTTAAAAACTGCTTAAGCCTATTTTCAGATGTATCTAATTTTGGGGTGTCCAAATCTGATTTAACTGAATGTGTAGGAGTTATAAGCTCAAGAAGCAAGCCCATTATCCATGTTTGGATGGTTGTTAATTGTTGAGTAATTCCCTCATGGTGTAACGCTGAAAGTCAGAGTAGGTTAGGGATCATCTGAGTACAACAAAGAGGAAAAGTCACCATCCTTCATTTTATAAATGAGAAAACACTTTGATACTGTGGCTCAAGGAATCCCCTGGCCCACTCTTAGAAGTACCTTGTTATGTGGTAGGCACCACAAGAATATCTAAGCACTTGCTTGGAGATTATGAATTCCCTGTCTCAGGAAGATCCCTCATATAGGGTCTCTCTCACTGGGCTGGCAAGAAGTATTATTGTACAGACTGTAATGTTTGGACATAGATAAGAGGCTCAACTCTGACACTAGGACAAACTGGAAAGCCTCAGAGAAATCTCACTCACCTCTAATCCACAACATTCTTCATGTCAAAAATAAACTGTTGTTTTAGGATCTGAAACTCACTGGAACAAATAGAACTAAAATAATCAAAAACGGTACTTAAAAGGTCTCAGAAAAGCCAACAAGGACACCTTATAGCATGTACAGGCTCAAAACTATTTATTCCCTAAGATTTGTGAGACATAGGACACCATAAATGTTGCTCCACACAGCAACACATAGTCTATGTCACAGAAAAATCACAGGTTTCAGAGAGTTCAGAAGGTAGATTGCATTTTTAGAGAGATAGGAATCCTATTTCTAAAAGCCCATAAATAACAGTCTCTAACTTTACTTATAAAACCAAACACAAAAAACCCGAATGTTCAGAAAGTCCTCTGATATAACATATCCACTTTTTCTGGAAATGGAAAACGTCTTTGTAGATATATGCAACATTATTATTATAGGGGTTAATTCCTGGCACAATTGACCAACATTTAATAGAGACTACCATAAATCAGACCCCCCCCCAAAAAAAGCAAAATATGAAATATGTCCATTAATTTGAAGCCAATATTCTGATATATGATCTGATGTATCTGATCATTCTCACTAAAGTAGTGAGCTATACCTGCTTCTTTTTAAGTGTGAAGTGCTCTGCTGGCTAGAAATTTGCTCTGCAACAACTCTGAACACAAACTAAAGCAATCAACAAATCAGAAAAGATTATATTTTAAACACAAAAGTGGAAGGCAAGCACCCTAGGAGACAAAACAGTCCCTGAGGTAACCACCCACTGAAATGTCCCCGTCTAAGGACCAGCAGGTAAGTCAAATACATCAAACAAGTTCAGTTATTAATGCTCTTCCAAAACTGACAGCACTAGATTATCAAGACCAAAAGTTTCAGAATCAAAGAAAATGTACTTAGTAACTGACTAGGGCTAGAGATTCTCCCAAACACAATGACCTAGCAATCCCTGCCAGTCTGCCTCTCCCAGAGCATCAACCTCTGGAGGTGACTCAATGATGAGGAATGCTATTTCAGTAAACAAAGCAGCTACCACTCACCTGTTCGCTGTAGAGAACCTGGACATTTTTGATGATGCGACAGTGCTTCTGAAGAATGGCCACTGCCTGAGCCAGAGGCATTCCTGAAATAAAGGAAGGATACCTGTGTGGTTACTTGGGCTATTCATTTACTGACATTTATCTTAATACTAGGTATTAGACTCTGCCATAAAGCCTGTGATGGGAGGGCAGGTCTATAAACATATTAGTAAATAAAACTTCAGTAAGCAGCAAGAGCTAGAATAAAGTTAGCAGCAAGCAGTAAGGGATCAGTTGGATTGCTTAAGGGGAGGGAGTGAATATACAAGAGACTCCTGGAAATGAGAAGGAATGTGTCAATTCCGAGCAGGAAAAGGGCTCAGAGAAGTCAAAGTCAGCATGAACCAAAGAACAGTGAGAAAAGCAGGGACTTCATGACTGGATCTGGAGACCAAGGTTCTGGTTCACTCTGCCACGAATTACATAATCTAGGGCAGGTTCCTTCCTCTACTTTCTGGCATGTCTCCTCATCTCTCAAAGGAGAGTCTGCAGGAGCACATGACTTGTAAGGGCTTGTTTAAAAAGTTAAAAATCACACATCTACCAGAATCACAGATCTACCAGAATCCTTATTTTTTTTTTAAAGATTTTATTTATTCATGAGAGAGAGAGAGAGAGAGAGAGAGAGAGAGAGAGAGAGGCAGAGACACAGGCAGAGGGAGACGCAGGCTCCATGCAGGGAGCCTGATGCGGGACTTGATCCTGGGTCTCCAGGATCACGCCCTGGGCTGAAGGCGGTGCTAAACCGCTGAGCCACCCGGGCTGCCCTACCACTGTGTTCCTAGGAAACACCCAATTGGAGTCAAGGGGAAAAGCTATCTTGGTAAACTTTGGTCTTCCACAGGCCATGAGACCAGAGAAGACTAACAATGTCAGGGCCTAGGTGACCAATCCAGGTATTGCAGGACTTCCTTACATAGGTGCATGGATCCCTAAGAAGAGTCTATGAACATACAAAACTTCCAAGCAAAAATCTGAGTGTATGGGTTTTCTGGGAAAAGTGCTATTCCCTTCTCAGAGACCCAAGAACAGGTTAAGATCCTGAGCTAAAGCAATGGACCAAGCCAATGGCAGGCTAGGTGAAGGATGCCACCAAATACACTTCAGGGGCCAGCCAAGTGTGAGAACTCGCAAAGCTGTCACCAAAAAGTTAGAACATGGACTCACAGCAGAGACAGCTGAGCACTGTTTTTGTGCTCTTCTTTGTAACTATTTCAAGGTCTGTCCAAAACAAGGCCCCAGAACCCCCAGGTTCAAGTATGTCCCTGAGCTTGGTCCACTGCCGTCTTCCATTCACGTTTGGGTATTTGTTCACCATTAAACCTCAGAACAGAAAATGTGATGCAGCAGGACTCCTTCTATGGCATGAGTCCTCTGCTGATTTGAGAGGTGGCAGTGGCAGGCAACGTGGAAAATACACTGGAATTTTACACTGAAACTGCTGTGGTCAGAAGTGCCTGCCAGGAGCATCATCATCTTTTCCTTGACCCTCTCTCTAGTTTCTGAAGATATAGCAGAAAATAATCTTCTTTGAAGATACTGGTAACAATTCCAGAAGACAAAACACATGCCACCAATGCACTGTGCTTCCAGATATTCTGGGTTTAATTCAGCCGCCGAATGAGCTGATTGATGCATTCACCTCGATAGCCAGGTAAGCCCACCTCCTTGAGGAAAAGCCCACTCTATTCTTGGTAGCATGTCGGGCCATTGAGAGGTGGAAAGGACGTAAGAACGCAGAGATGGCCTGGAAATTCTTCCCCGGAAAGGCAATTTCATGAATGAGGTCTTACAAGCAAATAACACCATACTTCCCCAGATGCTCCTCAATCACTGTGTTGTCCGTCAAAGGGATGGTTTTATTCTTGACCTTGGCTTGTCCACGTTTCAAGATGAGTTCCCGGACAGACTTCAGATTTGGAAATCCCCAGGTCACATAAGGTTCCACTATCCGCAGTGTCTTCATGGTCTGGGGGGTTACTCTGAAAAAGACACCACTGAAGATCTTCTTCAGGCGCAGCCTTGCAATGGTCCTCTGTACCAGTGAACTCACCCCATTAATCCTTTGGATGCGTACAATGAAGGCCAAGGAATGTTTATCTGGCACTTCTAAGCCATGAGGTTTCACTTCCAGGCGTCTGAGGCGCACCCTGTCACGCTGCTGCCGCCAGGAATCATGTAGGAACCACTCCAGTCGCTTAAACTTGAGCTTTTTTCCTTTATTCTCCTTCTTGTCCAAAAGCGCCTGCTTTGCTTGAGTGGCTTTAAGGGCCTGATAAGCCTTCCTCTTTTTCAGGAGATTTTCTGGAACCAAAGGGATCTTTTTTCTTTGCTCTTGCTCCGCCATGTTTCCCGAGCAGCGGCTACTGCTCAAGAATCCTTATTTTACTAAGGATTTCACTGGATCCTTATCAACTCACAAATCCTCTAAATCTTAATACTTGATTTTTAAACTCAAGGCCCATTATAAACAAATTTATATATGCCCCCAATTTAAGAAATCCAGTATCTTTAAGATCCCAAGGACTACCAGGGAATACAAAAAAGTATGTTTCAGAGTTCATTATATTTCAAACAAGAAGAAATTCACAGAGGCAATTCAAAACAAAGTCTCAGACTAAATCCAAAGTCAAAGACTCATAGCTTTATGAACCCAAGGATAGTGGTATTATTCACCACTCTCTGGATCCCCAGCACCCAGTACAGGCTTGACCACATAGTGGCTGTTGAATAAATATTTATTCAACAGAGCTGAAGGATAATGGAGTAGGTAATAAGAGAAAGGGAGGAAGGACCACCATATGACCTCAGGCAAGCACAGTGGCTTCCATTCAAGATCAGTTTACCTCTGATTCTAGGACGATGTGCAGAAAAGAGCTTACACAGAGAATAGGAGGTTATAAAAACATGGTTTGTCTACATTTAGACAATGATCTAACCCTGCCTTCATTTGATGGTCCATTCTACAGTCTGAAGAAAGTTGGAGGAGCACTTTCCAACTTTCTATAATAACAAGGCACTTTCCAACCTTCTATAATATAGGGCCTGGTACACAGTAAAGGTTTAATAAATGTTTGTTGAGAAAATGACCAAGTTGGATGCATCACTCAGCTTTGCCATTCTTGAAATGGAGAAGTTTCTATGCTATCTCTCCCAAATGAATGGGCAAGCATCCATGTGGAACAGACAGATAAGCTCAGTTAGGTGTTGAGAAATAGAAGGCCACATGGCTTCTCTGACCCACATGGCACAAATCAGTTTGTTTGTTTCTTTCTTTCCTTCTTTTCTTTTTTTTTTTTAAGATTTTTAAATTTATTTATTCATGAGAGACACACACACACACAGAGAGAGAGAGAGAGAGAGAGAGAGAGAGAGAGAGAGGCAGAGACATAGAGAGAGAAGCAGGCTCCATGCAGGGAGCTCGATGTGGGACTCAATCCCCGAACTCCAGGATCAGGACATGAGCCAAAGGCAGTCGCTTAAACGGTGAGCCACCAGGGCTGTCCTACAAATCAGTTTCTCAAGGGAGGATTCTTTTCTACTTAACCACATCAAATCTCTGGCCTTGGAATCTTCAGGTCCTCAAATCCTGAGTCACCAGGAGAGGAATCCACCTAGAGGAGACAAACCAGCTATGATGGTCAGTTGTCACTCAGCTGCTGATAAAGGAAGGCTACAAAAAGCCTCTAAAGGGAACCAACCATATGAATGGCAAAGAAACTAGAGGATTGCTCCAGTTTTAACAGTTACCTAGACCCAAAATGAGTATGGAGTGTATGTCAGCCTTCTAACCTGTATATATATCCTATATCTTATAGATCTCATCATTTACCTGCTTATAATCCTCCAATGGTTTCTCATTATAGAGCAATAAAACTCAAATAACATGCTACCACCTAAAGTTCCTGAATATTCTGGATCTTGTCCACTTCCATTTTTCTTTCCACTGCTCATCATGCCTCCTTTGCTCCAAGGACATGTCAAACTCTTTCCTATCCTAGCCCTTTGAGCTAGTTCAGATTCTGAGGTAGTGTTCTTCCCATAATTCGTTTCTTCTCATTCTTTAGTTCTTGACTCACATCTCACTTCCGCAACCGCCTTATCTAATGAAGCCTCCTATCCAGTTTATCTATTCATCTCTGCTATACCTTAAGGACAGAAACATTATCTGTCTTACTCACTGCTGTATCCCCAGCACCCAATCACTGTGCTTAGCAGGTGGTCTTATGTATCTATTGAGCTCTGATTGAGTGAAACAAAGCAATTATGGGACATGTAAGTCCTGTACCACAGACCCTGGTGACCACTCTTTCACATTCCTTCTCCTTCTCTACCTCCCCAAATCTAGTCTCTAACTTTCTTCCTAAATCCATGTCCACAACACACTTCACTAATAGATACCCTCTTTTCCACTGGACCCCAAACTCCTTGGTAGTGTCCTAGGCAGCTAAAACCAAAGAGCACTGGGAATATGGAAAACCTACTTTCTTGTTTCATCAGTACAGCATGTTCTAATTATAATACCAAATGGCTTATAGTTCCCTACACACACAATCTTTCCCATTGTTTTGTTTTGAATTTGACTGGAAAATTTATGTCTATAGAGACACTGTAGAAGAGAAATCTGGCAGATTTCTGATAGAGCTTTCCTGGTGCTCACTGGATCCAGGTATCCACTGGTTCCTGTGGCTTGAAGAAAGCCCCCCCCCCCCCGAATCCCCAGGTCAGATCAAGTTCTTTCTCCCCTTCTAAAGAACCCTATACAACTTCTACCTCATTTTAATAAAATATACTATTTCTGTAACCCTTCCCTCACACCAGACTAAGCTCTTCAGGGCATATGACCATTTCCTATTCAACTTATGTTTGTAAGCAGAATCCACAAGAGGTATACACGCTGCCTTCAATAGAATGAGCCTTCAGTTTCTCTAGAACAGTTCAGACACATGTCTCCACACCAATACATTCTCCAAGTCTTAATGAAAACATTTCTAGTTTGTTCTGCCTTTACTCCACCACTACTAGTCAAGGGGAGTAAAGTCAAGCCATCAATGGCATTCTCAGAGATTCCTCTTTGCCTAGGTTTTCCTGCCCCTGTGTTACTGGCATTTCCCTAAGCTCCCAGCATTACACAAAGGCCAGGAAGGCAGCCAAGAAGCTGGATGCAGCTCCCCACTGTGATGCCAGGCAGATGATGGCAAGGGCTAGATGCATCTGCATTTGCAGCTACCAAGAAGAACTGAGACACAAAGCTGAGCCAATCCTCAGAAGAGCAGAGGGGTGGGAAGCAGGAAATCCCTGTTCAGCTACCTACCTTTCATCTCTACTTTTCTGAGCTTGCTCCTCACTGGCAAATGGAAATTACCTTACAGGGTTTTAGTGACTTTAGTTAAGCACTGGTTCTCTAGCCTAGGAATGTAATTCTAAAACAAAGATCCACTTCTGAGACCTATCCCTACCTATCAGCCCCAATTGGAGTTTAGATGTGTTGAGGGCTGGGGAGAAAGAAGACTGAGAGAGAGGGGGAAAAATTTTTTTTTAAGCTTGAGGAAGTGAAAATAACCATAATCTTTCAGGTAGACCTGATTTAAAACTGCAGATTTTTAAAAACAATTTTATTAAGTAATCTCTACACCCAATGTGGGGCTCAAACCTATAACCCTGAGATCAAGTCACATGTTCTACCAATCCAGCCAGCCACACACCCCTAAAAATACAGATTCTTAAGACCCACAGAGAATCATTAAGGTCAAGCCACTTCTATGACGTTTCCCTCAAAGTTCAATTCTGGGTCATTGTACAGAAAAGCTCTTTTCATTCTTTTTGCTATTTAGTTTGAAAGAGCTACCCAAATCCTTGATTACTAGAAACTGGCAGAGTTAGGAGTGGGGGCTAAGGAATCTAAACAACAGGTGACAGAGGAAGCCTTGCTCTTCCACCAGGCTTTTTTTTGGGGAGTGGGGGTGAAAGAGGAATCCTGGTCTCAGGTGACAATCCTACCCCCAATTGTTTATAAGTCAACCCTACCCCCAATGTGGGGCTCAAACTCACAATTCCCGGGATCAAGAACTGAGCCAGCCAGGTACCCCTTCAACTGACATTCTAATCATTACTTTTGGCTAAGAGGCTCTGTACCGTTGAGATCCGAAAACTAGATGCATCATCAAGCAGTTTGAAGCTATGGCTGTGGTTCTCACTCAGCCCGATGAAATACTGGTAAGAGAAACTGTGCGTAGGGGAGGATCTTTCTTAAATAGAAAGCAAACAGCACCCATGTGAATGGGTCTGGAGGCAAATATAACACCGGCCTCCCAATCAACCTCTTGGTGCTTCACAAGAGGCCAAAGTGTTTCATACCAGCTAAAATTTTGGGAAGAACTCTACAGGAGTGGTGTAAGCTATGAGAAATTGGCTAAGGCCTCTCATTAAAACCGGTTCCTATTACCCAGAGGTGTGTAGTTCAGTTAGTTCACAGAGACAATGAGCACCAGCAGGGTCCTACCAGCATCTATTGTGCAGTGTCTCCTCTACTATGCCTCCACTGACAAGAGTCTTCCAGATTCATGCAAGAGCTATAGCTCAAAGGAGCAGGTGACTCAGTCCAGTAGCCCAAATTAGTGGGACAAAAGTTCAAGTCTGCACAAACAAAGAGGACCAACACCTGCTTCACACTCCTTTTCTAGTGCTGGATCATTGTAAACATACACCGGAGTTACTGAATGTGTACACATAAAGGTAGTGATGTTGGGAAGAGTTGAAACTGGGCCAAAACCCCAAAAATGGCCAAACCGCATTTTATACAAACTAAATGTTACTTTCCATGAACTCGAATTTCATTCAAGCTTCAACTCTCTCTGCTAAGGTCTGGGTTTAGGATTACACCACACACATCGACCACATTAAAAACAAGAAGGAAACAAGTCACAAGTTCCTTTATTTAATACACAGACTCTTCTCACCTCCCTCGACTAGGTTCCTAACATGTGATTAGGGGACCTAACCCTAGCTTTTCCCTTCAGACCAGGCAACCTACAGCCCAGAGGAGCAAAGGAAGACGGACTACTGTGGCGTTTCAGGGTGTCAGTCACTTTTTAGCTGTTAAGTCTGCAAAATGGAAATAGGAAAACAATAGTACGGGCCCTCCGGCCCCAAGGACGCATACTTGAGATAATTACGCACAGGAGCGCAGGTCTACCCTTGAGTAAGTGTTTGGGGCGTGTCGGCCATTGTTGTTATTATTACTACTGTACCACTGCCCCAGGAGGAGCCCTGCTGAGGCCTGAGGCGAGGGCGTCAAGGCCAGGACGAGAGCCACACTTGAGGGTCTGGCCAGTAGCAGCGGGTAACTTAGTGCCTGGGGCCCAAAGAGCCGAGAGGACGGAGGAGGCGACGAGCTGCAGGCGCAGGGGAATAAGGGGCAGAGGTCAGAGGCAAGAAGCGCCTTGAGGGAAATGAGAAGCAGAGTAAGGTCCAGAAGCAGGACCCACACTCACCCAGCGTGAATTCCCATTGCTCATTCCCCAGAGAGCGCTCGGGCACCACCTCCAGATCCAGCATTGGTTCAGCTCGCCGGGCCGGGGCGGCCTCCCTGCAGCAGCGCAGACAGCACCCAAGCTGGGGAGACAAAGCAGCAACTGACCCGCCGTCCCCGCGGGCGCAGCTCTCCACCTAGTCCTCGGCTGCCCGCGGCACCAGCCCAACACCACACCTCAGGTCAGCGGGGCTCAGCCCAGCTCACCTCACCGGCAGCAGCCGCGGCGGCAGGGGCAGCGGCGACAGCCGGAGCGTCTGCAGCAAAACTGGCGTGCGGGGCCGTAAAGCGTGGCTGGGGCGGGGCAAGGCGGGGTTTCAGTCTCGGGGGAGGAGCCCAAGGCGGGGTCGCGCACGCGCACAGTGCTGTGGAAGGCGGGGCGAAGGCTGAGCGAAGCCCGACAGTAGCGCCGGGCCGGGTGCGCGCTTGCGGAGCCGGGGGCGCGTGCTCCGTGACCCACATCCGCACGCCACACTGCACACACTTAAACGTCTACACAAGGATGTGCACACCACGCAACTCACAAACGTGACGTGGTTATACAGCATCCGTCTGCCTTCTACACCTGTGTCCCACTCACGTTCACGGGGCGCCAAGGCGAGTTCCGAGGGTGCAACCTGAGGCCCAGCGGGGAGCGGGGGCAGCGACTTCCAAGGGAGTGCGTTACGTGCCCGAGTGTTTGCTTGGGGGCAGGGAGCAGTGGGAGAGGAATAGCTAGACTGGGGAGCAGCGGGGCGAGACCTCCGCTGACCTAGTCCAGAGGTGTACAGCCCCTTGGGGCCGGGATCCCGAGGTCGTGGGCGGAGCTCAGCCTCAAGCCAACGCTGGATGCTCTTGCCCAAACCTCTGGGCCCCTTTGTGCCTCATTCTCCTCCTTTACGGGTTGGAAAAGGGGGTCCTCTGGCCTGTTCAGCCTGAGCTTTTGGCTCATGACCTGAGGCCCTTAAAAACTAAAAGGCAAACAGACCTCTTTGAGAGCCAAGCCTTCAAGGAAGCCGACTGGATTTTCACACCACCCTGAGACGTCAGCTTGTACCTCATTTTACAAGCGAAGAAGAAGGCCTAGAGCTGTAAAAGCCTTGCTGTCCTAGGTGTTAGAACCCAAGTTCTTTCTATGACACTGCCCTTCTAGGAAGGATTTTAGCAGGGGAGAGAATGACATGCTAAAGTCTCAAATGGTTTGGTAGGAATGTAACTTGGGAGGCTACATCAAAACTTGAAGTTACAGCTTTTTGGCATTAAAACAACATGGAGGGATCCCTGGATGGCTCAGCGGTTGGGCGTCTGCCTTCGACCCAGGGCGTGATCCTGGAGACCAGGATAGAGCCCCATGTCCGGCTCCTTGCATGGAGCCTGCTTCTCCCTCTGCCTGTGTCTCTGGCTCTGTCTCTCTGTGTCTCTAATGAATACAATTTTTAAATCATAAAAAAAATAAAAACATGGAGAAGGATGCCCATTGCTGCATCACACGCCAAAACAATAGACTCAAGTCACTGAGATGTCCATCAGTAGGGAAGTGGGAACTAAACTGTGATATATATAATAGAAAATGTTAAAAAAAACGAAATATATCCCTGTATGCTGATGTGGAAGGAGCACTACAGAAAAAAGCCAGGTGTCAACTGTATAGTATGTAAAAACAGAAATAAAAGAAACACTGTCCATACCAAAAAAAAAAAAAAACAACAACAACACCTTTTCGGAAAGATAAACAAAAAATTATCAACCTAATACAGGGAGCGGGGCAGGGATAAGGTGGACATTTACTTCTTACTATGCATGGCAAGCATTAAAGATGTGGATAGGTTAGGCTATATGTGAATGAGATAGGTTTAGGATAGGTTAGTTGGGCAGCTGGCCTAAATGGCATGGGAGTAGACCTAGAAAGAAACTTCTGGCATTGATGAGGAGTAATCTTAGTTGATCTAAAATGTTTGAATTGAACTCAAATCCAACCAGATTAGGTAGAACTAGTTCTTATATTAAAAAAAAAAAAAGAAAAAACCCTTGGAGGGATTTATTTCTGGTGAACAAAGAGGTTGGGGCAGGTCCAGTGGAGGTGTGGGAGAAGAAAGACAAAGCCACACTGGATAACAACATGAAAAGGACTTTTAGTCTGAAAGATCCAAGTAGCAGGAAGAACAGGGGTGGGAAAGCACCTAAGAAATTCTCTATTGGGGGGCGTGCCTGGATGGCTCAGTGGGTTGAGTGGCTGACTTGATTTCAGCTCAGGCCATGATCTTGGGGTCATGAGATTGAACCCTGCATCAACCTCTACACTCAGCATATAGTCTGCTGGAGATTCTTTCCCTTTCCCTCTGTCCCTCCTCTTGCTCACATTGTTCTCTTTCTAAATAAGTAAATAAATAAATAAATAATAAATAAATAAATAAAGTAAGTAAGTAAGTAAATAAAATCTGAAAGAAAGAAATAAAAAAACAAGTTCCCTACTGGGATAATAGGCAGATAGGTGTGAACAGTGTCAGTCAACAACAAATGGTTATCTTTGCTCATTGTGTTATCATCAAACTTTTGGCTTAAGTGTAGTCCACCCAGGTTTTTGTCAGGGGTGGGAGTGATAGTTCTGGGATGGTGGTCTGGGAAGAGACCGTTGTCCAGAGCCTGGTATACTGTACAGAAGTAGGAAGTGCCTCAGGGGTATAGACCAATGTGGGAGAATGTCAGCAACTGCCATTCCAGTAACAGGATGAGGATGTTCAGAAACATTGAACTGGCTACTGGTGGACCACTAAAAGTGTATTCAGGGGCACAGGTCATATCTCAGCAGTTAAAACTAGACATGCAGGGACTGTCTCAGGTTAGAGTATAGGGGTGTGAAAATTAATAAAAGGAAACTTATTTAGGGACACCTGGGTGGCTCAGTTTAGCAACTGACTTGGTTTTGGCTCAGGTCCTAATCTCAGGGTCTTGGGACCAAGCCCCACCTCAGGCTCGGTGCCCAGATTCTGCTTAAGATTCTCTCCCCCTCTCTATGCCCCTCCTCCCCCTTCTTAAATAAAATTAAATAAATAAATAAAATCTTATTAAAAAAAAAAAACGCCAGGAAACTCTAGAATGGAAGCAGGAGGCCAGTAGGGGGAGCTCTCACACCCCACTCCTGGTGATCAACTGTAGACCCAATAGAACCAGAGGTACCTTGTAAATCCGTATTATTTTTACTGACTTGCCAGGTGGAAGAAAGGTTTCCTCCTCTGTGGGCAACAGCGCAGCCAATGAAAAACCACTGTAGTTTGAACTCCCATTTTACTCCAATTGACCTTTTGTTTATAATAGCTTCCCTGTTTCCTATGTAAGAACTCTCCTCTCCTTTATTCTAGGGGTTTATTTATGGCTCTGCTGTATGCTGTAGTTTGTCCCAGATTAAAATACTCTTTTTTTAAAAAAAGATTTTATTTATTTATTCATGACAGACAGGGAGAGAGAGAGAGGCAGAGACACAGGCAGAGGGAGAAGCAGGCTCCATGCCGGGAGCCCAACGCCGGACTCGACCCTGGGTCTCCAGGATCACACCCCGGGCTGAAGGTGAACCACTGGGCCACCGGGGCTGCCCAAAAATTCTCTATTCTTGAACAAACCCATTTTTGCTGATAAAAATAACTGGCAGACTTATTTTGAAGGTTAACATTGGTTAAACACAAGGACTGGAATTTTTTTTTAAGATTTTATTTATTTATTCATGAGAATACACAGAGAAGAGAGAGGAGGGGGGAGAGACACAGGAAGAGGGAGATGCAGGCTCCATGCAGGGAGCTCCACGTGGGATTCGATCCCAGGTCTCCAGGATTACTCCCCGGGCTGAAGGCGGCGCTAAACTGCTGAGCCACCCAGGCTGCCCAGGACTGGAAGTTTGAATCCTAGTTCTGCCATATAATGATTTTGTGCTTTGGGTAAATTACTATGTCTTAGTTTTATTTGTAAAATGATCATACTTCACAGATTTGTTAGCACTTATGAGTGTCTGACTTACAGGTAAATGGTTTATGTGGAACTAAATTTTTTTTAAAAAATATTTTATTTATTTGAGAGAGAGAGAGGAGAGAGCACAAGCAGGGGAGTGGCAGGCAGAGGGAGAGGGAGAAACAGGCTCCCCGCTGAGCAGGGAGCCCAATGCCCTGCTCAATCCCAGAACCCTGGAATCATGACCCGAGCAGAAGGCAGACACCTAACCTACTGACCTACCCAGGCGCCCCCTAAAATGTTTTTAAAAATCTAATAGTGACAGAATTGATGGAATCCTTTGACAAGACCTATATACTGAATGTGGAGATGAAGGAGAAAAGGAGTAAAGAATAAAAACAGGTTTCTAGCTTTGGGTAGCTGGATGGAAGGTGGTGTTCCTCAGGACAAAGGCTGGGGGAACTGGCAATGGAGGGCCAGAAGGATGGCAAGCCTATTAAAATGGTCACATGTGATAGCTTAGAAAGCGGAAAAAGTACACATTTGAAGGTGAAAAGCTTAGAAAACAAAATCTTAGTACCATGGTTACATTGTATTTGTCAAGAATGGACTGGGGAGCCCCTCCCAATCAGCCTTACAAAGGACACTCCTCCTCTCTCAGGGTAGAAGGCCCTCAGTCTCTAAACAGCCCCCACCCCCGTGACATTTCATAATTGTTCGTGCAGTAACTTTATTCTCCCCTTTTTTTGAGTGGAAGTGTTTCCTGCAGTTTTCCTGTCCTATTCTACCATTGTAGCCCTGTTAAGGGCAGATCGTGACATATCCCAAGATTTTACCTCAATGCCTAGAACTTTTAGGCTGTCTCCTATAGTAGATAGATTTTCTTGATAAAGGGAGGGTAAAATTAAATAATAACTGAGAGGGTGGCCTATGATAGTCATTAACGCTATGGACAAATATTCTCTTTCCCAAGCGAAAGGTAAGATTGCGGTTTCCAGGGGTGCCTGGGTGGCTCAGGGGTCGAGCGTCTGCCTTTGGCTCAGGTCGTGATCCCAAGGTCCTGGGATCAAGTTCTGCATCAGGAACCCGCAGGGTGCCTGCTTCTTCCTCTGCTTGTGTCTCTGCCTTTCTCTCTGTGTTTCTCAGGAATAAATGGATAAAATCTTAAAAAAAAAAAGAAAAGAAAAAGATTGTGATTCCCAGTCAGGTGAAGTTGGGCATAGCCCTGTGATTTGCTAGGTCCAATGATATGTAAACAGAAGTCACATGTGCCAAATTCCCATGAGTTTTAAAAGCTAGTGTCCCTTTCATTAAACTGTCTTCTTGGCCCTGCTCCATAGTTGGCTATGTTCAGTGACTGCTCTGTCTGCACAGGCCAACTAGTGATTGGTAGTAGCAAGTTAAGTAAGAGATAAATCCTTTAAGTCAATGAACTTTTTTAAAAAATTTTTATTTATTTATGATAATAAATCTCTCACACAGAGAGAGAGAGAGGCAGAGACATAGACAGAGGAAGAAGCAGGCTCCATGCACCAGGAGCCCGATGTGGGATTTGATCCCAGGTCTCCAGGATCGCACCCTGGGCCAAAGGCAGGCGCTAAACCGCTGCGCCACCCAGGGATCCCTAAGTCAATGAACTTTTAAGAATTTGAAGGTGATACAACCAGCCTGATAAGAAAAACCAGGAAAATCAGTTATACTTTCTATACTTTTTTCCAGGATCGAGTCCCACATTGGGCTCCTCCCAGGGAGCCTACTTTTTCCTGTCTGTGTCTCTGCCTCTCTCTGTGTCTGTCTCATGAACAAATAAATAAAATCTTTTTTTAAAAAAATGCCTCAAGGAAGCCTTTTTTGACCACCTAGACTGGGTTAAATATACAACGTAATAATCAGTACTTCTAGTATAACTTAAACATTACTGCTTTTGGTCAGTTTTGAGCTACACTGTGGATTCTCCGAGGGCAGGAACCGTATATTTTGGGCAGTGGATATACATCCCCCCCTCCCTCAAATAATCCTAGGGGGTAATCACTTTGCTTTTTTTTTTTTTAAAGATTTTATTTATTCCTGAGAGACAGAGAGAGAGAGAAAGAGAGGCAGAGATCCAAGCAGAGGGAGAACCAGGCTCCATGCAGGGAGCCCAATGTGGGACTCGATCCGGGGACTCCAGGATCACACCCTGGGCCGAAGGCAGGCGCTAAACCACTGACCACCCAGGGATCCCTGCTTTTTTTTTTTTTTTAAAGATTTTATTTATATATTCATGAGAGATACACAGAAGCAGAGACATAATCAGAAGGAGAAGCAGGCTCCCTGTGGGGAACCCGATGTGGTACTCCATCCCAGGACCCTGGGATCACACCCTGAGCCAAAGGCTCAACCATTGAGCCACCCAGGCACTACCATACTTTGCTTTAATATTTTTTAAAAACCAGTAAGTTGCAATATTTTTTTTTTTAAGATTTATTTGAGAGAGAGCGAGCAAGCAGGAAGAAGGGGCTGTGGGAGAGAGAAGCCGACTCTACACTAAGCACAGTGCCTGACGTGGGGCTCAATACCAGGACTCTAAGGTCATGGCTTGAAGTGAATTAAGAGTTGGAATTTTAACTAACTGAGCCAGCCACCCAGGCTTTTTTTTTAAACTGATTTTTCCTTTTGGTTGTATGATCTATGTCCTTTGCTCACTTATAATCTTTATATTGATATGAGCCAATATATGCAATTAAAAATTTTCTAGTAGCTACATTCAAAACAAGATAAAATTAATTTTAGTATATTTAGCTCAATATATCAAATATCAATATAATCCAGTATATGAAATTATCATTTATATGTAACCAAAAATTAGTGAGATATCTTCTTACTAGATTTTTGATATCTGGTAAGTATTTTACACTAGCAGTATATATCAGTTAAGGCACTAAGCTTTCAGAGGCTTAAGTGAAATAGTCCTCCAGAACAAAGCTTTAAGAAAAAAATATTTAGGGGTGCCTTGGTGGCTCAGCTGGTTAAGTATCTGCCCTTGGCTCAGGTCATGATCCTGGGGTCCTGGGATCAGGCTCCCTGCTCAGTGGGGAGTCTGCTTCTTCCTCTCCCCTGCTCGTGTTTACTCTTTCTCTCTCTCAAATACATAAATAAAATCTCAAAGAAACAAAAAAACTTAAGATATTTAATACTGCATATTTTAAATTTAAATACAAAATTAAAAAATTCAGATCCAGTAGTTCCAGCTACAAGATCAACTATCAAGGCCTTAGCTCTCCTTCTGCTTAAAACCCCTTCCCTCAGGGGCACCTGGGTGGTTCAGTGGTGGAGCATCTGCCTTTGGCTCAGGTCATGATCCTGAGGTCCTGGGATTGAGTCCTGTGCATCAGGCTCCCCCAGGGAGCCTGCTTCTCTGTCTCTCTTAAATAAATAAATAAAATCTTAAAACAACAACAAAACACCTTCCTCAGAACTTTTCCTGATTGGCTCACCTGTTATTTAGGTCCCAGTAAAAATGTTGCTTCTTGCCACATCTTCCCTAATTCTGCCTTCATTTGATCTAATCATTTGTCCCTTGGTGCTATTTTAGTTAATTCACAGCCATCTATCACTTCACCACTTATTAATTGTTCATCTTTCCCGGAAGATGTAAACTTCACTTGGAGAGGAACTTTGCCCATCCATTAATCGCTAGAAAGCTGGCTGGCACATAGTTGGCTTACATTAAATACTTGTCAAATAAAAAAAAATTAAAAAAATCAGAGATGGCCTGGGTGGCTCAGTCAGTTAAGCATCTGCCTTCGGCTCAGGTCATGATCCTAGGGTCCTGGAACTGACTCTGGAGTCAAGCTCCTGCTCAGCGGGGAGCCTGCTTCTCCCTCTCTCCCTTTGCCCCCCATTCATGCTAGCTCTTCTCAAACAAAATCTTAAAAAAAATGAAAGTTTTTAAAAATTAAAAAGTCAGTTTCTTGGTTATACTAGCCACATTTCAAGTGTTTGATACCCAAACATGGCTAGTGACTACCATTTGTGAGGCATCATGGATGTAGATTATCTTCTCTAATAAAAAATTTCCCCTGATATCTTATCTACTCACATTTCCTAATGTTTCTGAAACCTAAGTTGCTTGTTCTTTTTTTTTTTTTTTTTTTTATAGCGATTGACCACAAGCATGGCAGGGAGTTGTGGGGGTGGTCGGGGCAGAGAAGGAGAGAATCCCAAGCAGGCTTCACATTCAGCGCTGAGCACAACATGAGGCTCAATCCCATAACCCTGAGATGGTGACCTGAGCTGAAATCAAGAGTCAGATGCTCAACCAACTGGGCGTCCTGCCACCCAGGCACCCCAAAGTTGCTTATATTATTCTAACCAAAAGTTGAGATTTAACTGAGGCAGTGACTTTTAAAAGTATCCTGTATCAAGAAGAACCAAGGGATCCCTGGGCAGGCACAGCGGTTTGGCGCCTGCCTTTGGCCCAGGGCGTGATCCTGGAGACCCGGGATCGAGTCCCACGTCGGGCTCCCGGTGCATGAAGCCTGCTTCTCCCTCTGCCTGTCTGTCTCTCTCTCTCTCTGTGACTATCATTAAAAAAAAAAAAAAAAAAAAAAAAAAGCTACGATTTCACTCATGATCCTACTCTACAATTTTAATTTTCTGGCCTTGACCTATTTTTGAAATGTCATATATGTACATGTAGTGGTGCTATAAGAAAGAATTGATGCTATCTAGGGGTAATCATGCCCTGAAATCTGCCCACAAAAGACAAATATTTGGGAGAGCAAAACACCGATGTTGTCTTGTAAATACACACATAGATGTGCCAGTGAGCTGTGCTGGTTTTAAAAATACGTCCACAAACCCTTTGCCACACCACCCTTGAAGAGATGAAGCTTGGGGATCTCTGGGTGGCTAAGCGGTTTAGCGCCTTCCTTTGGCCCAGGGCGTGATCCTTTGGCCCAGGGCGTGATCCTGGAGTCCCAGGATCGAGTCTCACATTGGGCTCCCTGCATGGAGCCTGCTTCTCCCTCTGCTTGTGTCTCTGCTTCTCTCTCTCTCTCTCTCTATGTCTCTCATGATAATAAACAAAATCTTTAAAAAAAAAAAAAGAGATGAAGCTTAATACTCCTCCATTTCAGTGGGCCTGACCCAGTGACTCATTTCTAACATAGAATATGGCACCCCAAGATGAGGTTATTTCTTAAAAGATTTTATTTATTTGAGGGATGGAGAGCACAAGCAGGGGAAGAAGGAGAGGGAGAAGCAGAATCCCTGCTGAGCATGGAGCCCAACAGGCTCCAACCCAAGCTGAAGTCCGATGTTCATCCAACTGAGACACCCCTCACCCCAAGATTAGGTTATTAAAAAGACTGTGGCTTCCATCTTGAATCACTAGTTCTAGGGAAACCCAACTGCTAAGCTGTGAGCTGCCGTATGGAGACACCCACAGGGCAAGAAGGTGAGGTCTCCATTCCAAAACCTAACAAGAAATCAAGGGCTTTCTTCACCCAATGGTCTCTGAAAAACTGAGGCCAGTCAATGACCAATTGAGTGGGCTGGGAAGAGGATCTTTCAGCCACAGTCAAGCCTTGAGAGGACTATAGCATGGGCTGATAGCCTGACTCTAACCTCAGAAGGGACCTTGGACCAGACCACTGAACTTAACTTCTTCCAGATTTCTGATCCACAGAAGCTGTGAGATGATGTTTATTGTTTTAGGCTGCTAGGTTTTGGAGCAGTGTGTTATGAAGTAATGGATAATTCATACAAAGGCTTATAGTTTGAAAAAGCTCCTCTTCACCAAATGAGGCAAAGATCAATTAAGATATTTGTTTTCTGGGATCCCTGGATGGCGCAGCGGTTTAGCGCCTGCCTTTGGCCTAGGGCGCGATCCTGGAGACCCGGGATCGAATCCCATGTCGGGCTCCCGGTGCATGGAGCTTGCTTCTCCCTCTCCCTATGTCTCTGCCTCTCTCTCTCTCTCTGTGACTGTCATAAGTAAATTAAAAAAAAAAAAATCCTGGGGCTTATTTAAAAAAAAAAAGATATTTGTTTTCTTAAGTAGCCCCAAACTACCATATCCAAATACCTGTTTCTAGAGATGATATTTACTAAAATGCCAGCATGATGCTACTGCTGAAACAACTTTTGAAATTAACCCTCAGTATGAATCTTACTCATTGGAATTTTGCTTACTGGTGCCAATTCACCATTAGTATTTGTTATTTGCAGTACATCTGGTGGTGAATAAGTAAAGTTTTTCATCATGCACCAAGCTTAAGGCATGTTTCTTTTCTTTTTTTTTTAATTTTTTATTTATTTATGATAGTCACAGAGAGAGAGAGAGAGAGAGAGAGGCAGAGACACAGGCAGAGGGAGAAGCAGGCTCCATGCACTGGGAGCCCGATGTGGGATTCGATCCCGGGTCTCCAGGATCGCGCCCTGGGCCAAAGGCAGGCGCCAAACCGCTGCGCCACCCAGGGATCCCCCTTAAGGCATGTTTCTAAAGTAAAAGACTGGTACAGGAAAAGTGCCAAGAAAAATCCTGTTTTTATTTTTATTTTTTTTAAGATTTACTTATTTTACAGAGAAAGCATGAGCAAGATGGGCAGGAGAGGGAGAGTCCCAAGCTGACTGTGCTGAGCATGTAGTCCTGCTCATGGCTCAATCTCACAACCCTAACAGCATACCCTGAGCTGAAACCAAGAGTGGGACAGACGCTCAACCTACTGCACTATCCAAGAGCCCCAAATCCTAAGTATGTTCGATAGAATACGCACAATCAAATTAAGTACGTAGTCCTAAAATGACTACCTTGAATAATGGCACTAGTTTGAATACGTAATTTCTGGAATTCTTCCTCCCCTGCAAGGTCAGTACTTTATAGCTGTAGCTCATACGATGGGTATAGCAGACCAGATTTTTAGGAAACCATAACATACATTGGGAAGTTATTATTTGTGATATTTACATTACATTTTCTTTGGTATCAGCAGAAATGACCACTAGATGTCACTGTGTGTTTCTTTTTTAATTAAAAGAAAAAAAAAGAAAGAACATTTTGGAAACAACGAAGTCAATTTTCACGTCATAATAAGCACCAAAGCAGAAATTGCTGGGTTAGGTCAATGAAGAACAAAGATCTTTTTTTCACTACACAGAAGTTTATTGTGAAAGTAAATGAAACATACAAACATACAGTATGGCTAATGGTGGCAAAAGCAATCTGATAGCTTAAGGCAAGTTTTAATGGAGATGAATTTAGAAAAGATGATGCAATGATGTAATTTTGTTTAAATACAGATTATGGAAAAATATCAAATTGCATCAATAACTTAATAAGAGTTTTCAAAGCCTGCACTATTGGAGAAAAGGGGCTCATGATCTTAATGCCAGCATTAAGATAGACAGAAGCAGCACTGTGCTGAATGACAGGAAAAATCGAGTATTTACAGAAGGATGGCAAAATGAACATTTAATAACATTTGATCTTAGTTATTGGTGGAATGAAAGCCCTTAGCTAGAAGTAATAGAGAAAAAAAATGTACCATCATTGTGTTATTAAAAAAATTAAGTGCAGAAGTCAAAAACCAAGGAGCTCTGTGATAAAATAACCTTAAAACACTTTAAGGGCCACTTAAAAGGCAATTGCCTTAGAGGAAATTAGGGCACTGAGTGTGTAAACATGTGAGCTGCACAACACTAAATACCAACCAAATTCATTCATAGTACTTAGTTACACAAGATCAGCATGGTCTTTTATGATGCATTATTGTTCATAACAATTTAAACACACTCTTTACCATGCATGACTTCAAATATATAACAAATATTTTTATTCTGAGATACAGGATGTGTCTATGAATTATAAGACCTATATACAATGAAAGTCACACCTCCCTCACAGTCAAGTATTTGTGTGTGTGTTTTAAATGCAATGACCTTATTCAGACTTCAGTTCCTTTTCTGAATTGACCATGTCAGTTTTTCAAACTCTTTAAAATAATGCCATTCTATTATGATAAAATACATTTTTGCAAAAATTCAGAAATGTAGTAACATTCAATGAATGTGACCATGAAAAATATTTGTAAGGAGGTGCCAAATGACTTAGCACTTTTTTTCCAGTCTTGTATTAAAAAAAAAAGTTGCCTTCTATTTGACAATGAGCCTATTTAAAAAATATTCTTATACTAATTCATCTCAAAAGGTTCTTTAATAGTCCTTTTGGAAAATACCATATATATAACCTGTGAGTTTTTTCCCAGAATAATTAATGAAGAAAATGTACCTCTGCACAGATGAACATTTTCTAAGACTAATCTTTCGTTACCCAGCAATGTTTTTACAAAAGCATGCATTATAAAATACACATAAAAGCAGCTATCTTAAACATGATTTTAATACAATATTACCTTGGTAGCTGATTCATCACTGTCTCCAGTTTAATATGCTGTTACATACATGAAGAAGCTCCAGTATCCCTTTTCTGACTTAAAAAAAAAAAAAAATCCCTGAATAAAACAGAAGCCAGCCTGCGACTTCTTTAGGCATTTCAGTAGAGTATTATTACCACCTATGGAGAATATCTCCACACAAACTCATGTTTACAGAACAGAATGTAAAACAGATTTGGGGCAGATTAGTTAACACCAATTAAAAAAATTTTATGTTTAAGGAAGAAAGAAAAAGGAGCTGATCATCAACATTTAAAAGGATACTGCAACTTTAACAACTGTAAACTTTGTGTTAAAGGCTGTGGCAGACAGCTCTATGCTACTAGGTTTTTAGCTTGTAAATAATGCAAACACATCAGCAGTTTAAAAATGCCATAAACTATAAAAACACAGAAATAAAACAAATAACCAAGAATGTCTATCTAAAATGAAGCTATGTAACCAACACATCTAAAATTCAAAAATAATTAGAACAACTGATTAGGGAAAAAAACCCTCTGATAAAATTTAAATTTCTTGACTTGTTCTTAAATGACATAAACTTTTAAATTAAAATGGAGGAAAAAAAGAGCTTTACAAAAAAGTGGATAGTTTCAACTCACTAAAATAATGCCAACAAGGTAAGCTTGCATAGAAAAAAATTTCAAATTACTGGCTACATGCATACAAAATTAGAAATGCAGGTATTATATAATCATAGTGCAAAACCATGGCAGTTTGTGATGTCTTGTTACTGCCTAAGGTTGAGAAATAGACCGTAGTACCTCCAGTTATCACAGTTTCTGGTCTTTTAATGATTATTTCTGCCAACTAGAAACAATGTATATATGTAAAGATGGGTGGGCACATCTGCTGTGCTGCTAATTAACGAAGTTTGAGGTCATCACCACCACCTAAATTGGAACCAGGACTAGGGTCTTGTTGTCTTCTTGCCTGCAATGACAAAGTCATAATTGGGAGTCAAAACATATTTTGAAAATCAAAGTGCTAGATAAATAACGTATAAGACACAGCATCTTAAGAGTTTACAACTAAAAGGTTTTCAGCCAATATCTCCATATGTAAGAGGAAAAAGAACAATTTAAATTACATATTAAATATTTTGCTGGGCACCTGGGTGGCTCAATTGGTTAAGGGTCTGCTTTCGGCTCAGGTCATGATTCCAGGTACTGAGATCGAGGCCCGCATCAGGCTCCCTGCTCAGTGGGGAGTCTGCTTCTCTCTTTCCTTCTGCGCCTCTGCCACTCCCCCTACTTATGCTCTCTCTCTCACTCTATCATATAAATAAAATCTTTAAAACATATTTTTCTAAAATATATATATACATATTTTGCTGAAGTTTCCATAAAAGCCAAGAATAAAAAACTCATTATATTCAAAACAGCATTATCAAAATACATACTATATATAAAAGAACAGCAAATCTACATTTATAGTTTTTGGACTACAGGATTAAACACATCCTCCAGTCACCTTACAATCAAACGTTTTCTTTTAATAATAGCTCACATTTACTGAGTACCAACTATATGCTGGGCATTGTTCTAAGCACTTTCCATGAATGAACTAATTAAAACGCTGTCAGCAACCTTAAAACATATGTACTACTGTTTATTTTACATAGTCACACAGAAGTATATAGTCTACTAATTGATTGAAAAATGTAGTAGTGAATTTCATCTTACAGAATGTCATCTCTGCCAAACAAGTTTTCACTAAAAATCTCTACTTCATGTAATAAAATCATTACTATGAATAAAGTATTATCTCAAAAGCAAAAATGAATGTTCTCAGAGCTTCCACCAAGAACCACCACCTCAGGGATGCCACCATCCAAGAGCAAGAATAATAAACAGAATCTTAACTGCTTAGAAAAGACCAGGTTCTATTTCTGCAATGTAGAAATAATGGACATGACTGTACTTTACAAATACCTTTATTTTTTTTAAATTTTTATTTATTTATTTATGATAGTCACAGAGAGAGAGAGAGGCAGAGACACAGGCAGAGGGAGAAGCAGGCTCCATGCACCGGGAGCCCGATGTGGGATTCGATCCCGGATCTCCAGGATCGCGCCCTGGGCCAAAGGCAGGCGCCAAACCGCTGCGCCACCCAGGGATCCCTACAAATACTTTTATACGATTGCATAAATATGGAGGGAAAAAAAAGACCTGGAGTACAAAATGAAAATTTGTTATTTAACAAGTCCCAATTCTTTTTTTTTTTTTAAGATTTAATTTATTTATAAGAGCATGAGCATGAGCCCGACATGGGGCTCAATCCCATGACTCTGGGATCATGACCTGCTGAAGGCAGATGCCCAAAAGATTGAGCCACCCAGGTGCCCCAAGAAGTGCAATTCTTAAAAAACAAACAAACCCCCCTCCCAAAAACCCAAATGCAATTTTTTTTTAAAGATTTTATTTATTTACTCATGAGAGAGAGAGAGAAAGAGAGAAGCAGAGACACAGGCAGAGGGAGAAGCAGGCTCCATGCAGGGAGCCCGACGTGGGACTCAATCCCAGGTCCCCAGGATCAGGCCCTGGGCCAAAGGTGGCGCTAAACCGCTGAGCTACCTGGGCTGCCCCACATTTATTTATTAAGAATTGCATTTGGGGGCTTCTCTCTCTCTCTCTGATGAATAAATAAAATCTTTTAAATAAACAAATAAAACAAATAAATGTGGATAAAATATCTAAAAAAGATGCAAAACTGGGGGAAAAATTATAGTCCTAATCCACTTACATACCCAGAAGTAGTTTTACAACAATATTAATAACTAAGAGGTTTGAGAATTATAAACACTGAGGCTTTCAAGTTTCACTTTAGAATAAACATTTCTAGTTAAACTACTGATGGCAAATTCCTTAATAGGGAATATCTAACAACTAACGGGTCCTGTGTGACACTCTGCTACATAAAGTTTTTAATGTAAACTAGTGCCCCTTTGGTCACTAATACATACAGTATTAACTCTCAGTCTCTTTCACAAATTCCAATGCATGTTTCTTCCATAAGCTTTCTTTAGTAACTGTAAATGTGAGTTGAGCACAAGCATCTGATTGTATACAGAACCTGATTCCTTCAGCAATGATTTTCCTAGGTTAGACAATGGTGAGTCCGTTTTACCAGTAGTTCAGGCAAAAAAGCTTGAGGTCACCCTAATATCTCCTTCTTGTACACTCCATGATAGGCTCTGACAGCCCTCCATTGACTATGTCTTTTTTTTTTTTTTCATTGACTATATCCTGAATCTATTTCTGGCTGCCTCTACCCCTCTTATCCTAGTCCATGCCACCACCATTCTTCATCTAGCTCTTGTCTGTAGTCACTTCTGATACATACCAGTAATTGAGACCACCCTGAAATTACCTGTGCAATCTTTAGCTAATGGAATCATGCATTATAATCACCAATTGATTCTTCATTGTCTGTGTCAGTTTTTGGAAACAAATCTACCCCAAAATTGAACATACTGGTTTCACTTCTTAAGATCTAACACAGTTGTTACAGAAAGAGCATTGTAGACCTTCAAAGAAACATCTCAACAAGTCACACCTGCACTGCATGATCAAGTTTAGTCAGAAGCTCCAGTAATGTCATCATTTCTCAAGAGCATTACGTTATTTAGATAGAAGGGACACTGCCCTGTTCACTTTCAAACAAATCAAATCAAACTCAACACTAACTTCTTTTTTTTTTCAACACTAACTTCTGTTGTCTTATAAATTTTGATACATTCCTCTAGCAGATTTTCACTATTTTTATTAGCATATGGCTCACTAAATTTTAGCATATTTATTTCAATTAACTAGTCATGTTAAAGTTATGCTGCATGGTACAGACTGAAAAAGCTATGGAATGCATATTCAGCAAAAAAGCAAAAAACCAAACAACCCAGCAACCCCAAAACAAAAAACCAATTTAAGGTCTATACAGAATCAATGCTAAATGTAGTGTAAGGGCAGATCAATTCTGCAAAATCAGAGATGGTGATATAAGCATCTGGATTCAGTCAATGAAGGTTAGAAAGGGGCTGAGCAATGAAGAAACACTGAGAAAAATCAATCCTAATTATATATTTACAAATCACTATTAACCTACCAACAATACTTGGTCAAAAGGATATTTCAGCTTTTGTCTTAGGAGTAATTTTCAAATTAGTTTTATAATAATAGGATGAATTCAAATGAGTGACAGTGTTCATCAGCAGCTAGAGTTCTCCCTTCTGCTCATAGCTGTGCACAAGTTCCCATGGGGTTATTATTTTTTAAAAAATATAGTTTGGTGAAGGCATGGAGAGGAGTAAAGCTTATCTACTTGTGTTTGTGGCTTATTTACACTGTAAAGAAGAATCAGGAAGATGTAAGGGAAGACACTGTGAAGGAAAAACAAAAATAGGACAAATGAGAGCTGAGGAAGTCAAGCGAGTGTGAGAGCTGAAGGGAGAGGAATAAGAGCTGGGAGACTGGAAGGAAATTTCTTGTTCAGAGGTTAGATGTACAGGCTGTCACATGAAAGAAACAAATAGAAACAGACTGAGGTTCAGTGAAATAGCTTCCACAGGACTGGAATTCAACAACTGAATGAGCTTTCTCATGAGAGCTAGATGTTTTAGAAGGAATTCTATGAGTAATCAGCTACACTAGATGATGGCTTAAGAAACTCTCTAAACTCAATTATTATAAAAGCATAAAGTTCATAATTTCTAGTTTCTTTTCCACTGTCAATCCACATGGGTCCTTGATTTTTATTAACAACTATTTCAGAATAGGGGTTTAATATAAAGCAGATACCCACAAGCCTGTTCAGAATACAAATCTGTTTTTAATATTTATAGAGAATTAATCTAGACATTTTATTACAGACTTCTTACTACCAGTTGCTCCTGTTTTCTTTCTTTCAATATACCAGAATGTCCAGAAAGATGGCAAATCCAGTTTTGAGGAGGCAGACATGAGATGAGCCCAAAATGGAGTGACAATAAACAGTCACCAGGCACTGAGTTTTCCCTACTGGTCAGGGCTGTGCAGAAGTAGCCAAAAGCAGGGATTCCCAAATGAAAATGAATAAAATTTCTTGGTTGATTTCCATTCTTTTTTATCAAGATTATCAAATCGCTGAAAATTCTTCATGAGAAAATGCCCTTATACTTAAAAATAGCTCCAACTACTAAGTGTATACTATGTTTACATACTGTGCTTACTACTTCATGTCTGACACTTGACTAAACGTCAGAGCACAGAATTACAGAATTTTAGAACAGCAAAGTATGCTAGAGATTTAGTTCAACTCTAATCTTACAAACTGGGAGCCTGAAACCGCAGGTTAAGTGATTCCCCAAGGTTTTATCATTAGCTGCTCCCAAATGCTAAAGCTGGAGGAGTCACTAAACAGAAATTTTAAGTCCTTTTTTTTTTTTTTTTAATTTATGATAGGCACACAGTGAGAGAGAGAGAGAGAGAGGCAGAGACACAGGCAGAGGGAGAAGCAGGCTCCATGCACCAGGAGCCCAACGTGGGATTCGATCCCGGGCCTCCAGGATCACGCCCTGGGCCAAAGGCAGGCGCCAAACCGCTGCGCCACCCAGGGATCCCGAAATTTTAAGTCCTAATACGAGAGAAGGAAGTGTACTTTCCCCATATGCAAAAGGGTAAAACAGGTCAGCAGACAATCATAAACATCTGTCAGGTAAGGAGATTGCAAAAGCTCGTCTAATGGGCATGTCAAAAAATATAGTTCTTAAAAAGTACACAACTTCAGGAAAACTTTACATATAAAGTGACATTTCAAAATAAAAGAGATAGGGATCCCTATCTGCTGCTCATCACTTTCCAGTTATCTGTATGAACATATCGGGACACCTGAGTGGCTTGGTGGTTGGGCATCTGCCTTTGGCTCAGGGCATGATCCTGGAGTCCCAGGATCAAGTCCCGCATTAGGCTCCCTGCATGGAGCCTGCTTCTCCCTCTGCCTGTGTCTCTGCCTTTCTCTCTCTCTGTCTCTCATGAATAAACTTAAAAATCTTTATGAACATTTGACATGTTAAAAAAAAACTTGTATCCTGACAATAAGATAATTTTAAAAAACTAAAACATAAGGTTAGAATAAAATAAATTTTAGTGAAGCTTGTATCTCCTATGATAGAGACCAAAGACTTCATTTTTAAAGATTTGAGAGAGAGTGAAGGGGGAGAGAAGAAGCAGGGAAGCAGCAGAGGGAGAGGGAGGGCAGGCTCTCCACTGAGCACAGAGCCCTGTAGGGCTCGATCCCAGGACCCTGATATCATGACCTGAGTTGAAGGCAGATGCTTAACCAACTGAGCCATTAGGTGCCTCACAAAGACTCTTTCTCTCCTAGTACAGGAGAAGGAAGATCTAGTATCCTCTTCCTCTCTCTTCAATCCTATTCCTGTTTCACTCTTATCTACTGCCTTTACCCAAAAGACGTTAGGAAGGCGCAGTATTGACCGACTTTTACGTTAATTTGTCCTTACACAAAAATGAGTGTTGGTACAGTTAAAGTGATTTGAAAACTGAAGTCTGCAGGAATTTAAAATAGTGGCTGAGATTTTTTCTCAGACCACACAGAATCGAAGGCTCCGAAAACATACAAAACACAAATACAAAAACCACATAAAGCCTTTGCCTGTTTTATTTCCAAATAGTTTCCACCTAAAATTCTCCTATGATTTATGCAATTGTATTAAAACTGCCTATAGTAAAATAAGCAATAATTATTTACCCATTCTCTGACATTAAAGACAAGAATTTATTTGCTAACACTTTATAAACCAACCAGATGAAAGCATTTTCTACATAATGACAAAGAAAATCTCTTTCAGCACCCTGTCACCATGTAGCTGAATTAAGAGCTAACAGTATGATGGTACAGTTTTAGAAAGAGGCCAATCAAGTTGAAGGCAGTCTCTAGACACAGAGAGTGTACACGAGTTGCTATCTAACAGGTAACAGAGGCATCTTTCCAATATATTTATGACCAGAGCACTCATTCTGTCCTTTACTAACCTCAATCTTCTTTCACAAAATCCCAGAGTAAGCCATTTGAATTAGTTATACAGATATGTGACCTGAAGAGAAATGTCATCAGTAACATGTTAACATTTTCAAATCATGGAAGGAATCTCAGGTAAAAAGGCACCTGGCTACTACTACATAGCAAGAGACAACAATGGGCAGGCACTTCATAGAAGACATGTTTGTGATTATTTTTTTCTTTTTAATGTCTAATTTTAATTAAAATATAGACTAGTACCCCGATCATAAATGTGTAACTTGATGAATTTCCCATTATATGAATATTCCCATGTAACCCAGATAAAGAAACAGAACATTACCCAAACTCGGGAAGTTCCCCTTGTGCTCTCTCTTCCTAGTCACTACTAACCCCCCCTGGGTAACTGCTGCCTCTACCTCCAGCATAACCCAGAAAAATTCAAAACCCTTTACTGTTGTTAAAAACCAAACAACCAACACCAGAATATAATGTATCTTGGCAAAATATCTCTTTCACAGTCTAAAGTTAGGATAAGCCTGTCTTTACTGCCACTCCAGATATATTGTGAGCCAAAGTGAAAAAAAGAGGAAGTGAGCCCATCTAAGAGATACTGCGCTGGCAGCAACCTGGGAGGTAGGGCCTTAAGCCCTGGTTTTACAGATGAGGCTCACGAGGATAAGTAATTTTCCTAATGTCACAATGCAACAAGAGAGCCAGGATTCAAAACCAGAGAAATCTATTACAAACCTCATGCTCATCCTACTACATCAAAGATTCTCTTTAAATTTTAGTTTGTCAACATATAACATCCAGTGCTCATCCCATCACGTGCCCTCCTTAGTGCCCATCACCCAGTTACCCCATCCCCCCGCCTACCTCCCCTTCCGCAACCCTCTGTTTCCCAGAGTCAGGAGTCTCTCACGGTTTGTCTCCCTCTAATTTTTCCCACTCAGTTCCCCTCCTTTCCCTTATAATCCCTTCACTGTTTCTTATATTCCACATACGAGTGAAACCATATGATTGTCCTTCTCTGACTGACTGACTTCACTCAACATCATTCCCTCAGTTCCATCCACGTTGAAGCACACATCAAAGGTTCTTCAGTTACATTCTGTCAGATACTGGGTTCCATGAAAACACTCCAGGGACTACAGAAGAAAATCAGAGTAATTCCCACCCCTGCTTCACCTAGAGCAGTGCCCCTTTTATCTATCATATATATTGGGGTTCTCTACAAAATTTCATACAAAGGAAGGATTTCACATTTTTAGAAACAGGCCATAAGCCAGATAGCAAGTTCTAGAATCTTCTAGTTCCATCATTTTCTGTTAACACTAAAAACATATTTTCTTTCTTTTCTAAACATGTAATAGATGCACAGGATACAAAATTCAAAAGGTCTAAAAGATAACATGAAAAGTAATCATCCTCCCATGTGGCTCCAGGATATTCGATTCCCCTGCAGTTTTCAGTTAGTTTCCTACATATCCTATTAAAGAGAGACGGTGCACATTCAAGCAAATATGTGCATGAATTCCTTTTAAAAGAATACCCAAAGGGCAAAGATATCATACATAGTGTTTTGTACCTTTTGCACACCATTTTGTTGTCACCAAAGATTTAACAGTATTTGGACAAGGTAACTAAAACAATGTTTCTTCATTTCACTATAGTTTTTCACTTGCCAAATTAATGATAAGCTGCTATCATCTCTGAAAGGTAAAGAAACATATCAAACTACTAAAATGACCTTTTTTTCCAGAAAATCAGAAAAAGAAAATGCTAAATCTTACCATGAATGATGGACTTAAAACTTTCTAAATTTTACACATGCTCAGGGAGTTTTATAACTGATTTCAGGTAAAAAGACACTGGCACAAATCAAAACTCTTAGTAACCTTAAACTTACATGTGTATTAAATGCTCAAGAGCATCAGCATTACAAGTTTAGCACTGCAGGGCTAGGGGCCTTAGAGGTTATCCAAACAGGGGTGGGATATCCCTAAGCCACTGTGCTACCAGGATCTCAAGCTTCCAAGGACCATTTACTGGGTTACTGCCACCCACGAGTTACCACTGCTCCTCAGCCTTCATCTCCAGTCAGGCACCAGGACCACCCACTGGAATCATTATTATTCTTTTTTGCCTCAGCTTTTCCTTTTCCAGGCAAAACGGTTTCTAACCTCTCCTGGCAGGTTTTATTTTTCAACTTAATCATCTTTATGGGTGATGTGGAAATTCATTTCCCAGTGCTAGGCTATATTTGTAGAGGAGTTTTGGTTAGGAAACTGATTTAAGTCTTCACTCTTCTTTCCATTAACCAAACACTTGAAAGAAAGCAAGTCAATTCATTTTTCTGAGTCTCAGGTTCCTCAACTATAATAAGAATGTTAGAGTATATGACATAATGTCCCTTGTAGATGTGAATTATGGGGGTGGGAGAGGGAATGGACAATAATTTTCTCTAATGTTCTCCTTTTAGGAAAAAGAAGGTAAACTAAGAAAATACGCTGATTAGGAATTTGTTGTGGATTTAAAAAAAAAATTTTTTTAAGATTTATTTATTTATTTTGAGAGTGAGAGAAAGTGCAGTGGGAAGGGGCAGAGGAAGAGGGTCCCAAACACACTCTGTGCTGGGCGGGGAGCCCGAAATTAGGGCTCAATCTCACAATACCAAGATCATGACCTGAGCTGAAACCAAGAGTTGGTTGCTTAACCGACTGTGTTACCCAGGCACACCATTATGGATTTTTTTTAAAAGGGAAGCAAAATATACATGCACCAAAAGTACCAAAAGTACCAAAAGATATGCATACCCAAAACTCCTGTAAGCGACTGCCAGTACAAGCTCTGGACTCAGATCCCAGCCCAATTTTGTAGATGACAGTTCTCTACAAGAACTGATGTTATAAATTATTGCCTCAAGAGACTACGGGATCTTAAATCATTGATGACAATCCAATCATTTTTTTCTATGCTCCAGGTCATAATGCAGCGAAAGTGCCCTGACAGACTTTAGAGAACTAAAAGGATGTTCTTAGCCAGATAATTCAATTAACTGGAACCAGCATGGTGTGGTAGAGCTTTTAGTGCTCAAGAAGTACTTTAGAGCTATTATTTACTGTGGGCATACACAAGCCAATCACCATACTAAGTGCTTTTACAAGCACTTTCCCATTTAATTCTCACAATTTCTATGAGAAAACAAGCTTAAGAGAGACTAGCAAGTGATGGACCCAGAGTCTCTACCAGGCCTGACTACAGAAGCCATGCTCTCAAATCACTGACATAAAACCCACTGGAAAACTATCTGAGCAACAAATTATTTAACACCTCTCTCAACAATGTTTTTGTTCATTCACAATATAAACATACATACAGATATACTCACAACACCAGAATGTTTTTCAAGTACCATATTTGTAAGAATAATCAAGCTAGCATTTAAGACAATTCTTAGTGTCAACTAATCTACATTTTTTATTTTTTTAAAAAATTTTTTTAATTTTTATTTATTTTATGATAGTCACACAGAGAGAGAGAGAGAGAGAGAGAGAGAGAGAGAGAGAAAGAGGCAGAGACACAGGCAGATGGAGAAGCAGGCTCCATGCACCGGGAGCCCGACGTGGGATTCGATCCAGGGTCTCCAGGATCGCGCCCTGGGCCAAAGGCAGGCGCCAAACCGCTGCGCCACCCAGGGATCCCTAATCTACATTTTTTAAAGCAAAATATAGGCAAAAACTTAAATAATTGTTCCATTAATTATCAAAGTTATTTTTCAAATATAATGGAGCTGAAGAGCACTTTTCATAAAACAATTCTTACATTCATTTAAAGCCACATTGGCTTGTTCCAGAAAGAGTGACCAATCATGTTCTCAGACACAACAAGGTCGCTTAGTGCTTTGTGCCATTGCATATAGTGTTCTTTCTGCCCAGAATGCTTTCCCTAGCTTGTCCAGAGGGCAAACTCCCACTCTTCCTTCAAATCCTTGCAATAGTATTCTCCTGTGAATTCCTCAGGCAGAGGCACATGTAAGCACTCGATCCTCTACACTGCCACTGTCCACTATCATACTTCTGAACTTTCATTATGTATGGCTACTGCTATAGTAGTCTCCAAATATGTGTTTATGTATCTATTTTCCCTCAAGACTGACAGTGTTCAAGACCAGAAACCATAATTTTTTCTTTCTTTCTTTTAGAGAGAGAGAGAGCGAGAGAGCGCAAGAGCGAGCAAGTGGCAGGGGCAGGGGGAAAGGGAGAGAATTTTAAGCAGGCTTCAAACCCAGCATGTAGCTCAACAGGGGGCTCCATCCCATGACCCTGAGGTCATGACCTGAGCTGAAATCAAGAGTCAAATGTTTAACCAACTAAGCTACCCAGGCACCCCTGTGCATTTTCATCTATATATTTACCAGTCCCTGGTGCAGAATCCAGCACAAAATAGTTGAGGTTCATTATTTAAAACTTATCTAATATATAAACCAATAAATCATAAACATTTAAAACCTTTCCAAAGACCATTAGCGTGTATTATACTACTTTAATTAAATTCTAGTCTACACTCTACCTCTAGCTTTCAGACAGCTAGGGTAAGAACTGTTTTCTGAAGATCTCCATTTGACAACTAAACACAATGTACAAAACACTGTGGTGGGTAATGTGAGAGTTAAAAAATTCCCCATCTCATTGGGAATCTATAATAGAGGACAGACATGTTTTTAATTGTTTCAACATATTGTTCAGGAAGAACAATAACAGAAATAAGTGCTCTGGAAACTACAAAGTGGAAGGGCTAATAACAAGTAGGCTGGAGAAGGGACTGACATTATATTTAAGCTGGGTTTTAACAAATGGGTAGAAAGGTACATTATCAGGAAACAAACAGCATGAAGAAAAAGGTTCAGAAGCATAAGGTAAATGCATATATATATTTATAAACTTACTACTATATATACAAGCATTCTGAAAGAAAATGTCATGGGAAGTCTAATCATAAGAATTGAAAAGCTTCAAAGAAAACAAATGCATTACATAATATCCCTCCTGTCTCTTTTCCTAGCTAAAAAGTACTACATTCTTGGGGGCACCATCAGTTGCTCTCAGCCTATTAGATTAATTCACTCACTGACAAAGGGAAAACTCAATCATTAAGAGATAATTTTATTTTATACACTACTACTAAGCAGGCTCGATTTTTTTCATTCTAAAAATATATTGTCACACAGAGGGATACATACGAAATAACACCAATAATAGCAGGTACACCTACTCAGTGCCACACACTCAAGAAGTGTTTTCATATGTATCTGCTTATTTAATCCTTACAATAACCTTATGAGATAGGGACAATTATTAGCCTCATTTTATCAATGAGGAGACTCAGCCACAGGAAGATGAAATAAGTTGTTCAAGATGACAAAGTAAGTGGCAAAGCCAGATTCAGATCTTGCAGTCTGGCTCTAGTGTCTGGGCTCTTCACCACTATCTCTCTGTACACACACATACACTTTTGTGTTAACTTAAATAATAGTGTACATATAATTTTGTACATGGAAAACCCACCAATTTTCTGTCATTAAAATACTGATTAAAAAATTTTTAATGTGTTAAAATACATAAAACATAAAAATTACCATCTCAATCATTTCTTTCTTTCTTTTTTTTTTTTCTAAATCTTATTTATTTATTCATGAGAGATAAGAGAGAGAGGCAGAGGGAGAAGAAGGCTCCCTGCAGGGAGTCTGATGTAGGGCTCCATCCCAGGATCATGATGTGAGCCAAAGGCAGACACTGAACCACTGCGCCACCCAGGCGCCCTACCATCTCAATCATTTCTAAGTGTACAGTTCGGTAGTATTAAATACATTTACAATGTTGTGCAACCAATCTGCAGAACTCTTTTTAATGCCTAGAAATTATTCTATTTAGCTCATGTACTATAATTATATTTTAATTCCATTTCTTTTCATTATTGAATATGAATGTGTGCTTTTCCTATTTCTTCTTGTGTAAAATGTTCATGTTGATAATCAAGCTTATAAACTTGGAGCATACATTAACATTTGACAATATCCTTTTCAAACACAGTAGTTCTCGTCTTGATTATTTTATTTTCTTAAGGCATACTTTTTGTAGAAATTGGATTTTTGAACAATGTATAAATACATCAAATATTAATTGTATAATTAAAGTCTGCTTAAAGTAAGGTACAACTTTACATAGAAAAAAATTCATGTCAATTAAAAGTCATATCAAATTTAAACACTGGGCAAACCTTCCATGTTGAAGACTGAAATAGGGATGGGTAATAAAACTAAAAAGACATAAGGAAGTGATTACTGTAAAAACTGAGGTAATGAGTACTTTTGAGGGAAGGGAGAAGGTCATAATTAGATGCCCACATGGAGGGCGCTGTGAAGGTAGCTGTCAAAATTTGATTTTTTTGATCTGGATAGTAGTTATTAGGGTGTTAGCCTTATAATAATTAAGGTACATGTTTCTTTGGTGAGGATTTCTACCTCTGTACCATAAAAAAGTTAAAAGAAAAATGGATTAGGTTAATTCTATTCTTTGACTAGTTTAAAAATATTAAATTTTCCTCTAGTAAAAGAGAATACACAAATGGCTGAACATTACACTGTTATCAAATCAAGACAAGCATTCATTAAAAAATGTAAAGTAATATTATTTCCAAAGTTTTAATAATGTTCTAAAAATATGTATTCTATGATAACATAAAGTAATTTTTACAAATAACCAAGACAAAAAAAGAGAAAAGATATTTGGATCAATGAATTAAGAGAATATATACATGACCGACAGTAAATGATTTTTTATGAGGATCAATAAATGATGAATTCACATACAACTTAAAATTAAGACTAAAGTCTCTTTATAGCAATTACATTTAATAAACACAAAGACATAGTATAACTTTTGACAAACAAAAGACAAAATTAAACTATTTATAAAAAACATTATGCATTCACAAAAAAAAAAAAAAAACACATTATGCACAAACATGACAAAGAGAGCCTGAGAGGTTGGGGGAAAGTACTAACCAGTTACTGCCAGCAGCTGTGAAACTCTCACCTCCATTTCCTCCCGATGAGACCTGTCTCTGTCTTCAAATTCACGCGTCCTTCTCCGAGCCTCTTCAAAGGCCTGTTGTGCTAATGCATCCTCCTGCTGTCAGAATACATGAAAAGGATATTTTACTTTGGGTTTAGGAAAAACTCAATTTGACAGTGTTTGTTTCTTGGAGGAAATAAATAGCAAAGAGTTTCTCTAAATATCAAAACCATTTAAAAAAGCCAACGTTGGAGTCACTTTTAAAAAAAAAACTTCAGTTTCTTCATGTTTGATATTACATTTTGGATATAGGACCTGTGGCTCAATCATATTCTAATAATTGAAAATGTTCTTCCCTTTCCTTACCTCATCCTATTTACCAAAATAAAATATTGTACAAGTCAATAATTAAGCCAGAAGTTCAAGAAAAAAAGTTGGTAGATACTTCTATAATTTGGGCACAAGACAGGCCAGGCCAGGCCCGGCCCTCTATGACACTAAAGCCAGAAATACATAAAAGAGAATATTAACAGAATTTATTAATATAAATGTCAGAAACTGCTGAACAGAAAGTAAATACAAGTCCAAGGGATATTAGGGATATTATCAAGAAAAAATACTTGTAACATATAACAAATCTATCCTAATCCCTTCCCAATCAATAATGATCTGCACATGAAGAAAATCCAGATACCTCAAATTCACTATGCCTAAGGGACAACTAATTTAAACTTTCTCCTTTACTCCCCTTTAGTTTCCATTCTTGGCACCACTCCTTCATTTCTGCCAGACACCTGAGCCATCTTCATCTTTGACTCTTCACTCTTGCATCTCCACAGGGCCAATCAACCACCAAGTCCTAGCCATCAGACTTCTTAAATATTTTTGGCATCTTTAGTCTCCTTTTATTTTCTACATTTTCCTAGTTCAGGCTTCTAAGATCCCTTATTAAAATTACTGCAAAGGGGGATCCCTGGGTGGCGCAGCGGTTTGGTGCCTGCCTTTGGCCCAGGGCGCGATCCTGGAGACCCGGGATCGAGTCCCACATCGGGCTCCCGGTGCATGGAGCCTGCTTCTCCCTCTGCCTGTGTCTCTGCCTCTCTCTCTCTCTCTCTGTGACTATCATAAATAAATAAAAATTAAAATTACTGCAAAGATCTCCTCAACAGTGTCTTCCTGCTTCCATTCTGTCATCCCCAATCTAACACACAGAGCCGTCACATGCCTTAGGCACAATCTGACCACAATACTCCCAACTTAAAAAAGCTTTTTTATTGTCTAGAGCACAGAATCTCAACCATTGTAGTCACACACTTCTCAATACTAGGATTTTTCAATAGTATACTTGAAGAAACTAAAAGACAAAAATACCAAAAAAAAGTCATCAATATTCACACGCCTAGATTCATTATAGCAAGGAGTGGCC
Organism: Nyctereutes procyonoides; assembly: GCF_905146905.1. Taxonomy (NCBI): domain Eukaryota; kingdom Metazoa; phylum Chordata; class Mammalia; order Carnivora; family Canidae; genus Nyctereutes; species Nyctereutes procyonoides. The sequence goes on along the minus strand of NW_026575140.1, from coordinate 6,742,772 downwards.
AGTATCAGTTCTAACCAATGAGAAAGAAGCATAGCTCACCTAATGGGGCTTCTAAGAAAGTCTTTTAAGAGACATTTCACCTTTTCTCCTTCCACGAACTGATACAATGCCCAGAGATACAGCAGCCATTACACAAACATAATTATGGGGATGCAATAACACACTGAGCACAGCAGGAAGGTGACAAAACCCAGGACCCCTGTAATATAAGTAAGTGCTATACCCACCTGGAGTGTACCTATACTACTTGGTATCTTGTTCTGTGTGACGCAGCTTTTGTTACTATCAGTATGGCTGCTTAATACTTAACATTGTCACTGACATGATGTCTGTAACTTAAAAGTTGTAATCAAATTTCTATTCTTATGATGCATTTACCAGCTGTAAAATAGGCATAGTAGTAATATCTACTTTATAAGACTGTTGTAAAGATTAAATAACAGACAAAACAAGCTTAAGCATAGTAATGGAGAGCATTCGATAACTGCTATTATTTTACAAGCACTTGCAGATATACCAAGTTAACACATCTGACTAAATATCATTACACATTCCTATTGTATTCTCAGAATATACTGTATAAGCTTGAGGTACCTGCAAAAGAACACTGTTCCCAACTCCTATTTTTTAGTCTATGTGCTGCTGAAGCAAGCACCTGTTCCCAGCTCCAAGGGCTTTCTACTATTTAGCTAGCTATCAACTGGGATAGATCTAGGATAACAGGATACTCCTATCCTGTGCATCCATTCACTTTTTCATTTATTCCACAAACGTTTGAGTCTTCCTTACATCCAAGTCACTGTGCTAAGGTGCCACATATACAATGTGAGGAGACAAATGGAGCTTCTCCTCATGGTCTCTGGTCTAGTTGGCAGGCAGACGATGAAAAATGACAAAAATCAATATATAAATGTCAACTGTGATTTAAGTACAGTAGAGGAATATTTCATGATGAAATGAGAGCATATAACATGAAATATGATCCAATTTCCTAAGGAAGTTATTAGCTACTAATGTATAATCTAGCAACGGTCACATATTTTTATTTCATTAAAAGGAAAAAAGTATTATTACTAACAGTTGTAAAATAAGCCAAGAGAGATATGGTAGCCTTCTGCTTTCTAACTCTAGCTTCTGTCTTGGTCCTTTCTAGCAAGATGTGAAACATATGTGCAGTGAACAGTTTGCACTGTAATTTGAAAAACAATTGGTGATGGCCAGCATTATCCTTAACTGACACCCCTTCAATGGCAGCATAAAGGGCAACTCCTGATAAAAAAATATTCACCCATAAAGTATGCTCAAAATGGCTAGGGACAACAAATTCTATACAATCTCAGATGGCAGTGGGCACAGCTGTCAACACTCCTGTCCCCACCAGCCACCTGTTATACTATGGTCTTAACCACGATCTGCACAAAGGAGTTAGGTGGGGTCATCATAAAAGGTGATGTAGTGAAACCCATGTGGCAAATAAAGGCTTTGGAGTCCTTTCATAGAGCATACAGAGAATATTCAGACCATTCTTGCTGCAGTGCTTTTGTTTTTATTCTATTGCCTAAATCTACAACTATATTTATTTTATGGCTTGGTAATACCTTTCTGCAGGAATGAATTTAAAAACTCAAAGCGTAAAAAAAAAAAAATACCTGGAAGTGTGTATTTAACGAAAAATTAAGAATCAAATTCATTTCCGAAAAAGTTGATGATGGAATACGTAATTTGTATAAAATAACTATTCTCTGTTGGGACCAGAATGGTATCACTGATCACATGAAAACCAAAGAAATAAAACTGCTGAAGAAGCATCAACATATACTTCAAAGGCAACAATTTAACACAAGCAGCTGCAGACGGTACATTTAACATCACTCTGCACAACTTCACACAACTTCATTTAAATCAAGTGATTTAATTCACAGATAAATGACAAATGATTCAATTCATTGTCATGCACATACAAAATGCAAACTGTTTATATGCTGACTTCATTAACAAAAACTTTGCAAACAGCTAAAGGACACCAGTTTTACATCAACATCATGAAGTATGTCAAATAGAAGATCCATTAATTCAAATAATGGTTCAAATTTTTTCTTTTTTCAAAGATTTTATTCATTTACTTAAGAGAGAAGGTAAGGGATCCCTGGGTGGCGCAGTGGTTTGGCGCCTGCCTTTGGCCCAGGGCGCGATCCTGGAGACCCGGGATCGAATCCCATGTCGGGCTCCCGGTGCATGGAGCCTGCTTCTCCCTCTGCCTGTGTCTCTGCCTCTCTCTCTCTCTATCATAAAATAAATTAAAAAAAATTTTTAATAAAAAAAAAAAAAAAGAGAGAGAAGGTAAAAGCAGAGGGAGAGGCAGAGGGACAAGAAGACTCCCTGGTGAGTGGGGAGCTGATGCAGGCCTTTATCTAAGGACCCTGGGATCATGACCCGAGCCCAAGGCAGACCCCCTGAGACACACAGGCACCCCCGGTTCAATTTTTCTAACTTGATTATAGAACCAAAATTAAATTTTTGAAAGGTCATTACACTAAAGGTGAAAAATTTTTAAAAGATTTTATATTTAAGTAATCTCTACACCCAACATAGGGCCCAACACACAACCGTAAGATCAAGAGTCAGGTGCTCCACTGATTAAGCAAGACTGGCCCCTGAAACATCTTTTTTTGTGACTGCCAAAGCCAATTAATCTAAAAAGTACTATAGTAAAGATAAAATTATTAGCTCTTATATTGATAATACAAATACAAATGCTGGTGGAACACATACTGTATAAGAAGTAACATTCCTGGAGATGCCTGGGAGGCTCAGCGGTTAAGTGCTTTTGGCTCGGGGCGTGATTGAGTCCTGCATAGGGCTCCCTGCATGGAGCCTGCTTCCCCCTCTGCCTGTATCTCTGCCTCTCTCTCTGTGTGTCTGGCCGGCTCCGTCAGTTAAGTATCTGACTCTTGATTTTGGCTCAGGTTATGATCTCAGCATTGTGAGATCCAGTCCCAAGTTGGGCTCTGGGCTCGGCATGGAACCTACTTAAGATTCTATCTCTCCCTCTGCCCCTCCTTGCTCTAGTAGCTCTTTCTCTTAAAAAAAAAAAAAAAAAAAGTAACATTCTCAGTGAATTTTTAAAAACTATGAAACAAAGGAGCACCTGGATGGCTCAGTCAGTTAGGTCTCTGGCTCTTGGTTTTGGCTCTGGTCATGATCTCCCAGTCGTGGGATGGGGATCAACCTGCCTTGGGCTTTGTGCTCAGCAAGGACTCTGCTTGGGATTCTCTCTCTTCCTCTGCCCCTTTCTCCACCCTAATGCATACATACAAACTCTCCTCCTCTCAAATAAATAAATAAATAAATTTTAAAACCATGAAATAAAAATTAGGAACAAGATGTGGCACATGTAATTCATAACTGTATCAAAAGAAGATAGTCTGCCAATCACCTAGAAGTTACAGTTGTATAAATTAGAAATATATTTATGTATCTACAAAGTACATTTTGAACTACAAAATGCTGTGACAAAACTGATGTGGAATACAAAAAATTCATCAGGACAATATGCCCACACTTTGGATTTTAAATAATTTGAGCCTTTGAAGAATTACTCTGAAATCAATATAAGTTCCTAAAATGGCATTGATCTTTTTATGGTAATTGAAGACTCAGTTAAGCTTTGTTTAAAATTAGTTTGAAATCTCTGATTAAAGTATCCAATGGTGAAATGCCAAAAATTTGATTTTTAAACTTTCAGAGTCCCAATTATTGAAAACCAAAAGCATAAAGACATTGAGTTTTATCCCTACAAATTACAAAAAAGAAATTGAAAGATGAAAATACAATCAGCAAACATGATTTGTTTTCTACAATTCTATTCAGAGTTATATTCACTTATGATAAACTTTTAAAACATTTTATTATAGTATATTATATCTACAAGAGTACACAAGGCTTTCCTGTCCAATATGGTAACAACCAGCCACATGTGACTACTACACACTTTAAATGTGACTAGTCTGGAAGTGCCTGGGTGGCTCAGTTGGTTACGCATCTGACTCCTGGTTTTGGCTCAGGTCACAATCTCAGGATGATTAGATTGAGCCCCACATCGGGCTCCTCACTCAGCGGGGAGTCTGCTTGAGGATTCTCTTACTCTGCCCCTCCCCTACTCACTCTTTCTCTCAAATCAATCAATCAATCAATCAATCAATCTAAAAAAAAAGAACAGCTAGTCTGAGTCTGTACATGGACAATAAACATGAGATTTCAAGTACTTGTAAAGAAAAAAATGTGAGATAGAACAGTTAATGTTTATATTAATTTTATGTCCAAGTATGATATTTTGGATATACTGGGTTAAACAAAATATTATATAAAACTTAAATATAATTGCTTCTTTTAATTTTTTTAATGTGGCTTCTAGAAAAACTTAAAATATATTATGTGGTTCACACCTGAATTCTACCAGGCACACTGTCCTAAATTACAGCCTGATGAATTTCCACAAACCGAACTTTCTTTGGAACTAGAATCCATAGGAAGAACCAGAACAGTAACAGTATCTCACGAATTTCCTTCTGTTCCATTCCAGCACCTACCCTCCTCCATCAAGGATAAACCATTATCCTTATTTCTAAAAATAATTAAGTCTTGGCTATTTCTGTACTTTCAGAAGAATGGATTCATAAAGCATGTGCTTTTTGGGTATAACATATTTGTGAAGTCCATCCATATTGGTGTGCTAGTTTGTAGGTTTCTTTTGTAGTTTTTCATTATCACTGTATTTCTTTGTGTGAATGAGCAATTTATTCATTCTACTGCTAATTGGCATTTAAGCAGTTTGCAGTTTCTGGCTATTTACTAATGATATTGCTACAAATGCCCAGTATATATCTCTTGAGGAATAGATGTATTCATTCCCTTTGCATATCATGACTTAGATGAGAATTGCTGGATCACAGGCGTATGTAATTTGCAGTTTTAGTATGTATTGCCAATTTTCCAAATGTGTCAATTTTACATACCAACACATCAACTGTTGTTCCACATTCTTGCCAACATTTGTCACAAGTACTCTGAACAAAGGCAGAAAGACAATACTGGTGAAACTACTTCAGCTGAAATACCCACAAACTTAATTAAAATGGAACTGTGATCATATTATTTATCTCTTAGTTTACCAGGTACCAGATACCTCAGCATCTGAGGTATACTCAGCAGATACACCTCAGGTATTCTCAGCATCTGAGAATACTGTCCTCATACAGGAGAAAAAGAGAGAGAGAGAGAGAGAATGAGCAAGCTCTCTTAAGCATCTCTTCTTGTCAGGACACTAACCCTATCCTATCAGGACCTCACTCTTAGGAGCTCATTTTGGAGTCCCCTGCTTTATTATGTAAGACCTATTATTGTATTAGTTTACTATCACCAAAGGTGGTACTAACTTTGTAGTGATAAAGCTCGATTTATAAACTGGGGCAACAAGACTTAGAAAATTCTAAGTATGGGGCAGGTTGGGTGGCTCAGTGGTTTAGTGCCGCCTTCAGCCCAGGGTGTGATCCTGGGATCGAGTCCCATGTCAGGCTCCTGCATGGAGCCTGCTTTTCCCTCTGCCTGTGTCTTTGCCTCTCTCTCTCTCTCCCCACCTCTGTCTCTCATGAATAAATAAATAAAAATTAAAAAAAAAAAGAAAAAGAAAATTCTAGGTATGGAAAATTCTGTGGGTTAAACGTAAAACTTTATCATTTTAATAAAATGTTTCAGTTTTAGAAATCAATAAATCTGATATTTTACATGTAAATTTAATCTGCTGTTATCACTTTTTACAGAAACAGCCTCCTAAACTGGGGATTATTTACTGTTTTTCTGAAAAAAGTTAGTGGCTCCTTATCCCCATGGAAATCAAGGTAGCAGGGATTCTTTCTTAAGAATTTTAATTTTGGGGATGCCTGGGTGGCTCAGTGGTTGAGCATCTGCCTTTGGCTCACAGCATGATCCCAGAGTCCTGGGCTCAGGTTCCACATTGGGCTTCCTGCATGGAGCCTGCTTCTTCCTCTGCCTGTGTCTCTGCCCCTCTCTCTTTCTCTGTGTCTCTCATGAATAAATAAATAAAATCCTTAAAAAAAAAGAATTTTAATTTTGGTACATACGTACAGATGTACGTGTTTATTGGTTTATTCATTCATTCATTCATTCATTTTAAAAGTAGTCTCTATATCCAACATGGGGCTTGAACTCATGACCTCAAGATCAAGAGCTGCCTGTTCTACCAGCTAGTCTGGTGCCTCAAGAACTTTAATTTTGAATTTTTTTTTTTTTATTAGGAAGGTTTTGGGTTTTGATGTCTTGATAAGAATTTTCTCACATTTGCATATATGGAGAGCAGAGGAAGAGACAACAACAAAAGAGCTCTTTTTTATTCTTGTCATTATTTTAACTTTATTAAGGGGATTATTATAGAACAATCGAGGGAAATCAATACCTACTAATGACTGGATATTTTTACTAAGTTCATTTAGCGTTTTGAGTGTCATTTTCATCCCACTACCTTCTGGCTTCCACAATTTCAAAAGACAAGTCAGCTGTTAATCTTACTCTGGCTCCCTTGCATGCGATGAGTCCTTTTTATTGCTTTTGAGATTCTTTGTTTTTCAAAATTTGACTGTGATGCATCTAGGTGTGGATTTCTTCATTTTTACTTCTTGAAGTTCACTGAACTTCTGGGAGATGGAGATGAATATTTTCAATCAATTTGGAAGTTTTCATCAGTCATTATTTCTTAAAACTTTCTCCCTCTTTCTCCCTTCTTCTGAAACTTCCACTACATGTACATATCTGGTATGCGTGTTGCTATTCCATAGGTCTCTGAGATTATTTTGTTTTTCTTTCTGTTCTTCAGACTGGATAATTTCTAAAAATCTATGTTCAAATTCACTACTTCTTTCTTCTGCCAGTTCAAATCTGCTGTTGAGTGATCTTTGTTGATATTCTCCATTTGATAAGTCATTGTCATTACAATTTTCCATTAATTATTTAAAGGAAGAATCTTCCTTTAATTCTTTGAATGTACTAATAAATAACTGCTTTTAAGCCTTTGTCACTAAGAACCAACACTGGGGCGCTCCTTCAAAGTTTCTATTGTCTGCTTTCCGCCTGAATATCAGTAATATTTTCATGTCTACATTTTTGGTTGAAAACGGGAGATTTTAGACAATATGCTGTAGTAACTCTGAACTCCTGCCTCTGTAGTAACTCTGCCTCTGTAGTAACTCTGACTCCTGCCTCTGCTGTGTTGTTGCTGTTTCTAATCTTTCTGTTTAATGACTTACCTAGAGTTTTTTTTTTTTTTTTTTTTAACCTGGACTAATTTTGTAGAATTTGTTTCCCCAGCAATGTGCAGCCTCTGGTGTCAATGCCTAGTTTTGTTTTGTGGTTAGGCCTAGCTTTCTAGGGGGTTGCCCTGGGTCAACATAACTTAATGGTCAGCCAATGCCTGTTCAGGGGTTTCACTTAAACACCTGGAGCTAGCAGGCTTCTGTCTTTTGTTATTGGATTTGTGTGCAGCTTGAATACTTTCAAAGTGCGAAGAGTTTATCATTCTACTCTGTGTACACTAGTAGCCTGAAAGGGCCTTCTTTGTTCTCGCTTGAGCAGGTACAGCCTTACACATGCACATAGTCTTCTGGACCGTAAGAAGTATGTGTGATTTTAATAGGGCCCACATTAGTGACCTGTTTCCCTAGATCTCTCTGATAAGTATCTGGCTAATCTGCCATTTCATTGGTTCCTGCATCATTTGCCTTTCTGGAGCATTTGCCACGAACATAACATCCCTGGGTATGAATTTTTTCAAGCACCATTCTAAATAAAGTCAGCTCCCTCTGACAGGACAGTAGAACTGCCAATCTCCATGGCTTTTCCTGCTTGCCTAACCTGAGGGACCAGAGCTGAGGGAAGGGATGGAAGTCCTACTGACTAAAATGCCACAGACTATCAGGTCCTTACTGAAATTCAAGAGCTTGTATGAATAAACACCTCGCAATGTAAGGCCTTTAGTAAATTTCCAGAGACCTTAATTTTTTTTTTTAAACAATTTTGTCCAGTTTAATCATTGCTTTCTGGGAGAAGATTTGCCAAACTCCTCACCAATCCACTCCAGAAATGCTACATTTCATTCTGAACTGTCTTCCCCCATGATAATGTTCTGAAGATCAAGAACAAATGTTAAACAGAATCCTTTACTGGAGTTTGAAGTGCCTCCCTGAGCAGACAAGAATAGTCCCATCAAATTTAGAACCACTGAAAGAAAAACTTTCCCCAAACTAGAACCAGAATGGGATTCCAGGATTCCTCAATACCACTTGAACATGAGACTTTTTATACTTACTCTTAAGGACGGGGTAAAATAGATGCACGGATGAAGGCAAGATTAGAAAAAGACCATGCTCAGTAGATCCTGACATCACCCTACCTGGGCTCGTTCCTCATCAAACTCCAGGCAGCCCATACCATCCAGTCTCTGGAGATCAATCCAGCCTTTCCAGATAACACAGACTCCATTCAGAATCATGGGAGCCTTCAAATACACCTAAGACACAGAAAAGAAGGATGAAAACCAATGATAAGCCATCACACACACAAAAAATGAAGAATAAGCTTACTAAGAAAACCTGTGGCTTTCTTAGGGGGGAAAATGAATACAATTATAAAATTAAGAATTGTAGGGGCATATGCGTGGCTTATTCAGTTGAGTGTTCGACTCTTGCTTTCGGCTCAGGTCACGATCTCCGGTCTTGGGACAGAGCCCTGCATCAGGCTCCCGGCTCAGCAGGGAAGCTGCCTGGGATTCTCTCTCTCCTTCTGCCTCCCCACCCCTGCTCATGCTCTCTCTAAAATAAATAAATACATTCTTTAAAAAAGTGTAGGAAAGTATATAAACCAGAGCCTCTGACCAAATATAAATTAAGTTAATCTGGTTTACCAGTACTTTATTTCTTCCCCCCCCCACCCCGTGCCCCCAGTACTTTATTTCTAATCACAAATTCTTTCCAATTGTTTTTAAAACAAAGTTATGGGATCCCTGGGTGGCTCAGCAGTTAAGCACCTGCCTTTGGCCCAGCGTGCGATCCTGGGGTTCTAGGATTGAACCCCATGTCGGGCTCCTTGCATGGAGCCTGCTTCTCCCTCTCTCTGTGTCTCTCATGAATAAATAAATAAAAATCTTTAAAAAAAAATAAAACAAAGTTACACAGATATTGTAAAAGCTGTAGTAAAATGATAACTTGAAATAAATATCATTGCTCCTCCAGTTAAAGCTAGGACGATCAAATATTTTGCCTTGATTTCTGAACTTTCGGTTAAAAGATAAAAGGACTGAAAACAAATGAAATTTACTAGCCCCTAAAGAGAGCACACACCCCCTAAAGAGATTTTCCCTGTATTTGGATCTCTGGAGCTACCCAGGGTCAGGCTCTTCATACTTCCCTTCAGTTCTATAGCTATCTCATAGCTTCCCGTGAAGTAATGCTGCTTTTTTTCTTTTTCTTTTTTTACTATAGGTGGTTAGCCATACTTGATGTCTACTGTTTTTAACCAAAGAAACTTAACTGATATAATATTTATTTACCATTAATGTGCTTGCTTCGGCGGCATATATACCATTATCTACCAAGTAAGTATAAATAAGTAATTCTAGAGCAAAAGTCACTTTAGGTTTGTTTTTTAAATTCAAGCGAGTTTCATTTTCAATCATCAAATCCCCATAGTGCCTGGAAGTCTAACTGTTCTCAAGAGCCATTAAGGATCTATCAAGGAAGGAAATGTACAAATACTATCATCCTAATGTGAAAAATTTATTTTACAATAAGAAATATAAGAAATTTATGACAATTCTTATACTCTCCCCTCATCCTAATACTTTCCTAACAGTAACTTTAGGGGAAAAAATTGTTATTTTAGGTCTCCTTTATCTCATTTAACATGGGCTTCAGGATAAAAATCAGCATAGATATTTATCATTTAATGCCTTAACGAAAGATTTTTTAGACGCAAAGGAAGCAGGACTTCCATGACTCTTCAAGACTCCATATTATCAAATATATCTTTATAAATAAGGTTATTTGTCTGTACCAAATATATTTTATTTGGATAACCTAAATGCTTCTGTGAGCTAAAATTAGTATTTATTACCTGAAATTATATAAAATTGGTTAAGACAGTCTTCATTTTGAGAAAAAGCTGGAAGCATCACCCTTTTTCTTTATTCAACTCAGCAGTTTCTTCAACAATCTTGGGGTAATCTTGTTTTTAGAGAGGTTTAGTAAGAATAATCGATTGTCGATAATTATAAATATGCTCAAAAAATTACAACTGAGACACCTGTAATATAAAACCTACAGGTTTTATGCCATCTTAACACACATTTTTGTCATTCTCCTCTACTCCTAAATGCAACCTTTTTTTCCTGGTAAGGGCTCCACACTGAACTAATTTCTATTTATAATGGGGAAAAAAGCCCAAAACATAAGGTTCCATTTCTCCTCCCATTTGGACCAAGGGAAATAGTCTACAGTTACAGATGAAACCGTTTAACCACACATTTCCTTCTGTTCTGATAAGTGCTCATTCTCTTCCACATTGTGAATTTAAAACTACTAAATGTGCACCTCATCCAACAAGTGACTCTGACGACCTTATTTTCAACAACTCACAAAACCTAAAAACAATACCCCTCTCTTCGTTGCTTATCTATATAACTCCACTTAACATATCTTCTAATCAAGATCTCTACCTACTCTTTTCAGCAGGAGTAGGGTGCCACAGAGTGAGGTGTAACATTTCACCTACAAAATATTCCACCATTATTTCAAATTCTCATGCTAATCATGAAGAGAATTCTTAAAAAAAATAAAGAATTCTTCAATTTTAACAGCAAAAGTCAACTTCATGATCAGATTACATATTCTTCATCAGTGATTTATATCATTTAGAATCAAGTATATTCATATTAATTTGATAATCAAAAGTATTTTCCTTATGAAATTCCTAAATTTTTAAAAAGCCCATTCATTACCTTTTTTTAAGATTTTATTTTTATTTATTCATGAAAGACACAGAGAGTGGCAGAGACACAGACAGAGGGAGAAGAAGGGTCCCTGTGGTGTGTCTGATGCAGGACTCAATCCCAGGACCCCCGGATCACGACCTGAGCCAAAGGCAGATGCTCAACCACTGAGCCACCCAGGTGCCCCATCATTACTTCTTTATAAAAATCCTCTCATGACAAAGAAAACCACTGATCTGCTTTGTGAAATTCCTAAATGGATTCAGAGAGTGACTACAGTTCTTAGTCAAGGCCTGTGCCTGGAATCCTAATGTTAAGTAATATTTAGATGATCCTGGTGGTTTAGTTAGATATTCACATTCAAATAAAGTTTTATCTGTAGATCTTCAAATGTTTGGTACCTTCATACATTCATGAATACCTAACCTCAAAGTATGAAGAAAATAAAAATCCTGTCTCTTAACAGTTTGGCATTTTGTAATGTAATTTAATAATGTCATTTAAACACTAAGACAACTTTCACTGAAAATAATGCCTTATTTCCAACTGTGAAAAGAAAATTATTAGAATGTGACCTGCGGATTAAACTCATTGTCCAAAGATAATTACATATTTTACACAAAATGTGTTCTATAAGGCCTTCAGAAGTATTAAAACAAATTTAGCTAATCACATAAACAACAAAATAGCCTGCTTATCTTTCCAAAAGTAAAGTATCAGAGAATGTGAGACTTCAGAGAAAGTTAAGTATTATTTTGAAAATAAGATAAAAGTTAGTATTACATAATTTTTAGTCACATCAAGCTCTAAGTGTTAAGTGTGATATTATATTCAATCCAAATTATGCATATCACCACCTTATTTTCTCATTCGATAGCTTTAAACACCACATCACTGTAGCAATAGAGCTTCAGCAAGAACATATACATATATGCTATCAACTGTGGCATTATCCACATACTGGAATACTATTCACCATAAAAAGAAATAAAGTATTGATATATGCTAGAACGTGGATAAATCTTGAAAACATCATGCTAAGTGAAAAGAAACCAAAAAAGGCCACATACCACATGATTCCATTTATTTTCAATGTCCAGAACAGGCAAATACAGAGTGAAACAAGAAAGGAGAGTAGTAGGTAAAACTCAGGGGCTGAGGGCAGTGGGGAATGTATGATTGCTAACAGTACAGTATTTCCTTCTGGGGCGATGAAAATGTTTTGGAATTAAAGAGTAGTAATGGAGGGCAGCCCGAGTGGCTCAGGGGTTTAGAGCCACCTTCAGCCCAGGGCGTGATCCTGGAGACCCAGGATCAAGTCCCACAACAGGCTCCCTGCATGGAGCCTGCTTCTCCCTCTGCCTGTGTCTCTGCCTCTCTCTCTCTGTCTCTCATGAATAAATAAATACAATATTTTTTTTAAAAAAGAGTAGTAATGGTTGCGTAACTCTGTGAATACACTAAAAATCCCTGAATTTATACTCTAAAAGCATAAATTTTATGGTATATGAATTTTATTTCAACAAAGCTATTATAAAAGTATATTAATGTTTTTCTGTTACACAGGTGATATCTGTAAGATACGTAAATAGATTTTTTTTTTATTTTTTTTTTATTTTATTTTTTTTTTTATATATATATTATTTTATTTTATTTATTTATGATAGGCACACAGTGAGAGAGAGAGAGGCAGAGACACAGGCAGAGGGAGAAGCAGGCTCCATGCACCGGGAGCCCGACGTGGGATTCGATCCCGGGTCTCCAGGATCGCGCCCTAGGCCAAAGGCAGGCGCCAAACCGCTGCGCCACCCAGGGATCCCCGTAAATAGATTTTTGAGTAGACAGTTGCATATAGGATTCTAGTACTCTGAGAAGATAGGGGCTGATGATATAAATCTGGAAGCCATTGGGTAGCCTGGGTGGCTCAGCAGTTTAGCGCTGCCTTCAGCCCAGGGTGTGATGCTGAAGACCCAGGATCGAGTCCCACGTCAGGCTCCCTGCATGGAACCTGCTTCTCCCTCTGCTTGTGTCTCTGCCTCTCTCTCTCTCTCTCTCTCTCTCTCTCTCTCTGGGTCTCTCATGAATAAATACAATCTTAAAAAAAAAAAAATCTGGCAGCCATCAATAATACAGTGGTATTTAACTTCAAAGGAGAGAAAGAGATTCCCCAAGCAAAAAAAATAGAAGAAAAGGAGGAGGCCCAGGAAGAACTCAGGAAATCCAACTTTTATATGCTGGGTAGAAGAAAAGAACCTAGCAGAGTCAGCTATGAATAGCCAGTGGAGAGAGAAAAACGTTTAAGGAACTTAGTGGCTAAAGGTTAAGTTATAGGCCCCCAAGGAAACTTCCCCTTTGTTGGATGCATCAGATATCTAAGTATTGTGTTACAGGATCTTAGGTCACTCACAACTTTTAGCAATGCTTTTATTTAAGGTACGAGTTCTTAGTCTGGAGTTCAGAGAACCTCCAGGAGCTTGGGTTTATGGCTAAATTTCAAAAAGACTAGAAACATCTTGAATTCTATGTAAAAATTTACATTTTGTTTGAGCCTATCCATGTGCGTTTTTTCTACAGAAGTTCACTACTTTCATCAGATTCTCAAAAGGTGAATAATAGTGAAGGGGAATATAGGGGAAGGGAGAAGAAATGTGTGGGAGATATCAGAAAGGGACACAGAACATAAAGACTTCTAACTCTGGGAAATGAACTAGGGGTGGTGGAAGGGGAGGAGGGCGGGGGGTGGGGGTGAATGGGTGACGGGCACGGAGGGGGACAGTTGACGGGATGAGCACTGGGTGTTATTCTGTATGTTGGTAAATTGAACACCAATAAAAATTAATTTATAAAAAAAAAAAAAAGATTCTCAAAAGGGTGTACAAAGCAAAAAGGATTCAATCATGACAGTAAAAACTTCATTCTTCTCTTCCCGCATAGACACCAAGATCTTTGTAGCACAGAGCCTGGGAGATGATAAATATCTTTCATTTAGTAAATGGACTACACTTCCTAAATAGGTAAAAATTAGTTACCCGTGTTTTGAAACGTAAATGTCAGAAAAAGGGTATAAGAAAACACAGCCTTCTCATTTATCAACCTGCACAAAAAGTTCTATCTCTGAGAGTCTGGAGTCTACTTATTCTGAGAATATGTAAATTTGGAGTAAGCAGTGGCATCCTCAATTGCCCTTTCTTCTACAATATTATATATTTATAGAAGTTTAGTGTTTCTAGCTCCTAGGTAGCTGCACTGAGAATAGAAATTGAGGCCACAACAGAAGAGCAGAAAGAGCTGTCTTTTCTGAGAGGTTCTAAAGAAAATAATTTCAAAATAGTTAGATAGAAAAATAGATTTGCAAACAACATTCCCATGCACAGGAGTGCTGAGCCGTAAAATCAATATAGATAGACACTAAGTGTCAAAACTATTAACAAAAACAGAAACAGATACTTCACCGTCAAAAACCCATTTCAATTGGAAAGAATATTTCACTTCTCTGTAATCAATTGTTGGAGCTTAAACACTTGTGACTCTAATCTAGAAATTCAGTTATTAGAAAAAATAGTAAGAGGGAATGACCAGCTCCTTAAGTGCTCAGTAAATATTTGAATAATGATTATTAGAAGAGCAGAAATAGGGACGCCTGGGTGGCTCAGTGGTTGGGCACCTCCCTTCGGCCCAGGGCGTGATCCTGGGGTCCCGGGACCCAGTCCCATATTCCCTGCATGGAGCCTGCTTCTCCCTCTGCCTGTGTCTCTGCCTCTCTCTCTGTCTCTCATGAATGAATAAATAAAATCTTAAAAAAAAGACCAGAAATAGAGTTGGAATTTAGAAATGATTTCTTGCAGCTTCCCTCTAATTTCAATTTGAAAATATCTGCCTATTCAACAAACATTACTACCTATTATTTTGTGTAGGGTATTACATACAGGGTGGTAGGAGTATACCAGTAATTTTAAAAACATGTACCTCCTACTACCCAAAAGAGATTCCCATATCAGTTAATAGTCTTTACTGAGAAAGAGCTGAATAAATTTTAAAAAAAGAGCTTTAAGTATTATATTCACCTTTTTTTTTTAAATTTTTATTTATTTATTATAGTCACACACAGAGAGAGAGAGAGAGGCAGAGACACAGGCAGAGGGAGAAGCAGGCTCCATGCACCGGGAGCCCAATGTGGGATTTGATCCTGGGTCTCCAGGATCGCGCCCTGGGCCAAAGGCAGGCGCCAAACCACTGCGCCACCCAGGGATCCCTTATATTCACCTCTTATATTTAAGTTGGACTCACTCAATTCTTAAGGTTAATGGAATGCACCAATGATAAATGTAAGAAGTCTGAATTCAGCAGCTTTCCAACCTCCTTTTGAAGACTGTAGTTCTAACAAATTTGCATATAAATATGACTGAAGATTACCTACCTGAAAAATCCAAAATACTCAATGGAAAAACCAAATGAATTAATGAATTCAATAAGGTAGCTGGTTATAAAAAACAGTATACAAAAACCAACTTTCTTTCTTTTTTTTTTTTTAAAGATTTTATTTATTTATTCATGAGAGACAGAGAGAGAGAGAGAGAGAGAGAGAGAGAGAGAGAAAGGCAGAGGCACAGGCAGAGGGAGAAGCAGGCTCCATGCTGGGAGCCCGACGCGGGACTCGATCCCAGCTCTCCAGTATCAGGCCCTGGGCTAGAGGTGGACACTCAACCACTGAGCCACCCAGGCATCCCAAAAAACCAACTTTCTAATAACACAAGTAACTCTTTAGAAAATAAGATGGAAAAAAGCATATTTTAGAACATCAATAAAAGTATCAACTACTACGAATGAATTTTATAAGAAACATGCAGACTCTGTAAGAAGAAAATACCTAATTTTTGAAAAACAAACAATTTGAATAACTAGCAAAATGTGATAGTCTGTAATAGTAAGACTTCAAGTGCCAATTTACCCCAAAGTAATTCTTTTAATAAAATTCCAATGAAATCTCAAAATGTTTCTGGAATTTGAGAATTAAGTCTACAGTTCATACAAAAGAATGAAAGTATTAGAAAGTATTTTTCTGCCCTTTAGGATATTAAAACATGTAGTAACGCAATCAGTACCCCTGTACTGGTGCTATGGCTGTCAGAAAAAACATACTGGAATAAACAAATAATCAAAAATGAAACCAAGGGGATGCCTGGGTGGCTCAGTCAGTTAAGTAACTTGCCTTGGCTTGGGTCATTATCCCAGGGTCTGGGATTGAGCCCTGTGGTCACAGTCATGGCAGACTCCCTGATCAGCAGGGACACTGCTTCCCCCTCTCCCTCTGCCTGCTGTTCCCGGTTTGTATGCTGTCAAATAAAATCTTAAAAAAAAAAAAAAACAAAAACAACCCAAGTAGATAAGTCTTTAATAAATGAAAAAGGCAACATTTCAAATCAAGGGTAAAAGGATATATTATTTAACCAGTGGCAATGAGAAAACTGGCTATTTAAGGAAAATGGGTTTAGGGGCACCTGGGTAGCGTCTGCCTTTGTCTCAGGTGGTGATCTGGGGTCCTGGGATCAAGTCCTACATCAGGTTCCCCACAGGGAGCCTGCTTCTCCCTCAGCCTGTCTCTACCTCTCTCTCTGTGTCTCTCATGAGTAAATAAATAAAATCTTGGAAAAAAAAAAGAATTTAAAATTAAAATGAAAAAAGTTTGAAACAAAATGTCTAAAAACTATGAAAAAAATTTCCACTAACATCTAGTAAATTAAAACAAGATAACTATATCAATCTCTAAACAAATATAAAAAAATTTAATGTCTATGAGGTGAAAAGCCAAAGTTCTACTACATTGTCAGAGGGGGGAGTGTGAACTGGTTAACAATACTGGGAAGGCATTTTTTGGCAGTATCTGTGAATTTTCCTTGGACTCAACAATGTCATGCCTATGAATATATCCTAAAATTTAATCAAAGATGTACACAAAATATTTGATTACAAGGATGCTCATCCATAAGGGTTTTTTTTTTTTTTAATGATGGCAAAAGATTAGAAATAATCTAGCGGTCAACATTTTATTGTTGTTCAATGTTAATGAACCAACAATATATATTAAACAAGTTGTCCTTAAACAGAAATACACATGAAACAAGATTATGTATTTGTTGGCAGAGGAAAATGTTGTGACCAGGGGCTTGTAGGAACCTAACTGTAACATCTCCGGAAGAAACTCTTCAGTACTCACTAATTCAGGGTCTGCAGCCACTTTATACAAGGTAACTACTAAATAATGAAAATCCACTATAATCATTTTTATTAATTTTTTAAAATTAATGTATTTTTTTTAAGTAAGCTCTATGTCCAATGTGGGACTAGTTCAAGCACAACCTCAAGATCAAGAGCCACATGCTCTTCTGACTGAGCCAGTCAGGTGCCCCAACTGTAATTACTTTCAAAAGAAAAGGCATATTATCACTATTCTTAGCCCCAAGACAGTACAGGAAGAGCGAAAAAATGTGCTTTGGAGTCAGATCAAACCTCGGTTTAAATTCTAGCTCTATCAGTGTGCCTAAGACAAATTATTATTTAAATTTGCTAATAAGCTTCCCATTCCTTACATATAAAATCAGGGTTAAATAATACCCTTTTCATACATGATAGTAAAAATTAGTTAAGATAATATATATAAAACTTATGAGGGCAGCCTGGGTGGCTCAGTGGTTAAGTGCCGCCTTCAGCCCAGGGCGTGATCCTGGAGATCCAGGATCGACCCATGTTGAGCTCTGTGCATGGAGCCTGCTTCTCCCTCTGCCTGTGTCTCTGCCGCTCTCACTCTCTCATTCTCTCTCTGTCTCAAGTCAATCAATCAATCTTAAAAAAAAAAAAAAAAAAAACCCTTATGAAACAGAGAGAGCACCACAGAAACACTGACTGTTTGCACACACTTTCCCACCAATGTTCTACATAGTGATTTCTTTGCAAGGGAAAAAAAGCCTCTTTTTTGAGAGAACTGAAAAATTGTTCTTACCAAGGAATTAGCAGATATGCATTAATACTGGGATGGCACACACACCAATGAAAACAAGATATTCTGCTAATGAAGTACGCACCCTGTCTTTCAGTTGTAATCATCTCTGCAGTCTATTCCTTTAGGAGATACTTGGTTCTGAGATGCCTGGGTGGCTCAGTGGTTGAGCATCTGCCTTTAGCTCAGGGAGTGATCCCACAGTCCCAAGATTGAGTCCCACATCGGGCTCCCTGCATGAAGCCTGCTTCTCCCTCTGTCTGTGTCTCTGCCTCTCTCTGTCTCTTATGAATAAATAAATAAAATCTTAAAAAAAAAAAAAAAGAAGATACTTGGTTCTGACTCCTCTTCCTTTAGCCACATGCTCCTCCCCATTAATTTTTTTAAATTTTTTTTTTTTATGATAGTCACACACACAGAGAGAGAGAGAGGCAGAGACACAGGCAGAGGGAGAAGCAGACTCCATGCAGCAGGAGCCCAATGTGGGATTTGATCCCGGGTCTCCAGGATCACGCCCTGGGCCAAAGGCAGGGGCCAAACCGCTGTGCCACCCAGGGATCCCTCCTCCCCATTCATAAATGCACAGTCAACTGCTTGCCTCGTGGATAAATCACTAAGAAAGTCATTCAATCTCACTTGCCTCTGAATCACAACCGGGTTGCATATAAGTGTGAAAAACAGCTTCTTCTAGAGTGATTTAATGTGATTTACCAATCTACTCCTTGCAGTTCAAAAAAGAAATAACATGAATTCAGAATGTACCTGGAACTTAATAGACTGTGTATGTCTATTACACACACACACACACACACACACACACACACACACACACTCAATAAATGGAGTGTTTGCCAGATAGAAAAATCCATCTTAAAATTCATATGGAATCTCAAGGGACCATAATAAGTCAAAATAATCTTGAAAAAGAACAAAACTTGACTCATAATTCCTGATTTCAAAACTTACTACAAAGCTTCAGTAGCCAAAAAGTGCAGTGCTGGCATAAAGACAAACATATGGACTGATGGGATAGAATAGAAAGTGCAGAAATAAATCCTCTTGTATATGGTCAAGTGATTTTTAATAAGGGTGTAAAGACCATTCAATGGGGACAGAACAGTCTTTTCAACAAATGCTGGGAAAATGGACATCCAGATGCAAAAGAATGAAGCTGGACTCTTACTATATGCACTATATATGAAAATTTACTCAAAATGGATCAAAAACCTAAATTTAAGGCCTGAAATTATAAAACTTTATTTTTTTATTTTGAAATTATAAAACTTTTAGAAGCAAACAGAGGATAAAAGCCTCATCACACTGGATCTGACAATGATTTCTTGGAGATGACAGCAAAGACACAGATAACAACAACAAAACATAGACAAATAGGACTTTATGAACATTTATAAATTTTCTGCATCTAAAGACACTATTAGCTGGTGCCTGGGTGCTCAGTGGTTGAGCATCTGCCTCAGGTCATGATCCCGGGGTTCTGGGATGGAGTACCACATCAGGTTCCTCATGGGAAGCCCGCTTCTCTCTCTGCCTCTCTGTGTGTGTCTCTCATGAATAAATAAAATCTTACAAAAAATAATAAAGACACTACTGGGGCACCTGGTTGGCTCAGCTGGCAGAGCATGTGACTACTGACCTCCAAGCTGTTGAGTTTGAGTGCCACATTGGGCATAGAGATTACTTAAAAAAAAATAAAATAAAATCTTTAAAAAAATACAGACACTATTAACAGAATAAAAAAGAAACCCACAGGGACTCCTGGGTGGCTCAGCAGTTAAGCGTCTGCCTTTCACTCAGGGCGTGATCCTGGGGTCTGGGATTGAGTCCCATATCAGGCTCCTGCATGGAGCCTGCTTCTCCCTCTGCCTATGTTTCTGCCTCTCTGTCTCTCATGAATAAATAAATAAAATCTTAAAAAAAAAAAAAGATAGCAACCCACAGAGTGGAAGAAAATATTTGCAAATTACGTATATCTATTAGGGTATTCATAGCCAAAGCTAACAGATGCCTAAAACTCAACAACAAAAGAACAATTCAATTAATTCAATATAATTCAATTTATTACCTTGCTTTTATCATTTTATTCCTAAGTATGTAGCATATTGGAGAATTTCCTTCCTTAAAAGGCTCAATAATATTTATTTGTGTGTTAATATGCCACATTTTGCTTATCCATTCATCTGTCAATGGACACTTGGATTGTTTCTATGTTTTAGCTATTGTGAATAATGCTGCTATGAACATGGGTATACCCATGTCTTTAAGATCCTGCTTTCAGTTCTTTTGAGTGAGTACCCAGAAGCGGAATTGCTGGATCATATGGTAATCCTGTTGGTAATTTTTTAAGGAATTGCCATATTGTTTTCCACAGTGGTTGTACTTTTTTGCACTCCCACCAGTGCTGCACAAGGGTTCCAGTTTCTCATCCTCAGCAACACCTTTCCTGGCTTTTTTTTTTTTTTTTAGAGTTTAAAAAAATTTTTTTAATTTTGTTTTTATTTATTTATGATAGAGAGAGAGAGAGAGAGAGAGAGAGGCAGAGACACAGGCAGAGGGAGAAGCAGGCTCCATGCACCGGGAGCCCAACGTGGGATTCGATCCCGGGTCTCCAGGATCGCACCCTGGGCCAAAGGCAGGCGCCAAACCGCTGCGCCACCCAGGGATCCCCTCTTTTTAATTTTATGAGAGAGAGAGAGAGAGAGAGAGAGAGAGAGAGAGAGAGAGAGAGAGAAGGGTCAGGAGGAAGGGGAGGAAGAAGCAGATTCCCTACTGAGCAGGAAGCCTGCTTTTGTGGGCCTGCCCCCGGGACTGAACACACTTGAAGGCAGACGCCCTAATGACTAAGCCACCTAGGTGACCCCCTTTTCTGTTTTTTGGCTAGTAGCCATGCTAATGGGTATAAGGTAGTATCTTTCATTGTAGTTGCATTTCCCTAATGATTAGTGATGTTGAGTATCTTTCATGTGCTTATTGGCTATTTCATCTTTGGAGAAATATCTATTTAAGTCCTTTGCTCATTTTTTAATAAAAGAAATTAAAAGTGAGAGATCCTGGGGTGACCAGCTGGCTTACTCAGTAGGGCATGCGACTCCTGATCTTGGAGTCCTAGGTTCAAACTCCACATTGGGTACAGAGATTACATAAATAAGTAAATAAAATAGGAGATGTTAAATAATTCACTTGTAGAAGGTCACAAAGTTAGGTGGCAGAAGTTAGCACCTAGAACTCCTGACTTTATATGTTCACTTAAACCACAGTGGCATTAATGAACTTCATTATTAATGTTTTCTAAGTATTTCAGACAGTGTGAAATTAGACTATTTCCCTAAAGAATACACAGAGACTGGATAGTCAATTCGATGCTTAAATCTACAGTGCCCCCCTGTCCCCCAAATAGCTTACTAGTTGTGCCATCTTCATTCTATGATTCAAAATAAACAAATGAATATTTAAGAGAGTCCTGGAATGTTCTGACCAAGGTGGTACAATTTCAAGTGAAAAGCTTATAAAAATTAAATGACAGAATTCTTTGCTTCTTAAGACAAAAAAAAAAAAAAAAAAAAGAAAAGAAAAGAAAAAAGAAAAAGAAAGAGGTAGATGCTGTTTATTGTAATCCACTCCCAAGTCAACTCTGTGGGAATTATTTTTTTAAATACTGGAACTTTTACTAAATTATACTATTAATACAGAAGAATTATGATTAGTTGTCTAGCAGCACAATTGTCTATCATGAACATCATTCGCACTATAAGCTAGAAAAACAAGTCAAGGGACGCCTGGGTGGCTCAGTGGTTGAGTGCCTGCCTTCGGCACAGGGAGTGATCCTGGAGTCCCAGGATTGAGCCCCACATCGGGCTCCCTGCATGGAACCTGCTTCTCTCTCTGCCTAGGTCTCTGTCTCTCTCCCTCTGTGTCTCTCATGAATGAATAAAAAAATCTAAAACAAACAAAAAAACAAGCCAAGTCAAATTATTAAAAAGAAAAAGATGAAGGTTAAAGGTTGTTGTGAAGCCACCAAAATGAGGTCTAAAGGGATCACATTAAAATATTAGTGGTTATTCAGAGTAATGGAGAGAGTAACTTAATGGGCTAAAACTACTTAATTTAAGGCTTTAGAAAGCAGGATGTGGAGTTTCTGGCAACCTACCTAATGATTATTTATTAGCAGCAGTGTGGTATGTTACAAACAACAAAGATTCTGGGGTAAAAAAGATCTGGGTCTGGATCCTGGCTCTACCTAGGAAACAGATTACTTGACTTCTGAAGATTTATTTGCCCTCTCTGGGCCCCAGGTTCCTAAACTGATAAAATCAGGCTATCACCAAATGTCTTCCAAAATCAAGTAAAAGACTTCATTATATGGTGCAAGGTCAAGAGAATCAGTGATAATGTCAATCATCTACCACAGGGCCTGATGGTGATCACCATAAAAATTGATCTGCAGATTTTCAAAATGTCTAAATTTCTGGGGCACCTGTGTGGTTCACCCGGTTAAGCGTCCAACTCTTGGTTTCAGCTCAGGTCATGCAGGATCTCATCAGTCATGAGATTGAGCCCCACCAGCCCCAAGTCCGACTCTATGCTCAGTGAGGAATCTGCTTGAAGATTCTTTCCCTTTGCCCCATCCCCCACTCACAAGCAGGCATGCATGTGAGCTCACTCTGTCTCTCTCAAATAAATAAATCTTTTAAAAAAGAATAAAAATAAAATGGTCTAAAGTTCTGAAAATGTTCTGGAATTAGATGGTGGTGGAGGATGCACATAGTGAATACATTAAAAATATATTTTATGTGAATTTTATTTCAACTTTTAAAATGGCCCAGAGATGTTCTGGATAGCAAATGGCAAACCAGGACTGAAAAGTTGCTAGCATGAATAAACAACACCCTAAAAAATTTGGAGGATTCCCTAAAAGGGCATTATTTAAAGCAATATTCTGTGAAGTCAGATACTTATTAAAAATTAACATTTAACATAAGCAGAATATTTTATTTGCTTGAAGAACATCTAATTCTCCTAACGGAAATGTTGAATTTGCATGCTCTAAGCTATCCTTTTGTTTTAACCTGAAGATTAACGTGCCTTCACATTTGAAGTTTTAAAACACAATCGCGCTCAGTATTGGCTGTATATGTGGAAAAAGGGTTTTCACCCACAAAAACAACTTGTCAAACTTCCCCGACCTGGCCCTTTTCTTCTTAGGACACACAGGATAGCACAGCACCAGAGTACTAAAAGCACAGTTTAACCAACAGAGGCCCATTTTAAGTATTATTTTAAAATTTTGATTCCTAAATATACATCAGTTTGAGAGGACCCACCCTAAACTGAAAAAAGGTTATGACACATAATTTTCAAATATGTACATTGTATACTTTCATAAAAGAAGGTAACAATAATTAAACTCCCTACCATAGCACTGTCTATAAAGTGAAGAACTTGTTATCCAGCCCAGGGCTTCTAATCCTCTGTAGAAAACGAAGTATCCAAGAAGTGTTATCAAAGAAGTCAAGTCTCTAAGCCTGCTCAAGCTAAAGAGTATTAAAATTTACGAAATTTATGGGACGCTTGGTGGCTCAGCTGTTGAGCATCTGCCTTTGGCTCATAGTATGACCCTGGGGGCCAGGGATCAAGTCCCGCACCAGGCTCCCTGCATGGGGCCTGCTTCTCCCTCTGCCTGTGTGTCTGCGTCTCTCTCTGTGTCTCTCATGATTAATAAAATCTTTTTTAAAAAATTTACAAATGTTTTTTAACCAGTAAAATGGAAATTATAAAACTATATCAGTGTATGTTATCTATGTATCAATTAAAACAGCATATGAGGGACCCCTGGGTGGCTCAGCTGTTGAGCATCTGCCTTTGGCTCAGGGTGTGATCCTCAGGTCCATGGATCGAGTCCTGCATCCGGCTCCCTGCAAGAAGCCTGCCTCTCCTTCTGCTTATGTCTCTGCCTCTCTCTGTGTCCCTCATAAATAAATAATAAATAAATAAATAAATAAATAAATAAATAAATAAATAAATAAATAAATAAATAAATAAAATAAATCTTTAAAATAAAACAGCATCTGACATATAAAGCCAGTGCTACATAACTGCTATTATTCCAATTCTTTTTTTAAGCTTTAATTTAAATCTCAATTAACATACAATGTACTATTAGTTTAAGGTGTACACACTTCCATACAACACCTGGTTCTCATCACAACAAATGTACTATTTAATCCTCATTGCCAATTTAACCCATTCTCCCATTCACTTCCCCTCTGCTAAAATCACTAACAAGAAACAACAGGTGTTGGGGAGGATGTGGGGAAAGGGGAAACCTCTTGCACTGCTGGTTGGAATGCAAATTTGTACAGCCACTCTGGAAAACAGTATGGAGGTTCTTCAAAAATTAAAAGTATAACTACTCTAAAATCCAGCAACTGCACTACTAAGTATTTACCCAAAGAACAGAAAAATACTAATTTGAAGGGAAACATGCACCCTGATGTTTACAGCAGTATGATCTACCATACCCAAGCTATGGGAACAGCCCAACTGTCCATCAACTGATGAATGGATAAAAAAGATGTGGCATATATATGCAATGGAATATTGCTCAGCTATTATTCTAATTCTTTTTTTAAAAATATTTTATTTATTGATTCATGAGCGAGAGAGGGAAGGAGGCAGAGAGGCAGAGACACAGGCCAAGGGAGAAGCAGGCTCCATGCAGGGAGCCCGATGTGGGACTTGATCCCGGGTCTCCAGGATTACACCCTGGGCTGAAGGTGGCGCTAAACCGCTGTGCCACCAGGGCTGCCCTTATTCTAATTCTTCAATGAGGAAATATAAAAGTACACAGTAGCAAAGGGAGTCCCATCCATTCAGAGGTAGTTATAAACTTTCTGCCCTCCCAGAATGTCTTTACTAGCATACTTGGTGCTCTGTAGCAGTGAGAAAGAGTTTTCATGATCACCAACTGTACAGTATGACTATTGTTTCCTAGATTACTTTGCGAAGGTTTCCTAGATAGATGGACACCGTGTGTACTCACTAAATACATCAATGCCCACATTTCTCATCCTTTTATTCTAAAAATTAACACTGATAATCATTTTGTTGCTTCTTTCTTATACAAGGGTATCTACTTATTTTTAATTTTTCTATTCCTTCATAGTTAATAACAGTGAGATCAAAAAGATAACAAGGGCACCTAGCTGGTTCAGTTTGACTGCTGATCTTGGGGTTGTGAGCTTGAGCCCCACATGGGTGTAGAGATTACTTAAATAAATAAAACTTAAAAAAAAAAGATGATACATCGTTTTTTCTTAAAGTCAGGTTATTTTTTTAAAACATTTAAAAAAAACATTTATTTATTTCATTTATTTATGAAAGACACATAGAGAGAGGCAGAGACATGAGGGGGAAGCGGGCTCCCCACAGGGATATAAATGGATAAAATCTTTTTAAAGATGTAATAAATGGATAGAATCTTAAACAAACAAACCACCTTTCTTCACTGAAGAAGTTTCAAGAATTCTTTGTTGGCTGTTTGCTTCGAACTCCAACATTTCCTACGTGACTTAACAATGACTTTGTAAGTGGTACATTATTGATGATTTTCATATCTTTTCTAAAAGTTTATTTTCCAAATTTTCCCTATTTTTTTGTCAGGAGAAAGGTTATTTTTTTTTAAAGATTTTTATTTATTTATTCATGAGAGACAGAGAGAGAGACAGAGAGAGAGAGAGAGAGAGAGACAGAGAGAAGCAGAGACACAGGCAGAGGGAGAAGCAGGCTCCATGCAGGGAGCCTGATGTGGGACTCGATCCCGGGGCTCTAGGATCACGCCCTGGGCCAAAGGCTGCGCTAAACCGCTGAGCCACCCGGGCTGCCCATGGAAAAAAGTTATTTTATTTTTAAAGATTTATTTTTAGGTAATCTCTACACCCAACGTGGGACTCAAAACCCCAAGATCAAGAGTCATATGCTCTACCTATTGAGCCAGCCAGGTGTCCCAGAAAAAAGTTAAACACTCCATTAAAAACACTGCATTGGGCAGCACCGTGGCGCAGCGGTTTAGCGCCGCCTGCAGCCCAGGGCGTGATCCTGGAGACCCTGGATAGAGTCCCACGTCAGGCTCTCTGTATGATGCTTGCTTCTCCCTCTGCCTGTGTCTCTGCCTCTCTCTCTCTGTCTCTATGAATAAATAAATAAAATCTGAAAAAAAAAAAAACTCTGCCTTTCTCTCTCTCTCTCTCTGTGTGTCTCTCATGAATAAATAAAATCTTAAATAAGAAAAAAAAAAACACCACCACACTGGGGCACCTGGGTTGCTCAGTAAATACAATGTGTGCCTTAGGCTCAGGTCATGATCTCAGGGTCCTGGACGAGAGCCCTGTCTCACACTCCCTGCTCAGGGGAGTGTCTGTTTTTCCCTTTTCATCTGCCCCTCCCCCTGCTCACGCTAGCAGGTGTGCTCACACTCTCTCAAATAAGTAAAATCTTTTTAAAAATCCCACTGCACTGAAACAACACAGATGAACCTTTAAGTGCAATAAGTTAGTCACAACAGGACAGATAAATAATGTATGATTCCACTTTATAAGGTACCTAGAGTAATCAAATTCATAAAGACTAAAAGTAGAATGATGGTGGCTGGGGCCAGGGGCTAGGAGTGGGGGGGGAGTGGAGAGTTAACGTATAATGGGTATGGAGTTTTAGTTTGGGAAAATGACAAAAATTCTGGAGATGGATCAAAGTGATAGGTAAGCAAAAATGTGAATATACCTGGTAGTAATGAAATGCACGGTTGAAAACAGTTAAAATGGTAAATTTTATGTTATTTTACCACAATAAAAACAAATAAACAAAAGGCTACATACAACAACTCTTAAAGATACTATCATCAATTTTATCAACATTAGGGGGTGCCTAGCTGTTTCAGTGGGTAGAACATGTGACTTGATCTCAGGTTTGTAAGTTTGAGACCCATGTTGGGTTTGGAAATTACTTTAAAATAAAATCTTGGGCAGCCCAGGTGGCTCAGCGGTTTAGCACCACCTTCGGCCCAGGGCCTGATCCTGGGAGTCCCCGGATCGAGTCCCACATCGGGCTCCCTGCATGCAGCCTGCTTCTCCCTCTGCCTGTGTCTGCCTCTCTCTCTCTGTGTCTCTCACGAAGAAATAAATAAAATCTTAAAAAAAAGTTATCAACATTATGAGCAAAGCAGCATTAAAGCTTACAATTGAGCTAAGCAGCATTAATAGAGGCACAATAGGAGGATTCCAAAATCACATCTACGTTAGAGTAGCTTTGACAGAATCTGTGTATTTCTAAGAAATATTTTTTTTTAGAAATAGTTTTTTTTTTTAAAAAAGATTTCATTTTTTAATTTTTATTTTTTGAGAGAGAAACAGAGAGTGAGGTGGGGTGGGACAGAGGGAGAAGGAAAGAAAGAACCTTAAATGGGCTCTGTACTGGGCAGAGCCCAATTCAGGGCTCGATCTCACAACTCTGAGATCATGATCTGAACTGAAATCAAGAGTCGGATACTTAACCAACCAAGTCACCCACGCATCTCTGAAGATTTTTTTTTTTTTGAGTGATCTCTTACCTCCAATGTGGACCTTGAACTTATAACCTTGAGATCAAGAGTCACACACTCTACTGACTGAGCCAGCTAGGCAACCTCTCAGTTCCTAAAACATATTTTTTTTAAGATTTTATTTATTCATGAGAGATACAGAGAGAAAGAGAGAGAGGCAGAGACATAGGCAGAGGGAGAAGGAAGCCTGATGGGGGACTCAATCCCAGGACTCCAGGATCATGACCTGAGCCAAAGGCAGACACTCAACCACTGAGCCACCCAGGCATTCCCTAAGAAATGTTTCATACAATGTCAAGGCTACTTCAACTTTAAATCTGACTTACAATAAAACTTCAATTGCAAAAATACCTGATAACTTATAATTAGAAAACATAAAAAACTCTTACATCTCAATAATAACCTAATACAAAAAATAGACAAAGGATTTGAATGGACACTTTACCAAAGATATCCAAATGGCAAATGAGCACATAAAACATGCTCAACACCATAAGTCACTAGATGCAAATTAAAACCAAAGAGATACCACTACATACTCTTTAAGTGGCAAAATGAAAAAGATTGATGGCACAAAGTGTTGGTAAAGATGTAAAGTGACTGGAACGCTCATATAAACTAATGGGAATGCAAAATTGTACAGCCAGTTTGGAGAACAGTTTGGCAACTTCTTAAAAAACTACACTCATGAGATGACCTAGCAATCTGAGACCTATGTATCTACCTAAGAAATGAAATATATGTCCACATAGAAGACTTGCATGTAAACGTTCAAAGCAGCATTGTTCGTAATCGCAAAAAAAGGGGAAATAACCCCAATGGCTAACAACTGGTAAATGGCTAAACAAAATGTAGCATATCCACATAATGGAATACCACATGTTGTGTGGACTACTATACACACAACATGGATGTATTTCAAAAGCATGTTACAAAGTGGTACCTAGACATAAAAGTCTATATACTATATGACTTTGTTTACAAGAAATTTTAGAAAAGACAAAATTATAATTAATAGCAGATCAGTGGTTGCCTGGATTAGGGAATTGAAAGGACTGCAACAGGCCATGGGAAAACTGTGAGGCTATGGAAATGTTCTATATCTTGATTGTGGTGGTGGTGGTTACACCACTGATGATACGTGTGTGTGTATAAAGATTTACTTATTTTAGAGAGAGTGCGAGTGTGCGTGCACACTCAAGTGTGTGTGGGGGGGACGGGGGGCAAAGGGAGAAGAGAGTCCTCAGCCAACTCTGTGCTGCACATGGAGCCCGACTCGGGACTCAATCTCAAGACCCAGAAATCAGGACCTGAGCCAAAACCAAGAGTCAGATGCTTTCACAACTGTGCTACCCAGGCACCTGTTAGTTAATATATATAATATACATAGACACACACACACATCTAAATACTAACTGAAAAAATCAATTACAACGGAGAATGGGAAGCAGTGGAATTAGGATATAGCAGTCCTACTCCAAAATTAATTTCTTTAGTTGATTAACATTTCAGCAGTCTTTATCCTTGAGCTGTTTTTTTTTTTTTAAGATTTTATTTATTTATTCACAGAGAGAAAGAGGCAGAGACACAGGCAGAGGGAGAAGCAGGCTCCATGCAGGGAGCCAGATGTGGGACTCAATCCTGGGTCCCCAGGATCAACCCCAGACTGCAGGCGGCGCCAAACCACTGTGCCACTGGGGCTGCCCTCCTTGAGCTGTTTGAATTAATCATTAAAAAATACCGGAATAAGAAGTAGAAGGAAGGAGAGGTAGAATTAAGGATGTTCCTCTCAGACATATTATTTCTGTCTTCTTTAACTTGGAATGCATAATTCAGATAAATCCAAGACTAAAAGTTTACCTTTACACAAAAAGGTAAATCCAGGCAAATAATACAATTCAAGAGAAGGGAAAAAGAGAACACACAATCTTCAAATACTTTGGTGGCATATTTACATATATGCAAATTAATGTAACTAACTAGAAGGTACTAATTTTTAAGCCATCTTGTTTATGCACAAAGTCAGTCAACTCTCTATGAAAGAGTATACTTATTATGATGAAAAAAATAATAAATATGTCTGCTTAAAAACAAACAAACAAAAAACACTCCAATGCACTAAATTGCCAATAACTAAATGCTGGAAAATATACTTCATATTTTAGTTGAGTAGAAATATTTAAAATCTAGATCTGACAAACTAGTTGTAAAGTCTCAAATTCTCTTGGGGAAAACCACATTCCAAAGCTCTACCACAGCTATCTTTTATTTGGAGTACTGGGCTGTCTGAGGAAGAGAAGGAACTGGTTGAGCTTGAATAGGGATTTCTCAAAGCTAACATCAAGGAGTCCTCTAAACCCTGCCAAATTGTGGATGGTATATAAACAGACACAATATTTATTTTGGGACAAAGATATTGCAGGCAAGAAAGTAAAATGCTCCAGAAGCAGCAGAATCACAGACCTTTGGAAAAACCATTTAAAACAAGAGTCTGTCCTCATTCATTAAATTAAATGCTGTTAAATTTTGCTTTACTTATCCTCATGAAAATGAATGAGAAAAGATTTCAGTTTTAAGTACAAAAGTTCAGAGAGGGAAAAAAAATAAAACACCAAAATTTCTTAAAAGCATCTGCTGTAACAACACTTCGTAATTACTTCTCAATGTCTGCTAGTTAGTACTATTATCTGACTATCAATTAAAATCAGATGTTATAGGGATGCCTGCGTGGCTCAGCGGTTGGGCACCTGCCTTTGGCCCAGGGCATGATCCTGGAGTCCTGGGATCAAGTCCCACATCGGGCTCCCTGCATGAAGCCTGCTTCTTTGCTTCTCTCTCTGCCTCTCTCTCTCTCTCTCTCATGAATAAATAAAATCTTTAAAAAAATCAGACTTTATAAATAGAAATACAAAAATTGTAAAAAAAAAAAAGTTTAACCTCTCTTTCTCTGGAGTCAATGTAGTAACAATAGATAATATATTCAATTTCTATAGAAAAAATGGTAGGGGGGGATCCCTGGGTGGTGCAGCGGTTTAGCGCCTGCCTTTGGCCCAGGGCGCGATCCTGAAGACCCGGGATCGAATCCCACGTCGGGCTCTCGGTGCATGGAGCCTGCTTCTCCCTCTGCCTATGTCTCTGCCTCTCTCTCTCTCTCTCTCACTGTGTGCCTATCATAAATAAATAAAATTTAAAAAAAAAATGGTAGGGGGATCCCCGGATGGCTCAGCAGTATAGCACCTGCCTTCGGCCCAGGGTGTAATCCTGGAGTCCTGGGATCAAGTCCCACATTAGGCTCCCTGCATGGAGTCTGCTTCTCCCTCTGCCTGTGTCTTTGCGCCTCTCTCTCTCTCTCTCTCTCTCTCTCATGAAAAAATAAAATCTTGGGATCCCTGGGTGGCGCAGCGGTTTAGCGCCTGCCTTTGGCCCAGGGCGCGATCCTGGAGACCCGGGATCGAGTCCCACATTGGGCTCCCGGTGCATGGAGCCTGCTTCTCCCTCTGCCTATGTCTCTGCCCCCCCCCCCCCGTGTGACTATCATAAATAAATAAAAATTAAAAAAATTAAAAAAAAAAAAAAAGAAAAAATAAAATCTTAAAAGAAAAATTAAAAAAAGAAAAAATGGTAAACAGTAGCACTCTAAAACTCATTTTTTCAGTTTAAAAAATATTTTTCATACCCTTTTATCTTTATACTCAAAAACTAGGATCATGTAGTAAGCATATACAATAATTAATTTGAAACCCTAACCCAGGTTTTATAAAACACAGAATGCATGCAAAAACCATTAATCTGACCAGTCAAGACTAATAACTTTTGGTGAACCATAATCATTTGCATTTGTTTGAAATAAAAAGTAATTGGAAATGGGTCCTAAGAGGAAAAGATCAAAAGAACTGGAAGTTGCTTGGTCTACAGAAATTTAACTAAGAATGACTTAAATTCTGATTGGTTGGTTTCCATGTCTTCTGAAAGCAAAATTAGATAAAAGCAGTTTAGATTAAGGAAGAATTACAAACATTTGACTGTCAGGGTTTATATTACACCAGGATGGACCACTTGGGAAAGATGTGGTGTTCCAACACCATAGAGCTACAAGTGAAGCTGACTTAAGGCACACCATAGCATTAAAACTCCGTACTTAAGTTACCTATAATTTCACCCTACAAAACCACCAAACAGCCTAATTTTGGACAGGGCATTACCATTTAAAAGGCATTTTCACATATTTTAGTACCTCATTTAATCCTCACATGAGGTATATGAATAGGACAGACATTCTGATTCCCATTTACAGGTTAAAAAAAAATAGCTATGATTGTCTGACAGCTTTTTCTACTAGTATCATTTTAAATCTCTTCTTAAAAAGACTGTTAAGAGCCAATCCAGAGAGCTCAATAGACACCTGGCTGCAAAAGTTTCAAATATATTTGAAAGACAATATAAACTTATGTGCTCTGATTTATCTTGCATAAAATACCTATTTATGGTCAGTTATCCATTAACAGACCTTCTTTATTGAAGATCTCCAGTTTGAAAATATTCCTATAAACACAAAGGCAGAAAGAATGAGTAAAAGCACTGATTTCATTGAGCCCATTTTCTTAGACCATAAAGTCGTATTTTAAATAAAAGAAATTATGCAGGTTCTGTTTCCTATTAGCATTCTAATATTTTCAGAATTCACTAAATTTAAGTGAATATTGTAGCAGCCAGCCTCCAAGATAGCCTCAATGATCCCAGCTTCCTGGTATTCACACCCATGTATGTGAATAAATACTCCTCCTTCCATGTCAAATGTGGGCTAGACTTAGTGACTCCTTTCTAATGAACAGAATAAGACACAAGTGATTGGAGAATAGTTCATAAAAAGCAGGGTGACTTCATTCTTTTTGTCTCTCTGTGGAGAGGCATACATGACTAGCAAGTGAAGCCACCTACCAATAGTCACGTGAGTAAGCTTGGAAGTGGATTCTTCAACTCCAAGTCTTCAGACTGCACAGTCCCAGCCCTAAGCCAGAACCATCCAGCCAAACCACTCCCAAACTCCTGTAAAAGGGCATAAGGGAACTTTTGGCAGTGACTGAAACACTATCTTGATTGTGGGTAGTGTTTATTTTATTTTTTTTTTTTTGTGGGTAGTGTTTATATGGGTGTGTACATTTGTTAAAACTCAAAATTTATACAATTAAAATGGGTGCATTCTATTGTATGTAGAGTATACTTCAATATAGGTGATTCTTTTTAACAGGCTACTAAACCCTTGGGATAAGCAGACGAAGGATCACTTATGAAAAAGCAGCGCCCTAACTTAAGAAGTTAAGGGTGGGCGGCAAGAGAACAAAAGCATTAACAAGCCACCACCACAAACATACATGTCCTAAACTGTTCCTCAAAATTGCTCCACCCACAGCCTTGCCTATCTCAGATGATAGCAATCCCATACTCCCAGTTGCTCTTGCCAAAAATGCTGGAGTCATTCTTCACTCCCATACCCCATATCCAATCCATAAGCAAATCCTGTTGGCTCTATCTCAAAATATATTCAGACTATGATCACTTCCCATCACCTCCACTGCTACGACCCTAGCCTCTTGCCAGGATCAGAGCAACAGCCAAACTGGTCTCCCTACTTCATTCTTGCCCCCTACAGCCTATTATTAACCCAGCAGCTAGAGTGATCCTTTCAAAACCTGAGGCAGATCATATTGTTCATCTGCTCAAAAATCTAAAACTACTCTCCATTTCACTCAGGATAAAAGTCCATGTGGTTGCAGGGTCACATAAACTTACTCCTCATCATCTCCCTGATCTCATCTGTTACCTTCCTCCCTGTTCAGTCTACTCCAGGCACACTGGGCTGCTTGCTGCTTATCAAACACAAGGAACACACTCCCACTCCAGGACCCTCACAGTGACTGTGTCCTCTATCTTCCCCCTCAATACCTACATGGCTCATCATTCCTTAACCTCCTTTAGGTCTCTGCTTAAACATGACCTCCTTTACCCAGACCAACCTGTTTAAAATTGAAAACAGTTCTGGTCCTTGATCATCCTTATGCTATTTGACTTTTCCTTTTTTTCTGGAGCCCTTAACACTTCATAAAATACTACATAACTTATTTATTATATATATTGTCTATCCTCTACTCCTTCCATAAAACCACCTCTAGGGCAGGATCTGTTTTGTTCACTGATGAACCTCAAATATCTAGGACAGTGGTCAGTATACACAACAGGTTTCAACAAGTACCTTCTAAATGAATGAATTTTTGAGCAACTGGTCAGGTGCCAGGCTAAGCACTTTATATACACTATTTCACTTATCACTTGGGAAGTATGCATTAACCTCATGTTCTAGTTGAGGACACAAAGGTTAAATAACTTGCATAAAGTTATAGTAGTAAATGATGCCAGGATTTATGCCTAACTCTTAAGCCTTAACACATAGTTTTCTCAAAGTTGAGTGTGAATGGGGAAGAGAGTTAAGCTGCTTCAGAAGGTAACTAGGCTGAGAGTACATGGAAGAAAAGATGCTCATCTGCAATCCAAAATAAGAAGCAGAGGCAAACAATTAACATTTGGGGAAATTCCTTCAACTTTTCTTTGCCTGTAGTCCTAGTCCTGTATAGGCAGAAATACAAGGTAATGACAATCAGAAAGAGACCACAAAAAAAGGAGTAAGAAAGATAAGAGACCCGTTAGCTTGAGCTCCATGGTTGAGAAAACATAGGTCAGTACCTGTTCTCTAAATTCACTGGAACCCTTTATCACACTGCCAAGGAGCAATATACTAGCAATTTCCTATTTGTTTTTGCTTTTTGTGCCTTAATATGTTTTTTTCTTCGATATCCTACTGGTATAGTAAAGGCGCTGAGAAAGTATATTTAAAAAGTACAGGATCGGGGCAGTCCCAGTGGTTCAGCGGTTTAGCGCTGCATTAGGCCCAGGGCGTGATCCTGGAGACCCACGTCAGGCTCCCTGCATGGAGCCTGCTTCTCTCTCTGCCTGTGTCTCTGCCTCTCTCTCTCTCTGTCTCTCATGAATAAATAAATAAAATCTTAAAAAAAAAAAAGTACAAGATCTACACATAAACATTTATAGATTTAAATCTGAGGGAAAGATACAGAGTCTGCCACTGTTACTATTCTTGGAACACAGCCACACTCATTTGTTTACATATTGTCTATGGCTCCTTTTCCACTATAATAGCCAACTTGAGCAGCTGCAACAGACTATATGCCTGCAAAACTGAAAATATTTGCTATTTGGCCTTTTACAGAAGAAAACTTCTAAAACAAGTATTAATAAAATGTAAGTTTCCTGATAACTTGCATCAGTTCCAACAATTCTCTGGGTATATTTGAAAACAGATCCTCTAAATACTAAAATAAATCCTATAACATTTTTGTTATTGTTGGTCATGTAACTAAAAACATGTCAATGGCTTGAGTCCAAGAAAATGTGGTCTTCAATCTGGTAAACAGTTATCATCAAATTAATTTAAGTAAACATACTTGCTAGTAGAGTTGACACCATTTACTAGTTACTAAATACTAGAGGACTTGGGTAACACTGCGATGTCCATTTTGAAGTGTTAGAATAGTTTAGCATTAAAGTTGAAGAAGTAACTTTTTTGCTTTATGTTGTTGTATCTGAGCCACCATGTTAAACAAACGTTAAAGTGTTTTGAACAAGGAAAAAAAATCTGAGTTACACATACATGCAAAAAACATACCAAAAATGCATAATCCTACAATAACTTCCCAATTTTCTTCTTTATATATAAGAATTACCAAATAGTAAAACTTGGAACATTTGCTTTTAATCTTCCAAGCAAGCAAGCTAATACGAAGAAAAGCAAATCACTTATTACTCATTTTAAAAATTCTGTAATCTACTTTCCCTTTCCCTCTCCAAAGATTAGTTGGTTTGTTACCCACAGAAGCTCAAACCCTGGAGCCACTGGGGGGCTCAGTGGGTTAAGCATCCCACTTTTGGTTGAGATTCAGATCATGATCTCAGGGTTGTGAGATCAAACCCTGGGTTGGGCTCCTTCTCAGCAAGGAGTCTGCTTGAGATTATCTCCCCTCTCCTCCTCTCTCTTCCTAAAATAAATAATCTTAAAAAAAGAAACCCACCTTATTTCATAGAATTTAAACAAAAATATCTTCATTGTATATATACAAAAAGAAGAATCTTTTCCCTAATACAAGCTAATACAGAAATCTTTGTATTACATATGTATTATGTTTTGCAAATAAAGTGACAGGTTATGCTACTCATGATGACACTTAGAAAAGTAAGTTGAAAAAAAAAAGTAAGTTGATAAAAACAGGTACAGAAACATACTGCAAAAAAAAGAAAAAAGAAGAAAAAGAAACATACTGCAAAGGAAACAGAAATACTGAGCAAAAAATGAGGCCAAAAAATAGTTTTCTTTAAATATTTTATTTCAAGAAGTCAGTTTCTACATTAAAAGAACCAATCCAAGATATCATTCACTAAAATTTCACCTAAATTATTTAATACACGTAAGTTAGAGTTTAATAGAGCTCTCAGTTTAAACATTTCATATCTTCAACCTAAACTTCCAACATAAAAATTTTAAGGCATCAATTTGTTTTCCCAGTTTTTCCTCAAAATAAAATTATTTCCAAGTTAAAAGTTTTCAGTTTTTATCAAAATTAAATGTGCAGTATTAACGGAAGTAGAAAGTTACCCGTGAGTTATTTCTAAATATTATAAAATTTTATGCCTACAGAGCCTTTTCCCATTTTTCTCTTAATTTTTTTACAGCACTGTAGTCACCTAGGTTACAAAAACAAAAAATACCCTGTCAACACATTTAAAAGAATTAAGTTTTAAACGTTACATTTAAGAAAGCACGCTACTCTCTTTCAGGGCTAAGGTCTAGAAGTTTCTATGATGAATATTATATACATGAAATTAGAATGATATAAAAAAAACCTTGACAGTGATTTTAAAAATTGTATTACATCCTTATAATATGAAAACAAATATGACCATATGTGTGTATAACATTTGTGATCTCTTCACTAAACTGTAAATCTTCCAATAATCTCTAATAAAACAATCCACAGTATTCCAAATTGCAAAGAAATGTTTCCTACCTTGCCTGCTTCTCTTTCTAAGTCGACATACTCTCGGCTAGGTGTCTGTCGTTGTTCTCCCTGCCAGCTGGCCGGAAAAAACTGGAGAGACAGATTGGTTCCTGTGGCCACAAAAGCCTTTTAGAAAAATCAATACAAACAGGATCAGGAGCAGGACATTACATAAATTATGCAGGCAGTCATTTATTTTTACATCAGTTTCTGTCTTAAGCCAGGCAGCACCGAGAATACTTAAAAGTAAAAAACATGCACTCATCATTTTTCTTAAGTATTAAGTTACAAACATCTGATTCCATTTTGAGGACATTTGCCATTGGCTGCTTAAATATAAAATCAGACATGGAATCAATACTTTCTTTCAGGTCATTTTTTGCTGACGTTAGGATCTTGCATTGCTAATGTCTAACCAGAAGCCATCATCCCTGAATTTAAAAACTTCTATTTTTAAATGTGAAAATCACTAAAGATCTAAACATTTTGAATTTTAAAGCATACCATAATTTAAACTTGTGTAAATGAGACATTTTAATTTCTCTCACTTAATAAAACGTTTCATTCTAAAGCCCATGTTAAAAATGCACAGGACTGTCTCTTCGGATAAATGATACATTAGCATGTGATGTGACAGCACTTCTCATCTCTCTAAAACCTTAGGGGACTTAAAAAATATGCATTTCCTGAAATTTAACTTCAGGAGAACTGGATCTAACTACACAAAAGAGTATTCATCTAATATTCATCAAAAAAGATTTGGATGCACAGTTCAACATACAGAACAATCTAAAGCCATTTTGATAAAGTATTCTGTGTAGCCCCTGAGCAATTTAACTATATTTCCTCCAAGTAAAAAACAGAAATAGCTTTGTCCCTCTTCTCAAGGGAAATTCAGAAAGAAATAAGTAAAAAGCATTTTTTGGGAAAAGAAACATTTTTCATCATATAAATGTAAACTCTCTTTTCTTTGTTGAAATGAGAGGTTTTGGTTTGGTTTGTTTTACTAATTAAAGTTCCACAACATACTTTGTTTCCAAAGAGTCTTCATCTGAAAGCAAGGGGTTCACATTCTGGCCAATTTGTTTATTTATTTTTTTTTAATTTTTTTTAATTTTTATTTATTTATGATAGTCACAGAGAGAGAGAGAGAGAGAGAGAGAGAGAGAGGCAGAGACATAGGCAGAGGGAGAAGCAGGCTCCATGCACCGGGAGCCCGATGTGGGATTCGATCCTGGGTCTCCAGGATCGCGCCCTGGGCCAAAGGCAGGCGCCAAACCGCTGCGCCACCCAGGGATCCCGCCAATTTGTTTAAAGCCATTAGCTGGATTCAGCTATCCACGAGTATCCCTGATGATTAACAGCTTCGATTCTTTAGATAAAAATTTATTCTTCCTATTTCTATTATTGGTACTGTAGGTACAACTGTCAACCTAATTGCTAAATCTCAATGGACATCTTTGATGGCATTTCCCTAATCAAGTGGGATACTTACTTGTGGTATTTTATATGAATAAGGACTTAACAAATGACAATATTACAATATTAACCTTTAAAAAAAATCTTTCCGGGCGCCTGGGTAGCTCAGTCGGTTAAGCATCTGCCTTCAGCTCAGGTCATGATCCCAAGGACCCTGGGATGGAGTCCCACATCAGGTTCCCTGCTCAACGGGGAGTCTGCTTCTATGCCCCTCCCCTGGCTTGTGTTCTCTCTTTCTCTCAAATAAATAAATAAAATCTTTTTTAAAAACTATGTTTCCAGGCAGCCCCAGTGGCTTGGCAGTTTAGCGCCGCCTTCAGCCCGGGGCATGATCCTGGAGACCTGGGATCGAGTCCCATGTCGGGCTCCCCGCATGGAGCCTGCCTCTCCCTCTGCCTGTGCCTATGCCTCTCTCTCTCTCTGACTCTCCTGAATAAATAAATAAAAAATCTTTAAAAACAAAACAAAACTATATTTCCATTAATACCAAGTTTAAAAAACAATGGAGTAAAATGAATCAACAACAGTTCGAATGAAAAGCAGACTCTTGAAGGCACATTGCCTAGGCTGTATGACTTGAAGCAAGTTATTTAGCTGTACCTCAGTTTCCCCACTAATTAATATTTGTAAGTGCTTAAAATAGCACCAAGTAAATGCTATTTAAGTATTTGCTAGGTAAGAGAAAGTTTTGAGCTGGATAAGAGAGCTAACTTTTTCAGCCTCAAATAATAAATTCTCAGCATGGAGTAGTGGCAGATAATAGATTCAGCCCATGAATGAATGCCTTGTGTCAAAATCTGCAAGGCGTGTTTCTTTGGTATACACCCAGTAACAAATTCTTCCACCCCAGTATACTAGTAAAAACAGTTTACAGATATTATTACCTCACCTCCTGTCTGAAGACCAACCTCACAGATTTCCTGCTTCATCACTTCATGCCCATTATCTCAAGATCCCTCTCTCTCAGAGAGAAGTGGTAACAACAGATCATTCTAGAACATTTTGTAAACTTATTTAACCAAAGAAGTCTTTTTTTAATGGAATATCTACATACACACAACAATTGGGAAAATTCTGTTCAAAAACATAAAAATGCTATACCAGTATCATTGTCTATATGTAAAATTTCCAGGTTGTCCTGATGATTTTTCTACAGGTTTCACCAACTGTAAAATCACACACCTATGTCAATCCAACACACCTTCATCCTTTCATCTTCAGGATTAAAAACATATAGTTTTGGGTGTGTTTTTTTTTAAGATTTTATTTATTTATTCATGAGACACACACACAAAGAGAGAGAGAGAGAGAGAGAGGCAGAGACACAGGAAGAGGGAGGAGAAGCAGACTCCATGAAGGGAGCCCAATGCAGGACTTGATCCCAGAACTCCAGGACCTCGGCCTGAGATGAAGGCCAATGCTCAACCATTGAGCCACCCAGGCATCCCCAAAACATACGGTTTTTACTGCTGTCACAGTAGTCACCATGCCTGAATTCTTTTCTTTAATTTACCATTAGTGTTGAAGACTTCTCCAACACTTACCCACAGTAAGAACTCACATGAGGAATAAAACAGACTTTTACCAAATAGATTCTACCCTTCATCCATATGATAAATTTTATAGTTATGATCACATCTATCTAAATACAAAATAATTCATTAACTTCGTTGATACACTATGGAGATGTTCAAAATTAAAAGAGTAAAGAGAAGGGAGAAAAGGATGATAATAGTTTTGGTGACTATGCATATTTTTACTGTATACAGTTGCTGTCAAAACAGAGGCAAAATAATAATGCCTTCTCCACACCTACTTTCCACAACCAATAAGTAAAAGCTACAGTCTGTTTCTAATTAAAAAGATAAATTTTAGGCATTATATTAGGTAACCTCTAAATTCAATTAATCAAGTACCTATGACATAAAAAGCATTATGTTTAAAGAGGAGTATATTAATGTATATACCACAGAGTTAATGTGGTCTCCACCCTCTAGGAGCTAGGGATCCTGTCATTTAAATGTGAAGAATACTGAATTAAAGGCGGAGGGAAACGGGAGGACTAGAAAAAGAGGGAAATGTGAAATTCTTTCCTAAATACAAATAGTTACATTATTCAACAAATTAAGACACATATGCTATATTAAATGCCAATCTTACACAGAATTCAATCTACCCCTCCCTTAACTTCTAAAATTTGTCAGATATTAAGAACTTATTAAAATTTGTAGGCTGAGATATCTGTAAGAGGAAGGCCTAGAACGTCTGATTTATCCCTGAAATTTATGGTAAGCACAAGCAACCTATAACACTGCTATAATATTATAGAAATATAATAATATAGCAATTCAGGTAGATTGTGGGTTATATTACGCTCCCAATTTATAATTACGTGCAGTGAAATCTGATATGACAGAAAATATCCTAATAGCTATACTTCACTAGATTTCCAAAAAAACCTCAGCTCTAAAAAAATCACGAAGTACTTTGTACCTCATCTTTCACCCTTACATCAATTAACTCCAGGAAAACCAATGGTCGGGTATACCATCCACCTTTTTGCAAAAGGAAGCCCAGACAAAAGATGATATAATCACTGGGTCCACTAATGAAGAATTCTCTTCTACCACTCAGTGCCAAAATCGAAAGTATGTGTCTTAGACGTTTTAATCATCTATTAGAATTACTCAAGAATATTGGAAGTGGGCTGAAAGCTGGAGATTTTCTTTCATAACATGCACTAACGACCAAACATTCTAGAGCTGCTAAGAGATTTAGCCAGTATCTTCACATTACCTGTAATACAATTTTTAAAAGTCTTCATTTTAAACCGTGAAATATTCATAAAAAATAAATTTGATTTAGGTGATGAAAAGGGAGAATTTCATGGTATGTGAATGGTTCTTCAGTAAAATATATTGTCCATAGAGGTGGGAAAAGTAAATGCTCCAGTACGTCTTCCTATTGTCAACCATACCTTCAGATCTCTGCAAATGCAAGGGGCCCAGTTCACAGAGTAGATACCTAGATTCCATTATACGGCACTTCAACTTTTTTTTTTTTTTTTTTAAACTAATCATCAGATCTCTTTAGCTACTTACTCTTTGGCTTTTTCATACCCTCCTCGTTAGCACCTCCAATAGGACAAACCAAAAAGGAGAGAAGACACTTGCATTCCCGCCCCCCCCCCCCAAGTAAGGTTTGGTGAAGGCGAAGCACCAAATCCACCATCTAAAAACGCGCCCTCCAAATCAACTGTGGGTTTCGCAAGTTCGTGCAATTCTTCTTTAGGAACTGAGGCGCTAAACGGGATATGTTTTTGAGGTTTGAAAAAAGACGATAATGGTTTCTTCCTGATTCTCCTGAGGCTTAACATTCTAAGAAAAGAAGATGGCTCATTCTTCAGGGCTTGCTTTTCTCTACCGGGACAATAGATTACTGTAGAGATTCTCGGCTCTACTGGGTGTGGAACAGCTTCCCATCCAGATCCACCAACAAACCTCGCGTCTTGAGAAACCAACTGTCGCCCGGGAACCAGACCCTTGAAGGAAGGAAGCCCCCTTCTCCGTCCGAATGGCTGTTTCCTCCCTTACCAATACCCACGCGCCCTTAGTCGGGGTCTCCGCCCGTGCACCGCCTTCTCCTGGTCTGCCGGCTCCGCTGCGAGTCCCACTCGCGGCCAACCGTGCGCCGAGCCGAGTCTGGGAAACCGGCCCGGCCCGCACAGGGCCACGGGGAAGCGTCTCCCCGCGAGGACGCGGCCCGCCAGTGTCTGGTTTCGCATTTTGAATCCCGAGTAGGAAGTGAGACGGCGCCCGCTCAGTTCCGGGAGTCGCGGCGTCCGCGGCGCCGTCCGGAACCGGCCTGGGCCGCGGCGGCCCCCGCGCAACAAGTGACCCGAGCGCGCCTCGGTCCCCGCGGCCCGCGCCCCCCCCGCGCCCGCGCCCGCGCCCGCGCCCCCGCCCCGCCGACTTACGATTTCCGAGCGGCCGTCGCGGCAGGCGTTCTGGAAGCGCGCCTGGCGCTCCTCGTGGGGCCGGTCCCTGAAGCCCGTGTACTTAATCTGCAAGGCAGAGACGGGCCGCAATCAGAAGCCAAATCCGCGGCGCCGCTGCGCGCCCGCCCACCCCGCGCGGCGCAGATAAGGGCAAGCAGAGTCAGCGCGCGGGCGGGCGGCTGCCGGCGAGATTGCCTCTCCGCGGGCTCGCCCGCGGCCGCGCCGCCCAAACTTTTCTCCGCCCGGGCCCACTCGGCGCCGCCCGCCTGCCTCACCTCGCATTCGCGGCTCAGCTTCCTGAAGAACTCCTCGTTCTCGAACTTGCTTCTCTGGTCAGGCACGACGCGCGGCATCTTCCCGCCCTGAGGCCGCGCCGGCCGGCCGGGCTCGGGGCT
This sequence comes from Nyctereutes procyonoides, assembly GCF_905146905.1. Taxonomy (NCBI): domain Eukaryota; kingdom Metazoa; phylum Chordata; class Mammalia; order Carnivora; family Canidae; genus Nyctereutes; species Nyctereutes procyonoides. The sequence goes on along the minus strand of NW_026575140.1, from coordinate 6,700,122 downwards.
TGCGCGGCACCCGCGGGCCGGCTCCGCGCTCACCGACTGACCGCCCTCCCGCGGCGCCCCGACTCCGGCTTCCCTTTGTTTCAGGCGCCCGCCCGTGTGGGCTCCCGCTCCCGGGAGTCTGAGGTGTCGCCGCCCGCTCGAGCCCAGCCCACGCCGCCGCCGCCGCCGCCGCCGCCGCCTCAGCCGTTGCCTACAGCCCGCGCGAACCCAGCGCTCGCCGCCCCCGGCCGCCGCCGCCGCCACTTCCTCTCGCCGCCCACCTCGCAAGCCCGCCCGTCCGCCCCGCCCCGGCCGGCCCCACCCCTCCTCCTCCTCGCGCGCCCGCCCGCCCCAAACTCAGGCAAACAAAACGTACCATTCACAACTCTGCGATCGGCGCCGCGCATGCGCCGCCCGCCCGCTTGCGGGGCGGCCCGGGCGCCGCGAGCCGGGGCTCCTCCCGCGGCGCGGCCCTCTTTGCCCTGCGGGCGCGCGGCCGCTGCGCGTGGAACAGCTCTGCGGGCCTCTGCGGGCGCCGTGGAGATGGGGAGCGGCCCGCGCAGGCCCTTTCTGTCGACGGCGTGGAACTTTGGGGCTCCTCAGCTGCCCGAGGTGACCCCAGATTGTCACCGGAACGTGAGGAAACTTAAGTCCTTGGGGACCTTGTGTCCCTAAACCGACCGGGAGCGATGTAAGCCGATCCCATCAAAGACTATAAAGGTGGTAACAGACCACAGAATCCACCAGAATCCGCATCGTGGCGGAAAGGTCAGAGCTGTTGGAAGTCAGACTGGCCTTGGCTGGGATCTCAGCTGCTTACACAAGCCTTGCACAAGCACTGAACGCTAAGCCTCAGTTTCCCTACTTGCAAAATGCAGACACAAGCTCTCAGGATTAGCGTGGGAGTCTTTACGTCGGTCTAACACATAATGAGCACTCAATAACCGTAAGCCTCGAAAGAAGAAAAGCTGAATTATATGTAAACCTAATGGCCCTTCGTGTATTTACCCAAATGTGCCATCAAACCCTACAAAAAACGATCCACAAATTTTAGGGAAGTCATTTAGCCCAAGCTGGAGAGAATCTGACATGGGATCTACAGCAGAGGTTGACTCAAAGTTGACCCTCAATAAATTCTGATCCTTAAAATTCCAGCTTGCCAAAGACGGTGCAAAGATGGCGAGTCCCGGGCCAACTCTGATAGACAGTAGCTGGCCATATGGCAAAGGATTGTGAAGATACAACTCACGGGAACTAGCGTGGAGGGCAATTGGCAATGTCAGCCCGAATGCAGGGTTTGGCAGAGCTTCCTACCCCTGCCTAGTCCAATCTCAGTTTTGCAGATATGGAACTGAACTAGGGTGACCAACTGTCTGGTGGTGTTCCAGAGACTATCCTGGTTTTAACATTGATAGTCCCATGTCCTGGGAAACCACTCAGTCCCTGGCAAACTGAGATGGTTGGTCACCCTAACTGAGGTCCAGAGACAGATCAATTACCCAAAATCAGGGAGGGAGTTTTCAGCAAAGTCAAAACTGTAGGCTGGTGGTTTTTAACAAACACTTGCTGAATAGCAAACATAGAATTGACTCTCTCTGAAGGCACGCTTCCCTGGCCCATATCATTAATATATGAGGGATCCCTGGGTGGCGCAGCGGTCTGGCGCCTGCCTTTGGCCCAGGGTGCGATCCTGGACACCCGGGATGGAATCCCACGTCGGGCTCCCCGTGCATGGAGCCTGCTTCTCCCTCTGCCTGTGTCTCTGCCTCTCTCTCTCTCTGTGACTATCATAAATAAATAAAAATTTTTAAAAAATCATTAATATATGAGTGTGCACCAATCGAAAGGGTATAGATACAGATGTCACCAAGCACTACCAGTGGGCCTCCATCTAAGAATCTTCCCTCAGGTCTCTTTCAATTGCAAGTGATAGAAACCCAATTCAAGGCAGCTTAAAGGTAGAAAGAGGCCCATTTTATTTTAAGTAAATAAATCACACAGAGGGAGACATAGTCTCTTTTTCTTTTCTATTTCTCCATTTCTTCTCACTGCTTAACTTTCTCAAGCTCTCTTCATTGACATTCATTTCCTGGCAAAGGATGGGAGCAGCTACTTCTCCATCTCTGCGTTATGACATTTCTGCAAAGGACTTCTATTGGCCCAGTTTGGGTCACATACTCTCCCCTCTATCAAATCACCATGTCCAGGGTGATACGGTGACATTGGCCAGCTTCTGTCACATGCTTTCCCATCAGGGATTGGGGGACCTGGGATGGAAACCTCAGATAGAACCTGATGGGTTAAAAGAGGGGAAGGGACGCCTGGGTGGCTCAGCAGTTAAATGTCTGCCTTTGGCTCAGGGCATGATCCTGGGGTTTGGGATCGAGTCCCACATCAGGCTCTCTGCAAGGAGCCAGCTTCTCTCTCTGCCTCTCTCTCTCTCTCTCTCTCTCTCTCTCTCTCTCTCTGTCTCATGAATAAATAAATAAATAAAATCTTTTAAAAAATAAAATAAAAGAGGGGAAGAGCAGTTTCTCCAAAAGGGAGGAATGAGAATGCATCATGGGCCCACTGAACCGTTTGTATCAGCTACATCTGGCAAAAGATACCATTTTTTATTTTGGTAAAAATGGTTCTGATGAAACTGGACAGGGAGCTCTAAATCAGTGCAGGCAAAGTGCAGACAAAATCAGCCTTAAGAATCTGCAACTTCTGTTGAAAGGTGAGTGAAGCAGTATTCACCAAGGAACAGAAGTTTACATCCATCTGCTGCCTCTACTTTAAGTCTTCCCAGTCCAGCTAAGTCCTTTGGACACTTGGACAATGCAACCATTGTCTAAATGAGAGGAAAAGGATGACTTTGCTCCCAGTCAACGGGACTGTCTGAAGGCCACCAGTCAGAGGCGCAGAGTTCCTGGTGTTAGCCTCTATGGTAGGAAGAGAATATATCCCATGTCATACCAATTGGCACCATCATATTCTGCTTAGGTAGACAGACATTAGTATAAAATTTTCCATTTCTGTCCCTAAAAAATGATCCACAAGGCAGCACTCTCACAGCACAGGGGGTCCGGGTAGGGCTCATGGACCTGTAACTGATCTTGGTGGAGGGGTGGGCGTATAGAGTAGGGCAGAGTACATGAATTGTCAGCCTCATGGGGGTGGGGAATAATCTGACTGCCAGGCAGATCCCGAACAGCAGCACCACAGACAGCCTTTGGCAACTCCAGGCCACAGGATAACCCACTCGGCATTGTCTGGCGTCCAACCAGCCAGGACGACTGGGAAACTAGCCGCAGGCTGGAGGAGGCCATCTCCTCGGCTGACCTCTGTGTGCCTTTTTTTGTTGTGAAATTTTTTTTCACTTATTTTTAAATAGATGAAAATTAATAAAGGAAAATTTCACTCATGTCAGGTATATTTAACTCTGTGTTTCTGTCCAGCTGGATATGGATTGGTCCAGGCACCACCCCATGGAGGCGTTTGCTGAGAGCCAGCTCTAGTAGGGTTGGCCCATAGATGAAAGCCTGTGGGTATCTGTTCTTTGCCTAGAAACACCCTTCTCACTCCCCAAACCTGGGTGAATTCTCTCTCAAGCCCTACTAGTTGGAGTCTTCCTTTCCTAAAGATTCAGCCAACCTGCGGCCTCTTCTTCCCTGTCTTCCTGGATGAGCAGCTGCTCCTATAGGACTCCCCAACCAATCTTAAATGGGTGGGCAGAGAATACACAGTAACACTGAGTATGGGATGGGAACCCTCAATTGTTCATCTCAACTGTGAAGCTGTGAGCTGGGTACTTTTAGGTCCCTTCTCTCAGTTAATTCAGAGAACCACCTTCTCAGAAGTGGTGGTTTTCTTGTCCTAATCTGACAGATGAGGAAATTGAGACTCTGAAACAGTAAATCAGTGAGCATAGGACAGTGACAAGACTTGGACTCATTAGAGATGACAAAATGGCATTGGGGTATATATCATTTTCCTTCACTCCTCAGCATAACTCTGCAAGTTTGGTATTACTGACCCTCTTTTACAGATGAAGGATCTGAAGCACAGAGGGGCTGGCAATCCCAGGGTTGTGCTCTTAAACTATTCCACCGTAAGGCATTCACTGGTGGAGCAACCAGAAGCCCTGCTCATTTCTCTAGCTCAACTGTGAGCTGGTAGACAGTTGCAACTGGGGTCATTCCTCCTGGAGCACCCTATATGCTCCCAAAGTGTACCCAACAGGTTGGATGAAGGGGTCCTCTTATGGGCCTTGGGGGAGGTGTGTTCCTTGCACTTGATAGTTGTGCATTCCTGTCCCCTGAGCCCAACTGTTCGTCCTTCCTTGGCTTGGAAGGTCAAGGCCTAGACATCCTGCCTCCTTAAGTCCAGCAGAAAGGATGGCTTTGTCCAGGTCTGGTGTCAGCAGCTCCCCACATCTGCCTCTCATCATAGAGAGGGTGAGGTCTTCCCAGGTCCCTGAGCCTCTAGTGCATTTTTTCCCCCTAAGGAAACAGTTTCCCTTCAGTTACTGAGGAAATATTGTACCATCTTGAAGCTGAAATAGGATCTGGAACCACAAATAAGACTTGATGGGGGTGGGGGAGAAGGGAAATTAATGGCTGGCACAGCTTCTAAAGCCCCAGCTTTACCTAGTTTCTAGTTTGGGGATGGAGATGGGCCTAAGTCCAGGATGACGGTGTCATCTGCCTAAATGATGCAGTTTCCTGGGCCCTAAAGAATCCTTTTTTTGAGATATAATTTATCAAGCACCTGGGTGGCCCAGTGGTTCAGCGTCAGCCTTTGGCTCAGGTAGTGATCCTGGGGTCCTGGGATGGAGTTTTGCATCAGGCTCTCTGTAGGGAGCCTGCTTCTCCCTCGACCTATGTCTCTACCGCAATCTCTGTGTCTCTCATGAATAAATAAATAAAAATCTTAAAAAGAGAGAGAGCAGAGAGAGAGAGAGAGAGAGAGATCATTTATCTATAACATAAAACTCACTCCTAAGCTCCTTAAGAATTTCCCCTCCCAGGAGGTTTTCCCTCTTCTTAGCTCCATTGCCACCCTCCCCCACCAGCTCAGCCATCCCGGAGGGAAAGGAAAACTGAGAGGAGCAAGTTTCCCTAGAATAGCATTTCTTCAGTGTTGGGATCAATAAACCCGTTTGCTTAAAAGGAACCAGATGATTTCATCCCTGTAATTACAAGTTTGACGTTTGCAAATCTTGCCCAGGCTCCAAACGAGCTGAGCCTCTTTGTCATGGGAGGCTGTTAGGGGAGGTGGAGGGATTTGTCTGGGTGCCTGGGGATCGGGACTGAGCCTCGTGTACTGGGAAGAGGGCCAGACTGGGGTCAGGAGGCCTGGCTGACCAGACTTCGAGGGCTATTTGGGACTGCTCCCCTTCTCTTCCCCTGCTCTCCAAGTTTCTGGCCAGGGATGGGAAGCCGCCTAGACTAGGGGAGTAGAGAATGGCAGTGGTGAGCTCTAACCGCACTGCCCTTCCCGCCCCCAGTCCGCCGCCCCCCCCCGCCCCCCCCTTGCTTGGGATTTGCCTATGGCAGGAAGGCTAGGGCCCTCAGCCCTGCATTAGTGACTTCCTTTCCTTTCTAATCCTATCTCCCATTGGCATACTGCAATCCAGCCATTCTGACCTGGTTACATTTCCACATGCCTCAGTGCCTTTGCTCTAACTCTACCTTCTGTCTAGCATGACTTTCTCACCTGTGTCTGCTGTGAAAACTCACACTTTACCTTTAAGTATAAGTTCAGGGGCCTTTGACTGTCCTCCATAGGCTGACTCCTCCACAGTGTCCCTCACTCTTATTTGAGTCCATATGACCTGATGATGCATCTGGGAGATGGTCAGCACACCTAGGACATAGCAGCACCCTGGGAGGATTTGGCTTCCCACTAATTTGTGTTCATTTTACTACTGTGCGGCTTCATTTGAGTGTCTCTCACCTCACCCTTACAGTTTTAAACATTATTTAAAACTTGCACATTTTCTTTTAAAGATTTTATCCATTTATTTGACAGAAAGAGAGATAGCACAAGTAGGGGGAGCAGCAGGCAGAGGGAGAGGGAGAAGCAAGCTTCCCTCAGAGCAGGGAGCCCAAAGCCAAGCTCCATCCCAGGACCATAGGATCATGACCTGAGCCGAAGGCTGCTGTTTAACTGACTGAACCATCCAGGTGCCCCAAAACTTGCACATATTTTTGTAGAAAATTTAGGAAATATAGAGAAAGAAGAGAGACTCACCACTTCAGAACAATTATTGCCACATTTAAGTGTATTTTCTTTGGCCTTTCTCCATCTACATTTCTTCACATAGTTGTGATGTTCTATAGGATACTTTCAAATGCTCTGTTATCACCTAACCTTATGGCATAAGGATTTTCCCATATAATCATATAAAACTCCTAATGACATCCTGGCTGATCTCTTCTTGTTGGGCATTTATTCAGGCTGTTTCCTATTATCCACTGTTATAAAATAGGTTTCTGTGAACATCATGATGCTTAAGGATTTTTTAAAAACATTTTGGATAACGTTTTTAGGGTCGATTTCCAGAAGTAGAACCACTGTGTCAAACAGTATGGGCATTTTAAGGTTCCTGATATCTGCTGCCAAATTTCTCTTTTGCACTGACTCTTCTCTCTTCTTGAGTCTTAAAAATCCTTCCTCCCCCATTTCTCTTCTCAGTGTCTCAGACACAGGAAATGCCAACCAAGAATAAACCAAGACCTGCAGATCAAGATCAATGGATCAATAAAGGAGGTTGAATAATTCAACATTCACTTCTGGCTCATTATCGACTCTTGAATCCAAATGCATCCTCTCTTACCTTCTCTGCTTTTGTCTCTATGCTGATGATGCCTTGACACCATGCCCTATTCTTGGATTCTTCCCCAAATTTTCCAAGCTCTAAACCATCCTGGCAGGCAGGGTTTCCCATCATGCCATAATAGTGTCTTGCAAATAGGCAGACAGAATTACTAGCCCACAGCCTCCTCACCAGCCTGCCTTCCCTCTAGGAACACAAGAGGGACAATTAATAAAGCAGACAATAATTCTCTTCTTTCAGATGATACTTCTGAGTGAATGGGCAAGGAGTTTGGCTTCAGACTGTTCTAGTCCTAGATAACTTGCTCTGTCTAGCTTGCTTCTTTCCTCTTTCTTAGCCAGGCAAGTTCATGCTCTTTCATTAAACATGGGGTCAGGGGTGCCTGGGTGGCTCAGTTGGTTAAGCATCTGCCTTCGGCTCAGGTCATGATCTCAGAGGCCTGGGATTGAGTCCCTCATTGAGCTCCCTGCTCAGTCGAGAGTCTGCTTCTCCCTCTACCCCCTGCTTGTGCGCTCTCTCTCTCTCTCTCATACCCCCCCCCCAATGAATAAAATCTTTTTTTAAAAAATAAAGGCTTTTTAAAATTTGTTTTGGAAAAGACATGAGCCATTTGGGAGCAACAGTGGTTGTCTCATATTAGTTGAAATCCATCATTTGTAAAATATGGACACTATATAACATTTGCTTTAGTAAAAGTAAATTTCCAAATATTGGCTCATTGGACTTTCCCAAACTCCTTCAAGGTAAAGTGGGAAGGAATTATTGTCCTATTTTGCAGCTCAGAAAATTGGGTCTCAGAACAACTGACTGTCTCACTTAAGGGCATATGGCCAGAGAGAGATCCCAGAAGAGCAAAGTTGTCCTGAAGCTGAAGAAATTCGGTCTCTTTATTCTTTGTTAGAGTAACCTTACGTCAGAGAGCTTTTGTGACTTCCATAAGATCCCGTGAGCACCCCGGGTGGCTCAGTGGTTTAGCGCCACCTTTGGGCCAGGGCATGATCCCGGAGACGGGGGATCCAGTCCCATGTCCGGCTCCGTGCATGGAGCCTGCTTGTGTCTCTGCCTCTCTGTGTCGCTCATGAATAAATAAATAAAACCTTAAAAAAAAAAAAAAGATCCCAAAGCTAGCTGGTTACTTGGTTTTTTAATCTATAAATTGAGGACAAAGACATCTACTTGTATTTGTCAGGACTGTTTTGATTTCAAATGACAGAAACCCAATTAAAGTTGGCTTACAAAGGGGCTCCTGGGTGGTACAGTAAGTTAAGCATCTGACCCTGGTTTTTGGATCAGGTTATGATTTCAAAACCAGGTTGTGGGACTGAGCCTCATGTCAGGCTCTGCACTTAGCGGGGAGTCTGCTTGGATTTTTCTCTCCCTCTCCCCTACCTTCCCTCCCTCAATCAATCAATCAATCAATCAATCTTTTTTAAAAGTTGGCTTACACAAAAAAAGGGAATGTATTAGCTCATTTAACTGAAAACTTCAGTTGTATAAATGACTTCAGTCATGGCCGGATTCAGATCTTCAAGCACTGGTACCAGAAATCCATCTGTCTGTGTCTCTGTCTCTCTTGGTCTCTTGGTTCTGTTTTTCTGTTTTAGTTTTATTCATATGCTGATTTACCCTCCAATAGTGAGGACTGCTCTTTCCTGATAGCCCCACAAAAATCTTGGGTTGACTTTAATAGGCTTTAATAGTTTGGGTTACCTGCTCATCCCTGAACTGTGGACATTTAATTGCTGTCAAGAGGGTAATATCACAGGAAAAGGAATAGACGTATTGGGCAAGCAAAAACACCAGATGGTACCTGGGTTAGTGCCTGGGACAAAGTAACAAGCTCTCAAATAATGGTGGCTATGACAGTCTTAAAGTTCCCTTCAGGCTCTGGAATTCTAGGATTTTTACAACTGTACACTTTGATATAAATCCAACTATAAATGTTGGCAGTCAAGGCAAGCCCTGGAAAACAACTTGAGTTCATACAAGGTCTAGTTAAAATACCATAAAATTAGCTGATAAGGGGCCTGAAAAGGAGCACGTGGTCTCCTATAGCAGAGGGTAGCTGCTCATGGCTTGGCTCCTTTTGTAGCTGAGCCAGGGGAAGGGCAATGACAGGAGCAGGGCATGGCCCTGGAAGGGATTCCCTGAGGCTCTGGAGGCTGCTGCGTCCTTAGCTCTTTTAAAGGATCTTGCTTCTTTTAGCATCAAATGACTTGACTGGACCAGCTCTGGGAGCTGAAGCTGCCGAGGATTGGCTGGGGAGTCCATTGGGCTGCAAAGACTGCCCAACGTGGATGCTTTGGTTAGGTGGTGACCCAACAATCACCAATCAGAGGCAAGTGTAGTGTAAGGGTATGTAGTTAGAGGAGGCAGGGCTGGAGCTCAGGTTCCAGCCAGGCTCTCATTCACATTGTAAACCAGGTAAGTGGTGCCCCCTGGAGGTGCATGCTGCAATAGCTCTTCTGTCTGCCCTACCTGGGCACTGTGGGAGGGCCACCTGTGTCACCCCGACAATGTGTTCTGGCTGTTTCCCCACTGCTCACATTAGACACCCACTGCCAAGGGACGTTTGGGTATGTTTGCATCATCTCTCTTTGAAAAAACTATTCTTTTGCCAGATGTGCTGAGTATGTATTGTAGATGTACTGGTTCCCTAGAAGCTAGATAGTCAGGATTTCTCCTGGCAGGACGGATCAGTCTGAGGTCACATGGGAGAGGGAACAGTTGTATTAAAACTCAAGATCCTTGCCTGTCCGTGGCCTTCCTAGCACAGCAGAATTCCATATTTCGGGAGTAGCAAACTGATGGTGGTGCTCCTGGCAGGTGCTGAGTGGCCCCAGCAACAGAGCCAGAGTTTTAGAGTCTTGGGTCAGAAGTCTCTGGAAGGATGTGGGGTCTACAGTCATTTCTCCAGGCCAGAAGAACTGCTCCTTAGTTAAGAGACATAAATCAGCCACAGGTGCCTCCACCAGTTTTTTTGATGAATTTTTCTGCCACTGATGCTAATTTCCTGAAAGGCTTTTCCTCCACCTTCAGGCTACAGTAGATCCATAATGATCATGCAGTGGCGTGAGGTCACTAGCATGCTCTTCCAAGAGCACCTGTGGGTAAAACAGCTGGGAGTAGATGGTTCTGGCCCACAGCTGGAGGGGCCTGGGGCTGGAGTAGTGTCCTGCTGGGATTGTTTCCAGATGCACAGATGAGGAGAACCAGGCCCAGAGAGGCAAGTGGCTTGCCTGAGGACACACACAGAAGAGCAGGCCCAGACAGGAATGTTCAGTTTCCAAATTCATCCTAAAAGAGGCATGCTGAACTCTGCTCTGTGAGACCATCTGATCTTGAGTTCTTTCAGTCTTCAAATGAGTGTTTCTCCCCTTCCCATTTGCCCCATAGACCAATAGGCCTAAAGCCAAATTCTTGCAGCCATGGAATTATCATTGTGATTTTACAGAGTCAGTAAGTAGGAGGTTAGAGACCTGTCCTGATTAGCTTTCCATGGAGGAGAGGGGGGAGAGAAGGGACTTACTCAGCAATGCTGGACCCTGCCGATGTCCACAACTTGGACAGTACCCCCCTTTGAGGCTCTCCCCTGGACACAGTGGGTAGGGGCTGAGTTCCCACAGGCTCTGGGAAGGGGTGATGAGTTCCCAGGCTGGGCTGAGTGGGAGAGCTCTCAGCCAGGGTGTCCCAAGGGCCATTCAGTGGGTAGGGGAGGAGGAGTGGTCAGAGCTGACCTCCTGCTTTGGTCCAGAGCTCCTTGGAACAACAGGACATGTAGGAGTCTCTAAACTTCTATCTCCCCTTCCCTCATCTGTCACCAAGTCCTGTCCATCTGCTTTAAAATGTGCTTGCTGTCTTCCATGAGGGACTCATTGTCTAGTTCTGCATTGCCCTTCCCTGGTTTCCCCAATTCTATTCTTTCCTCCTGCAGTTCCTCTGTACTCTGTAATCTCAAAGATTCTTCTGGAAGGTAAGTGTAACCAGGACATTTCCCTCTCATGGCTTCCCAGTGCCTCAAGATAGAGTCCATGCTCCCTCCCAGGCTTACGGGCCCAGTCGGTGCCCCAGCTCTGGGCCCTGTTTCCCCTCTTAGCCTTCCTGAGTGGGACACACTAACATAGAGTCACTGGGAAGGAACAGGTTAATTCTTATCTCCAGGCCTTTGCTCCTGCTGTGCCAGCTGGTTGCCATAGCTTCCCTCCTGCTCTGCCTCCATACCCTTCACTCTTTCCTACTGGTCCTTACAGATGCTCCTTCAGAAGACTTTGCTGATTTACCACCTTACCCCAGTTAGGGCAGCATCTCCACTGTGCTCCCACAGCCTTTCCAGCTGAACCTTTCTATCACACCCTCCCCCACTTCCAAGATCTCAGTGGCCTGGCAACCAGGATGAGAAAAAAATCCCTGACCACTCCCACCATCTGAGTAACCAGGGACTTCTCTTTTCTAGCCAGAACAGCCTTAGCGCTGCCCTGGCTCTCTGTCCATTTGCTTCTGTTTCTTGCCTCTGGGGTTTTGTCTTTGTCACTGCATCCTTTCCTCATTCAGTCCCCGTAGGTGCCAATTTCTCATTCAGTCCCCATAGGTGCCAATTTCACATGGGTGCTTTCTCTCCCCATACAGTTAATGAATTTGACTCTTTTAGGAAAGTGATGTCCTCTCCCTTGCAGGAAGTCTGGCCCTTCAGGGCACACAGCAGGTGGCCAGCCCCTTCCTACTGATGTGGGACCTGAGAGGGCTGGGGGCAGAGGGCACAAAGAAAAGGCCACTCTGAACCCCATGCCACTGCAGCCAGCACTGCTCAGGAGCCTGAGCACCTCTAACGCAGCTCCTGTGGCCCTGATGCTGGAAACAGAAGACCGTGTGGCAGATCTCTTTGGCCAACCCCATTTGTGAACCCTATTCCTTACCACCCTGCCCCCCTTCTTCCTTTCTAGGAACTTCGGCCTCATCTATTGTGTCTCCGGCATAGGCTTACCTTGTCCCTCACAACAGGGTTCCAGTGTGTCCAGCTTGGGCTGGAAAGGGGTCAGTTGGGGAAGGTGTAGCCTTGAAGTGCTGGCACCTGACCCCATTGCTCTTCTTCCAGGCCTTCCTTCTTTCCTTCACCTGGTGCTTCCCTGGACCTCAGGCCTTCCACCAGCTTGGGATCCCCACCAGGCCCCTGGAGCATCTCCCCTGGCAGCCTGTGGGCTCCTGGCAGGCAGGATGGATCCCTTTGGGTGTCCCAGAGCCCACAGGTGGCCAGTCACGGCCGGGACCCAGGGGGGAAGTGCGAGCTTCATTCATCCGTGGTGAGCGCCTGCGGTCCCGCGCCGCGCCCCAACTCCCGCCACCTCCCTGCCGGGGGGGGGGGGGGCGGGGGGGGGCGCCAGGCGGCTCGCGCTTCCACCGCCGCCAGCAGGGAGGGAACCGCTCGGGGGCGCCTCCCGGGCGGGGCGCGGGAAGCCCGAAGCCGGAGAGCCGGGGGGGGGGGGGGGGGGGGGGGGGGGGGGGGGGCAGAGCAGCCCCGCGGGAGCCCCCGTCGGCGGCCTGAGCCTGGGGCCGCTCCGCCCTGGCCGGCGCCGGGGCTCGGGCTGTCGGGGGCGCGGAGCCCTCCCGGGGACCCCCCCCCGCGGCGGCGGCTAGTTCCACCCCGGCGCCCTCGCGTCCCCCGGGCCCGGCCCGAGCCAGGCGACCGGATCCGTCACTGCGGCGGGCGGGAGGCGGAGGCGCGGCCCGGGGGCGCGGTCTGCGGGCGGGGCCGGGGGCGGGGCGCTGGGGGCTGCGGCCGCGGGCCCCGCGTCGCCCGCACTAGTCGGCCGCCCTCCGCCGCCTGAGCGGGGAATTGCCGCTTGGTCGGGGCGTCGGAGGGGAGCAGGGGCGCCGCTCCCGCAGCGGGGGGGGGGGGCTGTTCCCCCGCTGCCGGCTCCGCGCCCAGGGGATGCCCTGGGGGGGGGCGGCTGGGCCTTCACCGAGAGCTGCGAGCAGCTCCCTGCGGGGCGGGGCCTGGCAGGGACTTGAGGAACAACTCTGGGGGGCCAGAGACTGGGGGGCAGCCAGGAAGCCGAGGTGGCTTTAAAATTTAAAAGATTTTTTTTTATTTATTTATGATAGACACAGAGAAAGAGAGAGAGAGAGAGAGAGAGGAGAGAGAGAGAGAGGCAGAGACACAGGCAGAGGGAGAAGCAGGCTCCATGCACTGGGAGCCCGATGTGGGATTCGATCCCGGGTCTCCAGGATCGCGCCCTGGGCCAAAGGCAGGCGCCAAACCGCTGCGCCACCCAGGGATCCCCTAAAAGATTATTTTTTAAAGATTTTATTTCTTTATTCATGAGAGACACAGAGAGAGGCAGAGACACAGGCAGAGGGATAAGCAGGCTCCCCACGAAGAGCCCCATGTGGGACTTGATCCCGGGACTCCAGGATCACGACCTGAACCAAAGGCAGACGCTCAACCGCTGAGGAGCCAGGTGCCTGAAGATATGAAATTCTGAAACATTCTACAACATGGATGCATTCTGAAGACACTATGCTAAGCAAAATAAGCCAGAAACAAAAGGACAAATATTGTATGATTCCGCTTCTATGAGGTACATGGGATAGTCAAATTCACAGGATAGAAAGTAGAATAGTGGGTACCAGGGTTTGGGGATGAGAGGAAATAGGGAGTTACTGTTTAATGGATATAAAGTTTCAGTCTGGGATGATGAAAAAGTTCTGGAGAGGGGTGGTGGCAATGGTTACATAACAACATGAATGTACTTAATGCCACTGAACTGAGCATTTAAATATACCTAAAATGGTAAATTTTATGTTATGTATATTTTACTATGGAAAAAAAGAGAACCAACAAAAAACTAAACCAAACCAAAAAAACCTCTGTGGTACCAGCTGGGCTGTGCCAGGTCGGGTTGTAGGAGCATGGAGTGTGGATGTCCTTGAGGGGCACACTTAAAACAATGAAGAAAAAAAAAACCAGGTGTTTTGCAACCCAGGCAAAAAGCCACAGCCCCCCCTTTCACTGAGTATAGCAAAGTAGGCTTAGCCCAATAAGGAGCAGGCCCCTTCCTCTGAGGGCTCAAATCAAGATGCCATCTGCTTCACTCAACCATTTTACAGATGGAGAAATTCAGGTCAAGTCAACATTTTTATGGAGGACCACCCCTGTGTCCAGGCTTTGGAGAGGACTGGGGGTGGGGGAAGTGAGTGGGAGGGTGAGAAGATCCTAAGCTATCAAAGCTTCACTCCATGTAACAAATAACCTGCCCAAGGCCTCAGGTCAATGTGATGTGAACCGCACAAGGTTGAGCAGGATGGTTGGTAAATGACAAGCTAGGTGCAATGATAGGGGCAGGAGCAGTCTGGGTGGATTGTCCAAAAGAAGCAGCTTCAAGTAGACCTCGAAGAGTGGGAGGATTTGGAGAAAGAAGAGTAGGGTTTTCCCTGAAGCTGGGTAGCTGGACACAGCATAGCAGTAAAAGGACCGGGTCTAACCCAATGGAATCAGTGAGATGGGGGCATCATGCGATGTCAGGCTAAAGAGGGTAGTGCAGGGCCCCAAACAACAGGCTAAAGCTCTAGCTATGACCTGGAGATAGGAGGAAGCCTCTGCAGGTCCTACTTGGGGAAGCCAGCACATTTGTCTCAGAGGTGTCATGGCCAATCTCCCCAAGGCTTAGGTGGTGGGATAATCCCTCAAGCTCCCTCCCTGCATAACAACCCTCAAAAATGCCTCTGCTTCTCAGGTCCTTAATGCTGGTGCAGTTTCATCCAAAAGGCCAAAAGCTCTTCCTTGAGCTTCACACCCACCCTCATGGTGAAATCCATCGGCAGGGAACTTCTCCTTGTAGTGTGGCCAGTAGCACAGCTCCCCACCATTGGGATTTCTGCCCAGAGGAAGAAAGAAGGAGGATTGTTTATGCTCATCTTCACCCTGCCTCCTTCTCTTACCTTTCCTTGGTTCACCTTCCCTTTGGAAGTTGGAGACCAAGAAGTCTTTACAGAGATGATATTTAGACTTTTAAGAAAAAATAGTAGTGTGGTGGTGACTACCTTTTAAATAGAGGGAGCACTATGTGCAAAGGGTTCGAAGTACGAAAGACCAGGGCTTTAGGAGGAAGCACAATGTAAGTTTGCAGAGAAATATGGGGTGTGTAAAGAGGATGGATGTGAAGAGAAGATGGCAAGATTTTCTTTCTTTTTTAAAAAAAGATTTTATGTATTTATTCATGACAGACACGCAGAGAGAGGCAGAGACACCAGCAGAGGGAAAAGCAGGCACCCTGTGGGAGCCCAATGTGGGACTCGATCCCAGGACCCCAGGATCACTATCTGAGGTGAAGGCAGATGCTCAACCACTGAAGGATGACAAGATTTTCATGCCAAGAGGCTAAGGACCTGGGACTTTAGCCTGGGGGCAGAGGGAAGTCATGAGGAAAGTCATGAAGAGTTTTAAGCAGGTGAGCGACTTAGATATTTCAGAAAGATTCCTTGAATGCCATAGAGGGGATGGATAGAAAGGAGAGAGACTAGTGGAGGTGGGAAACTAGTCACGAGGCTAGCCAAAGCTCAACCCAGATGTCACCTCTGCCAGGAAGCTGCTCCTGCCCATCCAGGCCAGTCGGATGCCTCCTCTGTGCTCTCATAGTACCTTCTGCTCCCTCCAGTACAGCAACCTAGGGTTTTTGTTATAACATTTACAAGCCACTGGACGATGGGGGTCATGTCTGTAAGAGTCTTGAATTCCAGCTCCCACTGTAGGGCTGGGCAGAAAACAGAGTATTATGATTGCCAGAGTGAATGAAGAGTGTGGTCATGGGACAGAGAGGGACACATCATAGGGACCTGATGACTGGGGAAAGGTGAGGGAGAAGAGGCTAATCATGCATCTCCTCTGGGACATGCAGGGACAGATACATAAAACAGCTGGCCAGTAGGTCCAGCACTAGGCAAGAGGACTACCCAGATATGTTGGGGGACCAGACTCACCCGATATGGGCAAAGTCGACCCAGTATGTCACCTGGGGGCTCAGCGCCTTCTCAACTAAGGAATGGCATGGGGTCAGAATAGGATGTGACATTTGGGGGGTACCTGGGTAGCTCAGTGGTTGAGCGTCTGCCTTCTGCTCAGAGCGTGGTCCCGGGGTCCCAGGATGGAGTCCCGCATCAGGTTCCCTGCAGGGAGCCTGCTTCTCCCTCTGCCTGTGTCTCTGCTTCTCTCTGTGTGTCTGTCATTAATAAATAAATAAAATCTTTTTTTTTAAAAAAAGGACGTGACATTTGGTATCGAACATGGGGTGCTAGCGTCCCACCCTGCTCCTTCCATGCTGGAAGGCTTTCATTTTGGAGACTATTCTAGGAACTGCTTAGCTCCTTAGAGTCAGACAATGGAGATGTGAGTCAGGACACAAAGGTGGGGAGACTAGACACCTGGGGGGGGGGGTGCGGTTTGAGCACCTTTGGAGAAGGGACTCCTGAAGACGAAGTGGATCTCATCCTGATAGTCTGCTCCATCAGTGCAGGGCCTGATGATTGCACCACTGGGAGTGCGGTGCTCAAACTCATATAGGTAGGCAGGGAAGCCAGCATCCAGGAATAGGGAAACTGAGGAGAGCTGCAGGAAAAGTCTTGGGCTGGGCTTTTCATCTCCCCCACACATCCCACCCATCTGCATCAAGCAGGAAAAAGCCCTTGGGCTTCAGAATCTAGGCAGCAGATTTGAGTCCTCTCTGCACTACTCACCAGTCACATGACCTGAGGCCAGTCACTCACTCTGCCTCTCTGAGCTGCAGTTCCTCATCTGCAGACCAGGGATGCTAAAACTTAATTCACAGGATTGTGGCAAAGACCACAGAAGCCTTCCTCTTCTCTGAACCTTTCCTCTCTTGGGCATTTTGGGTTCTTTGGTGTCTATGCTCTCCAGGCCCACATTTGACCTCTCACCCACATGTTCTTCAAGCCCCGTTTATTTTCTTTCATCTTTTATTTTCAAAGATTGCATTTATTTATTCATGAGAGACACAGAGAGAGAAGCAGAGATATAGGCAGAGGGAGAAGGAGGCTCCCTGAGGAGAGCCTGGTGCGGAACTCGATCCCAGGACCCCGGGATCACAACCTGAACCAAAGGCAGACACTCAGCCACTGAGTCACCCAGGTGCCCCTCAAGCCCCATTTATCCTGGGCAGGATCTCCACAGTGGCCCTCAGTTTGTCCTCTCAACTAGGAAGTCTTCCCTGACCACCCCAGCCTGTCCCCTCTGGGCTGGACTCTGCCCTGCCCTCCTCTTCCACTTTTCTCTTAATTGACAGCACACTGCCTTTTCTATGGCATCTTGGAATCCTACGCCAGCACAGAGGTGCAGAGAAGGTGGATGAGCAGTTGGTAAGCAGCACTAGCGGATAGAGTGTGGCCACTCTGGAGGACTCTACAAACCACTGTGGTGGTGGGCAGCCTGCAGGGTGAAGTACACCAAGGTAGCATCCCCACCTAGGTCCACCATATGGTTTCTTTTTTTTTTCTTTGAATATGTAGATTTAACTGCTAAATTTTTATTTTTATTTTTTTAAAGATTGTATTTATTTATTCATGAGAGACACAGAAAGAGAGAGAGAGGCAGAGACACAGGCAGAGAGACACCATATGGTTTCTTAACATCTTCCAGTCATGGTCATCAATATCACCCAGGTACTCCTCCAACACCACTGGAAACTGCTCGTTGGTGATGTTCTGAGTGGGGAATTCATACCCTCCCTAAGGCCTGGGGGGCCAGCTGGGCCAGAGGCAGGCACACCAGCAACTTGGACTCAGGCTCAGTACCTCAGGAGTTTTGGGTCTGGGGGAGGAGGGAAAGAGGGTTGCTTCTGGGAAGGTCTCCTTTGCTGATTCTTACCCCTTTGTAACTATGCAGCACCCCTAACAGCATGGCCCCTCACCAACAGGGTGCTGGTGCTTCAGAGCAGCTTGGTGACGGCTCCTTTTCTCATTATATGCTGGTTTCCTGGGAGCTTCTTGATCTGCCCACAAGATAAGGACTCAGGTGTGAATCAGGCCCAAATATCAGGAGGGATTCCAGCCAGAGCTACACCAGGCTCCAAGGCTCTCATCATCTAAATGGTGAGTTTTCAGAGCACACAGCCTAGGAAGGGCCCATGACTATTTCCCGCCTTCCTGTTCCCAACCTGTCCATCACTACCACCCAGGTCAGAACTGAACTAGGGGCTGGGACGATGTCTCCTGAGCTGGGGCATCTAGCCTGACCAGGAGCAAGGGAGCACCACAGAATTTGCAGCTGCCTGGAGGGTAAACAATGGATACGATGACCCATCCAAACTACGATCTGAAGATTTGGGGTCCCCAAACCTCCAAAAGGCCATACTTCTCTTCCTCCCATTGTTTCTGGCCAGCTCTTACTGTTCAGGGACTGTAGGCAGTACCCAAGACTTGGACATCCCTAGAAGAACCAATGGGATCTGATCTGATGCCCAGCACTACCCAAGAAGAATCCTCTGTTACCCCCACTCTGGTGGGCACCCCTCCTATTCACTTACAAAAGGTAAGAGTCAACTGAACTCCAGGTTGTTGACACCCAGAAGACTGGGCACAGGTACAACTTGCCCCCAATTCAGGAGCACCAGAGGGTCCTCTGGGAGCACCACATTATCCACCACAGGGCTCATGAACCACACTATCTACAAGAGGAGGGGCATTTCCAATCAATCCTCCACATATTCTCCTAGGATCCCTGCAGCCTAGGGTGCCCAACTCAGCAGGTCCACATCCAGCGGCTTCTTTAGCTATAGGTCCCTTGGGAAAATCTGGGGTTCGGCTACCCCTTGGAGGGCAGGTGCTAGAGAAGACTAGGCTACTCAGACTTGGGGTGCTCAGCCTCAGATGTCCACATTCCTCACTCCCTCACCTCTTGAAAATCTTTGCTAAATGTTGTGCTCCTGATACACGGTCCCTGGCGCAGCTGGGGATCAGGTCAGGTGGGTGGCTTGCAGGTGGCCAGGTGAAGGAGCTAGAAGGAAGTTTTACTTACCATCGTCTTAGACACACACATCACCTCAGCCCCTGATCATGCTCTCAGGCAGCCTACCAGAATCTGTGTGCTGTTGCAGTTACAGCCTGCCAGGTGGCCAACCATCTGTGGAGAAGAGGTGTTCAGGGTGCCCCCATCCTGCCCCTCCTTGCTGATCCCTGGGGCAGAGGAGACATCCACCTTGGCCACCTTCAGTGGGCGGGGGGTGAGGAAGGCTCTGGGTACCAAAGTGCCACTCTGGGAAATGGCCCTATAGAAGAGATCCCAGGCTAGGGGTGACATCATCTAGCAGGGGTGGAGAGTGTGGCACCCATGAGAGGTTTAAGTAGAAGTCACTTAGACAGTTTTGAATGATTATCTGGCCAGGGCTTGGCAGTGTGAAGGGGCCCAAAGAGTGCAGGCAGCTGGGAAGGAATCAAGAGTCCTGGGTTGGAATCCTAGACCTAGAACCAGTGCCTTCGTGCCTCTGGGTCCCCATATCCCAGTCCACATAGTGGGCCCCAGTGGTTCTAGAGGGGATCTGGGGTTGTGGGAGGGGTTCTGCTAGTGTAGGAAAGGGTCTCTCTCTGCTGCTGGGCTAGAAGTGGGGGACCCTATGGTTCCCACAGTCCTTGTTACCTGTATTCACAACTTGTAGCTTTCTCTGCTGCCCAAGTTGGGGGAGCCACTATCACTGGGACTCTTCATCCTGTCTCTTGGGCACTTCAGCCTTCATGCACCCCAAATATGTTCCAATTGCTTCCCATCTGGGTGGCATCCCTCACCCCATACTATCCACCCAGCCACAGGGCCCTTTCCTATCACCCCACACACACCCTTCTACCCAGGTGCCCCAGTCCTGTCTACCTGGCCTCCTGCATCCCTCTGCAGCTACCTACCATTCATCCTTCCTGCCTCTGTTTCAGAGCCAGTCCTCATCATTTCCTTAGGGCTATACCCCACCTCGCCTCCTGGCTGGCCTCCAGGCCTCTGCTCCTATTTCTTTCTAACCGGTTCCAACACACCGAGCCATCTCTTTAAATGCACATCTGGCTGTGTCCCTTCTCTGCTTCAAATCCTCCCCTGCTCTCCAGTGTATTTTGAATAGAGCTGTTTAACTTTTCTGTCCTCAATTTCTTCATCTGCAGAATGGAGATATTTTTTTTTTTTTTGTAGAACTGGATTATTGAGGGAATTAAATGAATGAACACATATAGAGTGCTTAGTAGAGTGTCTGGCACACAGAAAGTGTTCAAGCGGTTCAGTATTATTACTGTGGCAGGTGAAGGCCTGTGTGACATGGTCCCAGCTCACCTCCCAAACGTGTCCCTCAGCAGGTACCTGACTTTATGCCCACACTCCAGGTACACTCCAGGTCAGTGGTTGCCCCCCAGTCTCCAAGGCCTGGTCTGTGGCCCCAGCCTTGACCACAGGGCAGATGATGCACTCTGTTCAGGGGATAGAGCTTTGGAGGGAGGTAGGAAGGTAGGAGGTGCTGGGTGATCTTTCTGGCCCACTACGGATAGGCTGAGCATCCTTACTCTCAGCATTGTCCTCTCTCTGGGACTGGCTTGGTTTTCTCTTCAGTGCCACCCCTGGACGGATGGTACCCTTGGCAGGGGTGAGCGTGGGTCTGTGGGCCTGCATGTTTCCGTCCATGCTCATCTGCACATGTTTTTGTGCAGTGGTGGATGAACTCGTGAGTCTGTGCGAGGTCTCCCCGGGCACCGCCCCCTCTAGACCCGAGATACACAGGGTCCCCGAAGAGAGGCCAAACAGGGTCACACAGCCTGGGTCTCCACCGAAGGCTGCGGTGTTTTTTGTACCCGGCGCTGAGCCGCCCAGTTCGCGCGGGCCTGGCTGCGGCCGGTGCTGGGTGCGCGGGGCTTATAATCGGGGAGCGTCTGGCTGCCCAGGGCTCCTGCCCGGTTCTCCCTGGCCCCGCCTCTTCCCGCGGGTCTCGGGATCGCACCCCTTTCCCGGGACCTAGGTCCCTCTCCCTTGGGGCAGTTTGGAGCGTCCGCCCCTTCCCGGCGAAATTAGGCCCCGGCCCGCCCCCGCGCCACGCCCAGAGCCCCCTCTCCCGCCCCCCCTTCCTTCCTCTGGTCCCCAAGTCCGGCGGTGCCCCCCCTCCCCCCCAGGAGGCCCAGGAGGCCCGGCCTGGGCTGCGGAAGCACCAGCACCACTTTCTCGCTGGCGGCCAGTCGGAGGCGTGGTACGTGGAAGCGGAGGGAAGCGGGGCGGCGAGGAAGGCCCCCCGGGAGCCAGACGGTGGGGGGGGGGCGGGGGCTCTCCGGCCGCGGAGCGTCCCCGTCCCCGCGCGTGCGCGCTGGCGCGTGACTGTCAGGTGCAGACTCGGCGCGCTCCTGGAAGGCGGCCGGCCTCAGGCCTCCTGAGAGACAGGAGTTTGGGCCCCATGTGGTGGCCAGAGAGGCGAGAGGGTTGCAAACCCACGTTCCGCAGTTGAGGGAATAGAATCAAATGCAAAATTTAGGTAGCGTGTGTGTGCGCGCGTGTGTGCGTGTGTCTCTCTGTGTCCAAGTGGCTTCCACCAGCGTTGGGGTACAGGGGCAGGAGGCAACGTGGCCTCCCCGGGATCTCCCCTGCGTGGGGAGAGGTTTCCTGCTCCTGTCGGAGACTGTTGGTGCTGCCAAGCCAGAAACCTGGTGCCTGGGCACCTCCCTGTCTTTCATGCCCCCTCTCTAGCCTCAGTCTCTGTTCTGCCTCCCAGACAGCTCCGAAATATGCCTTCGCCTCCTCCCAGAGCTGCTGCCCTGCCAAGGCCATGGCTACCTTTGGCCGCGACACTGCCCCAGCCTCTTTGCATCCCTTCTAACATCCTCCACACAGGATTGATAGAAAACAAAACCCTGACCATGGCACTTCCCTCATTAAAAACTTCCTGGGCCCCCCTGTGCTCAGGATGAGGTGCAGATTCACCCACACTGACCCAGGCCCTCTCCATCTAGTCTTCCGGCCACCCTTTTCTCCAGATACACACGGACCCTTGCCTTCCACCTCTAAGCCCCTTTGCTTCTGTCCCCTCTGCGGAATGCTTTCTCCTCTGCCTGGCAAACTCCTACTCATGTTTAAGACTCGGCTCAAGTGGTGCCCCCTGTGCTGGGCACTTCGCATCTGTGCTCCCCAAAGCTCTATCCATATTGACTATAGCACTGGGTTGGAGTGATTCCAATTGTTCCCCCCCCCCCCAGCAACCATGCGCTCCCCAGGGGCAGGGATGGATGAGGATTTATCTGAGTCCTGGCATGCATGTGGACATTAGTGGAGCTGGGCTCTTGGGCCACATCACCTTTTCTCCCTGCTGGCCCAGCCTGCGGGGTCTTTTCTCAATAGTTGGGGCTAGGAACATCTGACTAGCTCCAGGAAACCCTGTCTGCCTATTCTGCTCCATTCTCCACTTGTCCCCTTGTTGCTTTGGCCCCAAACTATCTATTGTCCAAACTAGTCGCTAGTCTTCTTCCCTTCTTAACTATCACCCCACAGTCTGTTCTAAGCCATCCACAGATTCTCACACCTGACACTCTGTGTTCCAAGCAGCTATTAGCTGACAGCTCATGGCCAGTGTTCCAACAACTGACACCAAGACTTCTATGCAATGGACTCCCGAGTCTCTAAACCCCTGATCCTGGAAGCTCTGGTAATGGCCATCCCATGTTCTGTCACCTGATCCATGGGATTCCAAATAACAATCACAGAGTGTTCATAATGTCTGGGCTTCTCTCAGTCCTGGTCATTGTTCTAATGACTACACCCCAGCGTTCTAGAAACAACCATTCATGTTGTAACAGTGGATACTCTGTTCTCAACATTTAGACACTTAGGGTGGTAGTTGTTATTTTAACATTACTTTTTTTTTTAAGATTTATTCATTTATTTGAGAGAGAGAGAGAGAGAGAGAACACATGCCTGTGAGTGGGGCAAGAGGCAGAGGAAGAGAGAATCTTAAGCAGACTCTGCACTAAGTGCAGAGCCCTTGGCAGTGCCTGGTCTCATGATCCTGAGATCATGACCTGAGCTGAAAACAAGAGTTGGTCACTCAACCAACTGAGCCACTCAGGCATGCCCCCTCCCTTTTTTTTAGCAAGAAAGAGAGAGAGAGAGAGAGAGAGAGCACCTGTGAGTGTGTATGATGGAGGAGGGACAGAGGGAAAGGGAGTGAGAGAATCTTAAGCAGGCTCCACACAGCACAGAGGTCAGAGTGGAGCCCAATGCAGGACTTGATCTCACAACCCCAAGGTCTTGACTTGAGCTGAAATCAAGAGTTAGACGCTCCACCAACTGAGCCACCCATGTGCCCCAGTGGTTATACTTTTTAATTTTTTTTTAGTTTTGCACCATTTATTAAGTGATCTCAGCTGTTGCTGTAGCTGCTGTGTATCAGCCTGTTCTTAAAACATAAAATGCTCTTCCAATTCCTCTTGTCCAGGACAGAAGGATCTTCCAGGTAGCACACCAACAGAACAAGAGACTCCGACAATGCTTCAATGATGGTGCCATCCAGAGAGGGAGAGGGTCATGGCACATTCAACCTCGGCTTCCAGAGGTTTTGAAAAAGGAGCCTTTGGGGGCCCAGCCTGCCTGGCATTTTGATGCTGTCGGTGTGGGGTTTGTACTCCATAATGGTGTTGGGAGGTAGGTGAAGCACTCGCTGAAGCGTATCCCAGAGGCGGGCTGTGGTTGCTTGGTCACTGGCAGTCTTATTCCATATTGAAATAATGTCCTCCTGCAACAGGACAGAGACCACAGCCCCACAGATCTCCTCCCCAACCATGAACTGTTCCCCCAACATGGCCAGGATAAGATTCTCCAAGCAATGGGACGCCAAGCCCTTCTGCAGTTGAATAATCCCCTTGCCACCATTTTTATTTGCATCATCCTCCCACGTGGGTTTAATTCCTTCTTTGAAGAGATGGAAGTCACTGTGGCCTGTCAGGTCCCCGGGACATTCCATGTGGCTATAAAACCTCCAGAACTGCACCATAGAGGCAAAGGTGCCCGTCTATTTGATATTTTGTTCATAGCTGTGTGAGCTGGTGGGATGACCGGGGGTTCTTCTGGAGACCAGAAAGTAGAGTTGTACTACAGGGGATGCTCTCCTGGCCCAGGGACAACAGCCTTCCTCTTACTGCTGCCCTGACTTTGGTCTTGTTCCATTTT
Organism: Nyctereutes procyonoides; assembly: GCF_905146905.1. Lineage (NCBI taxonomy): Eukaryota > Metazoa > Chordata > Mammalia > Carnivora > Canidae > Nyctereutes > Nyctereutes procyonoides. The sequence goes on along the minus strand of NW_026575140.1, from coordinate 6,676,138 downwards.
TTCCTTCTCACCATCTTTCTGTGTGCTGTTTTCTTCATTCTGATCATGGTCCCCACTGTCATCATCTTTCAATGAGTCGAACTTGTTGTTCATCCTCTCATTGCCGCCGTTGCCACTGCCTCCGGTTGTACTTTTTTTAATATCAACTGACACCCAGGTACTCATAGTAGACATTTTTCTTTTTTAAAAAATGATATCATTTATTTATTCATGAGAGACACATAGAGAGAGTCAGAGACATAGGCAGAGAGAAAAGCAGGCTCCATGCAGGGAGCCCGATGTGGGACTCGATCCCAGCACTCCGGGATCATACCCTGAGCTGAAGGCAGACGCTCAACCGCTGAACCACCCAGGCATCTCAGGTAGACATTTTTCTAACCCCAATGTTTATCAACTGATTGTTGATGATTGCCATTGAATATTCAGGACAGTGGGTTTGGTTACTCAATGGTCTGAGTAAATAAATGCATTTGTCCTGGGTAATTTCCCAAGCTCAGGGCAGCAAAGGGCAGTCATTATCTCAACATGCAGATGCGACTCAGTATTTGAGCCCTGCTAGAGGTTGCAATAAATTCTGGAACATTAAAACTGAATATGAGCCTGTGACCTCCACATCTTGAAACCCCTTCTGCAGGGAAGGCTTGGATATGCCATGTGGGCTTGTTCTTGGGTTCAAGCCCCAAGTGAGAAGCAAGAGCTCAGGGTTCATTGAGGATGGTGTGTGTGTATATAACAGAGAAAGAAAAAATGAACTGCTCCTCGCACACTTTTGGGAGAACCCAGTTCTCCAGAAGGTCCTGGGGCACACCAGTGAGCACCTCCTCCTATGAGAGAGCCAAGAACAGCATTATCAGTGCCTTAAACACCATCTGGGCCAATTACTTCATTATATGGGTTTGGAAACTGAGGCCCAGAATGGATCCCTGGCCCACTTATGGCCACATAGTGCACTCTTTTTAGTGAATTGTTCAAACCCTGACCGAGAGGCAGTCATTGGTCCACTTCCCTCCTTAGGGTCTGCCCACCTTCCAGATAGTAGTCCTTTGGCTGTTATGCAGGAGCATAGGTAGTGGCATTTCTGATTCCTTCCCAAAGCTCTGGGAGCTTTGGGGAAGCGAACCTATGAAAACCCACAGGAAGAATGAAGAAGGAGACTCCTAAGAAGACATTGATGGGTGTCTTCCTCACCTGCATCTATTTTCTTTTTTTTTTAAATAAATTAATTTTTTATTGGTGTTCAATTTACCAACATACAGAATAACACCCAGTGCTCATCCCGTCAGTGTCCCCCTCAGTGCCCGTCACCCATTCACCCCCACCCCCGCCCTCCTCCCCTTCCACCACCCCTAGTTCGTTTCTCAGAGTTAGGAGTCTTTATGTTCTGTCTCCCTCTCTGATACTTCCCACACATTTCTTCTCCCTTCCCTTATATTCCCTTTCACTATTATTTATATTCCCCAAATGAATGAGAACATACACTGTTTGTCCTTCTCCGATTGACTTACTTCACTCAGCATAATACCCTCCAGTTCCATCCACGTTGAAGCAAATGGTGGGTATTTGTCGTTTCTAATGGCTGAGGAATATTCCAGTGTATACATAGACCACATCTTCTTTATCCATCATCTTTCGATGGACACCGAGGCTCCTTCCACAGTTTGGCTATTGTGGACATTGCTGCTAGAAACATCGGGGTGCAGGTGTCCCGGCGTTTCATTGCATCTGAATCTTTGGGGTAAATCCCCAGCAGTGCAATTGCTGGGTCGTATGGCAGGTCTATTTTTAACTCTTTGAGGAACCTCCACACAGTTTTCCAGAGTGGCTGCACCAGGTCACATTCCCACCAACAGTGTAAGAGGGTTCCCTTTTCTCCACATCCTCTCCAACATTTGTTGTTTCCTGCCTTGTTAATTTTCCCCATTCTCACTGGTGTGAGGTGGTATCTCATTGTGGTTTTGATTTGTATTTCCCCGATGGCAAGTGATGCAGAGCATTTTCTTGTGTGCCTGTTGGCCATGTCTATGTCTTCCTCTGTGAGATTTCTCTTCATGTCTTTTGCCCATTTCATGATTGGATTGTTTGTTTCTTTGCTGTTGAGTTTAATAAGTTCTTTATAGATCTTGGAAACTAGCCCTTTATCTGATGTGTCATTTGCAAATATCTTCTCCCATTCTGTAGGTTGTCTTGTAGTTTTGTTGACTGTATCCTTTGCTGTGCAAAAGCTTCTTATCTTGATGAAGTCCCAATAGTTCATTTTTGCTTTTGTTTCTTTTGCCTTCGTGGATGTATCTTGCAAGAAGTTACTGTCCCGCCAGGGTTCTGACATGACTTCCCACCCATAGGAGGCAGGAAAGGGTACCTTCCTGGGTAGAAGAATCATTTTACTGTTCTGAGATCCTGTGCTCAAGCAGGTCAGCGATGACCCTCACCAGGGTCTATCAAAGGGGGGGAGGGGTACCCTTCTCTATTCCAAACAGCACCAAAGGTAGTAGCTGCAGACCCAGAGGGAGTGTGTGTCCATCAGGATGGCACCATTAAGAAATCTCCAGGACCTTCTGGCTAGCAAGGACTCAAAGATGAATAGCACCGAGGAAGCCTACGGGCCAGGGGTAGGGGTAGGCGAGTGTAACCGACAGCACATGCGCTCTTGCGTCAGGCTACTTTCAGTCCACATCATGTCAGTGAAACGCATCCATGGTGTCCTGTGTAGCCGCGGATGGTTCGATCTCTTTGGTTTTTGTTTGTTTTATTTATTTTTTTAAATTTTTATTTATTTATGATAGTCACACAGAGAGAGAGACAGAGACAGAGACATAGGCAGAGGGAGAAGCAGGCTCCATGCACCGGGAGCTCCACGTGGGATTCGATCCCGGGTCTCCAGGATTGCGCCCTGGGCCAAAGGCAGGCGCCAAACCACTGCGCCACCCAGGGATCCCTGTTTGTTTGTTTTAAATTCAATTTGCCAACATATAGTATAATTCCCAGTGCTGATCTTGTCAAGTGCTCTTCTCGATTTCATTGTTGCAGAGGATTTCATCCTGTGACTACACCACGACATGTCTCCCGTGGTGAACATACGGACACATTCATTCAGTATATGTCTACCAAGCGGAATTCGTGGAGGGATGTGGAATTGCTGAGTCACAGTGTTGTGGCTCTCAACTCGAGCAGATAATGCCAAGCAGTTTCCAAAGAGGTCGTACCAGTTTACACTCCCACCAGCAATGCACGGGAGTTCTGGGGGATCCCTGGGTGGCGCAGCGGTTTGGCGCCTGCCTTTGGCCCAGGGCGCGATCCTGGAGACCCGGGATCGAATCCCACGTCGGGCTCCCGGTGCATGGAGCCTGCTTCTCCCTCTGCCTGTGTCTCTGCCTCTCTCTCTCTCATTCAATGTGACTATCATAAATAAATAAAAATTTTAAAAAAATTAAAAAAAATGCACGGGAGTTCTGGTTGATCCAAATCTGGCCAAAATATTGGTTTTATCAGTCTGTTTCATACCAGCTTTCCCTTTTTCTTCAATTGCTTTATTGAGAAGCTTGGACCTGAGCCTGCTATCACTGAATGCCTGGTCCAGTTGGGAGAAGATCGAGGAATTCCCACTGCCCACCTGTATTTTTCAGGTCGCCCTAACATAGTACCATCCCACCCCTGACTCCAAAGGCCAGGGATACCTTCAGGCCCTCTTGCTGCTGCCTGCAATGCTATCCCATTCCCAAAACTCTGGCCATGGCATTTACAGTGCCACTCTCCACGTCCAGCCTTAGACGCAGGAGTGCCTTCAGCAGGCCCCATGGGGGCCTAGGGGTACCCTGCAGGAATGAGGTCCTGAGGACTCCTGAGGACTGACTTGGGGTGAAGCTCTGTGAGGCTAGAAAGGGCCAGGAGCTTCACTCCTGTTTCGTACGAGGGTCACAGAGAGCCTGACAGGGGCTTGGTCAATCACACTGAGTCAGATTCCTCCCAGTCTTTGGATGATGACTTTATTTATTTTTTTATTTTTTAAAGATTTTATTTATTTATTCATGAGAGACACAGAAAGAGAGGCAGAGACATAGGCAGAGGGAGAAGCAGGCCCCTCACAGGGAGCCTGACATGGGTCTTGATCCCTGGACCAGGATCATACCCTGTGTCGAAGGCAGACACCCAACCACTGAGCCGCCCAGGCATCCCGGGTGATGACTTTAGACAAAGCTTGTTCTAGACATGAGGGCACATTCTGGAGAGGGAAGGATAACTTAGAGGCCAGTGGACTTAGGTATGAGTCTGGCTCTGTCATTGTGTGGCCTTAGACAAGGTACTCTCTCTTTTGATTCTCAGTTTCTTCATCTGTAAAATGATGATCCACTCAGGACCCTAAAGGACCATTGAGGACCACAGGGGACTGTCCAGAGGCCTGAGGGAGAGGATGGATGCCACTAAACCTGACACAGAGGAGAAGTTAGCAAGTCTCCTCGTGAGTCCTGACCAGCTGATTGCTCTGTGCCCTGGGCCCGGCCAAAATTGTAGTCTAGGGAGCCATATGATTCAAAGGATGGTATGATTTGAGGCTGTGTCCGGATCTGTGCCAGAGAGCATTTACTAAGCATTTGCTGTGTGTCAGGCATTCTTCTGGGCACTTTACAGCTAATTATCATTCAATGCTCACAGCAGATCTATGAAAAGGGACATGATCATTGCCCCCATTTCGTAGATGGAAAAATTAAGAAACAAAGAAGCTAAATAACTTGTACAAAGATACAAATTTAGTAAATTGCATAACTGAATTGGAACCATATTAGGGTGTGTGTATAGATGGGTGTGTGTGTGTGTGTGTGTGTGTGTGTGTGTGTGTGACTGCCTGTGCCTGTGAGTAACTAAGTTTGGCACTGGGTATGTATACACTTGTCTGTGTCTCCTGGGAGCATCTGCCAGTACCTTGTCCAGGTGATCCTGCAGTAACCCCTGGTGCACACGCACACAGCTCACGTGGCCCTTCCTGTGACCCCAGCCCAAGGAGGCTTCTTGGGCCCACCAGTCTCTTCCCTGCAGGACCTGGCCTGAGTTTGTGGGTGCCCCCTGCCTTGCTCCCCTCAGCTCTGTGTAGCTGCTGAATCCTCAGGGCAGGGCCGTTATTTGGTCAAGGACGCTCTGGCAAGCAGGGGAGGGGGGTTCGATGATCGACGGCCCAGGGAAGAGAGAATAAAAAGGATTGAAATCCCAGCAGCAGCCACCTTGTATGAGTGCCTCCCCCACCTCCACCCCTGAGCCCCTGGGGTGGTGCCAGGCCGCCCCTCCTTTCCTGTGTGGAAAAAACCATAGAAGTTGGGACTCGAGAGAGGAGAGGGAAGGAGAGAATGGTCCAAGGCCCACCTTCCAGAGCCCTCTGGTGATGGTGACACCAAAGCTGGGAATGGTCCGTCCCACCCATGACTCCCAAGTGTGCTGCTCCCTCAGGCCTGGAGAGGAGGCCTCTTTATACATCCCACATGGTCAAATCAGGGTTCTTGAATCCCAGCCTGGGCCTGCTGGCTTCCAGGCAGCCCCTGGAGAGTCTTCCTTCCCTTTACTTCTGTGTCCATCAGTTAGCAGGTCTATCCGTCTACTCTAAATCTAGAGCCAACCAGTGCCTTCCACCTAACTGGAGGCCCACACTGGTCCCCTCCTTGCTCTTCCAGTCCCCGCTCTCACTACCGCCCCCAACCGGTTCCTGTTACCCTCTGGTTAACACCGTTCCAAGGCCCTTCATTGGCTTCAAGTGCAGTCCACACCCTTGCAGTCCACAAGGCTCCTCAGAGTCTGGTCTTTGCTGACCTCTCCAGCCTTTATTTTTTTTTATTTTTAAAAAGATTTTATTTATTTATTTATTCATGAAAGACAGAGAGAGAGAGAGAGAGAGAGAGGCAGAGACATAGGCAGAGGGGGAGAAGCAGGCTGCCTGTGGGGAGCCCTATGTGGGACTCTATCCCAGACCTTGATCACGCCCTGGGTGGAAGACAAGCGTTAAACTGCTGAGCCACCCAGGGATCCCCTCTCCAGCCTTTAGAACTCTTTCCTCAGTAGGTTTCAACCTCCAGGCCTTCGTGCCTGCTCTTCCCTCTGCCAGGAACATTCTGTCCTGCTGCTCCCTGTTGCTCGGGTCCACTGCTCTGACCTGCACACTGGAGTAATTTCTGCTCTCCTTTTTCAGCTTAGATGTCCTTCCTTTCCATGTCCCCCTGCAGGGCTGGCCTCTACCTCTGTGCTCCTACAGCCCTCTGTGTCCCCAGGGAAGGGCTCTGATTGGGCCTTGTTGATTTGTCAGGCTCTCTCCTGGCTTGTGGGGCCAAACTGCCCCCGTGGAGAGAAGGGGATGGGATGGGAGGCCTTCAATGCCAGGGGAAGAACTTGGGCTTGCCCTAAGGGTGGCAGGGAGTCACAGGGAGCTTTTGAGCAGGCAAGTGGCATGACTTGAGCCCATTTGGCTTTATGTGTCTCCCCCTATATCCCCAAAATGGATCTCCCTGAACAGCTCTGATCCCAATTACAAGTGCTTTTCATGTAACCCTCAGCAGACAGGAACTTAGTCTGACTGAGAAAGGGTATACGTGGGATTGGACCTGTAGGAGAGAGTGGTGGCAGGTAAAGTCCTTGTGATATGTATTAAAATCTAGATATTAAAAATAAATAAATAAAATCTAGTTATTTCAAGGGAACTGTGCACTGATCCTCAAAAAAAGAAATGTTTGCTCCCACTCAAAAACCTCTGGTTCCTTTTCACCTGTCGTATCCTGAGTGGGTAGGCCTCTTCTTTTCTATGGGACAACAGCCTGACTGATGCAATAGTCCAGACACCCTCCCCAACCTGTTCTCCTGTGTCCTGGTAGATACTGTGGGGGCTGTGTTGAGCTCTCCTAGAAGTTGGTCTCCCCAAGCTGGGAGGGGAGGGAGGAGCTGAGCCAGGCCATAAAGGGTTGCAGCACCAGGGCTGGGAAACTCACATCTCATATCCTAAGAGGCAGGGCTCTGGCCTAGCTGGATTCTGTTCTGTCTTGTGTCTGGGCAACACAGAGAAAGGGACCTTCCTCAGTCTGCGTCAGGCTTTGGGGGGCAATTGCTGCTTTGGGGGCTAAAATATGTTCTAGGCTAGATCCCCCAAGGTCTCAGGACTTCCCTCTACCCCAAGACTGACTTGTCCATTCACCCTTCCACCAATGAGGACTTCTGTGCAGGACTGAGCATAGCTTTGGTGGCTGAAGATCCTGGGTTCACATCCAACAGCCACCATTCACATACTCTCTACCTTTCACTGCTCATCAAGCATCCCTGACTCCAGGTCCTGCCCAAACCTTCTGGAGGAGACGTGGAGTGGGGTCAGGCTGACTTCCACTCTCAGAGAGGTGAAAGAGACACAGACACAGGCAATGCTAGCCTGGCGTGGGCTATGCTGTAATGGACACAGACTCAGGTTCAGAGAAGGCAGGGAAGGCTGCTTGGAGGAGTGGGGGGTCTTCTGGGGAGCTTGAAGAATGAGCCGGAACCAGCCATGAAGCAAGAAGGAAAGGCACTTCAGGAAAAAGGAGGAGTTTGTACAAAGGTCCCTGATGTAGGTAGCAGGTGGCATTTCGACAGAGCACAATGCCAGTCATGGAGGGGCTGCTTCCTTAAGGGACATGTCTATACATCAGCTTGGTTTAAATTAAAGTTTCTTAGCAGAAGAAGATGTGTCTCTGCCACCCCTCAGAGCTCATCCCGCCCCTTCCTGCCCTTCTGCATCTGCTGCAGCCAGATCTTGGCGGAAATTGTCTCTGTCCAAAACCACATTTGGGCTTCTCTTAGCTTCTGGCCAACTCGTGGTGTCAGGCTGATTTCCAGGTGTTGCCCCAACTGGTTGAATGAGGGCCAAGGAGGCAGCCCCTCACCATTGGGGTCCCTGGATGGGAGGAATGAATGAAGGTCAAGGCCTCCTGCGTTGTCCCCTAGAAGAAGATCTGAGTAGTAATATAGGCCCAAAGGCAGGTGTGCCTGCCTGCTTACTCACCCTGTCCGGGCAAATTGAGTCCACTGAGCCATCATGGTGAGGCTCAGCTGCTTCTCCTCCTCTGGAGCTTCTGGAAAGGCTATTGGAGGAACAGACCTGGATCAGGGTCAGGTGGGTCCTGGAGAGAACTCAAGGGTCCCCTGTGCTGACTGGAGACCTGTGTGCCTACAAGCCCCACCCTAGCTTGTTGCAGCCCCGGGGATTGCATGTCTGTCTGTCCTTACCCAGCAGGGAGCTCTCATCCATGAGGAAGGGACCCCAAAATATGAAGGCAACCTCAGCCCCATGGTCAGCCCTCATCCACGCTAGCTTGATCTTCGCAAAGGAACTGGGTCAATGCTGGAACTCATTAAAAAAAAAAAAAAAAAAAAAAAGGCAGGGACTCCAGAATCTGTGGCGAGGGCTGCATCGGAGATAGGTACCCTCAGCCTGATCAGGTCCTGCCTTTGGCAGGACCAGCTTGTAGTTACACCAATACCAGTACCAACACTAATGACAACATCATTATCAGCAAGCATTTACTGAGCATTTTCTGGCTGTCACCCACCATTCCATGCACTTTATGTGTAATCGTTCATTTTATCCTCCTGAGAACATACAAATTAGATTGTTGCTGTCGCCATTTTACAAATGAGGAAAGTGAGGCACAGAGGGGCTAGGTATCTTGCCCTAGGTCACAAAGCTAGGAGCTTGGAGCTGTTCTAGGGCTGTGTCAGGGACTAGCTACCAGATGTGGAGGAAGCAATACTTTTCTCCCAGGAGAAGTGCTGAACATGGGAAATATCACTCATGAGTCCAATAAATTCTTCAGAATTGGTGATGGGTCCTGCTGGGTGACATTTGACAAGTCACTGCACCTTTCTGAGCCTTGGTTTACTCACCTGAAGAGTGACCTGCCAGAGTCACCTCTCCTTATGGTGACACTGCATCCCAGAGAGGAAGTGGGGTGTGGGGGTAGCAAAAGGGTGTCAGGCCATGTCTCCTGTGATAACCCAGCTCTTGGGCTGAAATGGAAAGGGTGGGGCAGGTGAACGGGGATAGACTCACCTTAGAAGCTTCTAGAGAAATTCAAGGCAGGCAAGTTCATGATAATATCAGCCAGAAGTTCCTGGAAGTCGTCACGTCTGGCTTCTGCATCAGAACTGCTGCCTAGGTATTCATCTGTGATGTTGGGCATCAGCTCAGGGGGCACATCCTGGGGCAGGAGGCCAGGGTCGGGCCTGCTCGGGTCCCACAGCCCCAGAAGACCCTCTCAAGAAGCCCCACACCCTCCAGCATGGCTTCTTTCTTTCTTTCTTTCTTTCTTTCTGATTTTATTTATTTAATCATGAGAGACACAGAGAGAGGCAGAGACACAGGGAGAGGGAGAAGCAGGCTCCCTGGGGGCAGCCCGAAGCAGGACTCGATTTCAGGATGCGGGATGATGCCCAGAGCCAAAGGCAGATGCCCAACCACTGAACCACCAAGCACCCCCAGCATGGCCTCTTTCATACTCCAGGACTCATGTGTCAGGGGCCCCTGCCTCCCTTGGGGGTTCTAGAGAGTGTCTGGGCAGAATAAGTTCAGATCTGGAGTCAATGCAAGCTGTGATTGCTGCTTGCCTGTGTAATCTCAGATAGGTTGCTGAGCCTCCCTGGAAGTCAGTTCCTGCCTGGCAGGGTTGTGTGGCAGTCTACCTGAAGTTCCTAGCTAAGGGTTCTGGTCTCGAGCGATTGATTGCCCAGTAGAAGTTAAGCAGGAAGTTAGTGAAAGAACAAATCTTGGGGGCTCCCCAGAGCTCCAGAGAACAGTGATGAGGTTGAATGGGAAGGACTCTGGGGGTTCCAAAGAAGGAAGGGAAATATTCATAGCTTGAGTACCTTCTAAATACTAGCTTCCTGGTAGACTTTTCAAATACAGCATCCAGTTTCCTTGGGTGGGAAGTATATATCCTCATTTATATTTTTATTTTTTTTAAATATTTTATTTATTTATTCATAGAGACACACACAGAGAGAGGCAGAGACACAGACAGAGGGAGAAGCAGGCTCCATGCAGGGAGCCCGATGTGGGACTCAATTCCAGGTCTCCAGGATCACACCCTGGGCTGCAGGTGGCGCTAAACCGCTGTGCCACCGGGGCTGCCCTATATCCTCATTTATAGATGAAGAAATAGGCTCAAAGAGGGGTTAGGCTAACCGTGGACAAGGAACCAGAGTTGGGACTGGACTTCAGGTCCAAATGGCTCCACATATGAAAGGATGATCTTAACAGCTGAAGCTGCCTCTGCCCTTTGTTTATCATGGACCTTGAGTCTCAGTTTCTTCATTTATAAAATGGGGATAATGAAAGTTTCTATTTTACAGGGCTCTAATGAGGATTTACGGGGATGACTGCCTGTCCTACCACTCAGCACAGCAGTCTCTGGCTCATAGTATGGGCTCAACAAGCGGCAGCCTATGGCGATAATGACGATGATGATCTTCCTTTGAGAAGCACACTGACTCACGTCCAAGTGGATTTCTAGGTGAAATTACAAGTCAGCAGTTGGACCAAGGGGTTTGGCAGTGTGGGGGTTGCTGTGGGGGATGGAGGGCAGGAGGAAGAGGAGGGTGCCCTACTATTCCGGATAGGATACCCACTGGACTATCTCTTCCTCCCTTTTGACTTACCAGATTGGCCAAGTAGTGTCTCAATATGGCCAATATATCCTCTGGGCTCATCTGTCCCATCTTTTCCAGCAAACCATGGACCTGTGGGGATATTGAATTCCTCTCAGCACAGCCTCATCGCTACCCACCCCCCTACTTACAACCATGAGCAGACGAATATGCCTGGCCCTGGGAACAGAGCCAAGTGTGGCCAGGTGCTGTAGCAGGGCCCATAGGGGAAGTTAAAATGTTGCCTTTATTTTATTTTTATTTTATTTTTATTTTTTTTAATTTTTTTTTAATTTATTTATGATAGTCAGAGAGAGAGAGAGAGAGAGAGAGAGAGAGAGGGGCAGAGACACAGGCAGAGGGAGAATGCAGGCTCCATGCACCGGGAGCCCGACGTGGGATTCCATCCCGGGTCTCCAGGATCGCGCCCTGGGCCAAAGGCAGGCGCTAAACCGCTGCGCCACCCAGGGATCCCCTATTTTATTTTTTTAAGGTTTTATTTATTTATTCATGAAAGACAGAGAGAGAGAGAGAGAGAGGCAGAGACTTAGGCAGAGGGAGAAGGCTTCCCACAAAGAGCCCAATCTGGGACTCCATCTGGGACTCCAGGATCACGCCCTGAGCCTAAGGCAGATGCTCAACTGCTGAGCCACCCAGGTATCCCTAAAATGTTGTCTTTAAAGTGAAATGTTGGGTTTATATGTTACAGGTTTAAAGGCACATTCTCTGGGTTCAAATCCCACCTCTGCCACTCACTAGGTGCATGACCTGGGCCCATTACTTGAACTGTGTTTGTTTCTTAATTCATGAAAGAGGGAATGACAACAACCTGCCTCGTAGGATTATGAAGACCGGAGGCGGGGCAAGATGGCAGAAGAGTAGGGTCCCCAAGTCACCTGTCCCCACCAAATTACCTAGATATCCTTCAAATCATCCTGAAAACCTACGAATTTGGCCTGAGACTTAAAGAGAGAACAGCTGGAATGCTACAGTGAGAAGAGTTCAGGCTTCTATCAAGGTAGGAAGACGGGGGGGGGGGGGGGCCGAATAAAGAAACAAAAGGCATCCAAGGGGGAGGAGCCCCCGAGAAGCTGGGCTTAGGCCGGGGCGAGTGTCCCCAGGACAAGAAAGCTCCGTCCTGGAGAAGCAGGAGCTGCACCAATCTTCCCGGGCGGAAAGGTGAAAGGCGCTAGCAGGGAGTTAGAGCAGGATCCCAGGAGGGCGGGGATGCCCTCAGGCTCCCAGGTACACTAACAGAGCACCTGCGCCCCGGGGAGAGCGCGCCACACCCCGCAGCCGAGCTCCCTAAAGGGCAGCAGCGCGCCCTGCGCGCCCGGGAGCAGCTCGGAGGGGCTGGGGGTGGGGGGCGGCTCCGCGCGGAGGGGGCTGCGCGGCCCGTAGCGCGATTCCAACAGCCCTGGCCCGGGAGCACAGGGCCCCGGGGACACAGCCCAGGATCCGGCCTCCCCCCCCCCCCCCGGGACAGGCGGGGGCGGGAGGGCCCAGGACAGCAAGGACATTCATGCGCCGGCGGAGCTGAGCAGATCAGCGGCCCCACCCCTGGAGCATCCCAGGAGCTGACTCCAGGGCTCCAGAGCTGGCCGCCGCCTCTGTTGCTGTTCCTCCTGGGGCCTCACAGGATAAACAGCCCCCACTGAGCCTCACAGTGGCCTCACCGGATAAACAGGTTAAACATCTTTCACTGAGCCCTGCACCAGGCAGGGGGCTGAGCAGCTCCCCCAAGTGCTAACACCTGAAAATCAGCACAGCAGGCCCCTCCCCCAGAAGACCAGCAGGGGAAAAACAAATTATTGACCAAACAGCACTGGAAAGTTCCAGGGGAAGTCGAGGGATTTACAGTATACAGAATCAGAGGATACTCCCCCTTGTTTTTTGTTTTTTGATTTCTGTTTGCTTCCCCCCTTTTTTTCTTTTCTTCTCTTTTTTTTCCTCTTTTTCTTTCTTCTTTCTCTTCTCTCTTTTTCTCCTTTTCCCAATACAACTTGTTTTTGGCCACTCTGCACTGAGCAAAATGACTAGAAGGAAAAACTCACCTCAAAAGAAAGAATCAGAAACAGTCTTCTCTCCCACAGAGTTACAACATTTGGATTACAATTCAATGTCAGAAAGCCAATTCAGAAGCACTATTATAAAGCTACTGGTGGCTCTAGAAAAAAGCATAAAGGACTCAAGAGACTTCATGATGACTGCAGAATTTAGATCTAATCAGGATTATGAAGACCAAAGTAGCAAATATAAGGACGCTGACACTCAGTAAGCACTCTGGAAACATTAGCTATTGAAGGTAGTTTCATGGCTACAAGCCTCCTTGTTAATCTTTGTGAAAACAGGAATAGAAAACCCACAGATGAGTAAACACAATGAGTGTATACCCAAGGGGGGAATGTTAATCAGCAGTAAAGATTAAAGGACTAAACTAAAGGCCACAATAGCTAAAGGTACAAACCTCTTAAAAATGGTCTACAAGCACATGAGACAAAGATCAGTTGTGTTTCCATACACCAGCAATGAACAATATGAAGATGATGTGCAGAAAACAATTTCATTTACAGTAGCATCAAAAATAAAATACTTAGGAATCTATTTCATTAACAAAGTACAAGCCTTGTACATTAAAAAGTCAAAAACATAATTGAGAGAAATTAAAGAGGACTTATGTAAATGGAAAGACATTCTATGTTCATGGGTTGAAAAGCTTCTTCTTGTTGAGATGGTAATACTTCCTAGTCAGCATAATCCCTATCAAAATCTGCTTTTTTTTTTTTTCAGAAATTGACAAGTTGATCAGAATTCATATGGAAATCCAAGGGACCCAGAATAGCCAGAACAATGGTTAGGGATTGATTTGTAATCCCCCCAAAAGATATGTGCAGTCATAACCCTCAGTACTTCAGAATGTGATCTTATTTAAAGATAGGACCTTTAAAGAGGTAGTCAAGTTAAGATGATTACAAAGGTAATCATTAGAATGGGCTCTAGTCCAATATGACTAGTGGCCTTGTAAAAAGGGGCAATTCAGACACAGAGACGGATGGTACAGAGGGAAGACAATGTGAAGACAGAGGGAGAATGCCATCCATAAGCCAATAAATGCCTGAGGCTCCCAGAAAGGGGCATGGATTTTCTCTCTCACAATACTCAGATGAAACCAACCCTGCTATCACCTTGATTTCAGACTTCTAGCCTCTAAACCTGTGCAACAATTAATTTTTGTTGTTTAAGCATCCCAGATTGTAGTCCTTTGTTATGACAAGCCTCGCAAAGTAACGCAACAATCTCAAAAGAGAACAAAGTTGGAGGACTCACAGCTCCCCGTTTCAAAACTTACTACAAAACTATAGTAATCAGGATAGTGTGGCACTGGCATAAGGCACGTATAAATTAATGGAATAGAACTGAGTCCAGAAAAAAACTCTTAATATTTATGGTCAATGATTTTCAGTAAGGGCACCAAGACAATTCTTTTTTTTTTTTTTTTTTATTCATGATAGAGAGAGAGGCAGAGACACAGGCAGAGGGAGAAGCAGGCTCCATGCCGGGAGCCCCACGCGGGACTCGATCCCGGAACTCCAGGATGGCACCCTGGGCCAAAGGCAGGCGCTAAACCGCTGAGCCACCCAGGGATCCCCCCCTCAAGACAATTCAATAAGGAAAGTTTTTTTTAAAAAAACAAATGGCTCAGGAACAGTTGGATAACCACATGCAAAGAATCCCCACTCATACAGAATTAACTTCAAATGAATCATAGACCTAAATATAAGAGCTAAAACTATAACATTCTTTGAGGAATCATAGAGGTAGGGGCACCTGGGTGGCTTAGCGGTAGAATTCTGCCTTCGGCTCAGGGCGTGATCCCTAGGTCCTAGGATCAAGTCCCACATTGGGTTCCCCACAGGGAGCCTACTTCTCCCTTGGCCTATGTCTCTGCCTCTCTCTCTGTGACTCTCATGAATAAATAAAATCTTAAAAAAATCACAGAGGTAAATCTCAATGACTTTGGGTTAGCAATCACTTCTTAGATATTACTCCAAAACTACAAGCAACAAAAGAGAAAATATATCAGATGTCATCAAAAGGAAATCTTTTGTGTTGTAAAGGATACAATAACAAAGTGAAAAGACAACCCACAAAATGAGAAAAAAGATTTGCAAATCATATTTATCTGATAAGGGACTTATATCTAGAATATATGAAAAGCTCTTACAACTCAACAATAAAAAGAATCCAATTTAAAAATGGGCAAAAGATTTTAATAGACATTTATCCAAAGAAGATATAAAAATGGCCAATAATCACATAAAAAGATGTTCAACATTGTAAGTCATTAGGGAAATGCAAATCAAAACCACAATGAAATACCACTTTACACCCACTAGGATGACCATAATCAAAATGAGAGCTAATTGAGTGTTGGCAAGGATGAGGAGTAATTGAAATCCTCATACAGGGCAGCCCGAGTGGCTCAGCAGTTTAGCGCCGCCTTCAGCCCAGGGCGTGATCCTGGAGACCCGGGATCGAGTCCCACGTCGGGCTCCCTGAATGGAGCCTACTTCTTCCTCTGCCTCTCTCTCTGTGTCTCTCATGAATAAATAAATAAAATCTTAAAAACAATAAAAATAAAATGGTGCAGTCACTTGGAAAACGGGCACTTCCTCAAATAATTAAACAGAGTTACTATAAGACCTGGCAATGCCACTCCTAGATATATAACCAAGAGAAAATAAAACATACACTTGGTGTAAAAACTTGTACATGGGGTGCCTGGGTGGCTCAGTCACCTAAGCATCTGCCATTTGCTCAGGTCATGATCCCAGGGTCCTGGGATCGAGTCCTGCATCAGGCTCTCTGCTCAGCAAGGAGTCTCTGTTCCCTCTCCCTCTACCCCTCCCCCCTGTTCGTGAGCTCGCTCGCTCTCTCTCTCAAATAAATAAAAATATTTTTTTAATAAAAATATTTTTTTAAAAAAACCCTTGTACATGAATGTTCATAGTAGGAGTATCCATAGTAGCCAAAGAGGTAGAAACAGGGCAGCCCTAGTGGCTCAGCAGTTTAGCACCACCTTCAGCCTGGGGTGTGATCCTGGAGACCCGGGATCAAGTCCCACGTCGGGCTCCCTGCATGGAGCCTGCTTCTCCCTCTGCCTGTGTCTCTGCCTCTCTCTGTGTCTGTCATGAATGAACAAATAACATCTTAAAAAAAAAAGAGGTAGAAACAACCCAAAGGACTGTCAACTGATAAATGGATAAACAAATTGTACTATATCCACACAAAGCACTATTTAGTCATATTAAAGAAAGCAGTGCTGAAACATGCCAAAACATGGATGAACCTTGAAAGCATTATATTAGGTGAAAGAGGTCAAACACAAAAACTACATATGGTAGGACTATTTATTTATTTATTTATTTATTTATTTATTTATTTATTCATTCATTCATTCATTCATATTGTAGGATTCTATTTATTTGAAATGTCTAGGGGGCCCCTGCCTGGCTCAGTTGGTGGAGCATGACTCTTGATCTTGGGGTGGTGAGTCTGAGCTCCACTTCAGGTACAGAGATGGATTGAAATGTCTAAAATAGGCAAATCCACAGATTTGTCACAATACACCAGTGGTTGCTGGGGGCTGGGGGAGGCAGGATGTGAAGTAACCGCTAACAGGTATGCGCTGCATTTTAGGGTGATGCAAATGTCCTGGAATAAGATAGTGGTGATGGTTGCACAACTTGGTGGATGTGTTAAAACCTACTGAATTATACACTTCTTAAAAGGGTAATTTTTATGGTATGTAAATTACATCTCAATAAAGTTGATATTTTAAAAATTATGGTCTGCAAATGCTGGTAAAGTTGTAATAAAACCTGTAGTCTCAAGTTATTGGCCGTAGTTTAAATTGGCAAGCAATTTCACAAAGTGCTACGCCAGTGGCACTACATAAGAGGTGGAGAGGTCTCCAGAGGGGTATGAATTATTTTTCAGGACTCAGGCTTTTGCCATGGACGTTTAGTAAACATCTAGTTGGCTGAAAGGTCTACAGTTGTGCCTGTGTGGCTAACAAGGAGAGTGGAGACAATGCCTATGCCAGGGAGGAGGTGAGCAGCCCCTGGAGCCATCAGTTCCTGAGAAAGATCCTTGACTACAAAGTCCCAGGCACAGCAGGCTTGCCCGAGTCTTGGGAGCCAGCCAGGTTGGCTCTTTCTCACTGTTCAATTCATGGCTCCAAGTTGACTGTGTGGGGCCGAGGTGGCCTTCCAGAGTCTAGGGCACTGTTTCCCCTAAGCACTATTTTGCCATTACACACACACCATGCACTGCAGACACATATCTGGCCTGGAAACTTCTACGGGCTTTGTCCTGGAGTGTCAAGATTGCATGATCCTGGCATCCAGCAAGCACCCAAATATCCTTCCTGGAGATAAATCCCAAACGAAGAAATCAAAGGACAAAAGCTATGGACGTGAAGATGTCCACTGCCCTATTAGCTTTGGTCATAAAAAAACAGAAGGTGCCAAAGTGCAGAAATTAAGGAATATTATGATGAGACCCTCCCTTTGTGGAAGGTTTTGTGGGCATTAATGTCAATCACTGTGAAGAGGAGTGGAAGAAGGAGACTCACAGGAAAGATGCTCAGAAGGAAAGCATGATGTTAATGCTTTGTGTAGGGAGTTCTCTGCACCTGGAGGGTACTCGAAGGCACTTGGGGCATGATCCCCCCCACTGGCTTGATACTGTCCGAAACCTGAAAGTCTCAGGTATTTAGTCTCTCAGGCGCAGAGTCATACTAACCAGTATCATAGAGCTTGATGTATAGACCAGACACCAAGGGGATCCCTGGGTGGCGCAGCGGTTTGGCGCCTGCCTTTGGCTCAGGGCGCGATCCTGGAGACCTGGGATCGAATCCCATATCGGGCTCCCGGTGCATGGAGCCTGCTTCTCCCTCTGCCTGTGTCTCTGCCTCTCTCTCTCTCTGTGACTATCATAAATAAATAAATTTTAAAAAAAGTTAAAAAAAAATTTAGACCAGACACCAAGGCAAGAATATGCTACAAATCAGGACTGCCCAGAAGGCTACTTAGAGCAAAAGCTTTGTCCCCAAGAAGGAAATATTTGCTTTGGGAAAATTGAGCCAGGTAACCTTAAGCAAATCCCATAAACCGGTTGTGGGGCACGCTTAGGAGTCACACCCAGCAGGTGGTGTAGATGTGCCGGGCTGGGCGGTGGCTGCCCGGCCTCTTGCTCCTTGCCCCTGCCCCTTGCCGGGGTCCTGGCCCCAGACCAGCAGTCAACAGTTCCTGGCCAGGGGACCACGTTCTCTGTATAATTCTGGTTTTGGTAGAGCCCCTGCCCCAGAGTGAGCCCCAGGGAGCCTTCTCCTCTGCTCTGGATGGCATGGGGGAGGGGCCCTTGGTCTCAAGCCAACCCCTGGCCTGAAAATCTGCTTTCAAGCTCTGGACCCTCGTTCCCCACTTCCCCTCACAGGCTGGCGTCTCCCCGGGCGGCCACCTCACCTGGGGAAGCCGCGGAACCCCGGGCCGGCCACCTCGCCTGAGGAAGCCAAGGAACCCCGGCGGCCACCTCACCTGGGGAAGCCAAGGAACCCCGGGCCGGCCACCTCACCTGAGGAAGCCAAGGAACCCCGGAGGCCACCTCACCTGGGGAAGCCAAGGAACCCCGGGCCGGCCACCTCGCCTGGGGAAGCCAAGGAACCCCGGCGGCCACCTCACCTGAGGAAGCCAAGGAGCCCTGGGCGGCCACCTCACCTGAGGAAGCCACGGAACCCCGGGCCGGCCACCTCGCCTGAGGAAGCCAAGGAACCCCGGCGGCCACCTCACCTGGGAAGCCAAGGAACCCCGGCGGCCACCTCACCTGGGGAAGCCAAGGAACCCCGGCGGCCACCTCACCTGAGGAAGCCAAGGAATCCCGGCGGCCACCTCACCTGGGGAAGCCACGGAACCCCGGGCCGGCCACCTCACCTGGGGAAGCCACGGAACCCCGGGCCGGCCACCTCGCCTGGGGAAGCCACGGAACCCCGGGCCGGCCACCTCACCTGAGGAAGCCAAGGAACCCCGGCGGCCACCTCACCTGAGGAAGCCAAGGAACCCCGGCGGCCACCTCACTTGAGGAAGCCAAGGAGCCCTGGGCGGCCACCTCACCTGAGGAAGCCACGGAACCCCGGGCCGGCCACCTCGCCTGAGGAAGCCAAGGAACCCCGGCGGCCACCTCACCTGGGGAAGCCAAGGAACCCCGGGCCGGCCACCTCGCCTGAGGAAGCCAAGGAACCCTGGCGGCCACCTCGCCTGGGGAAGCCACGGAACCCCGGGCCGGCCACCTCGCCTGAGGAAGCCAAGGAACCCCGGCGGCCACCTCACCTGGGGAAGCCAAGGAACCCCGGGCCGGCCACCTCGCCTGAGGAAGCCAAGGAATCCCGGCGGCCACCTCACCTGAGGAAGCCAAGGAACCCCGGCGGCCACCTCACCTGGGGAAGCCAAGGAACCCCGGGCCGGCCACCTCGCCTGAGGAAGCCAAGGAACCCCGGCGGCCACCTCGCCTGAGGAAGCCAAGGAACCCCGGCGGCCACCTCACCTGGGGAAGCCACGGAACCCCGGGCCGGCCACCTCGCCTGAGGAAGCCAAGGAATCCCGGCGGCCACCTCACCTGAGGAAGCCAAGGAACCCCGGCGGCCACCTCACCTGGGGAAGCCACGGAACCCCGGGCCGGCCACCTCGCCTGAGGAAGCCAAGGAATCCCGGCGGCCACCTCACCTGAGGAAGCCAAGGAACCCCGACGGCCACCTCACCTGAGGAAGCCAAGGAACCCCGGCGGCCACCTCACCTGGGGAAGCCAAGGAACCCCGGGCCGGCCACCTCGCCTGGGGAAGCCAAGGAACCCCGGCGGCCACCTCACCTGAGGAAGCCAAGGAGCCCTGGGCGGCCACCTCACCTGAGGAAGCCACGGAACCCCGGGCCGGCCACCTCGCCTGGGGAAGCCACGGAACCCCGGGCCGGCCACCTCGCCTGAGGAAGCCAAGGAACCCCAGCGGCCACCTCACCTGAGGAAGCCAAGGAACCCCGGCGGCCACCTCACTTGAGGAAGCCAAGGAGCCCTGGGCGGCCACCTCACCTGAGGAAGCCACGGAACCCCGGGCCGGCCACCTCGCCTGAGGAAGCCAAGGAACCCCGGCGGCCACCTCACCTGGGGAAGCCAAGGAACCCCGGGCCGGCCACCTCGCCTGAGGAAGCCAAGGAACCCCGGCGGCCACCTCACCTGGGGAAGCCAAGGAACCCCGGCGGCCACCTCACCTAAGGAAGCCAAGGAACCCCGGCGGCCACCTCACCTGGGGAAGCCACGGAACCCCGGGCCGGCCACCTCGCCTGAGGAAGCCAAGGAACCCCGGCGGCCACCTCACCTGGGGAAGCCAAGGAACCCCGGGCCGGCCACCTCGCCTGAGGAAGCCAAGGAACCCCGGCGGCCACCTCACCTGGGGAAGCCAAGGAACCCCGGCGGCCACCTCACCTAAGGAAGCCAAGGAACCCCGGCGGCCACCTCACCTGGGGAAGCCAAGGAACCCCGGCGGCCACCTCACCTAAGGAAGCCAAGGAACCCCGGCGGCCACCTCACCTGGGGAAGCCACGGAACCCCGGGCCGGCCACCTCGCCTGAGGAAGCCAAGGAATCCCGGCGGCCACCTCACCTGAGGAAGCCAAGGAACCCCGGCGGCCACCTCACCTGGGGAAGCCACGGAACCCCGGGCCGGCCACCTCGCCTGAGGAAGCCAAGGAATCCCGGCGGCCACCTCACCTGAGGAAGCCAAGGAACCCCGGCGGCCACCTCACCTGGGGAAGCCACGGAACCCCAGGCCGGCCACCTCGCCTGAGGAAGCCAAGGAACCCCGGCGGCCACCTCACCTGAGGAAGCCAAGGAACCCCGGCGGCCACCTCACCTGGGGAAGCCAAGGAACCCCGGGCCGGCCACCTCGCCTGGGGAAGCCAAGGAACCCCGGCGGCCACCTCACCTGAGGAAGCCAAGGAGCCCTGGGCGGCCACCTCACCTGAGGAAGCCACGGAACCCCGGGCCGGCCACCTCGCCTGAGGAAGCCAAGGAACCCCAGCGGCCACCTCACCTGAGGAAGCCAAGGAACCCCGGCGGCCACCTCACTTGAGGAAGCCAAGGAGCCCTGGGCGGCCACCTCACCTGAGGAAGCCACGGAACCCCGGGCCGGCCACCTCGCCTGAGGAAGCCAAGGAACCCCGGCGGCCACCTCACCTGGGGAAGCCAAGGAACCCCGGGCCGGCCACCTCGCCTGAGGAAGCCAAGGAACCCCGGCGGCCACCTCACCTGGGGAAGCCAAGGAACCCCGGCGGCCACCTCACCTAAGGAAGCCAAGGAACCCCGGCGGCCACCTCACCTGGGAAGCCAAGGAACCCGGCGGCCACCTCACCTGGGGAAGCCAAGGAACCCCGGCGGCCACCTCACCTAAGGAAGCCAAGGAATCCCGGCGGCCACCTCACCTGGGGAAGCCACGGAACCCCGGGCCGGCCACCTCGCCTGAGGAAGCCAAGGAACCCGGGCGGTACGGCCTGTTACCACTACCACATGCCCGTGGGCAGCCGGGCTGACCCCTCCTGGGGGTGGCAGCGCCGGTCACCAGAGAGCCCCCATGGATCCATACCGTGACCTGCAGGGAGGTCACGGGACAGTGACTGCCCAGCCCTTGGGACACCGGCTGCCCTCCCTCCAACCCCGGGCGTTCTTGGGACCCCTGAGGCATTTGGTAAGCAGGCTGGGGAGGGGACGGGCCGGGCGGGCGGTGGAGGCTGAGGCCCCGGCAGTCCTCCGAAACAGGCAAGAGCTGCGGCTTTCCACTCTACGGGCGTTTGCCGTGGTCCGTCGTCTCCAGATCCTGCGGGCGCCTGCGGCCAAGGAGGAGCCCAGGGCCCAGCTGTCCGCAGCAGCCCCGCCCCCGGCCCCGCCCCTGCAGCCCCCCCGCCCCCCCAGCCGGGCTACCTACCTGGGGGGGGCAGTGCGGGCACCCCGCACACCCTCCCAGGACCGCGCAGGGCGCGGGCGCGGGCGCGGGGCTCAGGAGCGCCCAGGCCCCACAGGAGGCCGCCCGGGAAGACGTTGGTCAGGGCCCTTCACGCCCCCTGCCGGCCTCCACCCCCAGGGGGGTGTCCGCTTCAGGCTGCGCCGCCTCAGGCCCTGCGGGCGGGACCGAGGGCCACTGAATGGGTTCACAGTCTCCGCAGCTGATGCGGGGCCAAATGGACTCAGTAAACATTGGTTCTCGAGCGCCTGCTCTGTGAGCCCCGTTCTGAGCCCTTGACCCTCGCTGGGCGCCCTCACCTTCCCAGGCAGCCTGGGAGTGGGCCCTGCGATGACCTCGGCCCCTGTCCTCCCCCTTCAGCAAGTCTAACGCGGCCTCTGGGCCAAACCAGTCCCCTGAGGCCGAACTAGTCTCTTCTGGGACCCAAACACGGGCTGTGGGGCTTTGGGCCTTGGCCTATCCATTCACCTTCAGATGTCTTATCTGCTGAATTAGGTGTGATACCCATGTCTTTTTATTTTCTTTATTTTGATGTTCTGATATGGGAGACTTGCAGACTCCAGGGACTGGGCTCCAGGGCCAGCCAACAACTTCTTGAAAGGTGTCTTTCAGATGCAAACCAACCAATGCAGAGCCCAGGCTCCCAGCCACCTCCTCAGTAGGCTTCTCAGATTCCCCACTACCAACCACTTGCCCTAATGACCCCAGGGCCGGATACCAGATATCTAGAGACAACCCTGTGCCCCAGAGGCCACTGAGAATGTTCAAATTTGCCAATCCGGAACCAAACCACTTAGCCCCCTGGCCTTTTCCTTCTCCCAGCAAACAGTAAAGGCTCTTGCCCACATTTCCCCCTCCTCTGCCTCTTAATAGACCCATGCTTCCCTGCATGCCACTTGTTCTAGAAACTGTGAGTAGACATTTCATGATCGTCACTTCTGTGTCTGTGTCTTACGGATTAAACGAATCGTGGGTGCCCTTAAAACACAAGGACAGTCATGTCCTCCGGCAGGGCTGCTCTGGAGATCCCAGGCAACCACAAGGGCAGAGCCCCTGCCCGGAGAGGATGCACACAACTGCTGGCATTTCTTGGACCCGAGGGCTCCTTCCCTGAGAAGGCGGCCCACTCCCGCCAGGCCCAACCTCACTCTTGCCTCCCCACGTGAGTCCTCCCACCAACTCTGAAGCTCCCACCTCTGCAGGCCCTGCTGGCATATCTTACCAGTGGCTGTAGCAAGGAAAGCCAGGAGCAGACAGGCCATCCAGCCCAGGACCCTGGGCCCAATCCCCATGTTCCTCACAACTGACTGAAGGCAGAAGCGGTGAAAGGTATAATAAGACCCCTGCCCTTGGCACAACCAATCTCTAAAGGGTTATGTCATAAAACCCTCAGTGGAGGGGATCCCTGGGTGGCTCAGCAGTTTAGTGCTGCCTTCAGCCCAGGACGTGATCCTGGAGACCCGGGATCAAGTCCCACTCTTATCTTTAAAAATAAATAAATAAATAAATAAATAAATAAATAAATAAATAAAACGATTAATTATATGTTATGTACATTTAACCTCAATTTAAAAAAGAGCATCACCTTCAGTTGCCTCTATCCTGCATCAGGGCTCAGGCACCCCCTTGGCCGGCAGGACTCGACACCAGCCCCCGCACCACGCCTATTGGCTTGCTCGTGCCGCACCATGGTCACTGCCAACCACTTCCTTGGATCAGTGGGGTGTGTGTCTTGCAATGAGTGCCCAGGGTCTGGTGGAGTTCACGGAGTCAGGAAAGCTAGAATTTGAACCCGGGACTATAGACCTCCAAGGGCCAGGCTTTTTGCCCTCCCTCTCCCAAATATTGCATCATCCACACCCCTGAAGTACACTCTCTGAGCCCTCCTTCCCCCGCCTGACTACCAGGCCCTAGAGCTCAGGGCTGGCTACTGGCCAGACTGGGCGGTTGGTCCACTGAGGGTTTGTTTGGTTTTTTTTTTAAAGATTTTATTTATTTATTTATGAGAGACACAGAGAGAGAGAGGCAGAGACACAGGCAGAGGGAGAAGCGGGCTCCATGAAAGGAGCCCGATGTGGGACTTGATTCCAGGATCCTGGGATCATGCCCTGAGCTGAAGGCAGGCGCCCAACTGCTGAGCCACCCAGGAGTCCCCAATTAGTCATTTTATTTTATTTTTAGATTTTTAAAATGCATTTATTCATGAGAGACACACACAGAGAGAGGCAGAGACACAGGCAGAGACACAGGCAGAGGGAGAAGCAGGCTCCATGCAGGGAGCCCGATGTGGGACTTGATCCAGGGACTCCAGGACCACGCTCTGGGCCGAAGGCAGGCACTAAACCGCTGAGCCATCCAGGGATCCCCTTAACCATTTTAAAGTATATAATTGAGTGGCATTTGTGCATTGCAATTTCATGCAACTACCACATCTCTCTAGTTACAAAACTCTTTTATTAACTCAGGAAAATATCCGATACCCATTAAATAATCATTCCCATTCCTACGCACCCCTTCCCCAACTCCCCTTAAACTGATAACCTGATTAACCTGCTTTCTGTCTTCCTGGATTTATCTATTTGGGATATAGCACATAACAATGATCAGGCAATATGTGGCCTTTTGTGTTTGACTTCGCTCACTTAGCATAATGCTTCTGAGGTTCATTCAAGTTGTAGCACGAATTGGTTCTTTGGTCCATTTTATGACTAGATACTAATATTTCACTCAATGGCTATATCACGATTTGTGTATCCATTCATTTAATGATGGGCACTTGAGTGGTTTCTACCTTTTGACTATTATGAGTACTACTGCTGCAAACAATTGTGTACAAGTTTCTGTGAGTTCCTATACTTTCATTTCTCTTGACTGTATACATCTAGGAATAGCATTGTTGGTCACATGGTAATTCTATGTTTTAATATCTTGAAAAACTGGCAATCTCTTTTTCTATCGTGGCTGGCTAATACTCTTTTTTTTTTTTAACTACTTAAAAAAATTTTTTTAAAGATTTTTTTATTGGAATGCCTGGGTGGCTCAGTGTGGTTGAATGTCTACCTTTGGCTCAGGGCATGATCCCAGAGTCCTGAGATGGAGTCCCACATCGGGAGGAAGCCTGCTTCTCCCATAGACCTGGGATCGAGGCCTGCCTATGTCTCTGCCTCTGTGTGTGTGTGTGTCTCTCATGAATAAATAAATAAAATCTTTAAGAAAAAAAATATTTTTATTTATTTGAGAGAGAGAAGCAGAGACAGACTCCTCGATGAGCAGGGAGCCTGATGCAGGACTTGATCTCAGGACCCTGAGATCATGATCTGAGCCAAAGGCAGATCACTTAACCAACTGAGCCACTCAGGTTTTCTGGCTGATACTCTTATAAAGCCTCAGGGCCTTGGGCCTAGGCTGCCCTGCCAGGGCCCGAGGACTAAGGATACCCAGGGCATAATTTAGGGGTGACTTTCTCATGTAGACCCACTCTCTTGAGAATCCTCAAATAACGGGGCAGAAGCAGGGCACTGCCCTCAAAAGGCCTTTAGGCTCCTGGCAGGAGGATCTGAGGTCTGCAGCTAGAGAGAATGGAGGAAGGGGAGCAGGAAGATTCTTATTCACAACTAAATCCTCTTCCAAATCCTGGGATGATGTGATGTAAAAGCCAGATCTCTTGTGTTCAAATCCTGCTCTGCTGAGTGCTAGCTGTGTGACCTTATACTCAGAGTTCTGCATCTGGTTTTATTATCCACAAAACAGTGATAATAGGAACCACCCCACAGGGTTGAAGTGAGGTTGCATGTGTGAAAACACAAGGCACAGAACCAGAGCCAATGGAAGCCTGTTCTTACCTCAGGGCATGGCCTGTCAGGGTGTCTGTCTCTCTGGGACACTGTCTACCCCAAGTAAAGGCAGGACTCCCCTCTGGGCCTTAGTGTTGGAAGCATGGCTGGCTGGGAGCTGGGATGGTGGGGGGATGTGTGGAGAGTGTGGGGCACTGGCAAATATTGACTATTTCAAACAGAAGTCCTGGTCAGTGAGGAACAGGGCAAGGATCATTCCTAGACAAGATGTCAGATTCTCTCCTAGGATTCCAGCTGACACTTGGAGTGGAAGAGGTCTAAGGTCAAACTCCCCTCTGTGAAAAATAACCAGTGCGCCTTCCCAGATTGTCTTTGGCAGCCTCTCAGGTGGGGTGCATTCCTCTCCCTGCACCTTGATCCATAGGTACCTGTAGGAGAGCAAGAGCAAGGAGGGGAGAGACAGAGAGATAAGGACAGGACAGAGACAGAGAGGAGGAAGACACAGAAATAGGAAATCAAGCACAATAAGATACCACCACCACCCAGTAAAATTAATCAGCTGCAGAAAACTAGTAAGACCCAGTGTTGACAGGTGATGGAGTGACTAGAACCCTCACAGATGGCTGGTGGTACATGGTACAGTCGCTTTGGAAGACAGGTTGGCATTTTCTTTAAAAGTCAAACGGGGGGAAAAAGTCAAACGGGGGCAGGGCAAGATGGGGGAGGAGTAGGGTCCCCAAGTCATCTATCCCCACCAACTTACCTAGATAACTTTCAAATCATCCTGAAAACCTATGAATTCAGCCTGAGAGTTAAAGAGAGAATAGCTGGAATACTACAGAGAGAAGGGTTTGTGCTTCTAACAAGTACAATTGGTTTTTAGCCACTCGGCACTGTGCAAAATGACTAGAAAGATGAACTCACCACAAATGAAAGAATCAGAAACGGTACTCTCTGCCACAGAGTTACAGAATTTGGATTACAATTTGATGTCAGAAAGCCAATTCAGAAGCACAATTATAAAGCTACTGGTGAAAAAAAAAATAAAGCTACTGGTATCTCTGGAAAAAAGCATAATGGATTCAAGAGACTTCATGACTGCAGAATTTAGATCTAATCAGGCCTAAATTAAAAATCAATTAAGTGAGATGCAATCCAAGCTGGACGTCCTAACGACGAGGGTTAATGAGGTAGAAGAAAGAGTGAGTGACATAGAAGACAAGTTGATGGCAAGGAAGGAAGCTGAGGAAAAAAGAGAAAAACAATTAAAAGACCATGAGGAAAGGCTAAGGGAAATAAATGACAGCCTCAGAAGAAAAAATCTATGTTTAATCGGGGTTCCAGAGGGTGCCGAAAGGGACAGAGGACCAGAAAACATATTTGAACAAATCATAGCTGAGAACTTCCTTAACTTCGGGAGGGAAACAGGCATTCAGATCCAGGAGATAGAGAGGTCCCCCCCTAAAATCAATAAAAAAAGTTCACACCTTGACATTTAATAGTGAAACTTGCAAATTCCAAAGATAAAGAGAAAATCCTTAAAGCATTAAGAGACAAGAGATCCCTAACTTATATGGGGAGAAATATTAGATTAACAGCAGACCTCTCCAAAGAGACCTGGCAGGCCAGAAAGGGCTGGTAAGATATATTCAGGGTCCTAAATGAGAAAAACATGCAGCCAAGAATACTCTATCCAGCAAGGCTCTCATTCAGAATAGAAGGAGAGATAAAGAGCTTCCAATATAGGCAGAAACTGAAAGAATATGTGACCACCAAACCATCTCTGCAAGAAATATTAAGGGGACCCTGTAAAAGAAAGAGGAAGCCTAAAGAAACAGGGACTGAATAGGTATTATGATGACACTAAATTCATATCTTTCAATAGTAACTCTGAAAGTGAATAGGCTTAATGATCCCATCAAAAGATGCAGGGTTTCAGACTGGATAAAAAAGCAAGACCCATCTATTTGCTGTCTACAAGAGACTCATTTTAGACCTAAGGACACCTCCAGCCTGAAAATGAAAGGCTGGAGAACCATTTACCATTCAAATGGTCCTGAAAAGAAAGCAGGGGTAGCAATCCTCATGCCAGATAAATTAAAGTTTATTCCAAATACTGTAGTAAGAGATGAAGAGGGACACTATATCATACTTAAAGGATCTATCCAACAAGAGGACCTAACAATCATGAATATTTATGCCCCTAATGTGGGAGCTGCCAAGTACATCAATTAATTAATAACCAAAGTTAAGACATACTTAGATAATAATACACTTATACTGGGAGACTTCAACAGGGTGCTTTCTGCAAATGATAGACCTTCTAAGCACAACATCTCCAAAGAAACAAGAGCTTTAAATGATACAATGGACCAGATGGATTTCACAGATATTTACAGAACTTTACATCCAAATTCAACTGAATACACATTCTTCTCAAGTGCACATGGAACTTTCTCCAGAATAGACCACATACTGGGTCACAAATCAGGTCTCAACCGATACCAAAAGATTGGGATTGTCCCCTGCATATTTTCAGACCATAATGCTTTAAATGCTTTGAAACTTGAACTCAATCAAAAGAAGAAATTTGGAAGAAATTCAAACACGTGGAGGTTAACGACCATCCTGCTAAAAGATGAAAGGGTCAACCAGGAAATTAGAGAAGAATTAAAAAGATTCATGGAGGGAGATCCCTAGGTGGCTCAGCGGTTTAGCACCTGCCTTCGGCCCAGGGTGTGATCCTGGAGTCCCGGGATCAAGTCCGGCATCGGGCTCCCTGCATGGAGCCTGTTTCTCCCTCTGCCTCTCTCTCTCTCTCTCTCTGTCTCTCTCATAAATAAATAAAATCTTAAAAAAAAAAGATTCATGGAAACTAATGAGAATGAAGATACAAACGTTCAAAATCTTTGGGATACAACAAGAGCAGTCCTAAGAAGGAAATACATTGCAATACAAGCATCCTTCAAAAAATTGGAAAAAACTTAAATACAAAAGCTAACCTTGCACCTAAAGGAACTGGAGAAAGAACAGCAAATAAAACCTACACCCAGCAGAAGAAGAGAGTTAATAAAGATTCGAGCAGAACTCAATGAAATAGAGACCAGAAGAACTGTGGAACAGATCAACAAAACCAGGAGTTGGTTCTTTGAAAGAATTAATAAGATAGATAAACCATTAGCCAACCTTATTAAAAACAAAAGAGAAAAGACTCTAATAAAATCACGAATGAAAAAGGAGAGATCACAACCAATACCAAGGACATACAAACGATTTTAAAAACATATTATGAGAGGGATCCCTGGGTGGCGCAGCGGTTTGGCGCCTGCCTTTGGCCCAGGGCGCGATCCTGGAGACCCGGGGTCGAATCCCACGTCAAGCTCCCAGTGCGTGGAGCCTGCTTCTCCCTCTGCCTATGCCTATGTCTCTGCCTCTCTCTCTCTCTCCCTGTGTGACTATCATAAATAAATAAAAAAAAATTAAAAAAAAAACATATTATGAGAGGCTATATGCCAATAAATTAGGCAATCTAGAAGAAATGGACGCATTTCTGGAAAACCACAAACTACCAAAACTGGAACAGGAAGAAACAGAAAACCTGAACAGGCCAATAACCAGGGAGGAAATTGAAGCAGCCATCAAAAACCTCCCCAAACATAAAAGCCCAGGGCCAGAGGGCTTCCCAGGGGAATTCTATCAAACGTTTAAAGAAGAAACAATACCTATTCTACTAAAGCTGTTCCGAAAGAAAGGGATGGAATACTTCCAAACTCGTTCTATGAGGCTAGCATCACCTTAATTCCAAAACCAGACAAAGACCCCACCAAAAAGGAGAATTATAGACCAATATCCCTGATGAACACAGATGGAAAAATTCTCAACAAGATACTAGCCAATAGGATCCAACAATACTTTAAGAAGATTATTCACCATGAGCAAGTGGGATTTATCCCCGGATGCAAGGCTGGTTCAACACTTGTAAAGCAATCAACGTGATCATTATCAACAAGAGAAAAAAACAAGAACCATATGATCTTCTCAATAGATGCAAAGAAAGCATTTGACAAAATACAGCATCCATTCCTGATCAAAGCTCTTCATAGTGTAGAGATAGAGGGAACATTCCTCAGCATCTTAAAAGCCATCTATGAAAAGCCCATAGCAAATATCATTCTCAATGGGGAAACACTGGGTGCCTTTCCCCTAAGATCAGGAACACGACAGGGATGTCCACTCTCACCACTGCTATTCAACATAGTACTAGAAGTCCTAGCCTCAGCAATCAGGCAACAAAAAGAAATTAAAGGCATTCAAATTGGAAAAGAAGAAGTCAAACTCTTCCTCTTGGCAGATGACATGATACTGTACATAGAAAACCCAAGAGACTCCACCCCAAGATTGCTAGAACTCATACAGCAATTCGGGAGTGTGGCAGGATACAAAATCAATGGCCAGAAGTCAGTGGCATTTCTATACACTAACAATGAGACTGAAGAAGGAGAAATTAAGGAGTCAATCCCATTTACAATTGCACCCCAAGCATAAGATACCTAGGAATAAACCTAACCAAAGAGGTAAAGGATCTATACCCTAAAAACTATAGAACACTTCTGAAAGAAATTGAGGAAGATGCAAAGAGATGGAAAAATATTCCATGCTCATGGATTGGAAGAATTAATATTGTGAAAATATCGATGCTACCCAGGGCAATGTACACATTTAATGCAATCCCTATCAAAATACCATGGACTTTCTTCAGAGAGTTGGAGCAAATAATCTTAAGATTTGTGTGGAATCAGAAAAGACCCCGAATAGCCAGGGGAATATTGAAAAAGAAAACCAGAGCCGGGGGCATCACAATGCCAGATTTCAGGTTGTACTACAAAGCTGTGATCTTCAAGACAGTGTGGTACTGGCACAAAAACAGACACATAGATCAATGGAACTGAATAGAGAATCCAGAAGTGGACCCTCAACTCTATGGTCAACTAATATTCGACAAAGCAGGAAAGACTATCCACTGGAAAAAGGACAGTCTCTTCAATAAATGGTGCTGGGAAAATTGGACGCCACGTGCAGAAGAATGAAACCGGACCACTCTCTTACACCAGACACAAAGATAAACTCAAAATGGATGAAAGATCTAAATGTGAGACAAGAATCCATCAAACTCCTAGAGGAGAACACAGGCAACACCCTTTTTGAACTCGGCCACAGCAACTTCTTGCAAGATACATCTATGAAGGCAAGGGAAACAAAAGCAAAAATGAATTATTGAGACTTCATCAAGATAAGAAGCTTCTGCCCAGCAAAAGAAACAGCCAACAAAACTACAAGACAACCTACAGAATGGGAAAAGATATTTGCAAATGACACATCAGATAAAGGTCTAGTTTCCAGGATCTATAAAGAACTTATTGAACTTAACAGCAAAGAAACAAACAATCCAATCATGAAATGGGCAAAAGATATGAACAGAAATGTCACAGAGGAAGACATAGACATGGCCAACACGCACATGAGAAAATGCTCTGCATCACTTGCCATCAGGGAAATACAAATCAAAACCACAATGAGATACCAGCTCACACCAGTGATTAACAGGTGTGAAAAATTAACAGGACAGGAAACAACAAATGTTGGAGAGGATGTGGAGAAAGGGGAACCTTCTTGCAGTGTTGGTGGGAATGTGAACTGGTGCAGCCACTCTGGAAAACTGTGTTAAAAGAGTTAAAAATAGAGCTGCCCTATGACCCAGCAATTGCACTGCTGGGGATTTACCCCAAAGATACAGATGCAATGAAACACCGGGACACCTGCACCCTGATGTTTCTAGCAGCAACGTGCACAATAGCCAAACTGTGGAAGGAGCCTCGGTGTCCATCGACAGATGATGGATAAAGAAGATGTGGTCTATGTATACAATGGAGTATTCCTCAGCCATTAGAAACGACCAATACCCACCATTTGCTTCACGTGGTTGGAACTGGAGGGTATTATGCTGAGTGAAATAAGTCAATCGGAGAAGGACAAACATTATATGGTCTCATTCATTTGGGGAATATAAAAAATAGTGAAAGGGAATAAAGGGGAAAGGAGAGAAAATGAGTGGGAAATATCAGTGAGGGAGACGGAACATGAAAGACTCCTAACTCTGGGAAACAAAGTAGGGGTGGTGGAAAGTGAAGTGGGCAGGGGTTGGGGTGACTGGGTGACGGGCACTAAGGGGGGCACTTGACAGGATGAGTACTGGGTGATATGCTATATGTTGGCAAATTGAACTCCAATAAAAAAAATATACACAAAAAATAAAGTCAAACAGGCACTTGCCACATAACCCAGCAATTCCACTCTCAGCCATTTTCCCCAAAGAAGTGAAAACATACATTTACACAAAGACCCGACTGAAAAGGTCACAGCAACTTTAATAAAAAGAGCCAAAAAAAAAAAAAAATCACTCGAATATCCATTAATCGGTGAATGAAAAAAAAATGTAGCCTACCATCTATGGAATACTACTCTGCAATAAAAGGAACCTGCCTGCTGAATCTCAGAAACATTATACTAAGTGACAGAGAGGAGTCATAAGTGATTCCATTTCTATTGCATTCTAGAGAAGGCAAACTAGCAATAGAAAGCAATTCGGTGGTTGCGCAGGGCCAGGGTCAGGGCAGTGATTGATGGCAGGGGAGCATGAAGGAGCTCTTTGGACTAACAGAAGCATTCTAACACTTGATATGATGGTGGTCATATGTCTTATACATTTAGCCAAATTTGTGAAACTGTACACTTAAAGTGGGTGAATTTAATGCTATGTAAAGTCTTCCAACATAAAGCTGTTAAAATATAATAAGATGACTAAAAAAACTGGTCCTGGGAGTTCACTTTTGAAAACCATATTGTGCATCCACAGGACTGAAAAACATGCATGCTGTGGGTGCTCGATAAATGTTTTCAGGATGCTGGAGAAGCGGTATGCACCAGTCAGCGGCCACGAAAGCCCCTTTGGTCTCCCTAGTTTTAGAAGGCCCAGGCTTAAGGGTTATTCTCATCTGCCATCTGGTGGCTGCTCCCCATCCTTCAGATGGCCCTTTGGAGGCTGTATGGTTGGGCTCGCAAGTCCTGGAGAGAAGGAGGCTTTCCTCCTTGGGAATCTAGTGCCTGGAGAGGGCAGGTTGGACAAACGTAGAGGCATAGCAGGGCTCTTAGGCCTACGAGAAGAAGCATATGACCTCTTAGAGACATAGAAAAAGTGCTTTGGTGGAACACAGCACTCTGGAACACACGCAGAGTGAATACAATTTGGTATTTTTGCACACCGAGCTCAAACACTGTATAAGAGAGGGTTTCCTCAGGGGGCAGGGTGGGTAAGGTGATGGAAAAGTTTAGGGGAAGCAATGCGCTAAGCAGGAAAACGATGCCCACCTGGAGATGGCAGATGCTTGGCAGAGGGTGGGGAGATGGTTGGCAAGGAGAACCCCAAAAGTCAAGGGAAGACTTCCTTGGATGGAGAGCCCTTTGGAAGCCAGGGGACAAGAGTCTCTTCTTCTAGACTTTCTGGCTCCTCAATCCACTTCTAGGAAACATCATATTGATTAACATCTGCCTGGATGTGCAACAATTGTGTAAAGTGGGAGCCCCCAGGGTCACAGAACCTCGGAGAATAAAGGCACGCTTCAAGAGGCAGGTGGCTGAGGGACTCACCCGGCTCTCTTGGCCACTGAACTGGCTCCGTCAGTGGAGCTCAGTCCTACTTCTTCCCCAAAATGGAGTCAGTCCCCTCTGTGAGACACAGGTAAGTGACTGGGTAGGTGTTCAAATGTCAGTGATAGATGACATTTAGTCTAGGAGACAAAGGTGCGGCCAGGGATTTCTACATTCTCAGTAGTTGGTGGCTTTGGTGGCCAAGATCTCGGAGCTCCTGGGATCCAGATTTCTACTGGCTACTGACACATATGAGGGCACGGGAGGCTTGAGAGCCAGGCGTAGGTAGCATTTCCCAAAGCACCCTCCTTCAAAGGGAGAGGAGAGGGAGGGTGGGGATGGAGAGAGGTGAGGAAGAGGGGATGGCACCCGAGGCTCAGCGGGGCATGAACTTCTACTGGGGCTTACCCACCCACAGCTTCATGGGGGGGATTCACTGAGTGTGTCTAACATGAGAGGACCTATGGGGGGCTTGGCAACTAACATGCAGTAGGTTCTTTTTTTCTTAAGATTTTATTTATTCATGAGAGAGAGAGAGACAGAGGCAGAGACACAGGCAGAGGGAGAAGCAGGCTCCATGCAGGAGCCCCATGTGGGACCTGATCCGGGACTCCAGGATCACGCCCTGGGCTGAAGGCGGCGCTAAACCGCTGAGCCACCCGGGGACCCCAATGCAGTAGGTTCTTAATGAATGCTGGCTGGCTGGCTGGCTGGCTGGCTGGCAGAATGAATGAAAGACTGTGTGACTGAGGGAAAAGCCCCTGGTTCCTCAGTGGGTGGGGGGGCATATTCGGCAGACCCTCACCTGCCCTCAAGCCCAGCCCCCTGGCCCCTCACCCCCAGACGCAGGGAGCTACAGCTCTGTGTGCTTCTTCTCCGCCTCCATCAGCTCCTGCATCTTCTGGGGTAGGGTCTTCGTCCAGAACTGAAGCCTGTGAGACTTCAGGGCCCGACTCACTGCAGGCTGCGTGTTCAGCTGCAGGTACTGCTCTTCCTGGTCGAACACAGGCCAGAGGGGCAGATCCTTGCCATTAGGGTTCCTGTAGACATGCCGCCCCGATAGGGCAGGCAGAGAGGCGCTCTGAGCCCTGTGGAGCCCAGACCTGGTGCCCCACCTGGGGCCGGGCAAGGGTGCCAGACAGGCCAGGTGGGCTGGGGGAACGACAGGCGCGGGGGTATTTCTAGATTTAGGAAAGAAACTGCCTCCCACTAGAGTGTTACCAAGGAGCAGGGCAACCTGGACTGTGTTCTCCCTTATGGTCAGAGGGAGGCTCTGTGGGTAACATAACATTATCACCCTCTTCCAGGTCACCTGGAGATGGACAGAGCATCCAGCACCCACAAGACCCCTCCCTGTCTGTGTGGGACCTGGAGCTAGGGAAGGAGCCACCATGCATTTAAGGGTCCAAGTACACTGAGAAGGTCACAACAGTGAAGGGAGGTCCTGAATGGGTTCAAGCTCCCCCACCCCTAGAGGTTGAGGTGGGGTGCGACATCTCACCCATTTCGAGCAAAGTTAGCCCAGTACTTCATGATCTTCCTGCTCAACAGCTTTTCTTCCTCAGTGACTTTAACTACAGAAAACAAGAGGACAAGGATCCAGGTGAGGGCCAAGCCCAGTCCAGCACATGGGTCAGCCCCCACTATGCTCACCAGCCCATGTGTAACTTTCCCTGGGTCCTTCCCGGCAGGCTCTCTGCCCACTCCCCCCACAGCCCTGGGGCACCAGGCCCTCTCCTCACCCCAACGAGGCTCATTCCTGATCTAGAAGGCTCCCTTCTTCCTTCTGGCACTGGAAAGCCACTTGAGAAACAAATATGCCTTCTAAACACCCTAGGGAGAGGTGGGGGGAGCCCAGGCACCAGTCTGAAGTCTTCGACTCTGATTCTACCTCAGCCTCTCTAGCTCAGCCTCTCCAGCTGTGAGATCTTGGGCACCTGATCCCATCCTCTCTCTGAGCCTCAGTTTGCTCATCTGTACAGGGAGGGCAATCACCCTCACTCAGGGACCCAGCCAAGGCCCACATTCTGGGCATGAGGAGTCTCTGAGGGACCCCGCCCAGGGACACTCACCATAGCCTCTCCAGGAGATGGTTCCAAAGACGAAGAGTAACTCGTCACCATGGTCTGCCCTCACGTGGGGCAGCTTGATGTCCTTGAAGAAGCTGGGCCGATGTTGGAACTCATAGAAGTAGACAGGGGCATGAGAACCTAGGGGGTGGGATGTGCAGGCCGTGACATGGTGGTCCCTTACCTGGGGCTCTTCTACATCACCCACAGTGGCAAGATAGCTAGGTCCAAAGCTGGTTGGAATCTGAACAATGGGATGAGGGAGCCCTTGGCTGGAGCAAGAGCAATGAGAAGGACCTGGGTTCAAATAGTGACCTCGGAACTTCCTAGCTGTGTGGTTTTGAGCAAGTCACTGAAGGCTCTCATCTTTAAAATCGGGGAAAATGCCTGTCTCTTAGACCAGCTGTGAGCATTTACTGAGATGACAGACATCAAGTGCTTGCCACCTAGGGGCCCAAAAAACAGACGTGGGTTGGGACCTGGTCAACCAATAGGGACATAGACCTCTGAGCTGCACCCTTGCTGCTCTGGCCTTAGTTATAGATACACTCACGCTGAAAATTGGCTACTTGGAGTGCTGGGATCACGAAGATGGTGTCCCCCATCATCTCATGGAACTGGACTTTGATGGTCTGTGGATCCGCGCTGTCCTCTAGGTACTCCTCTATCAACAGGTCACCTACCTCAGGAGGCAATATCTACCCCCAGATTGATCAGAAATAGTCAGATTAGGTAGGTTGGCAGCAGCAGGGAGGCAGCAGGGTCAGGTTTGGGGAGATGGATCCTGGGAAGGTATAGGAATGGGAGAAAGAGGGTGAGCTCTGGGGATGACTCCAGCCTTTGCTCATGGGGAATAATACATGGACAAGATATCTTGGGGATGCATTTCCCCTGCCTCTGGACAGGAGAGGAGTCCCTCTCCATTGAGGCAGGTCCCCAGAAGCCTCACCAACAATGCTGACATTTTCTGCAGAGCAGCCTTCATCATCTCTTTGTCCATTTCCTTCTCGGGGTCAGAGATGTTCAGGGTCTGGATAGCAGGGGAAACTCAAGTTGAGGATAGAATGGTCCTAGAGCTATGAAGCCCTGAGCCCTGCCACCCTCTCCCACCTCCCCACCCCCACCCGACCCCTGCCCAGGGGCCTGGCACCTGGGAGCTTGGGCCTCACCAAGGGGAGGAGCCAACCGAACTCATTGTTGTTGACACCAATGATGCTGGGGACAGGTTGAAAGTCAGCAAAGGCCAGCAGCTCCTGGGGGTCTCTGGGCAGGAAGGTCCCATCCACCACAGCAGGGATGAACTTGAAGTGCTGAGAGGACCCATAAGGTGAGGTCCCAGACATTTTCTGATGCCCTGAGTCCCATTCATCCCTTCCCAGCTCCTCCAGGGTGCTCACGCCCCCTCCCCAAGAGGTCTTGCAGCTGGCTTAGCATGGCCTAGCCTCAACTTCCCACCCAGGGCTGTGAGGACTAAGGTGTGGAGATGGAGTAACTTGCCCAGAGAATGTAAAGGACATGCTCCCCACACCTATCGCTCCCCTTCCTCCATACGCGCGTCCATTCAGCCCCACCTTGCTGATGGCCAGAATCTCCTCCTCGCTCTTGCTTCTCAGGCAGCCCACCAGGGCCTCTGAGTCAACCTGGCCACACCCAGACAGCTTGGCCACCCTCTGTAAAGAGATAAGGCAAGGGCTGGCTCATCCTTCCAGACGGGGGAGACGGATTGCCTAAGGTCTCAGTAGGTACTCCCCAGATTTCACAAGGTATTATGTGTGAACTCGGAGGCCTCAGCCAAGGGGCCAGCCCACCTGGCTAGACAGTCCTGCCCGTGCTCATTTAACAGAGTGATGGAGGCTGAGACGTAAGAGCTGAGGCAGGACCCTGGCTTCTCACAGGAGGGGATGCTTACCATGGAGACCTCATCAGAGGAGCT
This sequence comes from Nyctereutes procyonoides, assembly GCF_905146905.1. Classification (NCBI taxonomy): domain Eukaryota; kingdom Metazoa; phylum Chordata; class Mammalia; order Carnivora; family Canidae; genus Nyctereutes; species Nyctereutes procyonoides. The sequence goes on along the minus strand of NW_026575140.1, from coordinate 6,638,936 downwards.
GACAGTGAGGCCGGGTAACAGGGCTACACCACTCTGCATGATGGCACGATGGAAGAGTCCTTGGGACATGGGGGACACAACATGTGAGGACACGCTTATGCCACCTGCGGACTCCCCAAAAATGGTGACACGGCCAGGGTCTCCTCCAAAATAGGCAATATTTTGCTGGATCCAGCGTAGCGCGGCCACTTGATCCAGGTAGCCCCAATTGCCAGTTGCATGCTTGTCTCCAGTGCTGTGGGGTGGCAAGGACTGGGATCACGGGGCTGTCCTGGCTTCACTTGGCTGACATTGCCCTGCCCAGCCCCAGTCTCACCTGAAGAAGCCCAGCACACCCAGGCGGTACTGGATAATGACAACCACCAAGTCCTCAAAGGCTACCAGTGCAGAGGCATCATACATGGAAGCCATGCCTATCATAAGCGAACCACCGTGGATCCACACCAACACCTTGGGAAATTGAGGCACAGACGTCATGTGGCTACCACCCAGCCAACACCCTACTGGGGCTGCTACCTGGACTATCCACCATTTTGGCTCTGTCTGCCTAACCACATAGATCAAACTCAGGCAGGACAGGTGACCTTCTTCATGACCTAGATGAAGGTGACCCAATTTCTATCAGGAAAACCAGGCCTCCCACACTTTGGGTCCTACCGTATATACCAAAGTCTGGCTCCATTTCTCCTGGAACTCTCTGAGGTAGAAAGAAAAGGGGTGTCTCCTTGATCATCCCATATGTATCTTAATTAAGTTTCTCCATTCTCACTGGCCAACAGATACCCCTAGGAGTGGGTGTCCTGAGCATAAGTTGATTTAGTGAGTCTTGGGTCCATCCCAGGGCCACAGCTTCCGACCTCTAGGAGCAGTCAGGGTTCCATGACCCCATGCCTCAGGATCAGCCACTCATTTTGGGTAAGGAGCACTTTCTTGGACTCAATAGTGAGAGGCTTCTCAACAGGGTCCGCACTGCAGGGGGCCCAGGCTGACCTTGTCCTTTCTAGTCTTTCTGTAGAAGAAATGTGCTCCCACAATCCATCCAGACGGGTCCTAGTACTCACAGGCAGATTGGAGCCTTCACTGGCGTGGGCAGGTGTATAGATGCTAAGGTATAAGCAGTCCTCGGACATGGAGGTGAGAGGCAGGGTCATATTCAGCAATTTCAGAGCCACTGCATTTGCGGTAGTGATGTTCTGCACACACCTAGTGGGGCCGTACCATGGTCAAACCCAGATCCTGGACTCAGATTAGCTCCCCACCACCCTCAGTCTCATTTCCCCGAGACCATGCTCACACATGGTCTTTCCCTAAAACCCCTCTGCGCCAAGTCACAGGCCCCCAGCTCTGGGGAGGCTGGGATGGAGCCCAGTCTTCCAGGAAGGCCTCAAGGTTATAAGGCCTTGGATACCAATCCTCCCGAGGCTGGCAAATCTTGACTCTTGGGGTTTCTGGGAGAGGTATGGGTTGCATGTGTTGACATTCACCACTGTATTCCTGTACCCGGACAGGCCTGAACAGGAGAATGGCCACATGCATGGGCTGCCCAAATGAATGGATATTAATTTCTCATGAGAAGGACAGTAGAATATCCCTCATCTCAAGTCAGGTTCTCAGGGAACCTCATCTCTCCCACAGAGTTGCCAGTTGCAAGAACATACACATGCCCTTTGGCCAATGGCAGCTGGCCCTGTTACTGGCCCAATAGGTGCACACAGTTGGGGGTCCTCTACTCCTCAATATCTACAGCATCTGCTGCTGGAGTGAGGGGCTCCTACAGGGTTCATGGATCCAACTAAGCCTCCCCTGGTGGCAGGGAACCACTTGATACAACTAGAATCCACGCAGATGTGTAACTCTGCTTTAAGTTCCAGGCCATGAACCTAGGCAAGTTGCTTTACCCTTCCAAACCTCTGCATGCTCCTGGGAAAGATATAGGTGGTGATCCACCAAACTCAGAGGGGAGACTGGCTGTGGGAGTTTAGATGAAATGACAACTGCAGCCTGGCCCAGAGCTCAGAGTACCCTCCACCCCAGGGACTGGAGTTCCTGGACTCCCTGCTTACATGGCTGGGTGGGAGGTCCCATCCTTTACACCACTCCAAGGCTCAGGGGGCTCAGGGGGTGCAAATCGTAGTGGCCCTAGAGGCGGCTTGGCAAAAGGGATTCCCAGGAAGGTGTGGACTCCCACATCGGTGCCTTGCACATGGACGAGGCTCCCTCGCACCTGCCCCGTGTGTGTGGTCCGGATGGGGCTAGCAGAGTCCTGGCCTGTGAGCAGAGAATCAGACATCAGGGTTGAGCCTACCAATCAGCTACTCTCCCAGGCTATTGATGTTGCCAGCTCCTTCCTGTCCTCAGTTCAAGGGACTCTGATCTACAAACACTCGCTTTACAAATTCCCTGCTTTTAACTCAGTGTGTCCACCCTTTCCCCACTCCTGCCCACTCCCTCAACTCTTTTCCCTGGGTCTGGCCCCAGCCTTCTCCACTACACTCAGTGAGGCTCTCTGGGACCTGGCACCATAGTTTGGCCCCAGGAACTTCAAACAAATGGTTAAATAAGCTTGAAGGGGTGAGAGCGTCATTTCTGCTGACTGTGTGGGTCAGATGAGACAGTAGGCGAACTGTGGGAATCGGGCAGTTGAGGCTCCTGTCCTTAGGGATCTCATGCTCTAGGTGGCAAGAAATTACACCAAGAAAGCATCTTTCAAACAAAGAGTGATGATGTGGTGAGGAGGGTTACAAAAATGAGGCATCACTGTAACTAGAAAGAAGCACCACCTGCCCTACTATGGGGAAAAGGGAAGGAGAAAGTGATTGAAAATCATCTAACAGAAAGAGCCCAGATGATATTCTTAACACAAAGAATTTCCTTTTTTTTAAAAAAAATTATTTACTTATTTGACAGTGTGAGAGCAAAAGCAGGGGGAGCAGCAGAGGGAGAGGGAGAAGCAGGCTCTCCACTGAGCAGGGAGCCCGATGTGGGGCTTGATCCCAGGAATCCCTGGGATCGTGACCTGCGCTGAAGGCAGACGCTTCACTGGCCAAGCCACCCAGGTGCCCCACACAAAGAATTTCTACAAATGAATAAGACATGTGCCAGCTGTGCATATTTGGTGAAAGACTATGAAATGGTGAGGGAACATGTTCAGAGTAAGGAATACAAATAAATGACTCATACACAAAGGAAGAAATGTTCACCTCAGTCATGCTATGCTAAGAGGAACGCTCATTGAGATCTGTGATGTCAACAACTAACTTTGCCACAAAAGCAAGACAATCAGATGATGTATGTTTTCTGTTGGGAGTTCATAGCCCCATATGAAGTAGTCTTGCCCCAAAACATAATGAAGCAGAATCTAAAACTGAAATCTGATCAAGCCTCTAGAATATAAATGAATATAAGTTTACAGGCATCCCGGGCATAGAGAAACAGTTAAAAGACACCAGGTGGATGTAATCAGCAAAGCCTAAATTCTGAGATCCTCTCCACAACAACTAAACTGGTTTCTTCTATATAAAAACAAAATTGCAGGGATCCCTGGGTGGCGCAGCGGTTTGGCGCCTGCCTTTGGCCCAGGGCGCGATCCTGGAGACCCGGGATCGAATCCCACATCGGGCTCCCGGTGCATGGAGCCTGCTTCTCCCTCTGCCTGTGTCTCTGCCTCTCTCTCTCTCACTGTGTGCCTATCATAAATAATAAAAAAAAAAAATAAAAAAAACATTTTTAAAAACAAAATTGCAAGGAAAATAAAAGAGGGGCAATGGAAGGCTGAAGGTTAAAAGAGATACATTAAAAAGACTGACAATGACAAATGTTGGTAAGAGGACGTAGGAAAATTGGAACCTTCACAGTTTGCTGGTGAGAAGGCAAAGTGGTGCAGGTGCTTTGGAAAGCAATCGGGAAGTTCTTCAAAAAGTTAAACATAGAGTTAGCATATGACCCAGCAATTCTACTTCTAGGTATAAACCCAAGAGAACTGAACATACATCCCCACAAGAACCTGCATGTGAGTGCTCATAGTCTAAAAGTGGCAACAATCCAAATTTATAATAGCCAAAAAGTGGGAACAATCCAAAATGTCCATCAACTGAAAAATGCATCAATAGAATGTATCACATCTACACAATGGAATATCGCTCAGTAATACAGAGAAAAAAATACTGGACATGCTACAACGTGGGTGAACCTTGAAAACCTATGCTCAATGAAATAAGTCCATCACAAAGGATCACATATTAAATTATTTCATTTATATTAAATGCCCAGAATTGGCATATCCATAGACATAAAGCATATTGGTGGTTACCTAGGGCTCAAGTTGGGCAGAACAGAGGAATTAATGTGGTGAACTCTGTGAATAAACTAAAAGCCATTGAATTGTACACTTTAAATGGGTGAATGGGGAAAAAATGGGTGAATGATATGCTATGTGGATTGTATTTCAAAGCTGTTCTTTTTTTTTTTTTTTTTTTTATGATAGTCAGAGAGAGAGAGAGAGAGGCAGAGACACAGGCAGAGGGAGAAGCAGGCTCCATGCACCGGGAGCCCGACGTGGGATTCGATCCCGGGTCTCCAGGATCGCGCCCTGGGCCAAAGGCAGGCGCCAAACCGCTGCGCCACCCAGGGATCCCTCAAAGCTGTTCTAAGAAAAGAAACACATTTACCAGTTTTCAAAATATGGACCTTATTTGAATCCTGATTAAAAAAAAAAAAAGCCTGCAGGGCACCTGGGTGGTTCAGTCAATTAAGCATCTGCTTTCACGTCAGGTCATGATCTCAGGGTCCTGGGATCAAGCTCTGCATCGAGCCCTCCATCATGCTCCCTGCTCAGTGGGGAGTCTGCTTCTCCCTCTCCAATTCCTCCCTGCTTGTGATCTCTCTCTCTCATGCTCTCTCTCTAATAAAAAACAAAACCCTGTAAATATCACTTATGAGATCAGACATAATAAGAACATTTGGCTAGATATTTGATTGCATTAAGAAATCATGATAGGTTTTTTTTTTTTTAAGATTTCATTTATTTATTCTGAGAGACAGAGAGACATAGAGAGGCAGAGACACAGGCAGAGGGAGAAGCAGGCTCCATGCAGGGAGCCCGACGTGGGACTCGATCCCAGGTCTCCAGGGTCACACCCTGGGCTGAAGGGGCACTAAACCACTGAGCCACCCAGGCTGCCCCCATGATATTGTTATACATATATAATAGGCCTTTAATAGGCCATTAAAACTCTACAGATGATATCATGTGTGAGATTTGCTTCAAATAATGGTCCAAAGGAGACAAAACTAGGTTGCTCAGGTCTTGATAATCATTGAAGGTAGATCATGGATTTAGTGGGTGTGTTATATTATTCTACTATAGACTGGAAACCCTTTGGTGCTGTGTGACCACAGGCAGCCCCAACCCTCTCCATCCCTCCAGGTGGTGCAGGAAGCAGTCAGGCTCTTGGTTCCCCTGGTCATCTCCACTGTCCCCTGCCTGCCTGGAGCTTTCCTACTGCAGGTTTAGGTTCTTCTGCAGAGTTTGGCCAATCTGAGCCTGGTTCCATAATAAAAAGTAAAATAAAACAAAACAACAGCCTCAAGGATCTATACTACCTCCAGATCAGAGACAATACAGGATGAGGAACTTTGAAGGCAGACCCAGAAACCGAGTCCTGAAAGCAAGGAGGAGCTTTCAGGATGGGCAGTCATGCCTCCCTGCATTTCCTCATGCGGTTCCCTTCACCTAGAACAAAGGTCGTTCCTTCTTTTTTCTTTTCTTTCTTTTCTTTTCTTTTCCTTTCTTTCCTTTTTTCTTTCTTTCTTTTTCTTTCTTTCTTTCTTTCTTCTTCTTTCTTTCTTCTTTCTTTCTTTCTTTCTTTCTTTCATTTACTTATTCATGAGTGGCACAGAGAGAGATAAAGACACAGGCAGAGGGAGAAGCAGGCCCCATGCAGGGAGCCCGATGTAGGATCCAAACCAGGACCCCAGGATAATACCCTAAGGCGAAGGCAGACACCCAACTGCTGAGCCACCCAGGTGTCCTGGTCCTGGTTGTTCCCATTTCTACATCTGTGGGGATCCTGATAGGGCACCACCTCACGCAAGCTCTCCCGGGTTCCACCATCACAGCTTACTGCTCCCAGTCTCCAGCCCCCGAACACCCCACGGGGCCTGTGACTATAAGGACAGTGAACACAGTCACTCCGGTTTTGAAGAGAGGGCTGTGGGTATTGTGGAGGGGCTGCCGAAGTCTCTCGGCCCCCTTCTGAGGAAGCCCAAGGGGGGCTGGGCAGAGGGGAAGTGGCCATGCCGGTGCCTGCCTGTCTCCAGGTTTTGCATGTTCAGTCCCACTCCCCTGCCAGACCCACTTTTTCCTTCCCAGCTCACCCACTGATTCCCTGCTTAGATCACCTGTCGGATCAACATCAATCAACATGCTTATGGATAAGGCCAGAGTCAACGGCCACTCACCAGTTCCACTGAGGACAACTGAGCAATGTCTTTCCAAGTCACAGACCTACCCCTCTCCCCAGTAACTTGTGGTCTACACACAGTTCCTTGCCGGGTGGGCTGTCCACATAACTCATTGTGGCCACTGGCCTCCACTGCCTGAAGGTTGTTATAGCAAAGGATGCAACCTGTTGAAATGTCCTTGAGCAGAGGGCAGTTACATCAAGGATGCTTTCTCCTTGAAGAGAAACCCTTCATGAAACAGGATGAGTAAGCTCTACCATGTGAGGAGGTCATTCCTGTGTCAGGAAGTGGAAAAGCCGAGTGCCAGAAGAGGGAGTTTGTGACCATTTAGGTGAAAACCAAAGATGAATGAACACATCCATTCTTGGGCAAACTCCTGAGTGGTGTGTAGAAGGCCCTGGGGATCCTAAGGGTCCCTGTGAAGAAGCCAGGATGGGATGGGACAGGAGAGGGTCAGACATATCACCTGCATCCTCTCTTATAGTTTCTCTATTTTTTCTTTTTGAATGTGGGGGCAATCCAAATATTAACATTTTTTTCAAGGGAAGTATCAGCAAGGCCTAGCAAATCATCCCGCTGAAAGGTTTCTGTGACCTCTGAGAGCCTGGTGAGCAGCTGGTAAGAGCAGAGGCCCCTGGGGGTGGGCCAAGCCCAAGGGATTAATATGGATGTCTCTAGGGCAGATTGGCCTGGGAAGCAAGGAGGATAGCTGGGTCTCGCAGGTAGAGCCATTTGGGGTGAGAGGATCGCTGGTAAGAGGGGGTGCAGGAGCTGTGCAGGCCGCAGGCATGGTGTCAGCACAGCCTCAGCTACTGATCATAGTCAGCAGAATCCAATCCAAAGTTGACACAAAGTGCAATCATCTTTGCCCTGGAGGCCAAAAGGTGCCCTTGGCCCAGTTGGGTACATGGGGCTTACGGATGGGTATGATAGACATACAGGGGTGGGGGCTGGCACAGCTGGATTCCCCGGAAGCCAGTAATCTTGACCCGGGACCCTTTGGAGGGGCGCTCAGCAGATGCCAGGACGTCCCTCTGGCCAAGGGGGCAACACTTAAAGCCAAACCTCGGCAGGAAGATAATTACTACCGTCATTTTTCACAGGCAGCACCAGCTCCACCACAAACACTAAGAAGGAAATATCCTGAGTTGTGCCCCCCACTCCCACTGCCTCAAGGCACTGCTCAGAGCTCCGGCCTCCCTCACCCCTCCATACTGTGTGACCTCTGCTGCCCCGACTCTCTCTGCACCTCAGGGGGCCCACCCAGGGGTTTCCAAGCATTGGGGCAGGTGCAAGCAAGTTTGTCAGCACCGCGGTTCGCCGCCGCCCCCTCCCTAGGGTCCCCCGCCCCGGCCCCAGGGGCTTCCCTCGCAGCCTCAGGTCCCGCGGCTACAGAATCTGGCAAGTCCGACCCGGCCTTGACCCCAGGGAGCCTCACCCTGGCCCAGGACTAGGGGAAGCAGGAGCCCACAGACCACGGCGCTCAGCCGCGCGCGAAACCCGTCCAGCCGCATCTCGGAGCGCGCTGCTGTTCACCCGGACTGTCCCCAGGCCCCCCGGCCGCAGCTCCCGGAGCGTTCGGAGTTTGGACCCGGCTGGGAGTGGGCGGGGCGAGCGGGGCGGCGAGCGGGGCGGCGAGCGGGGCGGCGAGCGGGGCGGCGAGCGGGGCGAGAGGCCGCAGGCGCAACCCGAGGCCGCTTCCCCTGGCCCCGCGCCCCTTGGGCTTCCCAGAAGGGGCCGAGGGCCTTGGCAGCCCGCCACAATGCCCGCAGCCCTCGCCTCAAAACCGGAGCGACTGTGCTCCCTGCCCTTGGAGTCCCAGGCCCCGTGGGGTGGCCGGGCGCTGGGGAGGGGCGCTGTGGCGGTGGAACCCCGGAGAGCTTCCGGGAGGAGGTGCCCTATCCGGGCCCCCACAGATGGAGGAACGGGAACGGCCTTTGTTCCAGGTGAAGGGAGCCGCGTGGGGAGATGCAGGGCGGGGCGACTGTCCATCCAGAAGGCTCCTCCCGGCTTTCAGGACCCGGCTTCTGGGTCCACCTCGAGGTCCCTCGGCCCTGCGTCCCCTAATCTGAGGGTCTCCGTGGGCCTCCTCCCTCGTCACAGCTGCCTTCTGAGATGCACTCGGAGCCCAGTCCCGCGGCTCTCCCTCCGCACCCCCGCAAAGCTGGAGCTCACGGCACGCATCCCGCTGACACAGCGCGTGCGAGCCCGTGCGCCAGGGACTCGGCGCGGCCCGCGGGCGACACGCGAGGCAGGGACGCCAGGAGGCTCCGAAGCGCAGTAAACGGCGCCGGGAGCACCTGCCCGGGGTCCCACCCCGCCCGCCGGCGGACTTCGCGGAGGAGGCGGTGCCCGGGGACACGCTCTCTTTACGCCCCCGAGAGCCAGCCGCGGCCTCCGCAGCTCCGCCGCCCCAAGGGCTCGGACGGCCCCGTACGGCTCCGTACGGCTCCGTACGGCTCGGGGGGCCTCTCTGTGAACGCGCGCTCTGCGTCTCCCCGGGTTAGCGAGCGGAGGGCACCGCGGCCGCCGCTCCCCGCGGAGCCCGGGCCCGGCGCGGCCGGCGCAGCATGTCCCTCCCGCGACCCCGTCGCCCCGCCCCCTTCCCGTCCCCCGGAAGTGCTCCGGCTACAGCGGAAGTGCACGCCCGCAGCGGCCGCAGCGGCTTCGCGATGGTGGGCGGCGGCGGCGGCGGCGGGGTCGGGGCCGGCCTCCTGGAGAACGCCAACCCTCTCATCTACGAACGCTCCGGGGAGCGGCCGGTGACCGCGGGCGAGGAGGACGAGCAGGTTCCAGACAGCATCGACGCGCGCGAGATCTTCGATATCCGCCGCTGCCGCGCGGGCGGGCTCGCGGGGGCCTGGGAGGGGGCTGAAGCGACGCCGTCCGCTAGGTGGTGGAGTGTAGCAGGCCCGGGCTGCCCCGGCGGAGGGTTCTGAGTGGGCCAGGGCACAGAGTCCCTTTTCCTTCACTTGCCACATCTGATTCGCTCCATCAATGACCCGGAGCATCCACTGACACTGGAAGAATTGAACGTAGTAGAGCAAGTCCGGGTTCAGGTGAGTCACTCACAGCGTCCGAGGGGGCAGGTGGTCCGGGAGAGTCAGGAAAGCTCATCTGCACCAGGAGCCTGGCGTTCTCTCCGCTCACGGACTCGTCAGGGAATCTTCGGAAGGGGAGGAGGGAGGGATTGCTGTGCCCGTTTTATGGACAGGGAAACTGAGGCCCATAGAGGCTAGACGATGTGCCCGAAGCAACGTACTAAGAAGAAGGGAGTGCCTTCTCACGAGATGTCGTTCTCCCAACCAGGTGAGCGACCCCGAGAGCACGGTGGCCGTCGCCTTCACACCCACCATTCCACACTGCAGCATGGCCACCCTTATTGGCCTGTCCATCAAAGTCAAACTTCTTCGATCCCTTCCCCAGCGTTTCAAGGTAAATTGGAACTGAGCCCCAGGGGTAGGACAGGGGTGAGCTTCTGCTACGGAGGAAGACATGGACATCACAGCGAGACCTGCAAGGATCCCAGCTGGCAGTGATGAAACTGGGAGGAGCCCTTCCAACTGAATGGGACAAGTATAAAGGCCTGAACTGGAAAGTGCAGAAGCGTAGTGAGTGTGGCAGGAAAGGGAGTAGAAAGCTGTATATAGATTTGGAGCCGTGATGGGGCACAGGCAGGCCTTTATGTCAGCGGTAGTCAGCCAGTTCTTTGGATAGAGATGGAGTGGCTGTGAGTGGGGTTGGGGCATAATGGACGGTCCAGAGTCCGCAGTCACAATGAGGAGGAAGGATCAGTGGTCGGTGGTGAGTGAGGGAAAGGGGGCGAGGGGGTAGACAGGTGATAAGTGCTCAGACCCCACCTATCTCCCCCTCCCAGATGGACGTGCACATTACACCAGGGACCCATGCCTCGGAGCATGCAGGTAAGTGTGGGCTGATGTTGAGGCATTGGCCCCGAGGTTTCCCCCTTGCCGTGGTGGTTTGTAGGGCAAGATGGAAGGAGAGGGGCTGAGTGGGTGGACTCCTCAGTGGAGTGAAGCCAGCTTAAGTCTCCTGTGCTTACCATGTTCTTCCATTCCTGCCCTCTCCCTTTCCTAAGTACACAGGACCAGGGTCCTTGATGTTACAGGAGGCAGCAGACACGAGGAGCCAGGTGGGAGGGATCATTGTGGGCTCAGGTGGCTTGGGTAGCTTGGTCAAGTCCTGGGGTCCTGGGAATGAGGTGACAGGAGGTTAGAATGAGTGCATATCTACATACACACAAGGGTTAGACATGGGGCTGGCTGGCAGGCTGTCCAGAGTCTAGCTTTGATCTTCCTTCTCTATTCCTTCCTTCTCATCCAGTGAATAAGCAGCTTGCGGATAAGGAACGGGTGGCAGCCGCCCTAGAGAATACCCACCTGCTGGAGGTTGTGAACCAGTGCCTGTCAGCCCGCTCCTGAGCCTGGCTTTTTGCCCCGCGTCACACCCAGGGCCCATGGCCTTGTTTTCTTGAATCACTGACAATGAGGAACTAACATTTTGCATTTTGTAATAAACTCTTAATTTATACTCGTTTCCTAGTGTGTCTCAGAATCTTTCATTTTGGGTCATTCCGCCTTTGGGAGGAGATGGTGATCGTGAGTGCAAATTCCTATATGGGTTGCGTCAATGAGATGCAGTGCGTTTTTAAAATTTCTCCCAGTGGTGTCATTAAGAAAAGTTGCAAGCGTACAAAAAAATTGAAAGATTACTGTAGTGAACACTCCTGTATACCCATCATCTGTATTCAAATTGTTAACATGTTGCAGCATTGGCCTTATTTGTCTATGCATAATATAAATATATTTGAGAGTAAACTGCACACACATGACCCTTCACTTTCTAAGTACTTCATCCTGGTCTTATAAGAGTAAGCCTGTGTAACCACAGTGCTATTATCTGGCCAAGAATGGAAAAATTCCCTAATACCATCTAATGTCCAATCATTTATAATAAATTTCCACAAAATGCCATTTAGAGTTGTTTTTTATTTTTTAAAATATTTTATTTATTTATTCATGAGAGACACAGAGAGAGGCAGAGACACAGGCAGAGGGAGAAGCAGGCTCCACGCAGGGAACCCACATGGGACTCGATCCCGGGTCTCCAGGATCATACCCTGGGCTGAAGGTGGCGCTAAAGCGCAGAGCCACCTGGGCTGCCCGAGTTGTTTTTTTTTTTTTTTTTTTTTTTTTGATAGTCACACAGAGAGCGGCAGAGGGAGAAGCAGGCTCCATGTACCGGGAGCCCGACGTGGGATTCGATCCCGGGTCTCCAGGATCGCGCCCTGGGCCAAAGGCAGGCGCCAAACCGCTGCGCCACCCAGGGATCCCTCAGATCAGGTCTTGATCTCAGGGTTGTGAGTTTGAGCCCCACATTGGGCTCCATGCTTAAAAAAAAAAAAAATCAGGCTCCAGTGAAGCTTTATACATTGCATTAGTATCTCTCTTTATCCTCTTCTAGAACTATCCCCACTCCCCATCTTTTAATTTTTCTTGACATTGACTTTTTTTTTTACGGATTTTATTCACTTACTAATGAGAGATCGAGAGAGAGGCAAAGGGAGGGAGAAGCAGGCTCCATGCACCGGGAGCCCGATATGGGATTCGATTCCGGGTCTCTAGGATCGCGCCCTGGGCCAAAGGCAGGCGCTAAACCGCTAAACCCAGGGATCCCCGATAAACAAGGATATTAAGTCTGTTCTGGCCACTTCATCCCAGTGAAGGCTCAGATGTGATTGTGGGCGGAGACTTCCAGAGGCTCTTTGCAGATCTGTGGAGGGTTGGCTGACACCACGTCTGTCCTGAGAGGGCACTGGCTGAGGGCTTTGCATATACTACCTAATCGTTCAATCCTCCATCCAGCCTTGCGCAGCAGTTGCTACCCTTTATTTTCCCTATTTCACAGATGAGGAACCGAGCCTCCGAAATTAAATCAGTCCCAAGACCTCCAGCCAGGGAGTAAAGAGGAACCTAAGCAGGTTGGCTCATACTCCTCAGATGGCAGGGGGCGCTGTTGCCTGGACGGAGGAGTCTAGCTCCCCCCCTCCCCCCCACAGCCACCAGCCCCCAGTTCCAGGAAGGAGGGGCTTCACCACCCAGTGACCAAGATCTGGCCGCCCCTGGCTTAGGGAGATGAAGTTATCAGCCCATGTTGCCCAGTTTCTTCATATGTAACGTGGGCATAATTGTGACACTCACTTTGGGACTGCTCTGTGGAGATTTAAAGTGGATCCCGACCCATTCCAGGTGATCTTCCAGGCACTTTACCCACTTCCCATAGATGTTCATGTTCCAGAAAGGCAAGATGACTAGCCAGGGCCACTCAGGCCCAGGGAGCATTCCCAGGCCCCTGTATCCAGCTGTGGGCTTCCCCATGTGTGTACCTCTGCACTGACAACCCCAATCTGTCTAAGGTGTCTGTGGTGTCTGTGTTCAGCTGGGGGTAGGGGGTCATGGGGGAAGTAGGTGTCACTGAGTCATTCAGCTGGCCCTCCTGGCAGCCAGGCCATGGTGGGCAAGGCATGTGAAGCTGCTTGTGTCACAGCTGGTGTATCAGATAGTCCCCTTGTCAGTATTGACTCATCTGTGCGTGGCCCCTGGCTGTCTGCAGGGACACCATCTGTGAATCCTGGGCTAGCGCCCAGGGAACTTTCTGGAACTCCAGCTGTTATACATGGGTATGAGATAGGGGTGAGGTTTGAGGTCTCTGAAGCCCTCTGTCAGGTGTGTCTGGCTCTGCTATTTCTGGCCTGTGACTTCTCAGGCTTTGGTTACCATGTCTACAAAATGGGAACAACAAATCATAGCTGGTGAAGTTGACCCAGGGATTAGATGACATGTATGAACATGCCCAGCTGTGTTGTGCCCACAGCACAAGGGCCTGATACACAAAAGGTACTAAGTCCAGGTCAGTGAGATGAATAAGTGAATTGAGCCTTTTTATTTATTTTTATTTCTTCCCAAGTAGGCTCCACCCCAGTGTGGGGTTTGAACTCACAACCCCGAGGTCAAGAGTCGCATGCTTTACTGATGGAGCCAGCCGGGTGCCCCCAAATGAAATGAACCCTACAACAAAGGAACTGGGGTATGGGGGCTGTTGTGTGAGGAGAGCGGGGGATATACTGAAACCCAACCAAGTTCCCTCTGCAACCCTTTGCTACTAGAGGGAGGGAGAAAGGTATGGGGTCCCACAGAGTAAGGGTGGGTATGGAGGGGAGGGGAAGACTATCTGCATTGCCCCTCTCCTGGGCAGACCACTGTTTTGGAGAGAATAGAACACACAGGAAAGAAGCAGGATGGGGCCACAGATTCATTCAATCTGTCCCATCCAGGCAGGGATGGTAAAAGTGTTCTTACTGAGATCGGACTATATGCCAGACCTGTGCCAACCACTTTGCCTCTGCATTTCATGTTTTTATATCTTATAACAACTCTCATAAAGACATTATCCCTGCTCTGCACAGGAGGACGCTGGGGCTCACCCAAGATAAATGGGCAGAGGTGAAACGGCTAGCAAGTGGCAGAGCTGAGATTTGCAGGCTGGGCTGTCCTAGGTGTGTTCCAGACTCAGTTGCTCCTTCAAGCTCAGCCCAGAGGGCCGGGAGGACCAGGAAGTGGGAGTGGAGATGTCTCAAGGTCATGTCCTGCTCTTGGTTCCTGGGCCCCTGGTTATACCTAGGCTTGTGGTGAGTGTCTGGTCTGGTGGGGAGTGCCTGGGGCCTGACTGGCCCGTATGCATGCAGTTCCCTTGGCAATGAAGAAACATACTGAAGTCAAGAGTTCAGATTACTTGAGGGGAAACCCAGCCCTAATTCCTTGCATGGCTCCCTGCTGGGAAGGGTCGGAGCTCCGCTGCATACCTACCTTCCTGCTGGACGGTCAGGGGTTATTTTCAGTGGCAAGGTCAGGGCTGAGGTGGGTAGGAGGGGCTAAAAACAGCTCAGGCCAGGATTCCTGATGGGAAGTGGTTTGCTGGCTCTTGAGACTTGTGTCCTGACAGGAGGCTCAACCCACAACTCCCTTTTGCCACTGGATCTCATCCAGGAAGCTAGAGTCAGTATGGGATTGCCCAGGTCCCCAAGACCCTGGGGCGGCAGAAAGGACACATGTGGACAGGCCACCCCTCAGTTTCTAGCCCTTGCCTACCTTGAGGACCTCAAGGCCAGAGGGGCCTGCAGGAACCCCCTCATACTTACCTAGCCAGACCCTCCTCACTCCAAGGCTCTCTCAGATGTTGCCAAGGAAACTGATACAGCAGCCAGAGAACCCCACCCATGTCTCCATGGCAACCTACAACAACCCACTAGGATCTCCATTGGTGATGTCACCTGAGCCCTGAATGGGTGCCCTCACCCCCGCCACACTCATCACAATCAAACGTCAGAGTCTGACAGCAGATCCCTGTCACAAAGTACCTCATAGCCTGCCTGCCCCCAATCCTCACACACCCCAGACATGAGCAAGCTGGGCACCCTGACACCAGGAGAGGAGGCGAGAGCCAGGAGCCTGGAGGCAGAGACACGTCTAGAAACCAAGCTCCCCTATTACATCTCCTCCCCTCTGTGCCGGGGCACCCACCCTAGTTCTAAGGAGCAGGTGAGCTGTGGGCAGTGGGGGCACCAGGTGGTGGCTCATCCTACCCACCAGCCCCAGCCCTGCCCCAGCTATACTCTACACCTATGCTCCTCTAGATGGGAGTCTAAACTTCCGGGCCCTGCCTGCCTATACCCTGCCCTACAGGCCCAACTGGGGCTAGAGGGAAGGAAAGAGACGCCGAAGACTCTTCAAGGGGCTGAATCCGGCCCTGACTCTGGTCTAGTCCCACCAGTAGCCACTCTTGCTGCCCTCTGACACCTGTCTGCCAGGATTTCCCCAACTTTGGGCAAACTCCAGCCCAGGAGCCCAACCGCAGGAGCAGAAGGGCCAGGGCCAGGTATTTTTAGCAGAGTTGCTGGCAGCTGTCTGGAGGGTGCTGGGAGCTGAGGTGGTCTGAGTTCATGCTCTCCCTTCTCTGGGCTGGTATTCCGTCCCTCAGAAGCAGGCGCGCACCTCCACCTGCAGGACACTGCCAGAGCACCTCCCTTCCGGGACCCCCTCCCCAGACAGCTCCCCGCCTCCAGAGGCTCACGGTGACGGTGACGGTGCCGGTGACGCTAACGCCCACCCTGACCTCACCCTGACCGGCTCTTAGGTAGAACCTTGTACTTCCCAGGGCAGGCGGGGAGTAGAGGGGCTTGGCGCTGAGGCCTCTAGGCGCAGACTGAGGGTCCTCCGGTTCCAGCTCCCATACGGGCCTGGGGGGGGGGGGAGGGTGTCCGTAGCAGAGGAGGGTGAGGTCTGTCCAGCCGGTGTCGGGGGCTTGCTTGGGCCCAGGCCAGGGCTCGCGGGGAGCAAAGGGGGAGCTCACTGTTAAAGGGCCGGGGCTAACTTCCCAGAGGGGCGCTGGCACAGTGGCGGCGGCTTTCCCCCTTGACCCCCAGTCCAAACCCCTCCCACCCACCGTTCAACGCCGCTTGGCCCGCCCAGTCCGGTGGGGCGGGTCTCGGTGGGTGCGGGGTCCCGGCGGGGGAGCGGGGATTCCCCGGGGTGGGGGGGCCGACACGTCAGCCCCCGCAGCCGCGGGCACGGGGGCGGGCGCGGGGGCGGGCGCGGGGGCGGGGGCGGGCAGACGCTTAAATAGGCAGCTCGCGAGCGGGACCGCAGCGGACCGAGGAGGCGGCGGCGGCAGCGTCGGGCGTCCCGCGGCTCTGCGAGGGGACCGCGTCCGGGCCTGGAACCTTCTGGCCGAGCCCGCGCGCAGCGGGTGGGTGAGCGTCCCCGCGGGCCGGGCGGGGGGCGGGGGGTCGCAGCGCCCGGGGTGCGGGGGGCAGCTGGGAGCGGGGCGCGGGGACCCCCGGCCGGGAGGCTGACCGCGGCCCCCCCCCGCCCCCAGACGGCGTGGGGCGCGATGACCCTGAACGGCGGCGGCGGCGGCGGCGGCGGCGGGGGCCGGGAGCGCGAGCGCCGTCGGGGCAGCTCGCCCTGGGGCCCGGCGCCCCCGCTGCACCGCCGGAGCATGCCTGTGGACGAGCGCGACCTGCAGGCGGCGCTGGCTCCGGGCGCCCTGGCGGCGGCGGCCGGGCCCCGCGCCCAGGGCGCGCCCCTCGACTGGCCCGAGGGCTCCTCCGAGTCGCTCAGCTCGGGGGGCAGCGACTCCGACGACAGCGTTTACAAGGTGCTGCTGCTGGGCGCGCCCGGCGTGGGCAAGAGCGCCCTGGCGCGCATCTTCGGAGGTGTAGAGGACGGGCCTGAAGCCGAGGCCGCAGGTGAGCGGCCGGAGCATTCACGGGGGGGGGGGGGGGGGCGGGGGGCGGGAGGGAGGACCGCAGGCGCCACCAGCCGTGGCCTTCTGAGGCATTTTCAGAATCCTGTGTCTGCCTACCCATTTTGCAGATGGGGAAACCAAGGGAGAAGGAATCTCTAGCCCTTGGTGTGTGTGTGTGGGGGGTTGGGAAGGCCAGAGTAGAAGGCCGGGGCCATACCTAAGACAACTCTGTGGGATGGGGATAGGGCATCCCTTCCTGCCAGGGCTGGCAGAACACAGCCAGAGGGAGTTTCTAGAAGAGGCCTAGGTGATCAAGCCTTCCAAAGAATGTGACGGTCACTATTTAACTCAGGCTACCCTGGGGTCCAGGCAGCAGGTGGGCAGGGAACACGGGAGTGGCAACTCAGGCCGTCACTAGCTTGGGGAAGAGGTGTCTAGGTGAGGGTCAGGCACACCATGCCCTCTATGCCCCGCTTCCCAGCCCTGTCATTCTGTTCTCGTATAGTGGCCATCAGTGGAGGGAAAGGTTAGGGGGGCTGTGCAGTAGAGTTGGAGGGTGTGGCCAGAACAGGAAACCTGGCCCGTGGTGCACGCTGGCTTTTGGCAGCCAGCGGGTAACCTGACTTCTGGTCTCTTGCCTAGGACACACATATGATCGGTCCATCGTGGTGGATGGAGAAGAGGCATCACTCATGGTGTATGACATTTGGGAACAGGTAGGCTGTAGGCTGAGACCCAGGGCAGGGTGGGAGGGGTGACCTGGGGATAAGGGCCTGCTGAGAGTGACAGCCTTGTAGCCTGGGCATGAGAACTGTTGGGTAGATACGCATGTGTATGTCATCCCCAGGACAGCAGCCGCTGGCTCCCTGGTCACTGCATGGCGATGGGGGATGCATACGTCATCGTGTACTCAGTGACGGATAAGGGCAGCTTTGAGAAGGCTTCAGAGTTGCGGGTCCAGCTGCGGCGGGCACGGCAGATGGACGATGTGCCCATTATCCTTGTGGGCAACAAGAGCGACCTGGTGCGCTCTCGAGAGGTCTCCTTGGATGGTGAGCTGGGAGTGGGTCGGAAAGAGGAACATCCTGGCTGGGCTGTGGTCCATTCAATCTTGGCTCAGCTCAAGTCCCTGGGGATCATAAGTGGCTAAAAATGTTCAGGAAGAAAACTTGAGGGGGAGAGGGGGAAAGCTGCTGCCCTCCCACAGGACTCCCAGAGGGCTGAGAGGGTTGGGGGAAGGACCAGATGCCCTGGGGCAGAGGAAGCTGCTGGGCATGGAGCTGGGCCACTTTAGGGCCCTCTTCTCCTGTGGCCTTTGGCCTGGGCCTCACAGATGAGGGTTGAGGAGAGTGCTGGAAACGGGACTAGGAGGTCAGAGCATGGATTCAGGGCCAGGGCTAGTGTCCGAGTGTGGGCTTGCCCCTGGGGAGGATCCACTCCTCTTTGGTTGAGCATTCTCCTCTGTGGCCCCCAGAACTGAGTCCCTTAGAGGAACCTAGCATGACTTGGTGACATTCTCCTCCCAGTTTCACTGGTTATTCATCAAAGTATAATATCAAACCATGAGGGATCCCTGGGTGGCGCAGTGGTTTAGCGCCTGCCTTTGGCCCAGGGCGCGATCCTGGAGACCCGGGATCGAATCCCACGTCGGGCTCCCGGTGCGTGGAGCCTGCTTCTCCCTCTGCCTGTGTCTCTGCCTCCCTCTCTCTCTCTCACTGTGTGCCTATCATAAATAAATAAAAAAATAAAAAAAAAATAATATCAAACCATGAAATACTAAGGTGCCCGGCAAGTTCTCATTCTCTTGTGTTGACTACTGCAGCATTTCCGTTTAAGTATAAGACTTCAAATTATTTCAATAAATGAGTTTCCTTTTGTGGGCCTTTGTGAGCTCCTCAGCCACAGATACATTCTGCCGGTTGGGTGACCCAGCAATGCATTGGATCCTTTGTACGGGAGCTGGGTCTGTGTTTCTGGGAACCACCCAGGGCCCCTGACCCTTCCTTCCCTGGCCCCCAGATTCCTGAGTGGTAGCTGCTGTGGGGTGGCTGGGATTTGAGTGGGCTTCTCACCCACTTGGCTTTTGTTTAACTGGAATGTGTCTGTCCCCACCAGAGGGCCGGGCCTGTGCCGTCGTCTTTGACTGCAAGTTTATTGAGACGTCAGCAGCGCTGCACCACAACGTCCAGGCCTTGTTCGAAGGTGTCGTGCGCCAGATACGCCTGCGCAGGGACAGCAAAGAGGCCAATGCACGTCGACAAGCGGGTACCCGACGGCGAGAGAGTCTGGGCAAGAAGGCAAAGCGTTTCTTGGGCCGCATTGTAGCACGCAACAGTCGCAAGATGGCCTTTCGTGCCAAGTCCAAATCCTGCCATGATCTCTCAGTGCTCTAGACTTCACAGGCACATGCTGCATTGTGCATACAAATGGGCAGATTGGTGGGCTGGCCCAGTCAGCTGCCCTAGGTGCCTCAAGGCTGGCTCAGACTCTGGGCATACTCCACCTCATGGTCACGGACAGACAGACGGTGCTGCCCAGGCTGCTCCCAGTGGCCTTCAAGAACTGGGCCCACAGCGATGCATGTACAGGCCCGTGTGTGTCCCCCAGCAGCAGCCTGAGCCCAGCCCGTGGGGCAGGTCTGTGTGTGCGGACAGGACTCTACCTTTCTCCACACTTGGGGTGTGCATGCTCTGGAGGGAGGCTGTTCAGTGCAGTGGTTATTTGTTTACATGCAAACTTTTGTAATAAAGACTATTTCCTGATAGATAAGGGCTGTTGATTCTGTTTCCTCCCGATAGGGGGCTGTAAGAGCAGGAAGTGTTTCCAAGGTTGAGGGTTGGGGCCTCACTGCCCTACCCTAGCGTGTGGCCTTGACTATCCTAATATTTGGGCTCTGACATAGCCAGCTGGAGCAGAGTGGCAGGTGTGGGTTGTGACCTGATTGGAGATCCCAGCTGCCAGAGGAGACAAGAGCCCCTTCCAGCTCACTATCCAGAGTTTTCTCTTGCCCTGGGGCCTGGCATTGCCCAGCTGATAGAGTTCAGGCACCCCACTGTATGTAAGGGAAACTGAGGCTGTCTGAGGGACGATGCCATGTCTCAAGTCCCATGGCCAAACAAGAACCCCAGGTCTGGCTTCTGGGTTGGTATCTCCATCCTGCCTCCTCCCGAGGGGCTGGAAAGTTGCTGAGGTGGGGTATTTGTGGAGCACTTCAGAGACTCCCTGGCTGGGAAAGGAGGAGATGAGTGGCTGGGGCTGGGCTACTGAGCAAGGGGCCTCATTGTTCTCTTGGAAGGGCCAGGCCAGAGCATCCCATGCCCAGTACTGGCTCATGTGGTCTTGGCGGGAACAGATCCCTGGAGCCCTCCCTGCCTGGAACAAGAGGCCTTGCCTTTGCGTGGGAATGTGTGCATGTTTGCCAATAGCTGGAGGTGGGTCTGTCTCCTCACCACCCACACCACGCACAGGTGACTTCTAGGACTTTCCCTACATTGTTTCGGGAATGAGTATCTCCACTTGGCAATGGCAGATGGGGCACTAAAGCAATTGCCTGAGGTCACACATGTAGAAGTGGCTGAGAAGGGATTATAAGGGAAAGGAGGGGAACTGAATGGGAAAAATTAGGGAGACAAACCATGAGAGACTCCTGACTCTGGGAAACAAAAGGTTGTGGAAGGGGAGGTGCGTGGGAGGATGGGGTAAATTGGTGATGGACACTGAGGAGGGCACATGATGGGTTGAGCACTAGGTGTTATACTATATGTTGGCAAATTGAATTTAAATTTTAAAATATGTGTAAAAAAAAAAAAGTGGCTGAGTAGGGACTGGTATATAAGTCTGCTGGTTCCAGAGCCTGAAGGAGCCTGGGGCGAGGCCTGGGACGGTTTCTGAGAAGGTTCTGGGCAAGGATCCATGCATTTCCTCCCTTGGTTCAATTTATTTATTCCACAGGCCCCTAGGAGCTCTTGCCACATGGTTAGAACACCAACTGCAGTTGTTCAATGGCAGAAGGTGTCACACCTGTCTTGACTCACCCACATGTCCCCCAGGGCAATGTTAACTGCTCAAAGCTGCTGTCGCTTCCCACTCCCGCCCTGCAACATACTTAGAGGCATGGTTTTCTCAGAGCAGGTGAAGGTCCTAAGGCCTGAAGAAGAATCCAGGCCTTCCTGGCTCTGATACTTATTGGCTGTGTGACCCTGGGCAAGCCACTCAGTATCTCTGTGCCCTAATATGTGACATGGGGTCAATGCCCCTTCAGAATGGAATTGGGGGAATAATGAAGGCATATGCTTAGAGCAGTGCCAGAGACTCCTGCAGCAGCCCCACAGTGTCCTGCTCCAGGCTGCAGTGCCTGGAGTGCCTGAGTGACACTGAGGTAGGCGCTCAGCTTGCGGCAGCTCAGGGTCCCCTCATCCTCCAGATATGGGGTGGAAAGGACTCAGGGAAACCATGGGAAACTCCGGGACAAGGCTGCGCTGGCAACGGGATCCCTGACCCTTCCCACACACACCCCTTGCCGTGGACTCCCAGTCCCCAGAAGCTTCTCTGGGCTCCACTTGGCTGCCCTCAGTAAGGGAGGAGCCTCTAGCAAGCCCTGCGATTCCCTCAAGGTCACCTGAGCTGGTTCAATCTTCTCTTCCTTCTCAGAGGCACGAGACGGCCCGTTGTCCCTGCCCTGTCCGTGCCAGCAGCTAGTATGAGCCCTCAGGGGCCTCAGGGGATTTCACACTGGTCCCACTGGTGGGTGGTCTGGAGCCCCACATGCCCAGTTCAGGTCATCTTCATTTATCCTTCAGGTGCAACCACCAGCTCCTTGTTTTTGACCCAGGCAGAAGCTGCCAGGGCCAAGCAAGGGCAAGGTCACTACTGGGTCCTGAGACCTGTCCTGGAGGGGTCCCAGGCTGATGGGAGAGACAGACAGTGGCAATCTGGTGTCTCTTCTGCTCTGCTAGAGGTAGCACATGGCATGGAGTAGAGCGTATTCCCAGAAAAGAATCCCAAACAAACCTGAGAGCCCAGGGAAGGTTTCCTGGAGAAAGAAATATTTGAGCTGAGTACTGAAGCCTGAGCAGGTGCTCACCAGACAGATGAAAGGAAGGAAGGGCCTTCCAGACTAAAGAGACAGATTGGGCCAAGGTAGAGCTGTGGATGCTGGAACATGGGGGTGGGGTGGGTGGGTGGAGAAGCGGGATTGATTCTGGAACCACAGAATAAGAAATAATGTCCAAGGCCAGAGGGCCAAGAAGTACCCCCTGGGCTGTACAGGAATGGGCGGGGTGCCAGGCCGATGATCTCCCCACCTCCCGGGGCTGGCAGTCACGGATGCTGAGCAGCCCCCAGCTTTCCAAAGTCAATGAGTAACTTGGGGGCTGGGCAGGGCCAGGCCTGCTGCTGTGGGCCCAGCGCTGTTTTCCACTCCTGAGCGAGCGTGGCCGGCCCGCCTACCTGCTCAAGGGTCCGCCCTGCTCTACCCCACCCAGCCGGCCCCAGCGCTCCCTGGGGAAGCAGCCCTCTCGCCTGGCAGCTGGACCACGGGAGCCTGCCCTAGGCACCAGCGGGTGAGGGCGCTCGAGTGGAGGGGTGAGCAGGGCCGAGGCTGGGGTTGGTGGCGGGGGTAGGAAACACCGGCCCCATCCAGGCCTTGTTTGGGGAAGGAGTCCCAGGAAAGGCTGGAGTGGCCGTCCATGCTCTGCGTGCCCAGTTCCGTGCTGAGTGCTGGAAAACACCAGGATGAGGGCAGGGCTCCTGCCTGGGGGACTCCGTGTCTGAAGGATGGCAGTGGGTAGAAAAACAGGCCCCAAGACCCTGAACCATGGGTCCTCTGTTCCAGGAGGAATGGTCCTGTGGTCAAGTCCTGTGTGACCTTGGTCAGGCTTTGCCCTTCAGGCCTTGCCTACAACATGAGGCAACCGCAGGAAGTGACCCTCAGAGTCATCAGGGTCTTTCCAGTTCAAACTTTTGTGATACTCAGGGCTGCTGGGCTATTACCACTTTGGGATCTCTGTAAGAGCTGGGGAAGCTATGTGGGGAAGGAGACAATCAAACTCCCATGGAGATCCCCGTGGGGGCATGAGCCAAAAGGCAGGAGGGCAGGGCCTGGGGGCCTGAGTGGGCCTGGGTGAGGAGCTGCAGGCAGTGGGTAGCCACAGGCTCCTCCAAGGGGAGGAAGAGGCTATTCTGTCATGAGGTCCCTCTGGCTGCTGGTATGGAACAGGCCAAGTCAGGGGAGAAGGGGTGGGAGGAGGTTGGGGACCATGTCCAAATGGGTGTGATGGGGAGGGGCAGCTCTGAGAGTATGGAAGGACAGGGGACAGGAGGAGACCTGGCCCCCTTTCTTATAGTGACAGGTAGTAGGAGGTCCAAATGAGGAAGGGACATTTGTACCCTATGGGGACTGGGGAAGTCCTGGCTAGGCTGAGCGGGGATGGAGGGAGGGATGCTCTCCAGGAGGACAGTAATGGGAGGGACCCCCTGCCCACTGATCCTGGCTGGATCCTTACTGCCATGTCCCTCAGGCCGGTCCTCACCATGATCCCCACCTGGCTGTCACTGCTTTGTCTCTTCATAGCCCAGGTGAGCTGGGCCCTGCTCATCTCCTTCAGATCCTGGCCCTGGGTGTTGGCATCCTTGTCCCCCATTCCACCTGGACCAGTTGCACTGACCATAGAAGGGACTCATTGTGGGAGGGTGTCCAGAGCTGCCTGTAGGCCTGTTGGGGGATCAGGAGGTCAAAGGCCAGAGGGTGGATGGGCTAAGGGACAGCCAGGCCCATGGAGGGGCCAGAAGTCCACCTGTGACAGGAAGGTAAAGCCTGGAGACAAGGTGAGAATCCTCCCCCAGGTGTTCCCCGAGGCCCAGCCTGCAGACCTGTATGTGGAAGTCCCAGAAAACTATGGTGGAAATTTCCCTTTGTACCTGACCAAGGTGAGCTTAAGAGCTGGGGTGGGGGGGCCTGCCCTCCCCCCAAATTCTACTTCCCCTACCTCTAGCATTTCTATCTCTTTCTTGCTCTGCCTCTCTCTTTATCCTGCTTCCCAATCGGTATGTGATATAGTGTAAGTGACTAACAAAATTTCAATTCCAGAAGAAAATAGAGTTTTAATAAACTATTGGTGGTGGGGTTTCGAGCTTTAGAAAGGAGGTTCAGGGAGTACTGGGGAGTGTCAGGAACAGGGGAAAGAGCTCTGGCTTTGCATCTTGGGCCTGCTGTTTACTGGCTGTGTGACTTCAGGCAAGCGCTGGCCCTCTCTGAGTTTCAGTTTCCCCCCATTAGGTGGAGGGGTGTCCCACTGCCTTTACTTACCTCTGTTCTCCCCCGCAGCTGCCACTGCCCCCTGAGGAGACTGAGGGTGAGATCGTGCTGTCAGGGAACCCAGGCGTGGCCGCCGAGGGCCCCTTCGCTGTGGATCCAGAGTCCGGCTTCTTGCTGGTGACCAGGGCCCTGGACCGAGAGGAGCAAGCGGAGTACCGGCTTCAGGTATGACAGGCCGGATGTGGGGGAGAAGAGTGAGCGCCGGGCAGGGCGCTGACGGGGTTTCCTGCCAGGTCACCCTGGAGACTGAGGTTGGACACGTCCTGTGGGGCGCACAGCCTGTGCTTGTGCGTGTGAAGGATGAGAACGACCAGGTGCCCCACTTCTCTCAGTCCATCTACACCTTTCAGCTGAGCCAGGGCACCAGGCCCGGTGAGTGATGAGAGAACAGGGAGGAAAGAGTTGGCTGACCGTTGGCGTAAGGACAGGGCAGCCAGGGTCCAAGCTGCCCCCTTCCATTTCTGTCCCATCCCACTGCCCCCCACCCCCCCAGAGTCCTCCAGTCCCATCCGCTCTTGGCCTCAGTTTGCTCCTCTACAAATTGGGGTGAAAGGCTATGGCTCGCCTCCAGAGTCCTGATACGATGATGGGTATGGAAGGTAGTAGCAGGGAGGGACGGGGAGGCGTAGGACTCTCCCTAACCCCTGCATCCCTTATGGTTTGCCCTCTCCACCCACACCAGGCATCCCCTTCCTCTTCCTTGAGGCTTCGGACGAGGATGAGCCAGGTACAGCCAACTCAGATCTCCGATTCTACATCCTGAACCAGGCCCCAGCCTGGCCTTCCCCAGACATGTTCCAGCTGGAGCCTCGGCTGGGGGCTCTGGCCCTCAGCCCTGAGGGTGAGCCTGAGCTGGGTGTGATGAGGGGAAAAGGTCAGGGAAAGCTGGGGAAGGCGGCAGGTGAGCTTAGTAGTAGGATGGCTTGGAGCTTGAGAAATGAAGAAGAAAGTAAATTCTTTTTTTTTTTTTTTAAGATTTTATTTATTCATGAGAGGCATAGAGACAGAGGCAGAGACAGAGGGAGAAGCAGGCTCCTGGCAGGGAGCCTGATGCGGGACTCAATCCCAGGACCCCGGGATCATGCCCTGAGCTGAAGGCAGACACGCAACCACTGAGCCACCCAGGGGCCCCCAGGAAAGAGTGTTCTAGGCAGAGGGTGGCAAGGCAAAAGACTTGAACCATGCATGGAGAGAAAAAGTGGTGTGAATGGAATACCTCAGCCCTACGCTCTGGACACCCGAGCCTAAGCAGTGAGGAGAGGAGTGACATGAGGGTCTGTAGCCTATGATGTTGCTGGGAGACCTTTGGGCTGATTGTAAGATCAGCCTGGACCTGGGATGAGACCCAGATCTGGGAGTTCAGACCAGAGGCACAGGATGGGGGTGGAAAGAAAAGCTAACCATACATCTACCCGCCCAGTCAGCCCTTCACCCACCTACCACCCAAACACATACACACCCCATCTATTCAAATATCTATCCAAACTAGCCCATCCACACACCCAACTCCCTATCCACATACCTAGTCAACCATCCATTCATCCATCTGGTCATCTACTCATCTACCCATCCACGCATGTACCCCCCATCCTCATCCTAGTCGTCTGGTCCACCAACCATTCATTGTGTAGATAGATATGGAAATGACTTTGCAAACGTTCAAGCCCTGCTTGGGTGCTCACTGTGGTGCTAAAAGTCCTTCTCGCCCTTGGTCCAAGAGAGTATCCTGAACACCTGCCACACGTTTGGCTTGGTTATTTGGTGCCTTGTTAAGAAGGAAGCCCTGGACTCCTGCTCAGCTGACCACTCTGCCCCTTCTAGGAAGCACCAGCCTAGACCGGGCTGCAGGAGGGCCCTACCAGCTGTTGGTGCAGGTCAAGGACATGGGTGACCAGGCTTCGGGCCACCAGGCCACAGCCACTGTACATGTCTCCATAGTAGAAAACACGTGGGTGCCCCTAGATCCTGTCCACCTGGCAGAGAATCTCAAAGTTCCATACCCACACCACTTCGCCCAGGTGAGTAAGTACCTGTCAGTCGCTGAAGTAGCCCCAGGAATGGTACAGCAGGAATCTCAAGATTTGGAGGGTAGGTCTGAGGCCAGCCTGACCCCTGTTCCTCCCCTACCTATGTTCATCCCTCTACTGTCCCCATCAGTTCCCATTATGGAATAGGGTATCCAGGGCCCCGAGACCAGGCCCACAGCCCCTCACCGGCTACCCTCTGGCAAGTGTGGCCCTGGGGCCTGACCTGACCTTGCCCCAGGCTTCCTCAGGGAGAACAGCTGCCACCTCCCTGCTGCCACGGGGATTGTCACCCAGGCTTGGAATGTCTCAGACCTCCTTGAGGAATGCCCTGGGGTCAAGCCCAGCTCAGAGGCTGGAGAGTAAAACAACCTGGTCATTCAGCACTTTGAGCGGGGGCCAGGCTTGGACCAGGCCCACCACGGACTTACTACAATAAGTGTCCCAAACAAAGGGGCCCTATCTGGACTCCAGGGACGATAGTAGCTTGCCTGAGGTCCCACAGTAGCAGGGGCCCAGGCTCCCCACCCAGGAATAGAAGAGCTGACGTGGGCTGCTCCGGCCCACCTCCTCCCGGGGTGCCCTTGTTCTGTGTCCCACTCCCAGGTCCACTGGAGTGGGGGAGATGTACATTATCACCTGGAAAGCCAACCCCTGGACCCTTTGATGTGGATGCCGAGGGGAAACTCTACGTGACCGAGGAGCTGGACCGAGAAGCCCAGGCTGAGGTGAGGTGAGGGGGCAGCCAGGAGCGCAGGCTGAGGGAGGCCTGGTCACTGTCCGGTTGGCTTCTGGGGGTATCCTGTCCCCCACAGGCACTGAGGCAGTGGAAGGGCACCCGGAAGAGCCAGAGCTGGCCACCAGAAGGGCACCTAGACCCAAGCCAGCCTGGAGCTGCCCGTGGGCTTCATCTGAGGCCCCCCCTGCCCACTTCAGTTCCTGCTCCAGGTGCAGGCTCGGAATGCCCGTGCTGAGGACTACACAGAACCTCTGGAGCTGCGTGTGGTAGTGACAGATGAGAACGACAATGCGCCTGTCTGCCCGCTGTGGGACTCCCCGATCAGCGTTCCTGAGCTCAGCCCCCCAGGTGGGCCATGGGCCCAGTCAGGGGATGCGGGAGGGTGGAAGCCCTTACAAACCGTCCCATCTTGCTCCTCTCTGGGATGGGGTCAGCCTCGGGCCCCGTTATCAATGTCCCTACCTTCCCACGAGCTCAGGTTAGGTCCAGCACAGAAGAGGACTGAGGCCTCCAGATTGGGCTGAGGTCCCACCGGGGGGGTGCTGTCTTTGCAGGCACTGAGGTGACTAGGCTGTTGGCAGAGGACATGGATGCCCCCGGTTCCCCCAATTCCCACATTGTGTATCAGCTGCTGAGCCCTGAGCCTGAGGAGGAAGCAGAGGGAAGAGCCTTCGAGCTGGACTTCACCTTGGGCAGCGTGACCCTGAGGGATGCCCCCCTCCGAGCTGGCCAGAACATCCTGCTTCGGGTGATGGCTGCTGACCGAGGAGGAGCCGAGGGCAGTAAGTGCCCTGCTGGGGACCCAGGCTCCCTCCTTCTCTCAGGCTCCCTCTTCTCAACGTACCCTCTCCTGCCTCAGGCCTCAGCAGCACATGTGAGGTGGCTGTCACAATCACAGATATCAATGACCATGCCCCCGAGTTCGCCACATCCCAGGTAAGCAGGAACAGGAGAGGACACCTTGGGAGGGCACCGATGAGGGGCTCATAGCCCCTCCCCATCTCTCCAGATTGAGCCTGTAAGCCTCCCTGAGGATGCAGAGCCAGGGACTCTGGTGGCCACGCTCATGGCCACCGATGCCGATCTTGAGCCTGCCTTCCGCCTCATGGACTTTGCCATTGAGGCGGGGGATGTAGAGGGAACCTTCGGCCTGGATTGGGAGCCAAACTCCAGTCACGTCCAACTCCGACTCCTCAAGGTAAGGGGCTGGGAATGGGGGGCGGGGGGCGCACATATACCCACATTCATGCACAAGTGTGCCATGCCCTGGCCCAAACAGTGACCCAGACCCCATTGATTCTAGAACCTCAGCTACGAGGCAGCTTCAAGCTACGAGTTGGTGGTGGTGGTTCGAAATGTGGCTGAATTGGTGGGGCCAGGCTCAGGCCCCGGAGCCACAGCCACAGTGACTGTGCTGGTGGAAAGGCTGGTGCTACCCCCCAAGTTGGACCAGGAGAGCTACGAGGCCAGTGTCCCAGTCAACACCCCAGCTGGCTCCCTCCTGCTGACCATCCAACCCTCAGACCCCATAAGCAGTCCCGTCAGGTGAGCCAGAAGCCCGCCCTTGCCTGAGCAGGACCTCCCCTGCTCCTAAGGGAGGACCCCAGGGCCTCAGAAGGGACTCACATTATCTATGGTCTGGAATATTCCTCAAACCATAGCTGATGCCAAAGTTGTGACTCCTGAGGGTGAGTCAGAGCTAGATGAGTTGGATAGGGCATGGAGAGGAGTGTTAGGGCTCCATCCAAGCTCAAATGATGCCTCCCATGCTGTCCTGGATGGGACCCCCCATTTCCTTCCATGACAGGGTCTGTGCCCTGGCCCCCAGGCCCCTTTGTGGGGTGATCTGAGGTGGAGTTGAGTCAGTTGAGTCAGGTCCCCCAGGCTCTGATAGATACCCCCCTCCACAGTATCCATGATTCAAGCCCTGTCCCTCGACAAGTCCTTAAAGCTGGGGAGAGAGACTAGGCACCCAGGGCACTGCTGCCCGCCACGAGTCACGGAGAGGATGTGACACTTGAACAGGTCACGTGGCCCTGGGGGGGGCATCTCTGAGTAAGACCCCATATATGGTCCCAGTGCCTCCCTGCCCTCCGTCTTCTCTGGGCCTCAGGTTCTCCTTGGTCAATGACTCCGAGGGCTGGCTCTGCATCAAGGAGGTCTCGGGGGAGGTGCACACAGCCCGGCCCCTGCAAGGGGCCCAGCCTGGCGACATGTACACAGTGCTCGTGGAGGCCCAGTATGAAGGTATGGCCAGGCAGGGGTGGGGCTTCTGGAGGCAGAGTAAGCCTCAGGCCGAGGGAGAGGTGGGAAGGGCTGAGCTTTCTTCCCAGGGTCCTTTCTGGCATCCGCTGCCCCAGGCAGGAAAGAGGAATGAGGGCTGGGGCCAGTGTCAGTCTCTGAGATGCCTGGCCTCTGCTTCCCCTCTCAGGCCACCCTCTTCCCTGGACACTTAATAGTCCTCCGACCTTGCCCCTTAGTCCTGGAGGGCCTCTCAGGCTCCAGACATGGGCTAGGAGCAGAGGCTGTGGGCCAGGAGGTGGAAGGAGTGCCAGGGGCTGCGTTATGGCAGGTGAGCCAGGACGTGAGCCCGAGTGGGACACTGAAGCCAGATATGGAGGACTCCGAATGCCAAGTTGAATGGATCAAAAGCTGGCCCAGGGGTGGGTATGTCAGAGGCAGGTGTCCGCTCTGGGCTGGGCTGTCCTGTGGTGGACGACAGGCTCGGCAGAGTGAGCTCACCCACAGTCAGGGCATCCCGACATTGCTGGGCCCTGATGCCAGCAGTTGGTTGGGGGGGGCAGTGAGGGCAAGCCTGGCATCCAGAAAGCACAGCAAGGCCCGGCAGCCATTGGGATAGTGAGGGGGCAAGGCGTCCCTTGAGGCAGAGACAGGGGCGAGGATGCGGATGGGGATGTGGAGGAGGACCGGGTGGAGCAGGTGGCAGACAGCGGGGGACCACGGGCTGGGCGCTAGCTCAGCGCTGCCTCTTCTGCAGATGAGCCAACGTTGAGCACCTCTGCAAGCCTCGTGATCCGCTTTCTGAAGGCCCCTTCTGCCCGGGCCCCAGCTCTGAACCCCGTACCCACCCGCCACCTCTGCACACCCCGCCAGGACCACGGCGTGGTTATCAGCGGACCCAGCGAGGACCCTGACCTGGCTGATGGGCATGGTCCCTACAGCTTTGCCCTTGGTCCCAACCCTACGGTGCAGCGGGACTGGCACCTCCAGGCTCTCAACGGTGTGTAGTGGGGAAGCACTGGAGACCGTGGCCGAAGCAGGACGCGGTGTGACACTCGGAAATGAGATGCCCTTGCACTATGCGGGGGGGCTGGGGTGTGAGCCAGGCCTAGGGCTTATCCAGGCTAGTGACTGTGGTCCCTGCTTATGGTCCCGCAGACTCCCACGCCTACCTCACCCTGGCCCTGCACTGGGTGGAGCCACGTGAACATGTAGTGCCAGTAGTTGTCAGCCACAATGCCCGGATGTGGCAGCTCCAGCTCCGAGGTAAGGCCAGGGCTCTGTGTGCCTGCAGTTCCTGGGGTGCCCTTTGGGATGCAGGGGGAGGGGCTGGGTACGCATGCCCACAGGCTCACAGGCTGTACAAATGCCTGTGCGTGCCTGCTCATCTGTGGCCAGGCACCCCGATGCATGTGCACAGAGCCACCCCCACACACACATAAATACACATGTGTGCATGAGAACGGATGTTAGCCGGCTGCGGTGGGGCCTCCCAGCAGCTGGAGAGCCTGCCCCCACGGCCTTTATCTTCCTCCCCCGCCCCCAGTGGTAGTGTGTCGCTGCAACGTGGAGGGGCAGTGCATGCGTAAGGTGGGCCGCATGAAGGGCATGCCCACGAAGCTGTCTGCAGTGGGCATCCTCGTGGGCACCTTGATGGCGATAGGTAATGGATGCTGGGCTTGAGGGGGGGGTGGCCGGAGTTACAGCCTCCAGATGCATGGCTCCCTGTCCCGTGGTGGCCCCCGGGGCTGGAGCAGGAACCCCACAACTCTCCTAGTCATCATCATCATCGATAACAGCATTAACCATTACGTTATTACACGCTGACTGTGTAATACAGGATTATTGCACTGAATGCTCCTCACAAACCTGAGGTAGTTGTGGCATCTCCCCATTTTCCAGATGAGGTCACTGAGGCTCAGAGAAGTTAAGTGACTTGTCTGAGGTCACCCAGACAGAATGTAGCAGAGCCCAGGTCTTTCCAGCCTAATCCCTTTAGTCCAAGCCTCCCTCTTTATCCCCTTGATTTCTTTAGCCCTCTAGATTTTTCCCTGGCTGGTATTTTTTGTTGTTGTTCCTAGTACAATGCTACCATGTGCCTTTCTCTCAGAGTCCATGGGAACAGCTCACTGGCTCCCAGATGACTCCCACTCAAACCGTTCCCCAGAGAAGGGGACTTTGGAGCCTGGGGTGGCCTGGGCAGCTGCAGGCCAAACAATCAGGCTTCTTCCGACACCAGGACCACAGTCATTTGCAGCCCAGCCGTGGGGATGCTGTCTAGGAAATCTTGATTCCTTGTTAAACGAATACCAATGGCAGGTGATGGACAAGTGTCCGGCCCCTTCTGAGAGCTGATCCATCCCTCTTGGGCCTCTCAGGCATCTTCCTCATCCTCATCTTCACTCATTTGACCCTGGCAAGGAAGAAGGACCTAGATCAGCCAGTGGACAGCGTGCCCCTGAAGGCTGCAGTGTGAATGGTCCAGGCAGCCCCAGCGGAGAGCTTGGCCTCTACCTCCATCGGAGTCCACTGGGGGAGGGCCCAGCACTGCCCATCAATGGGGCGGGGGGCGGCTAGGACAGATAGAGCCCCTTTACCTGCCCGGGGGTGGAGGCAATGTCACCAGACAAATCTGTAGAGCCTGAACACTGACTTTATGGGCTGCCCATGGGAATCCTCCAAATGGTGACACATTTGTCCAATAATAAAGCCTCAGAGAGCAGGGCATGGGCTACACCTGTATCTCGGTGTCTTGTACGTGTGTGCATCACCCACGTCAATCTTTCCCATCTCCTGCTGCACAGAAAGGGTCTAGGGGATTGAGGGAGAAGCCTGGGTCCCTTGTGAGGAGGGACATGGGGGCAGCATTTCAGCTCTTGGTAAAAACTTGAGGTGGGGGGAAGGTTGGTCATTTCTGTGAGCATTTGGAGCCGGCGGCTGTAGACCCTGGATGGGTCAACGCTGACTAGGCGAAGGTTGAAGACGGCGTCCTTGAGAGTGTATTCTGTGTTTCTTGGGACGTATATGCTAGGGGAGGGCGCCCGTGAGTCTATGTCATGGTTTGTGTATGAGCACACAGCTGTGTCTGCATGAGTTGCCTGCATGTGGGTGGGCAGAGGTCCCACAGTCTTAAGAGGGGTCTATGCAGGAATCATGAGAGTCTAATAGGGCTGGAACAGAGAGCTGAGGTAGGGAATGGGTCCCTCTGCCCCAGCACAGGCCCCAGCACACCTCTGGGTTTCATCCACAGGATGGTGAGTGCATGGGGGCGGGCTCTGCAGACAGAGAAAGAGCAATCACTCAGAGGGACAGGAACCCCCCTGGCTCATCCTGGAGCTTCCCCTGCCCCGAGTGAACCCCTTCCCCTGACCCAAGGGTAAGCCATGGCCCTGGTGCCCTTTGAGCCCTGACCATACCTCCAATTTTTGGCCCTTGACTGACCCTAGACACATGCTGATCCTCCATGTACCCATCCCAATGGTCTCTGGGGAGCCAGGGTGGGACTTGCCGTCCCAGGCACCCTGAGCTGATGATGGTAAATCACGGGGAAGGGAGAAAAACAACCTCTGTGGGGCCCAGGCCCTATTTTTAGGAGATAATCTCTCCACTCCTGGCAGATTCTGTGGGATGGGGGCCAAGTCCAGCCAAGAGAGATGGGGTAGGCATCCTGGCTGGCCTGAAGAGTCTGAGAGAGTCACAGAGGATCCCCTGAGGCTGGTTCCAGCCATCCTGGGCCCAGCTCACACACACACACACACACACACACACACACACACACACACACACACACACGTGAGTTGCTGACTACTGCAGTCTAAGCAGAGCTTGCCACCCCTCTCCCAGCTCTCCCAGGATCCTCTACTCAGCCTGCATCCACTTAGAAGTCTCCAGGGTGCAAAGCTCTTCAAAGGTGGCATCCCTTCTAATCTTCCCACCAACCTGCGAGCGCAGGATTAATGGCCCCTTTTGCCAGTGGAGTTTCTTGAAAGTCAGAGAGGTTAAGGGCTGTGGCTGAGAGTCTTGGAAGCAGAGCGCAAGGTGGGACTGTCTGGCCAAGATTTGAGTTACTTCTCCTGAAGCATCCACAGCCCTCAGCTGGCCTCTGCTCCCACGAGATCCAACAGAAGGGCCTCAGAGATCAGCAGGCCAGCTCCTTCTTGTCAAGTTGGGAAAGTGAATCACGAAGAGGTGAAGGGACCTTTCCAAGTCCAGCCAACCAGTGGGATGCAGCACCTACCCGGGACCCTGGAATCACCCTGCTCTCTGGGTCTTTATTCTGGATGGATGGATAGTAGATAGGTGGGGTGACTGAGTGGATGGATGGGCAGGTTGGTGGATTACAGATGGGTAAATGGGCGGATAGGAGGAGGGCTGGTAAGCAGATCAGTGGGGTGCCAACAAAGGAAAGAGTGGACGACAGGACACCAGGGAAAATTAAAGCACCTGCCTCAGTTTGCAGGCTTTTTTTCCTTTGGCCTCCAGGTCTCAGGCCATGCTCTGATAGTGTCAGTTCTGGGGCTGGCCATAAGGTCCAGAATCCCCAGGGACATAGATTCACTTTCCCCCAGAGTCTGTGGACATAAGCCTCTCCTTGATCCCCAGGCTATTCCATAGAGGAAAGTGAGGGTCGGGTGGGGGCATGGCTTCTCCTGGGTCTCAGAGGGAGAGAAACACAGAGCCAGCACCGGTTTGTGGACAGGGCCGTGGGTCAGTGAGTGCTAGTGGACTACACTGGGGACGTGGGCCTCATTCTGCAGGCAGGCCCTAGCTGCTAAGGCAAGGTGAGGACTAGCTGTGGCTCACTGTGATCCATGCTCCGCCCCATCTTTGCTGTGTGTTCTCAGATGAGTCACTTCACCTCTCTGAGCGCTGGTTTACTTGTTTCTTTGTTTTTTTAAATTTTATTTAAATATTCTTGAGAGACACAGAGAGAGAGGCGGAGACACAGGCAGAGGGAGAAGTAGGCTCCATGCAGGGAGCCCGATGTGGGACTCGATCCTGCGCAGACCCTCAACCACTGAGCCACCCAGGCGTCCCTGGTTTACTTGTTAATAAAATGGGCCTCACTAAAATGGAGTTGTTGAGAGGACTACATGAGATGATCCCCACAAAATGCGTCTAGCACAGTGCCGGGCACACAGTAGTTCAGCACCCATGGTTTTCCCTTGTGTGCAGACTGTGGGGGTACCTCCCACAGGTGCCTACAGCCACTTGTTCTCACATTCCACCCCATGCAGCTCAGGCTTTAGGGAGGGAGTATGAAGGGGCACCCCAACTCTAGCCCCCACATGGTGCTGCTGGGTGACCCTAGGCATGACACCCCCTCCAGCCTTGGCTCCTTGCCAGCTCTAAATCTCTCTCTCTGGGGGGATGCCGAGGGGTCTCACAGGGTTCAGACTGGTCTGGAGCTTCAGGGAGTCACAGGATCTGCCCCAGTGGGGAGCTCATGCTCCCCCTCTCCCAGGCCCCTTTCAGAGGCACAGGGCCAGATCAAAGGGACCCAGCACTGAGGATTGGGAGGCAGGCTTGGAAAGAATGTAAACATGAGGATATTTTTAAACTTTTTCCAGCCCCAGAGATTAGGGCTCTTGAAGGGAAAGGCCCAGAGGTCGGTCCAGCCCTCACTCACAGCCTGGGGACCTCAGAGACTCCCATCCCACCCACAGCTACCTGTACCCACCCCAGGACTCTGGCTCGGGCTAAGGGCAGTTCTTCCTCTGATCACATCTCCAAGGGTCCTTGCTATCGTGGGAGAGCAATTTTCCCATGATGGGACCGAAGAGGTGTGGGAGGACCCAAAGGACTTCAAGCATTGTGGGGGTCTACCTGGCAGGGCTAGTGTTGAGCGACGAAGCTTGGAGACCCCGTGGTGGCCCTGTGACTCCACCAGACACACACACACATGTGTGTGTGTCTTGTCAGTGTGTAAGTTCACGTTAAAGTCTGGTCTGCGTGGTGTCACAGTGTGTGAATGTGCCGGGAACCCTTCCCTTCCCTAGCGTCCCCGGACCCTCTCCCCAAGACCGCTTGGGTCTTGGGTGGATGGGGGTCGGTGGAGGGTGAGGCTGACAGGAGGCAGGCTCCAGGGGAAGATGAGGAGGGCAAGGGGGCTGGGAGCAGAGGGCTGAGGAGGCTTGGGGGAGGGGCTGGGTCCGGGTCTGAGCCACGCGTGAGTCAGGCTGTGGGAGTTCCAGGGGCCACTGACGTGGTGGTGGGGGCGGGAGAGGCTAGATCCCCCCCAGGTGTCACAGTGACTCAGGGACGTGGACACAAAGCTCCCCACATCTCCCCACTCTGGATGTCATGGTGACGCTCACCCTGGTTCTATGACAACAGCCTCTTCCCTCCGAGTGATGCCGCCACCCTCGCACACTCGTGCGACACAGTGGAGCACACCCACGGGAGTGTCATAGGGAGACTCACAGAGGAGACTCAGTCACAACAGGCCCCCCTACCTTGTGATCATATTATACCCCAGGGACTTCCCACACCCTTACCCCATCTACATCCCTGCTGCTCAGGAAGTCAGAGGGTTGGAGTTCATGGGGGTATTTGATGGCCAGGCCGGGCTGTGGTTACCAGGACGCGGAGGGGCTCTAGCCCCAGCGGAGGCCTTGCTGGATGTTTGCCATGCGCCAGGGAGCTGCGGCACCGCCTTGTCCTGCTTATGGACCCAGAGGGGACAAGTACGCAGCTCCAGGTCGCAGCTCCTCAGTGGAAGGCAGGGTGCGGGGCGGGCGTCAACAAGGTGGCCCGCTGCCTTCCGGATCCCATCCACTGGGGTGGCAGAGGCAGAGGATGAGGCCTGGTGCTGGCTCACAAGATGCCGAGGGACCTCAGGCCCAGGGCAGTGCGGGAGCTGGATGGGGCTGAAACCCATGGCGCAGGCGCCCGGGTCCTCGCCTGAAGATGTCGCTGTGTGGTCCCTGAGTGCATGCCCAGTGGCAGGGGCTGTTGCTATTCTTACCTACCTAGTGGTGGCCACAGGGTCAGCGATAGTGGCTGCATGGGAGGGAGTCATGAGCACCAGCACCTTATCTGACACATTCTCTGGAAACTTGGCAGGGGCTGCCAGGCTTTGGGGGCCTGGTAGGGGCGCGGTGGGATGGTCACCTGGACTGGCTGGGGGATGGGCCCTCGGGCGAGGCCTGCAGAAGCTGCCTCTCCTACAGCCAGCCAGGCCCCAGCAGAAGTGGGACTTCCACTGCGACTCCTTCCCATGGGGTCATCAAGACGGCAGGTCATCCTGCGCTTCCTCCCCAGTCGCCCAGAGACACTGCGTGGGCTCCCGGGCGAGGAGGCAGGGGCTGCCTCTAGGAGAGCACTCGCGGGGCGCAGGTCGCGCCGCCACTGTCCGCCCACGTTTGGCTGTGCGACCTCGTGCGGTGGCTTCTCCGCTCTGAGATTCCCTTTCCTCCTGTCCTCGCCCCTTTCCTAGGCTGTCGTAAGAATGACGGGGCCAGCAGCGGGGACTCGCCGGGGCTGCCGCGGTGTGTGTGCACGTCTGCACGCGCGAGCCCGGGGTGGGGGGGTGGGGCCCAGGAAGGGAAGAGGGAGGCGCCCAGGTCCCCCACCTTGGACACTCCCGCCTCTCGGATTTTCCATTGGCACGTCGGCACCCTCTCCCCCAAAATAGGCCCCAAGAGCCGCGTGCGACAGAGCCCAGACGGAGGGGGCTTTTTTTAGCTGCCCTTGGATTGTCAGCTCGCCAGCGGCCGCTATTTCCAGCCCAGCGGCTGCAGGAGGGCCTGGCCGGGGCGCTGGGGGCCGGGCTGGCTCCTGGAGGGCCTCCCCGGCCGCCCGCCCGCGCTCGCTGAGGCTGCTCTGCCCATCTACCGGGGGAGGGGGGGCTGCTCTGCCCACCTCCGGGGGAGCTGCTCTGCCCACCCCCCGGGGGAGCTGCTCTGCCCATCTACCGGGGGGCTGCTCTGCCCACCTCCGGGGGGGCTGTGCCTGGCCGCCTGCGAGCGCCCACGCTGACACGGAGGGGGCACCCCGCCCTCACACCACGGGGGAGCTGCTGATTCACGTTGTCATTCCAGCTCTGCTCTTTCTTGCTTTTGTTGTTACAGTAACTTTTTTTTTTTAAGATTTTATTTGGGGGATCCCTGGGTGGCTCAGTGGTTGAGCACCTGCCTTTGGCCCAGGGCGTGATCCTGGAGACCCGGGATCGAGTGCCCCATTGGGCTCCCCACATGGGGCCTGCTTCTCCCTCTGCCTGTGTCTCTGCCTCTCTGTCTCTCCTGAATAAACAAATAAAATCTTTTTTTAAATTTTATTTATTTATTCATGATAGACACACACACACACACAGAGACAGAGACACACACACACACACACACACACACAGGCAGAGGGAGAAGCAGGCCCCATGCTGGGAGCCTGATAAGGGACTCGATCCTGGGTTTCCAGGATCACCCTCCCCCCCAAAGGTAGGCGCTCAACCACTGAGCCACCCAGACATCCCTACAGTAACATTTTTTATCAGTTTTCCTTCCAGCCTTTTTTTGTTGTTGTTATGTTGCTGAGTTCAGCAACCTACACACCTGGTTTCAGCAGAAAGGAGCCCCTCTGGCTCGGCTGGGGTGCCCCCCTCTGTGTATTCTGGACCCCTGAGATCGTACATGACCTTTCAGAATGTCTGTGGTATGCCCACGGCTTCTGTCATCTCAAATGCCATCGACCCCTACTCCATAGGATTTCAGGGCCCCAGATTCCAAAAATCAGGTTCTAGATGCTGGATCCCCAGATGGCTCCTGCACCTGGATTCTGGAACCCTCTGGCTGGAACCTAAGGAAATGGGCTTGTTTCTATAGTTAGACATGAAGAATTTTCCAGCTGTTCAAGTGCAGAAGATTTGACAATGGGTCACGAGGAGAAATGAAGATGCTCTTGGCCTCCTGGTCATGGTGGGGGCGGAGGGGGAATGGTATGGACTGCCAAGAAGACGGGAAGAGCAGATGGGGTAGAAAGCCAGATTCTGGGAAGTGGCTGGGAAGGGAGAGAAAGGGAGAGTGGCTAAGCCAGTCTTCCCACTTCCCTTCTGGGGACATTTCCCAGCAGGGCAGCAAGGTCAGCTAGGGCTGGGGGTCAGATGTTCCACCCTCACCCCAAGTGGTTTCCTGCACAAGGTGAGACTTCCTTGTTACCCGAAGGACAAAAATAGGTCCCAGGTGATGGCCAGTGATCCATGCCCAGAACCACCAGGGTTATTCTGAGAGTGGCAGGCACAGAGCCAGGCCGGGCTTGGTCAAGTGGGACTCAGCTAGAAGTGGCATCCTTGGCCTGTGGGCTCACCCTGCCCTTTCAGGAATCCTGAATGGGGTGTGGGGACTGGAGCCATCTGCAGGCCGACCCTTGCTGGGTAGGCTTCGAATCCTGTGTGACCTTGGGCAAGCCACTTGGCATCTCCAAGCATCAGTGTCCTTGTCGAATGATAAGGACCTTGATCACTACCTCTCAGGGTAGTTGAGACAACTCTGTGAAGCTGACAGATGGTGCTCAATAGATGTGGGAATCTGCATTTTGGCTCTCCCAAAGCACAAGCCCAGGGTCCAGAAAAGGCAAGGGCCTTGTCTGCATAGCCCAGCCGCCATGGGCCTCGTACCCACACATCTGAAGGAGTCAGAGTCAAACACAAAAGCTTGGAAGGGCTTGTGGGGATTTTCCAGGAAAAACTCAATCTAGCTGGAGAATTCCTTTCCCAACCCTGCACCCAGGAGGGGATGCCCTGGCTCATTCTGGTTCTGTCCAGCTCCTGCTTCTTGCCTGCAAAGCCCAAGCCAGGGTGCCTCCAACCATAATTTTTGCTGTTTGCCTTGGAGAGTGAAGGGCCTGAGGCCCCGAGGTCCCACTCAAGGCCCTGGGACAGGACAGTGCTGGGCTCACAGCTGTCCTCCCCTGACCCCTCATCCCTCTTGGGGATCCAGCATGTCCTAGCATTTTTCCCTGGAGCCAGTTCTTGCCCTCAAAGTTATCCCCCAATGGGCACGGAGCAGCCAGCGTGGTGGACTCTGACTTGGGGAGAGATGGCACTTGACCCAGCTCAGGGGGTGGGAGTTGACAAAGTCAGGCCCGAGTAGGGAAGGGTAGCCAGGCTGGGACGAGTGCCTGGGCAGAAGCTCAGAGGACTGGGACATGCTGTGACATTACTGTGACATTTCCGTGAGGCGGGAGGTTTGAGGGAGTCTGTTGGACCAGGGTGGGAATGGAACTGAACTCAGTTATTTGCTGAGCTGGAATTGGACCCCGGTTACTTTCCCAGGACTCTTCCTTCACAGCCACCCCCACCACGGTTTTCCCTGGGTTTGGCCAGGAACTGGGGTGGGGGCAGGGTCCTCTCCGTGGGGAGGGCCAGGCTGGCAAATAGGAATCTCAAGATATAACAGGGTGTTACAGCTGGGCCCAAGAGGACCAGGTGCAGCTTGCCACCAGGTGGCCACACTCTGGGATATTTCTGAACCCACAGAATCACTTTCTGCCCACAAAGATCCCCCTGGAAGCAAAGCTTTTGGAGGCTCCCAGCAGGGCCCTGGGTACCCCCTGGGACCCAGTCTGTCATTTTATCTCAACTTCAGCCTAGCACCTGTCCCCTAACCAGCTTCAGCCACCATCTCCACCCCTGCGGAGGGGAATATGGCTCCCCTCCACCCTGCAGGCTGGCGCCAAGGTTTATGAGCCAGTGCAGAAGCCTCTGAGAGCCATACGGGTGGAAAAAGTTACCCGGTTCTAAATCAGCCAGCCTCTGGGTGATCTCATCCCCTTCCCAATATAGTCACAGTCCCCTCCTCCACTGCCAGCCCCTGGCCCGTGGGCTAAGTCACGAGGGAGCTGGTGGAGGGGTGTGTGTGAGGGCTGGGGGGAAGGCTTCCAACTTGGGGTCACACTGTACATACTGTTTCATAATGGGATTTCCCACCCCCCACTTACAGTATTTACATTTAGCAATTTCCTGTCTAATGATAAAGATCTTTCACCATCACTTTTTTCACTGTCACTTTAAAGTCCACCAGAATCTTTTGTCCAGTATGTTGGGCAAGGACATGTCAGCGGTATCCACTTTCTCTTTCTTACCAACACCAGTACTGTGGCCATATTTGTCTGCCCCCCAGGCAGCAGAAGCTGCTGGCTTCTCTCTCTCTCTCTCTCTCTGATGTCTTCTGACAGGTGCCAGGCAGGAAAGCAGGTTTTACTGTGTGGCTGAAGAGCCCTGGCTCTCCCCCAAGCCAGAGGTGCCAAGCCCAGGGCAGGGAGGGGGATCAGAGACCAGTCCAGGGCCACGAGGTCAGGAGAGCAGGGCAGCCTGTGATCTGCCCGTGCCTCCTGCCCGCTGGAGGCAAGCAGCTCCTCCCCCAGTTTCCACCTGCTCTTGCCCTCCCGACCCCAGGC
This sequence comes from Nyctereutes procyonoides, assembly GCF_905146905.1. NCBI lineage: Eukaryota > Metazoa > Chordata > Mammalia > Carnivora > Canidae > Nyctereutes > Nyctereutes procyonoides. The sequence goes on along the minus strand of NW_026575140.1, from coordinate 6,598,441 downwards.
TGGCTGGGGACACAAGTGAAGGCCACACACACAGTGTCCTGTGTTGCATCCCCACCGCCCCAGCCCAGGCCGAAGCAGAGGCCTGGCCTCAGGGTGGGATCCCTCACGGTCCATCCAGGGTGCATCTTGCCAAATGTTCTTCTGGCTTCTGCTAGAATGCTTCCACGGACAAAAACAGCTCACCGCTTCCTGCTAGGCTTTAACTCAAGGGAGCAGATAGGGCATTTAAAAAAAAATCAGATGAATAGACATTCAACAGAATCGCATGATTGCTTAGGCAATCACATGAAAGCGAAGAGGAAGTTTTGTAGTCGGACACCAGAGTTCAAAACTCAGCTCCACATTCACTAGTTTTGCGACCTTGAACACTTCAGTTCACTTTCCAGGCTCAGTTTCTCCACCTGTAAAGCGGGTTCATAATACTTGCTTCATATGGTTGTGAGATTTATTATGAGGGATTGGTTCATGTGCTTATGGAAGCCGAGAAGTCCCACGCTCTGCCCTCTGCAAGCTGGAAGCCAAGAAAACCAGTGGTGTAAGTTCCAGTCAGAGTCCACAGGTCGGAGAACCAGGAGCACCGGATGTCCAAGAGCAGAAGATGAATGTCCTGGCTGAACAGACAGTGCATTTTTCTCTTCTCTCTGCCTTTTTGTTCTATTCCAGCCCTGGGTGGACCAGAACCACGGACTTTTTCACTCAGTCTACTGCTCCAATGCTAATCTCTTTGGGAAACACCTTCATAGACACACCCAGGAGGAATGTTTTACCAGCTTTCTGGGCATCCCTTGGCCCAGTTAGGTTAGCACATAAAATTAACCATCGCAACCCTCTATCAAGTTACCAGTTACCAAGATTCCTCTGTACACTAACGTCAATCCCCAGTGTCACAGTTCCTAAGTTCAGCCCAGGTTCAAGAGGAGGAGAACTAGACCCCACACCTTGGTGGCAGGAGCAACTAAGAATCTGTGATCATCCTTAAAATTCTAAAAAAAAAAAAAAAAAAAAAAAAAGTATTTTATATAAAAATAAAAATAAATAAATAAATAAAATAAAAATAAAATAATAAAATAATAAAATAAAATAAAATAAAATAAAATAAAATAAAATAAAATTCTAACAAGAAGCAAAAGGTGTGTATGTGGGTGGAGGGGTGTTCCAGACTCCCTCCCAGGGGTGACCAGGGGGCAGCCTGCACTTGGAAGAGGTGGCCTTGCCTTGTGGAGGAAAGACCTCTTTCTCTTCTCTCATTCCTTTCTTCCCGTGTGCCTGAGGGTCCTGGGGAGGAGTTGGAGAAAGCTGGGGAGGATTCTGAGCTTTCTTCCAAGGGTCAAGGGATATCTGGAAGGTACATAATATTTGAGTCTGACCAAGATCACTCTGGCTGCTGCGTGCCGGGTGGAGTTGACTGGAGGGGCTGTTGTTTGGGGGTGGGGTGGTTTGGACCGCCCTTGGGGCCGGGGCAGGGGATGGGGCAGGAGGAAGTAGACTCCAGAGCTACTGGGGGGCTGGCTGTGGTGGCTGGCTCCACGGAGCAGGAAGAGGACGTGGGAAGGGTTCAGAGGTGTGGGGCAGTCCACAGAGGGAGCATGCACATTGGGGGAGCCTGGACGAGGGGGCAATGCCCCCCCCCCCACACCCCTAGAGCCCACCACCTGGCCCTGGCTGTTTGGGACTTCCGCAGCCTCGTTCCCATAAAGCAAGGCTGAGTGATCACAGGACGGGGTCCTCCCACCCTGCACTCATTCCAGCCCCAGCGGGGGCCAGAGACTGGTGAGGCTCCCTGAAGGGTGTCCCAGGCTGCAGGCCCCGGGAGCCCCTGCTCTGGCAGGGCTATGCCTCAGGGTCTCCTCTCTGAATACTGTCCTCCCACTCATTCCAGTGGCAGCTGGCACCAGCGTGGCTGGATGGTGACATCTAGAGGCAGCCTCCTGTCTCACGTTGCTTCTCTGCAGAATTCCGCAGCGAAGGGCCTGGACTGGTGGTGCCAGCCAAGGGCTCCCCATTGGTGTTCCCACCATGTCATCATCAGGACTGAGTGACCAAGCCACCAGGCAGAGCTCAGAAAAGACCCAGCTCCTCTGTCCCTCCATGCCAAAGCCCAGCTTGGAGTCAGCAAAGCCCCTGGAGCCCCACGTGAACCTATGGATACCCTCCCTCCCACAAGCCAAGGACATGTGTGTGGGCTTGATGACATCCCTATCCCCTACCCATTGCACCACTTTATTTCAGAGGAAGGGTCATTCCAGCCCTTCAGCCAGCCTCTTCTCACGGAGCCAGCCCCTCACCTCCACCTCACCATCCAGGCCCATCCTGTGTCCTGAGTCCCAAGTGAGAATCCCTCATCTCTCCTTAGAGATGCTTTTTATTTATTTATTTATTTATTTTTATTTATTTATTTATAATAGTCACAGAGAGAGAGAGAGAGAGGCAGAGACACAGGCACAGGCAGAGGGAGAAGCAGGCTCCATGCACCGGGAGCCCGACGTGGGATTCGATCCTGGGTCTGCAGGATCGTGCCCCGGGCCAAAGGCAGGCGCCAAACCGCTGCGCCACCCAGGGATCCCTAGAGATGCTTTTTAAAACCACTTGTTCAGGGATCCCCGGGGGGCTCAGTGGTTTACCGCCGCCTTCAGCTCAGGTTGTGATCCTGGAGACTTGGGATCGAGTCCCACATCAGGCTCCCTGCATGGAGCCTGCTTCTCCCTCTGTCTGTGTCTCTGCCTCTCTCTCTCTCTCATGAATAAATAAATAAAATTAAAAAAAAGCCACTTGTTCATGTCCATCTATCCACACCCAGAGCTTTTCTGGTACTAGACACTCCTTACCCCTTTCCTCACACCTTTTCACACCACACTCACAGTTTGCCTACTACTTCTCTGACCTCTCTGTGGGTGGTTCCTCTTCATCTGCTCCCCCCTTAATCATCCATCTACCCACCCACCCCTACCTTCCTTGTTCATTCAAGGACAGGGGGCAGGCCTGATGTTACAGGAACAGAGTGGGGAGGAGAAAAACAAGGACAAATTCCCCAAAGCACCTGGTTGTAACCCTGCAAGGAAAGTGAAGGGATTGGGGTGGGATCTGCTGTGCTGCTCCCCCCATACACCTCCAGGCTGATGAAGAGCAAGCCATGCCCACAGTCCTTTCTGAGGTCGCTACATGGCTTTGCTCACTCTCCTATCCCTGGAGACCACCCTACGGTGTCCGCCTTGCCCATCCAGGCACATTTGGCCACCTCCCCCTCAGCCGTCACTGCACTCTCATCCCTGCTTCCATAAACATCCCAGAGCCCATCCCCAGACCCACAGGATTGGACCCTGTGCTTCACTCCCCTTGCTCCTTTCCCTGCACTGGCCCGTCCCATCACCAGGGTGCCCAGTGTCACATCTCTCAGCCCCCCACCACCGGAAGTGGTCATCCCTGGATACCTCCGGGTACCTGGGCCAGGGCACACAAGAGCCAGAAGAGAAATACTTCGTGCAAGGATTGATGATTTCTCGTTTGTGCAGGGTGGACTGGACAGAGGAGCAGTTGGTAGCAGACATTCTTTCTGTTTATCTGCTGTAGGGAGGACAAGGTTGGACAAGTGAGGGCTTTCCAGAATCCTGGAAAGGCAGAAGAGTTAAGAGCAGGTTTTGGGAGATCCCTCCACACACCACTTTTCCAGGCATGAGGGAAAGTAATGTGTTCTGGCCTACTTATCCCCTCTTTGTTCCTCCCAGCCAGGCAGTTTCCCATATAGAACGGATAAGGTCAGGAGCTAGTGGAACAAAGACACTCTGACCCATAGAAAGCCAGTAAAGATTCACCCATTCCAGAAGGAGCTGCTTGGAGCACCAGCCACTCACGATTCAGAGGGCCACCAGCCTGGGAAACCACTGTAGAGCATTTCATAGCATCAAGTAAAACAAAAACAAAAACTCTAGATATGAAAGAAACAGCATAAATTTATTTCTTCCCCCTGGAAGGAGTCCAAAGAGCTCAATTTCTAAAATTTAATTCTCCGTTTCCCTTGTATTTTTTTCCTTGTATTTTTATCGTGTTCCAAAATGATGGGATATTGGAACACATGTGTTAAGTATATCTAGCTTCTTTTCAGCACCACCTACTTCTCCATCCCATCCCCACCCACCCTGGGCCAAAACTGTACAATGAAAGGGTTTTCATGCATTATGTTCATGCATTATGTTCCCAATACTGGGGCTAGTATTGGGACAAGAGGATGGACGGTGGACTTAGCTCAAATCTTGCCCTACCACTGTGTCAGCGGCATCTTTTTCAGTTTTGGGGCTTGTTTTATGATATCAAAGAGGGAAATAGCTCCTCCTATTATCTCCATCAGACCTCAGACACTCCCTTTTTCACGTTTCCCTCCCCCAAATCTGCTCCTCTTCAAGGCCAGACCAACCACCCTAGCCCACAAAGTGTAAATGACTTAGTAGTTGGATTGCATATTAAGAAGCACCCATAGGGGCAGTCCTTAGGCCCTTTCTCTCTCCAGATGTAGGGTGATAGAGCTCAGGTTCTGAGGGTGAGGTGGAGGGGGGGTGTCTTCAACCCTGGAGGTAGCTGCCTGGAACATGTCCCCTAAAGCCGGCTCTGCATTTAACACAAGCTGGTTTTGTAAGCTCAGTTAAATAATATGAACCCCAGCAGGCCTTGGCACGGAGTGTGTGCAGACCCTCACAACAAAAGCCTTCATTCACTTCCTTTTCCTTCACTTCAGGTCCACGCACACACGCTTAACACTGAATGAGGACTTCCTGTGTGGTCAGCAGCCATCACAAACTTGTAGAGAAAACTTCTTTAGGGCGAGGAACCTTGAATAGATTAAAATCTTCCATGGCTAGGTAAAGGTGGTGAAATAAAGACTGGTCTAATCTAGTACTCTAAGGACTTAAAGAAATTAATATTCAAACCAAAAGAAACCAAATTTCATTTTGCCTCTTTTATTTAAAGTTTCATTTAAATATCTCTAATAGTCAGAAAATCATTGTCAAATAAGAACATTGCTATACAGCTTAAAATACAAATGTCAGCAAATATTAATGAACATGGTTAATAATTTTTCCAAGTAAATGCTTGATAAGAAATATTTTCCAGGAAGCAAGTTAAACATCAGCTGCCCCAGGTATGGGGGACAGAGCTTCAGCCTGTTTAGGAAATGGTGGCACAGCAGCCCATGTTCCTTCCTCAGTGATACACAAGGCGGCTTGCGTGACAATTGTACTGCCAGCCTTCATAGCCCAGCTCCAAAGCTACACTGGGGCTTCTTCTGCCAGAGGAAGGAGTCATATACAGAGACAAATGCACCACTTTAAGACGAAGCTAGGATGGCTCCGTTCCAGCATACTCTGGTTTAGTCTGGAAGTGAAGGCCTCCCAAGAACTGTCAAATGAAGATCGGTTACAGGAACTGATGGACAATAGAGTCAAGCCAGACTCATTCTGAACACATTTTCTTGTTCCCTACAATTCGTTATTCTCTTCTTTAGCTGACTCAAGTTCAAGCTGTTTATATTTCACTTACGCACAGAAGGTGCCAGCTCAATTGCGTCTAACCTGAACTTTACCCAGTGTGTCCAATGCTAAAGATCTTTTAGGCCAATCATACTTCTGGGAAAACAATGTTTATATATTAACATACCTCAAAGTTCACATTTTCATTATAACAAAAACAGTTTCTAAAAAATAACAAATGAGCTTTAAGTTACAAATAATATCTCAGAAAACTGAATCTAACTCTTGACCTAGCATACTAATTTTGAATTTAGAACTAATACCATCTTCTCTATCCATATTGGCTAATCCTCAGAATCAGCAGAGCTGTGTTATTTATACATAGAATAGTATCTATATTATGCCAATATTATCAAAGCTTCTTACCTAAACTAATACACAATTTAAATAATCAGAGCATATTTTATTCAAGTTACATCCAAAATATTAAATGGTCAATCTTATTTTTTAGTTCGTTTTGAAGGTCTCAATATTGAAGTCTTTTTTTAAAAAGATTTTTATTTATTTATTTATTTATTTATTTATTTGAGACACAGAAAGAGAGGCAGAGACACAGGCAGAGGGAGAAGCAGGCTCCCTGCAGGGAGCTCGATGCAGGACTCGATCCCAGGATCCTGGGATCACAATCTGAGTTGAAGGCAGATGCTCAACCACTGGGCCACCCAGGCGTCCCTCAATATTGAAAGCTTTACATAAAAGAAATGATAGATGCTTTAGAAGACTGACAAATCCTACCAACCCCTCTCAAATTCCAGCGTCCTCACACACTAGCCAATGTGTCTCAGAAAGGCCAATGACACCAGAGATGGGGTCAAGGAGTCAGACATGCTGGGTCTTAACTAGGAGACTTCTTGGAGCATTCAGGGAAAGAGCTGAGACTTCACAGTGGAAAAAGGCAGACAATAAACCGAACCTTCTTTCTTTTTTTTAAAGTTTTTTTTTTAATATTTTATTTATTTATTCATGAGAGACAGCGGGAGAGAGGCAGAGACACAGGCAGAGGGAGAAGCAGGCTCCATGCAGGGAGCCTGATGTGGGACTTGATCCCAGGTCTCCAGGATCAGGCCCTGGGCCAAAGGCGGCACTAAACCGCTGAGCCACCAGGGCTGCCCCGAACCTTCTTTCATCTTGATATACCAATTAGATAGCAGGAAAAATATTGGGGAGAGAAAAAACACAGATATGCTTGAAGAAGCAGGCGGGAAGTCTGTATTCTTTCAGCTGTCCCATGAGTTACTGAATCAGATGCATTTTATGACCTATGCGAGGCTCCCCAACAGGATTCAGACACTGTAATCCTGGTAAATGCTCCGAGGGTGCACCAGAGTTTAGCTGGCATCAAGAACAAAGAATGTCAGACAAGCAGTCTTCAGCGCTAGCAACCAACTTCCATGCAAGCACAATAGTAATGATTCACGTTTTATTTCTCAGTTAAGATCTAGATCAAAAGGAACACTAATGGTTTCAGAATAAAAAGACCAAGGCTGAAGTGCTCAGAGTAGAGATGAGGCCCCTCTCACTAAACAGTTACACCGGAAAAGAGACAGGGGAATGTCCCCAGGCTAGAAGTACCCCAACACGGGAACGAATGTCACCAAGACATGAAAAGTCAAACTTCCTTTTCTTCCCGTGGATGGCACACGGTGGTGAGATGAGGAGAAGGATCAACTAACATAGTGCAGAAGACAGAAATGTCAGTTTTGTGGGACTGTATTTGTGTTTCCATTTAGGGACACATTTCCTGTTGTTTAAATGCCATCACAATTCACGAGAACATGAAATTCATTCCCTGAGTAAGGGTGCACGTGGTTTAATTTGAAATAAACTCAAAGATGTGCTGCCCACAGAAGCTATTACGGGTCACATTTTTATTTTTGCCCTGACTCCTATACTAAATATGGTCTGGTCCCCGAGGAGCAGCCGTGGTGGTTCAGGTCACAGTCTCAAAGCAAGTGTCCCACCTGACAAATCTCACTCAGCCCTCTTTGTCACTGCCTCTCAGGATGCACACGGGCAGCCCTGGTTAGTGACTTCTGAAGTCCTTCATATTTTCACCTGTCCAGACTCGGGCTGAATCTTACGTCCACAACCCACCACATCAGCCAGTCCTGCCCACACATCAGTCACAACTACATACTACATGATGGATTACTCCTTCCCTGCCGCCATCTGAAGAGGGAGACTTCCTCCAGGACAGCACTGCACAGTCAGCAGCAGCAGAGGTAGGAGGATAAAGTGGAATTCACAGAACATTGAGGGGTATAATCAGAAAACCTAAGAGCTCTAAATAACCTCCCACCCAGAGGCTAGGCCCCAGAGGGTATTTCATTAATGCAGGGAAGGCCAGGAGTTAAGGCGCAGACTGAAGTTCCCTCCCAACATGGCTCAAGGTTCAAGGGGTGGGACACAGTGGAAGGGATCACAAGCCGCACAAGTGAATTCAGCTGGTCCAGAGGCCTAGCTGCCCCCCTTCCCAGCCACCTCCCCTCAGCTGAAAATCAAGACAAGTCATTCCAAGCATGCTTATAGCAGGCCCGTTTGCAAGTCTGAGAACTCAATTTTAGAACAAACTAAAACACAACTAGGATGCAGCATCACAAAATATTTGCACAAGTATAATCACACACAAGAGTTAGAATATTGCATAGAAAAGTATTCTAGAATATGCTTTGTAAACCTATGTCTTAGTAACTTAAAAAATAAACAAAACTTCCCTTCATAGTCTAGACGTCCATGACTGTGAATTAAGGAAATTGCCAGGTTTGCAGATCATGTGGCACAACCTCAGAAAATCCTAAAGTTCTTCATATTCTTAGAACAATGATTAAATTTACCCATCGGAGGCTTACCAACAATGTCCTTATGCAGAAGAGGTGATCAACACATACGAGGACATGAAAACATTATTACTGCTTTTAAACCAAGGCTGGTTTTTTTTCTCATGTCAGTTTGTTATTAAGCAAGCTACATCTGCCTGCCTTTTTACCAGTAAGGACTAAAGAGCCAGTTTAAGAGTAAGTGGAAATATCTTAGAAAAGCATTTAAGTTAATCTTGGGCATACAGGAGACTCTTAACCCCCCTTGTAATAGGCATCAATTGAGTCTGAGTTAAAATACACCACAGTGACAGTGATGTCATCCCTGTACATCCTTGCCAGGTCCTCTGGCAGTGTCAACATCGCTGTCAGCCGCTCCGGCTCCATCTCCCCATACTCATTGCTCCCTATGGCATGTCTGATCAGACGTGTGGCTGCGTTCTGGTCAGCTGCACAGAGCCCCTGGGCTTTCCTTTGCAGCAGCAGGCTCTGCATAAGGCCCAGGTTGGCAGGTCTCTGGGCCAGGTCTGGCTTGTGCCGACCTGCTTCAGCCAGGTGATCCACCACCAGCCTCACTACTTCCTCATTGCCCAGGACGTCCCACAGGCCATCTGAGGCCAGCACAAGGAACTTATCCTGAGGGCGCAGCTGGTGGTAGGTGACCTCAGGCTCAGCGGTCAGGTAGGGTGGGGTATAGTAGTGTGGAGGGGTGAACTGGTAAATGTTGAGGGCCTCAGTGTCAAAGCCCCTCTCCAGGACACTGCGCTGCAGCTCTTTACTCCACTTCAGCTGGACATCCCCAAAGGCCCTGCAGGGCATGAGGACGCCCAGCAGCCTGTTGTCCATTATGACTGTCCTGTCCTCTGATTCAGGGTGCTCTCCCTTCAGCCGTGACAGCTCAGCTGGATTCCAGGCATTGTGGTCACAGGTGAGGGGCAGACAAGACCACATGCCATTGTCCTCCTGGACCCCAAGGACAGCCCGACAGTCACCGGCGTTTGCCACGTGCAAGTGAACTCCATCAACATGGGCCACGCAAGCTGTTGCCCCAGAGAAGGCGACCTGGAGTGAAAGGTTCCTTGTCATCTCATCTTCCAGGGGGGCCTGGACTTCCAGCGAGATGTCAGAATCCAGTCTCTGGAAGGAGTACATTAATGCTTCCTTAATGTTGAGTCCCATTTCCATGTGCAAGTCAAGCAGCTCTTGCCAGTAGACTCGGAGGTGATCAAGATGCACTGATGTGACATCCTTGTAGATGCTGTCCCCTGGGTGCTTGAGCCAATGCAGGATGGGCAGCAGGGGCTTCATGCTTTCCATGGCTCCCTCCATCTGCTCCAGGGTCTGCTGGGACATCAGTGACACTGCCATGTAGTAGAAGAGCCTCTCACTCACTGCTTGAGCACACGCGTGGCCACCGTGACCATCAAAGATGCCAAACATCAACCCATTGGTCTGCAGGCAAGAGGCGATGCCTCGCCGGTCTTCCACTGGGGAATTGGCAGCCAGCTGGTTGCTCTCAAACCGTAACACTGAATTTGGGACTCCACTGACAAGGTCAAGAATCTTGTGGGCTGACTCTCCTGCTCGCAGCACTTCATTTACCTGCTCAGGGCTGAGCTGCAAGTGAAAATCATCTTCCTCTGTTGAAGTGTGTCTGTAGGCTTTCTGCAGAGCAGAGCCACTGCAAGGGCCAATGCTTTTTACTGGTGCCTAGTACCTGGGAAAAGAGTCTCAATCTTGATTCATTTCTATTTGAGGCACACCTTGAATATAAGCGTCTGCCCCCCTGTAACGTGGCAATGCTGTTCCTTGCAGAATTTTTTAAGATCCAGAAGGGCAAAGTACTTGACATTATGAAACTATACCAGCAAATGTGTTCCTTCAGCAAAAGGGGCTTTCTTTAAATCTGAAAATTAGAGAGTTAAAGAAAGCTCAAGTTTGATTTCTTAAAAACACTGACTTCTGAAAACATTTGCTACCATCCTAAACAAAAGTGATTTAAGATAAATTTTAAAAGAGTTGACTAAATTAAAAATACTTAAGCAAGTCTCCCTACCTCCATTACAACACATAAGTAACATTCCAGAAAATGGGGAAAATATGTTCTCCACTCCTAAAGAGCCACTGAAGGCTTTCCCACAGACCTCACTCATTCCTCACAGCGAACCCAGGGCCCCCTCTTTTCTTTTTCTTCCCAAATCCTTTCCCTTGCCAGAGCCTGGTGTCTCGCTCCCATGTGCACTCTCCCCAGCAGACTGTGTTTATTTAAATATCTGCTTCTCCACCATTCTATAAGCTCCATGAATTCAGGAAGCTGGGCTCCCTTACTCAACAGTGGCTCTCCAGTGCCCAGCCTTATACGAGGCACACAACAGGCCCCCAAATACTGGCTAGATATAACATTTCCAGGGGCCCAATAACACACCAGGTATGACAGTAGCTAACATCAGACATACTGTTTCACCTGCCTGAGCGCCACTTGTCTGACATGATGAGGATACTAGCCCCTGAGGTTTTGTGAGGATTTAATGAAATATGACCCTTCTGCTCCAAAAGGTCATTGTTAGTTTTATCACTAGGTGACTCCTCTAATCATTCTGTATACATTTTTATATACTTGAAACCACAACTTACAATGTGGTTTCCTTTTTAGGAGCATTTTATTCATGATAAATACATTTCACGGGTGTGCATGGATCCCCATTTTGGCATAAAAATCTCAATTTACTTACCTGTTCTCTAGTGTTGTAAATTTAGAGGTCGTTTCCCCTGGCTAACATTTATGAAACACCAAACTGCACTGCCCTACACACCAACCTTTTTCTTACTTAGGCTTTAACCCACTTATTTCCCAAAGGCGCAATCAGTAGGTCAAAGGGTGTAAACTCATGTTGCCAAACTGATTTCCAAAAGGTTCACATTTGCCTCCACAAGGACATGAAGGGAACAGTTTCCTAACACCTTCAAGAGACTCTGGTGGTATTTTTTTCTTAAAAGAAAAGAAAAGAAAAAAAAAAAAGCTGCTCTATTTTCTCGGGTGACCTCAGAGGAGCGTTTCCCACGTGTTTCTGGATTTCGTTCAGGAGCCTGCCCTCGCAAATTGGTCTGTTGGGGGCACTGGGGGCTCTCAGACCTGAGGCCCGTCCTCCTGCCCCGGCCCGGCCGGGCCCGCGGAACCTGGAGCAGGGGCGGTGGGTGACACCGACCGAGGGCGCCTGGCACCTCCCACCCCTCCCGGGCCCTGAAGAGAAACCAGGCAACCGGGCCCGACGCGAGGCGGTCGGCCCAGCCGGAATCCAGACGATTCCGGGTCCCTGAAGAAACCAAACAGGCCGCGAGTTCAGGTCTCCGCCCCTCAGCGTCCTGGGCAAGAGCGCTGCCGTCTCGGGGCTCCACCAAGCCCGGCGCCGCCTCATCCCCGAGCCCCAGCTTCCCAGCCTGCAAAACGGGTATTCGGTCGAGGGGCCGAGCTCCCGGGGGTGCTCCCGGGGCCAAGGCGGCTCGTGCGGACGCCCGGGTCCGACGCCAAGGGTCCTCGGCAAGTTCCAGAGCCCACGTGGCGCGCGCGCGTGGGGGGGTGACCGCGGCTGCCGGCCCGCCCCGCCCCGCCCCTCGCCTCACCTCGCCTCGGCTCTCCACCTCATCACCTGATCCAGTCCAGCGGGCCGCGGAGGGCCGGACGCGGGCGACGCCCTGCGGGGCTGCAGGAGCCCCCATCCCGCGGTCGCCCCCTTCCCTACCTCGGACCTTCGCCCCCTCTCACCAGCTCGCGCCGCGGCCGCCGGTCCGTCCCGTCAGCTCCGCGCCTGCGCACACCGCCGCGGCCGCCGCCCCTCCCGCCTCCTCCCCTCCAAGCGGCCCCTCGCGCGGGTCCAGCGGGAGGAGGAAGCGCCGCTCGCCAGCTCTTATTGGCTCACCCGCGGAGGCGGGCCCTTGACGGACGGCGGGACTGCCCAATGGCTGAGGAGGACGAGAGGGCGGGCCGGGCGGGGGGCGCGGATCCGGTTTCTCCCCACCCATCCCCTGCAGTCTCCTGGGCTCTGAGCGTGGTGGGCTGAGCAGGTGGGCCGCCTGCTCCGCCGGGCTCTCGGGCCCGCACCCGCACCACGTGACCGCCCGCACCGCACACCCCAGGCCGAGCACCCCCTTCAGTTCCTTGCTGTTGATAATACCTCAGGCTCCCTCCGTTGCGTCGCCCACCAGTGCCGACCCCTCTCCCAGGCGCCACCGCCTTGTACTCCAGCCCGTGGACACTCCCTCTGGAGGCCTCGAACGCAGCTTGCCTGAGACTTGCCTTCCGGCTAAACCGGCCCTTCCTCTCCTACCCTAACCCAGTAAGGGCCCACCGTTCAACCAGATAACCTGAATCAGCCCTCTGGGGGGTGTTTTGTTTTGTTTTACGATTTATTTTGATTTGAAAGAGAGAAAGAGAGAGAGAGAGAGAGAGAGAGAGGCGAGGAAGAGAATCCCAAGCAGATTGGCACTGAGCACGGGGAGCCCGAGGTGGGGCTGGATCTCACAACCCTGAGGTCATGACCTGAGTGGAAACCAAGAGTCGAGGACTTGACTCACTGAGCTACCCAGGCGCCCCCCAAGCCTGGGAGTCTTGACTGCTCCCTGTCTCTACGCCCTCTCCTGTTAGTTCTGTAATCCTGTTAATCTTATCTCCCAAGCATCTCTCCAATCCACACATTTGTCTCAGGCGACTTCACTGCCCTATTCCAATCCTCTCATCCGGTTTCCCTGCCTTCAACTTCCAATGTAGCAGCTCTTCCTTTATAGGACAGGCAGTGACCTTTCTAAAACTCAAATCCCTTCTCTAAAGTCTTCATTGGTTCCCCCAGGGACCATTGGGCCTTCAAAAAAAAAAAAAAAGACAATTACATTGGTCTGATCACCGACAGTTACGAGAAACGGTTAGTGGTTGGTAGGTTGAGAAAGGCTGAGAACCAAGACACCAGATAATCACCTTGTGGGATTTCAGTTATCTCCTGCTTGCTTATTTTTTAAATTTTTAATTTATTTTTAAGATTTTATTTGTTTATTCATGAGAGATAGAGAAAGAGGCAGAGACAAGGGCAGAGAGAGAAGCTGACTGCGGGGAGCTTGACTTGGGACTCCATCCCGGGACCCTGGGATCATGACCTGAGCCAAAGGCAGATGTTCAACCACTGAACCACCCAGGCACCCCATCCCCTGCTTGCTTATTAATGGCTTTGCTTGAGCTTTTCTACTAACTGTGGTAAGGCAAGTGCAGTCCTTCCCTAAAAGCAAAGAAAAGCAGATGACCAGAAAGGCCACTTACAGTCCTGAAAATGTGGTCTTTGGGAAGGAAGGTATGCTGGCTTACCTGGAGAGTGTGGCCAGCCCAAGGACATGCCTACCATCAAACTGGACCCAAGGATGTGCCTACCATCAAACTGGACCCAAGGACGTGCCTACCATCAAACTGAACCTAAGGATGTGTCTGCCATCAAACTGCTCCTGTCAGACTTGCTTCTGATATGAATTTATACTGCCACTCACCCTTGGCCTTTTACAGAATTGTTACCAGTAAATCAGAACATGCATTATCTCTCTTCCTGGGTATGGAAGAGACAAGGCTGTTTCAGACTGAAACTAAAAATAGCCCTAAACCATTCCAAACAAATGGGTGCAATTTTGTTTTTATTTTTCATATACATGATCCATTTGGGGTGACAAAGGGGTGACCACTTATGGGTGCCTGATGTGACTGCTGGAGACACAGAACTGGCTGCCCCCACCACACTTTTCTGAGCAAAATTACATCACTCGGCTAAGTCTGAAACCACAGTTTTTCTAAGTTAGCACACACACACACACACACACACACACACACACACCAATTCCAAAATGAAAATATACCCTTGATGATTTTGTGTGCACTGGAACTTTCATTTAGGGCCGATAGCTAGCTCAGTCACTGACATATGATGGCCAGCCCAAGAACTCCAGTGAGTCTCCCAGTGCTTCTTTGTCTCAAGGTCTTATAAGAAGGAAAAATGAAGGAAAAAATGAAGGAAAAGGACTTATCTCTCCTTGAGAAAGGAAAAGCACCAGATCAACTGTCATTTGCTTGCTGAGGAAATGTAAAAATATTCAGTTTCAGTTAAAACCAAAAGCAAATGTGAATTAAAATGAGATGTTGGTTTTTGTCAATCAACCTGAGAAACATCAAAACATGATTAGTACTTCATATCGGTGAGTAGGCATTGCCACCTAGGCAGCTGGGAGCATAAATTGAGGCTACCCAATGGACAGATCTTTGATCCACTTATTCTATTTCCTTTAGTTTATCCTAAAGGGACAGTTAAAAGTAGGGGCACCTTGATGGGTCTGTTGGTTAAGCATCTGACTCTTGGTTTAGGCTTGGGTCATGATGTCGGGGTTGTGAGATCAAATTCTGCCTCGAGCTCCACACTCAACAATCAGCATGGAGTTGGCTTGAGATTCTTTCCGTCTCTGCCATCTCCATCTCCCTCTCTCTCCCCCAGGTGTGCATGCATGCTCTCTATCAAATAAATAAATAAAGATAAAATCTTAAAAAAAGAAATAAAGGTAAAAATTAGAAATTTTCTACAGTAAATATACATATATATCACTCCATCTGGCCTATCTTGTATAATCAGGAAAAAGAAGGAGGAGGAAGAGGAGGAGGAGGAGGAGGAGAATAAGAAGGAGAAGGCGCAGCAGCAGCAAAACTGTATTTTAAAAAAACAGCCTGACCCGGGTAGGGAGTTAGATCCCTTGGATGATTCTGGCAAAATTCCCCGATTCTCTAGCTACGCAGAGAAGAGCTTCTGTGGAATGTCTGGAAAGCTGGATCTGAGGATGACCTTGTGTCAGGAGGAACTGAGGTGGTACAGCCAGTTTTTCCAACTGTCAAATCTAGAACATCAAGGCCTGATATCTGGGAGAGTTTGTAAAAACTTCAGATATCTACTTTGCCAGTGAGCAGATGTGGAGTGGTTCTGAGGCATCAGTGCTCCCCAGTGCATGTGAATAAACCCAGAAAAACCTTCCTACTGATGTGAGCACATCTGGGCTCTCAGACGATTATCTCAGACTGGTGCCATCCTAAATCAAATAATTCAGCTTCACCATCTTTGGGCAAGCAGCTGGCTTTTCCGGGCACTGTCTTCTCCCAAACTGACCACACACACGGACACGTGTGTGCATGCATGCATATTCACACACACCACAGAGCCCCCTTTCCTTTATTTTATTTATTTATTCATGAGAGACAGAGAGAGAGAGAGAGAGGCAGAGACACAGGCAGAGCGAGAAGCAGGCTCCATGCAGGGAGCCCGATGTGGGACTCAATTCCGGGACCCCAGGATCATGCCCTGGGCCGAAGGCAGGTGCTAAACCACTGAGCCACCCAGGATCCCGGCCCCCTTTCCTTCAGAGGGAATGGTTAACAATCCCTGCAGAGCAGCAAGCTCAACGACATATTTAGCAAGTCCCAGAGATGCCAGTGACAAACAAAAGCTTGGAGATTTTTTTAAAAATAAAAGTCTTGCCTCAACCCTCTTCTCAAACCTGTTCTGAAGCAACAGAGCTCACCCGGTTATCAGGAAGCCTCAAAGTGGTGTGTTAAGCTCCTAGCTCAGAGAGCCAAAGCTAAAGATTGCCCTTCACTAGGGGAAGATGGGCAGACCCCTTTGGGGGGAACTGGACTGGTGTTTCTGTCTCTTGAAGGCTTCTCCAAACACAAATCAATCTCTTTCACTTGCTTGATGGATCAGCTGCACCCAAGGCTATGATGGCCCGGGCCAGAGGTCATCTCCTATGACCACAGAATAATCGATCTTTTTGCCATCATCATCATCCCACAGCCATCTCTATTCAGACTCATTCACTGGCAGGCCCAGAATTTTCCATCAGCCTGGAGTCCTAAGCCTGACACCCCAGCTCTGGCACCTATTTGCTGTGTGATCCTAGTCCAGTCACTTCCTCTCTCTGAGCCTCTGTAGAACTATTTGCTTGGGAAGGGCATTTTTGTGGGCCTTGTTGTTGTCACTAGCACTTCAAGCTGCCAATGACCCATACCCTTTCTTGAAAGTAAATTTGGAGTGGGGCAGAAGAACAGCTCTAAGGGTTTGGTATGGGTAAGAGGAAGCAAGAGGAAGTTGGAAGACTGCCCTGGAGACCCCGGAAGTGCAAGCTTCTCATGCTTTCTCTTGCAGCTGCAGGGTGTGGAGTCCGCTGGATCAGCCAGCAATGGCCCCGTGGCATGGCTTGTGCTACCCTGTGAAATTCTCCAAGAAACTGAGGATGCCCAGCAGCCACTCAGCACCGCTCCTGAAGCACCCCTTTCAGGCCTAGGGCAACTCTTTGAGGGACCAGAGGACACAGTAGGCTAGGCTAAGGGATAGGGTGGGAGTGCAGTGTCACCTGAGCAGGGGCCCCTGGCATCGAACAGGAGCATGGGGTTGGAAAGGCCAGAAAGGAGCTATTAGCTAGTACAGAACAGAACAGCAGATGAAAAACCAGATTACAATGGGTGTGTGTGTGTGTGTATGATAATAACAATTATTTATTTATCTATTTTTTTCTTCCTCCTCTTTTTCTGTTTGTCCATGCCTTTGCCTGCAGAGAAAAGTTTAGCAGGACACATGCCCAACAGTTAAGAATGCTTATCTCTAGGTCATGAAACTTTCACATTCTTTCTTTTCCATGTATTTCTTTATACACTTTTTTTTCTTTTTTAACATGCAGCATGTATTTAACAATCAGGAAAATCCCCAATAATGTCTATCCTACACACTTATACGTAGGAGTGGGAGAGAAGCACAGCGGGCTGTCTTGGGGTAAAAGGAGGCAGCTGGGGACAGGGGCAGAGGCCAGAGGGCTCTTTTATGTGGGGAAATCAGGCAAGGCTCCTCTGATAAGATAGGCTTTTACAGAGAGATCTGAAGGAAGTTAGAGAGTGAGCCTGGCCTATCTGGGGGAGAGCATTCCACGAAGAGAAAATAACAAGGACAAAGGTCTTGGCCTTTTGAACCAAGGGAAGGGCTTGAATTTTATGGCCAGGGCTGCCTGCCCCATCTTCAACTCTTGGGCCAGGGCTGGAAAAAAACATGAGAAAGCGTTTCACCCATGCTTTCTGAGAGCATTCTTCATGGAGCACCCATCCTAGAAAATGTTCCAAGAGAAAAGAGTCACATCTCTACTACCCACTCCTGGAACGGATTCACAATGTATGACTTAGTCAAGGCACTGAAAAATCATGCAGGAAAAGGAATTCATCCAATTTTATTGCAGCAGTTCCATAGCATTCACCATGAATCTCTTTTTTGCTGTAAAATCTAGTCACATCTGGTGGAATCCACATACTTCGTGAGATGCCCATATATCCATTGTTTCAAGTGCAAAATAAAGTCCAGAAACCCGAACTGACTTCCCCAGGTTCCCAGGGGTCCCACTTTCAGCTTGTGGCTAAGAAGGGTCTAAGCTCTGCTCTCTGGACTTACAGCCAAGCCACTTTTCTAGAAGCTTTTAATCTGCATTTAATAGCCTGAGGGACCAGTTTGAGCTTCTCTGAAGCCAGAAGAGTTCCCTTCAGGGAAGATACTCATTCTCTCACCATCCTGTCTTTCTATTTAGTCAACTTTTTTTTTTTTTTAAGTAAGACGTAGGTGCAATGTGGGACTTGAACTCACGACCCCAAAATCAAGAGTCCCATGCTCTACCAACTGGGCCAGCCAGGTACCTCTTATTTAGGCATCTTTAGGTAAAAACTAATTTAAATTTGGTTTTCATCTCCACCAGTGCTAACAACATATGTGTCTTTTCTGAGCCTGGTCTCTTAGTGGGCATGCAGAGCTAATGCATTGCAAACACTCTCATGGAAAACCAAATATACTTTCATCAGCCAATAGCAATCATTGAAGCCTCCACTTCAACACCCTACTTCTTGTAGGAAGCTGAGAATCTATGGATTGGGTATTTTTTTTCTTCCCTGCCTAAGGACCAGGGTAGCATTGTGGCCTCAGGATTCATTTATGAAGTTTTTGAGCGTTTTTTATACTTGCTTTTCCAAAAGACAAGAGCCTCCTCTAGCACAAGGCACCCCATGTAATGTGGCAATTTTGGTCCATGAGTCAGGCAGAGATGTAAGAACCCCAGTGCTGCCATCGACTGGATACATGACTTGGATAAGGGACCTTAGTCAAATGTAGAGTGTCTCTATCATCATCTGCTGAAGAGGGGCAGTAGTTCCCCTGTATGTTGTGGGGTCATCGCCCTCCTCCTAGCTGTATAGTGACTATGGAATGAGGGCAGATAGGAGTATGTGAGGATGTTGAAACAGAGCTGTCCTCTTTTCCTTCGCTCTGGAGCTATTTCTGTCTGAAGAACTAGGACCCATCTCTGTAATCAGGACACCCCCATCCCCAGGCTATGCTGGAGACTGGGTCAAATTTAATTCAGCTTTTTTTTTTTTTTTCATGCTACCTTCAGTTCCATGTAACTACCTCTAGGGCAAAGCCTCTGCTGTTCTCCTGCCTGGAATGCCCTCCTTTATCCTCCAGACTTTAAGCAAACAGAGAGGAGCAGTGCGGCCCTTGTCTGGGCCTCCATATGCCTTTTTCCCAATAGCCCAGTGGTCCTTGGTGGCACTAACCAGTTGCCTGCTTTGCCCAGTGCTGCAGTCCCTGGACAGCAGAGAAAGCAACAGCTTAGGGTGCTCAGCAAAGCAGGAGCACAAACAGCAGCAAAAATATTTTAAATATTTTGACAAGTAGAAAGCCGCTTGGTGAGGTTCTTTCCTAGCATGGCTAGGTTGACCCCTGCTGGTTGTATTGACTGGGATGGACCAGGAACCAAGCTGCAGCCTCACACGTGGCCACAAGGGGGCGTAAACACACTGCAGGAAGCACCTGAGCACCTCCTCGCTTCCCAGAGCTGGTGGAGGGAGTGTGTGTGTCCATACACATGCATGCGCATCCCCCTACAATGCTCCTACGAGGAACCAACACTGTCATTAGTGGGGTGGCTGACTAATGCCTTTCAAGGGGCCTAGAGAGTGGTGACACAGGCTTGGCCAATCTGAGGTAGACCAATCCTAGCCTCAGCTCCAACTATGTGACAGGGACAAGTGTCTTAATCTCATCTGCAAAATGGGAATGAGAATGGTACCCACTTCAAAAGATCTTGGGTCAACTCATAAAATGAGTTAATTAAATGAGTCAATTCATGAAAAAAAAGTCAATTCATGGATTGTGTTCATTGTGGGTCATGTCACAGGTACACGGAGCATGGTCTCAGAAGAGGTCCAAAGAAAGGTGCCTTAAAATATTTTGTTAGTTAATATTTTATTAAAATAAAAGTGTGAGGGATCCCTGGGTGGTGCAGCGGTTTAGCGCCTGCCTTTGGCCCAGGGCACGATCCTGGAGACCCGGGATCAAATCCCACGTCGGGCTCCCGGTGCATGGAGCCTGCTTCTCCCTCTGCCTGTGTCTCTGCCACTCTCTCTCTGTGTGTGTGACTATCATAAATAAATTTTAAAAAATTAAAAATAAATAAGTAAATAAAATAAAAGTGTGATGAGAGGGGTGCCTGGGTGGCTCAGTAGGTTAAGCATCTGCCTTCGGCTGGGGTCATGATCCTGGGGTCCTGGGATCGAGCTCTGAGTCGGGCTCTCTGCTCAGGGGGGAGCCTGCTTCTCCCTCTCCCTCTCCCTCTGCCTGCTTCTGCTTTGTCTCCCTATTTCTCATTTTCTCTCAAATAAATAAATAAAATCTTTAAAAAAATACTTTAAAAAAAGTGTGATGAGAGAAATCAGAATTACATTTACCTTCTTTATAGTTACTTTTCACTTTAGTAACACCTTGTACTGTTTTTATATTTAATTACATATGTGAGGGCCCCATAATACTTTCAGTGTGGGGCTTAGGTGGGTTTTCAGCTCATGGAGGACCCCATAGGGGCTGTGGCTGTTTGGGGCCCCTGTGTCTGTTAGGAGGTGCAGTCCCTGAGAGGCCCAGAGTACTTGAGCAGATATCCATGCAGGGCCAGGAAAGTGTAGGTCCTGGTGGCAGATTCTGAGGGAGGTGCTGTGTGGTAGGCAGCCAAGTTCACCTGGGGTTTGCAGCCCTCCATCCCTAGAGACTAGCCTGATCCCTCAGGAGCTGGCTATGGAGAGGCCCCACTTTAGAATTCCCCATTAGTGCTCTCACTTGGGCCCCCACCTCCTTCAGGCCATGCCCTACTCAAGTTCCTCTCCCTATGGTTCTTTGACCTCCAGAAGTCCCTCTCATTTCTCCTCTAGACTTGTGGTATCACCTTGGAGAGCATTTAGGGCATCTAAGGGGGCAGTCGACACATGGTTGGGAAGACCTCTGGCATTCCGAGTTGTCAGAAGTACTGAAGTCCTACAGGGCAGTTTCACACAGCACAAAATTGTCTGAGTCCTGCCCTACCTTTGAACATCTCATCTGGATGTTCAGACAGGTAAAGAATTGGTTTATCTTCATTTGAGCCTACAACCTTATTCCTGTTTTAAAATTCTTTTTTTTAATTGAACTATAGTTGATATACAATGTTACATGAGTTTTGAGTGTACAGCATAGCGGACAAATCTATTTATTATGCTATGCTCACCCTAAGTGTAGTACCAGCTGTCATCATATTACACTTTTATAATACTCTTGACTATATTCCCTATACACTATGTTTTATCCCCATGACTTATTCACTCCATACCACCTGGTTACATTTTATTTGGAAACACAGAGTAATATTTGCATAGTTTTAATATATGGCATATTTTTGTATTTTATGTTGCTTGGAATTTTACCATTTATACTTAATTTGTGCATTGTTCTGTTCATAATCTTTTTTAAAAAATATTTTATTTATTTATTCATGAGAGACAGAGAGAGAGAGAGGCAGAGACACAGGCAGAGAGGAAGCAGGCTCCATGCAGGGAGCCTGATGCGAGACTCGATCCCGGGACTCCAGGATCACTACCTGGCCCGAAGGCAGGTGCCAAACCGCTGAGCCACCCAGGGATTCCCTGTTCTTTTTGTAATCTTAAGAGACAAAATTTCACCTCCTATGAGTTAAAATATGATGACTTATAAAATACTGCACAGTGGATAAACACGTCTCAAATTCAATGAGTAGATGGGATGTTTTCATCATCTGTTCTAAAAAGTACAGGGGTTGTTCACTATCTAGGAAAAGGACACTATAAAGGCAGCAATACTCATGTCCCTCTGCCTGGAAAGCATTGGTAGCTGCAGTGTTGTGAGGCTTCTGTATATGGGTACAAGCCTCAAAAGACCTCACCGCATCCTTGTGAGCTAGTATTTACATTCTGATACACATATTATTTTATTGAAAATTATGTTATTTGTATATATAAACATGTAATACATAAAGGGCTGTCCTTTATATTACAACTAAGGCGTTAAAGTGATTTTTTTGAAATGAAGCGTGTAGATAAATTGTATTTTCTTTGATCTTCATTGGAGGCTCATAATGGGAAGCACTGCATTTATTATTACAAAAAGTAGGCTCTGAAAACCTCACAAACATAATTATGAGCCCCAAAGCCAGAAGCTAAGGAGGTTTCTGAAATGAATGATTTCATTTTACTTGAAGTTCAAAATCAGACAAATGTAACTTACGCTATTAGAAATCAAGATGGTGATTACTTTTGGGAGGTAGGAATTTGATGAAGACACGGGTTTTTGGGGATGCTGGAAATGTACTTTTACTGATCTGGGTGCTAGTTCCATAGGTGTGTTCAGACTGAAAGTTCATTGAACATATATACTGCTCCGTATATATGTTATGCTTCAGTTAAAACAAAAACAAAAAGTTAAATCACCAGTGATCAGATAAATCAGCATCACATACCTAAAAAGAATATGGGATCATATTTTGGTGATATTCCTTTGAAAAACGAAGTCTCCTTGAGGAAACACCTGACAAACTCAATTGAGGGACATCCTACTTCTAACCGGCCTGTACTCTCTGACTACTTCAATGTTGTGAAAGATAAAGACAGATGGAGGAAGTGTCCAAAGAAAAGGACACCAAGGGGACTGGACAACTGGATACACACGTTATCTGGGACATGATCTGGGACTTGTCATTGTTATTGTTACAAAAGACATTATTGGGGGCATCTGGGTGGCTCAGTTGGTTAAATGTCTGCCTTCAGCTCAGATGATGATCTCGGGGTCCTGGGATTGAGCCGGGCATCATTAGGCTCCCTGCTCAGCCGAGGACCTGCTTCTCTCTCTCCCTCTGCTACTCCCTCTGCTTGTACTCTCTCTTTGTGTCAAATAAGTAAAAATTAAAAAAAAAAGAAAAGACATTATTGGGACAGTTAGCAAAATAAATATGAATAAGGTATGTTGGTGAGATAATAGTAATGTAACGATGTTAATTTCCTGCTTTTGATTCTTTTTTATTTTTTAAAAGATTTTATTTTATTTATTTGACAGAGAGAGAAGAGGGAGAGAGAGAGAGAGAGAGAGAGAGAGAGAGAGAGAGAGAGACTGAGCACAAGCAGAGGGAGCAGCAGAAGCAGGCTCCCAGCTGAGCAGGGAACTCCACACAGCACTCCATACGGGGCTCCGTCCCAGGACCTTGGGATTATGACCTGAGCCCAAAGCAGATGCCCAACAACTGAACCACCCAGGTGCCCCCTGCTTTTGACTCTTATACTGTGGTTATATAAGACAATCCCCTCATTTTTAGGAAATGCACTCGAAAAAAATGTATCCATATGGAGAGAGAGAGAAAGCAAATCTGATGAAGTAGGGGTCTGGTGACCAGTCTTCAGTATATTCACTGTATTTTTTTTGACTTTTCTAAAGTCTGAAATTCTAAAATAAGAAGGTTTGGGGTAAGGGATTCTGGGTCTACTAGCAGAACCCTAAACATTGCCCATTCCCGTCTCTGTTCCCGTGGCTACAACCCCAGTGTTAGTGAGAAGAGGGGCAGGAAAAATAATCCCAGCCTGACATTTCCTGACATGGTCAAGTCTTGTGGGCCATTGGCACTGAGGATTCATCTCTAGGGGTCTCAGCTTACAGTAAGGGCTTAGGAAATTTGGCTGGGGTTGGTCAAGCTCTTGCCAGCTACCAGACACCGGATTTTCTTTCCTCAGCATGACCTCTGACCTCAGGGGGCACTAAAATTGGGTCAGGCGCCCCGAAGGCGGTAAAGCTGGCTGCTTCTGCCCTCATCCGAGCCCCCAGGAGTTGCTGGAGTGACCACTGGCACCAGCTAAAGTAGTAACCAGGGATCAAGGTCCCGTGTGAGCAGCTCTGTGCCTAGTAGACCAAGCTGCACAGGAGTGAGGAGCCCCCTCCAGCTCCCCTCTACCGCCCCCAGAAACCACAGTCCTCCAGATTTAGTGCTGGGGCCAGGGCTTCAAAGACTTGGCTGCCCCCAAAATATCCTTTCAGCTCACCTGCCTCTGCCGGAAATTAAACCATTAGAGCATTGCTCTCCGAGGAGAGAAATCATTTCCAACCACTGACTTCTAAAGTGACGCCGTCGTCCTATGGGTCATAGTTCGTGGTCTTGGATATGTGAAACACGTGGAATATATTTATTACCTGTAAATCATTTCAATCCAGCTCTGAGCCCCCATTACCTAGGCTGTCTGGAAATTCACCCCAGGGAATCTCCTGTCACACTCATGGGCCAAGGTCTGGGGGTCTTGGGAGGCTCTTCCGGTTCGTCTGTCCCTGAGAGTTTGGGCCTAGCACCACGGCCCCTTGTAGTTTAGGGGAACATGGGGTGGCCCACACACATCCTGAGATTCAGAGCTGGCCCTCAGCTGGGCCACAGCTTGGCTCTACTTCTGGGAAATCTGCTTTCTCTCCTTCCTCAAGTCCTACCTTAGACCCTTTGGCCCTCCCACTGACACATTTTATAGATGTGGAACGCAGGTGCAGAGAGGAGTTCACAGGGCAGGCTGAAAAGAAGGCGATAAAATCATGCCCCCAGAAGGTGTTACTGCCTGCCAGGGGCACTTGCATTTCATCAGGGACTGTGTCAACTAAGCACCGAAGCTCAAATGGCAGGGTCTCGGGCTCCGTGACAGGCCAGCACAGAGTTATTCTGTGTAGGGGTCGTTCTGCTATGTAAGGCTCTCCCGAGGAGCAAAGAGCACTGGACCAGGAGTGATAAATCCTAGCTCTCCCACCAACTCACTTCTGCAGACCCTGTTCCCTCTTGGGGCCTCCGTTGTTTAATCTGTATGGGGGGATCAGAACAGGAATTCTTTCGATGTGAATACTCTGGGATTCCCCGGGCAGCTTCTTAATCCTTACCAAGGCTTCCTCTGGCTGCAAAAGTTATACCCTCCAAACTCTACTCCTGAACAGGCGGGAGTAGTAGCAGCAGCAAGAACCCGCTTCCTAGTTCCCTGGGGAGGCCCAGGCAACTGGACAGACAGGGCAGTGTGCCCTCTGGAGACATCCGTCCTCAGAGCAACCAAGGACTTGTCACTCACAGCAGGGCTGAGAGAGGGGGAGAGGAGAGAGAGCTCCTTTCTGAAAACCTGAGGGACCCCTGGGAGCCCAGGTGACCCTGTAGCTCCTGTGTTCCTATACCTTTCCTGAATGCCAGTCCCAAGAGAGCAACTCAATGAGACTAAAGAGCCATCTGCTCACCCTCCCATGCCTCTGAAGACAAAAACATTTGAATTGCAGCTGAAGGGATTTAGATTAGACTCACAGACTGCCAAGCAAGAACTGCCAGGGCCCAGGCGTGAGTCCATTGCTCAGGGCCAAGGAGGGGCAGCAGGAGGTCTTGATGAATTGTACCTGCCAGAATTTGCTCTTGAGCCTGTGTTGGAGGGTGGATCCAGGCCAAATGATGCCTAGTGCTCTCTGAGCCTCAGAGAGAGAATCCTCTTCCTCCAAGAGGAAGGCTTCCCAGGAAGCCCTCCGCTTTTGCTCTAGACCTCCAGCAGCTCCTCATGCCACCTGGATATGAAGGTAAACTCCCTGGCACTCGAGGGCTCCAGAGTCTGGGGAACCCTGTGTCCCCAGCCACACGTCCCCTCTTTGTTGATATGTCCTGGGTGACAGCCAGGCCTTCCTGTCTGCCTGTTAAATGTTCACTGCTGCTGAGGCTCTGTGCCTCTGCTGGGTTGCCAGCTACTTTGGCTTTGGACTCCTCTTCCAGGAAGCCCTCTCAGACTAATCAAGTTTCCTCAGCCAAGCCAGGATCCTTCTCAGGGACACTACACCTTCCCCCACCCTTGATGGTCTCTTGCAGTCAGTTCCTTGCTGAAATCTCGTCTCAGCCTTTCTACTGGAGGAACAGCAAAGGTCCTGCCAAGTGACTGGGGGCAGGGCCAGCCAGGTTGGAGGTTTCCTGGAGGTGGAAGGCCCTGATGGAGGAAGTCAATTTGGCATCGAATGTTCTGAAACTGCCCTTGTGGAGGACAGAGGCTTGGAGCATATCTGACTCATTCCTGCCCCCACCTTGCCTGGCTATGGGCCCAGTCAGAGGGCCTATTTGGACACCTTGCTCGCAGATGGTCCTGCAAAGGGAAACATCCGTTTTGGGCTGTGCTATTAAATATGGTAGCCACTGGCCACATGTGCTGTTAGGTGCTTGAAATGTAGCTACTCTGAGTCAAGATATGCTCTAAGTGTAAAATACACACTGGATTTCAAAAACTTAGCACAAAATGGAATGTAAAATATCTTGTGAATTCTTTTATATGGATGACATGTTGAAATGATAATATACCTTGGACATAATTAAATAAAATTTATTATTCAAATTAAATATGCTTACTTCTTTCTACTATTTATCAGTATTTCTTTACTTTCTTTTTTAAGTTTATTTATTAAATCTCTACACCCTACGTGCGGCTTGAACGCATGACCCCAAGATCAAGAGTCATCAAGAATCACATGCTCTACCAATTGAGCCAGCTGGGTGCTCCACCCCTTTTTACCTTTTAAAATAGAGCTACTGGAAACATTGAATTACACGTGTGGCTCACATCATATGATTTCCGGTTCACAGAGAACGCAAGTTTCCGAGGGCTGGAATGACATGTGATGCAAAGCCCAGGTATGAAGGCACCAGTGTATCTGCCCTAAGTTTGTGAGCAGAATTCTCCAAAACAGATGCATTCCCAGGCGCTGCCTCTGGCTGCAGGACAAATACCAGAGCCTTCCATCCTCCAGAATCACATTGCCCTGTCCCTTTGGAATCTTGACCAACCAGCAGTTTATTTGGCCTTCAAGGGTGAGTTCGGGGCTGATGTTGTGATCCATGGACATGGGGGGCTCCCAAGGTGTCCAGGCTGGGCAGATACTGTTGTCTGACCCCATTCTCAGGCCAGCCCTAGCTTCAGTCAAGGCCTCTGTCCTGTTCCAGGACCTCTCAGCTTGGGCATCAGTGAGACCCCTTCCCAGACATCAACTCTGACAGCAATGCTGTCAACTTAAGGTTTGTCTTGCAAACCTTCACCTCAGACCATTTCTGCCCATATCGCCAACCTTTGCTCAGGCCACAGACCACTCTCCCCACAGATGTGCACTTTGGCAGATCGGTGTCCTTTGCCAGCCTTATGGGGACCCCTCGGGCCTCTGTAGTGGTAGCAGCTGTAAATGTAACTATGAGGTTAGGAGCAGGTTCTCTGCAGACAGAACTCTAGGAGGTCTGGTCTTTAGAGCCACCCCATCTCCTGAGAAGAGAGATGCTCTGAGACCCAGGGCCTGACTCTTCTAGGTTGGGAGGGAAGACTATGCCCTTAGCCTGGGCACAGATTCAGCGTGCTATGGCCACTGGCCTGGGCCACCAGCCCAGATCTTTCTGAGGGCCACTCTGGCTGCCAGGGAGGGCGCTCTGGGATCTTGGGAGTAAGCAGAGCCCATCTTGTCTTGAGTGCTTCACATGTCCTTGCATCAGTTCCAGGAGGCCACCTTGCCCTGGGTAAGAATTCAGAACACAGTCCTGGGTCCCTTGAGGCCAGGTTTGCTGGAGGCATTTGGGATCCAGCTGGGGGCATCCCATTTGGATGTAAAAGGGTCAAATTTTGGACTGTGATTATTATAAGGAGGCCACTTTTGATTTTAAAATAGTTTTAGGGGCGCCTGGATGGCTCAGCGGTTGAGCATTTGCCTTTGGCTCAGGGCATGATCCTGGAGTCCCGGATCGAGTCCCATATCGGGCTCTTTGTGGGGAGCTTGCTTCTCCCTCTTCCTGTCTCTGCCTCTCTCTCTCTCTGTGCCTCTCATGAATAAATAAATAAAATCTTTACAAAAAATAAAATAGTTTTACATTTAAAACACAAATTAAGGGGAAGGATTAAGTGGGTGAGGATTCTTGGCAGCCTTGGGATAATGACTATAAAACCAGCTCCCATTTCTTAAGTCCTCTGTGGTGCCAAGCCTGCTGTGCCACCATCCCTGGGAGGGGCTGGCCAAGGTCCCTGGCACGGCCGGTAGCATCAGGCCTGTTGTTCCAACTCCATGTGGCCACCACCATGCCCATCTCTCCCTCCCTTGGGCCCAGTCTGGCACAGAGCAGGAGACTTATGGGACAGATCCAGGATCGGATCCCACTCAACCACTTTCCTACTTACCTTCCCTCAGCCTCATCATCCTCATCTGTAAAATAGGGGTGAAGACAGTTTTTGGATCCTAAGGAGAAAGTCAGACATCTGCCCCCGGCCCTTGGCCTACCTTCAGAGGCAGCTGTACTAGTGTCACTTCTCTGCTGCTGCCTGTGCTCAAGATGAGCAAACATGTCCTTAAGATATCAGCCTTCTTAAGGTCTCCCAAAACATGGAGGGAGAAAATGGCCCTTATATCAGGCCGGCGGGGCTGCAGGGGCAAAGCTGTACCTGGCCTCCCATCAAGGGTCCCTGTCCCTTAGGCCCCCCAACCTCAGCCCACTCTGGAGACAGATTTGTCCTGAGCGTGGAAGTGAGAGGGGCCAACAGTCATCCCTGGCTCAAACCTAATAATCTAAGACCCAAGTCCTCCCTCTCTTTGTGGCCTCACCCAAAGTCCAGAAGTACCCCATAACCCAGGAGTGCCCTCCTGGTAACAGTGACAGTGACAGGAGCTGTGGCAAAGTAGGCAGACAGATGCACCCCCAGCCCCTCTAGTCTCTGCAGCTCAGCCTCCCTCCCTAGGGTGTTCAGACAGGTCCAAAGGCCCCGACCCAGTGCCCCCTCAGCAATGTATCTCTCTGCTTCACATCTGCTCTCCCAATTGTCACCTTGCCTCAGTCCTCAGCCCCCTGGCTGTCTGCCGCCTGCCCCTGCCCATCTGCCTGGGTTACAGTGAGCTGGGTCTCTAAACCCACCTCTGCACTTTCCGGGAGTTCTCCAGATTTGGCCGGACCAGGGTGAGGCAGGGATGCACTTTGGGTGCACACTTAAAGGTGCCCACTCGCAGGCTCCTATAAATGCAGGGTTGGGCCTGGGGTACGTGCATCGTCCCGCCCCCAGCCCTGCCTCAGGCTCCTCAGCAGCCCCCAGTGGGTCCCTTTGCCCTGGTACATTCTGTGGCTTTCCTACCACCTCTCCGCGGCTTGTCCTCAGGGTTCCACGCTGTTCCATGCTGTTCCTCCATCCTGGGCCCCCTCTTTCATATGTGCCTCTCCCCTCCAGCCCCTAGACCTCACTATTACCTTGAATTAAGTTACTCCAAAGCAGCCCAACCCTCTACCTCCATCCTGGCTAAGACCCCAACATCCCACCGATTCCTAGCACTACCCCCCTCTGGGGCCCTGTCAGCTCCTGCCTGGGCTCCCCAGTCCATGTGGAGGCCTTACCCTTGGGCCCCTCTCCCTCACTGACAGCCAAACCCTGTCTTTGGGCTCTGCCTCTCCTAAACTCGTCCAGCCCCCTGCTCCTCACCTCTTCCATCCTGTCCCTTTTTTCCTGGCCACTGGCCACCACCTCCTCCCTGCTGTCACTCCTGCCTGTTCACCCACACTCCACAGGGATCTGCCCCCATTGCACATCTGGCTTTGCCCCACCTCTACTCCAGATTCTGTAGGATTCCCGTTCACCTTGGGAGGGTCCCAGCCTCTACCTCATGGCTCCAGCCCCCCTGGTCCTTTTCAGCTCCACTCTCTGGGCTTTAGGCTTGCACACCTTCCCTCCCCTTGGCTTCAAACTTGCTGGTCCCTTATCTCTGCCTTGGAATGCTGGCTGGGATTTACTTTAATTTGCCAGACAAGGTAGCTCCCTCCCTTTTCGCTGCTCCCATGGCCTGGCCCTCTAGATAAGCCTCATCTGCTCAGTACCCATGTCCCTCC
Organism: Nyctereutes procyonoides; assembly: GCF_905146905.1. Taxonomy (NCBI): domain Eukaryota; kingdom Metazoa; phylum Chordata; class Mammalia; order Carnivora; family Canidae; genus Nyctereutes; species Nyctereutes procyonoides. The sequence continues at coordinate 6,568,812 of NW_026575140.1, read as the reverse complement.
CCACATACTGTGCTTGACTTACCTCCGTCCATTCCCCCAATGCCTAGAACAGTCCGTGACGTAGCACAGGCACTCAGTGGGTATTTGTTGCATGAATAGATGAGTTTATTAATCATTGCATGGATGGATTGTCATGTGGTGGCTTTGGTGGCTGGGTGGGGATGAGGGAAGATACTACATAAGCTGTAGCCAGTGTCTGCCCATGGCAGCAGATGGCTGGAGGGAAAAGGCCATGTCATCTCCAGCAGACTGGGTGCTGATTTTAATGGCCCGGCAGTGAGGTGCGTGCATGGCGGAGGCCCGCAGAAGAGGTAACGCTGAGAGGGCAGCTCTGCCCACCTCTAATTATTGCTTGAGTCTTTCTGGCAACGCCAGCCGCCTGCCCCAGAGAGCTCGGTCTCGTCCATCACAGTGTGAGCTCGGGGTGGGGCTGCTGCCACTGCCAGTGGGGAAGACGGGAGGAGGTTCCCAGGGGCCTTTGGGTCTTGGAGGGCAGAGGTAACCTCAGGCTTAGACCATGCTCAGCTCCTGTCCTTCCTGTCCCCAGCTGACGGGTATCCCCCGACTTGAGGGTCCCATCAAGAATCCTCCAGGGTGGCCCAGGAGCAAGCCAGCTGAAGGGGGGGTCCACAGCACCCCCCCAGGCAAGGAGCCTTGGATGGTTTGGTGTCTGCTGACGTGGAAGCCCTTGGGAAAATGGTGCTCTAGTGGCCGGCTGGGCAGACAGGCAGCTCAGGCCCGGAAAGAGGCCTTGACCACACGGCCCTTCAGTGGCTGCGGCGGCCGGAAGTTGTTCACCATGTGGATCCTCTCATCCTCCTCTGAGGTGAAAAGCAGACTCCGGAACTTCTCCATCTTGAGAAGGCAGAGGAGATACTCAGGGCAGAACGCAGGTGCTGGGGTCCTCTCTGCTGTCAGACACACCATCTGGCCTAACTTGCCAACAGCTCTACCTCTTCCTCCTCTTGCTCCTAGGTCCTTTCCCACTCCTCCCCCCACTCATTCTCTGACCCCAGCTACTGGCCCACTAAAGGGCCTCTGAAGCTGGTCCCTGCTCCACCAGCTGCAGTTCCAATTCCATCTAGCTAAGACTTTTCAACAAATGCAGGATTCAGATTCTAACACAGTAGGCATGGTCCCAGGCTCCAGGGATCTCCCCTCTCAGCCTGTGGTTTAGATCCTAATGACTAACAGTCAAGAGAACTCCCATCTAAGAATCTAATGTTAAAAAAAAAAGGAGGAGGAGGAGGCACCTGGCTGGCTCAGTCAGTAGAGCATCCAACTCTTGATCTCAGGGTCATGAATTCAAGCCCCACATTGGGCATGGAGCCTACTTTTTGAAAAAAAAGGAATCTAACTGTTTATCAGCAAAAGATGGGAGTCTTGATCGGAGGACCATAAGCTGTAGCTTGCTGGTTGGGAGAATCACACTCCCTGGGATGGGCCCTAAGTGCCATAACCTCCCATCCCATGTGGTGTTCTGGGAGGACTCACCTGCCTCTCAGAGATGCTGATAGGTTCCCGGAGCACGATCCAGGTGACGCTTTCACTCAGGGGAGGCGTGGTCAGGGAGCCGGGGTAGGTCCAGTAGTGCCGGCTGGCAGGCAGGAGGCACTTGGGGTTGAAGCAGCTGAACTGGGCCTTGGTTCCCTAGGGCAGGGCAGGCAAAGCCAGGAATCAGCACAGACCTGCCACTAGGACCAGACCAGCATCCTCCCCACTCTTTCCTGTCAGCAGGATTTAGGCTTCTCCTTGGCCCATGGATGCAAATTGTGGGCATAGGTCTGTGATACCAGATGCCATCTCTCAGCTCGGACTGGGCCCTGTCTACCTGTTTGCCAGTATGTAAAACCATGGCTCCTAGAGCTCTTTGGTGTTCGTGTTCTGTCTCTGCCATTTTGTTCGACTGACCTTAGCTGCCTGTAGGGTGGCCATTGACACAGGAAACATCTTATCAATCCTATATCCAACCGGGTTGTGTGCCAGGCACTCCGTGAGGCCACTGACTCTGATGAAGAGTCGTCATTTGCAGGGCACTGCAGCTGCTAACCTGCGCCCTTCAGCTCAGCAAGGGTTTGCTGTCAAACTGGAGCAGTGGATGGACCCACTCCACGCTCCAGTCTCTTCCTCCCTCCCACCAGGCTGCTCTGGGTCTGGGGCACAGACCCCTGATCTCACCTTAAACCGAACCATGTAGAGCGCATCTGTCAGACGGTTCATGCTGGGGTGCTCGTCCCCTGTCTGTCAGGGAAAGGGTAGTGTGAGCCCAGCACCCACCATGTTTGGAAGTAGGGGCAGTGCCAGGCTTCCTGCCCTCTCGGCCCCAGTTACTACCCCTTACCTCTAAGAAGATGCCGACCACAGCCAGGCCATCCGGTGCTGAGGCTGCCTCCCCAAAGGTGCTGTATTTCTTGGCGTTCCAATGAACAAGGTGTAGCTACAGGGGCAAGGCCAGTGCTTAGCGCCTCTAGGGAGCCATGAGAGCTCAGAGCCAGGCTTCCCTCACTCCCCCTAGACTCCTGGCCCCTCTGCAAGAGGGGTAAGGCTGTTAAACCTCCCAGGCCTCTGGGGGGGGGAGGGGCTCAGAGGAGTCTCCAGTGGAGCCCCCAGTGGCCACACATAGCATCCACACCACTCTGGGCTCAACCCTTCCCTGCACCCCAGGTGACCCAAAGAGCAATCTGGCTCGGGCTCAGCCCTCAGTGAACTATGAAATAGATAACAGCCCTCCCTTTGTGTGACCCACCTTGGAGGAGGTGGTGCCTGCAGCTGAGTCCGGACAATGACTCAGGTGGTTATCGGGTGGAACCCTTGGGAAAAGCACCCCAGGCAGACAAAATGGCACAGGCAAAAGCTTGGAGGTTTAAAAGAGCTAAGTGTGGACAGGAGATCCATCATGCTGGTCAATATGGGGAGAGGTCAAGCAAAGAGGAGGCCAGGCAAAGCCACTTCATGCTTCATGCAGGGCCTTGAATGCCAGGCTCAGTCCTTAAAGGGTTGTTAGCCAGCATGTGGTGGGACTGGGCTTATCCTTCCGAAAATTCCTTCTGGACACAGAGACCCAGCTAACAGTGGGCAGAGTTCCGGTGGAAGATCTTGTGCTGCTGGGGTGGGGGGAAGGGGGTTGTTGGATGGGGTGGTGGGAGGTGTGTTTCTCCCAAACCCCCTGGATGCTCCTCCTTACCCTTTCCAGAGCCCCACACCAGGTACCCATCACATCCCCGTCCTTCCCCAAATAGTAAAGCGATTCAGGTAGAGGGCCCTTACCTCGCTGGGGAACGACTTGCCATCTACTGTGTGCTCTGAGCCCACACTGTGCTTCTTGCCCCAGTGGAAATGGAGCTGCTTGAGCCGGTATGGCCCATCCAAGGGCCCCCCAGTTACCGCTGCGGGGAGAAGGCGGGTATGGAGTATTTGATGCGAGAGATCCCACATGGCCCAGCAGGTGGCTGTGCCAGGACCAAGCAAGTATTCAGGAGGGGGATAAAGTTTTCATTTGGAAAATTCATTGGGTTAACTGGGCTTGGGTCAGTTCTCACTCAGTCTCCTGGGCCCTTAGCAGGGCCAAGGCAGGAATCCTGGCACAGGTAGTGACAGGGTTGGCCACCCTCCCCACTTTTGCATGGAAGCTGGGAACTTGTCTCCCAGGCCCCCATTACCACTAACAAGAAGCCTCTCCTGTCTGGTTCCCTGGCCCAGGGCTAAACTGGAAGGATTCTTTTGTTTAGTCCTTCTAGAAGCCTTATAGAAGTCATAAGGGACAGGATCTACTGTTATCTCTATCTTACAATGGAAGAAAATGAGTCACAGAGAGGGCAAGGCATTTGGCCAAGGTCACACAGCAAGACACTGAACTAGGATATAAGCCTGTATCTCCTTCCTAAGTCTGGAACCCAAGCCCCTACTCACCAGGCCACACTGTCTTCCTAGAACCTTGAGCCTTCTCCAGACCTGGTGTTGTCCAGGGAACAGCTCCTAAGGGCCCACACCTGAGATGTGGCCATCTCCCATGGCCTCTTTGGAGATCTCTCCTTGTGCTAGTTTCGTGACTTTGTCACCCTGACACCCACTGAGCTGGGGCCATGCACAAGGCCTCCTGGGACTGATTGAATTTCTAGCTGAAAGGGATATGGCAATGGAGGGAGCCCCAGTGAGACCTGAATGTGAGCCCCTGGATCAGGTGACGGCCCTAGGCTCAGAGTTCCACTAGGCCCTTCCAGGATGGGTGACCTGGGCAGGGTCTTGCCCCTTGTGCATCCCATGAGGAAGAGGATAACCGAACAGTCCAAAGGCCCTTCCTTGCTACCTGGCCTTAACTGAGAAGCAGGGTCTGTCCACTGCATTGTTGGAGGGTTGACAAAGGGAGTCTGGAAGGGTGGCCAGGGCAGGGGCCCAATCAGGCTGTGCCATCCTGGAGAGGCAGGCTGAGCTCCCTGATATGATCTGTGGGGGCCCACCCCTCTAAGCATGCTGCCCCTGGGATGCTGCAGTGTGGTCTCTCAGGGAGTAAACTCCCACCTAACCCCTTGAGCTTTGCTTCTGTAGCCCTCTCCCTCTGTCCTGACCACAGAATATACTACCATTTGCTGTGCACTCCACATGTATTCAGCACTCTGCTAGCATCAACCCCCAATGTGTCCTTGAGTAGAACCATTGGACAGATGTATGGCTGAAGCTCAGAAAAGCAGGTGTCCTGCCCAAAGTCCCAGGCTGGTGAGCAGCAGAGCCCCAACTGTCTCACTCCCAAGCCTACTCTCTTTTTGCTGACTTGCTGACCCCTCAAACCTGGGTATTCTGGTAGGAGAGGGAGCCAGACCTCAAAGTAAACCACTGGATCGGTAATCCAGAGGCATGTCTTTGGGCTGCCTCCCCACTTCCCAACGACAATGGCCTTCACTAAGCTACTGAATTGAACCCTCAGTGCCCTTTGAAAGCTATTAAAAGGTAGTCATATGAAAACTGCTCCTTTATAGACAGTCATTTAGGGTCCTTAAAAGCTCCATGTCCCTCCCCTCTAAAAAAAGCTCTGGGTGAGAATTTTTATTAAAAATTCAGTATGGGGGATCCCTGGGTAGCTCAGCGGTTTGGCGCCTGCCTTTGGCCCGGGGTGCGATCCTGGAGTCCAGGGATCGAGTCCCGCGTCGGGCTCCCGACATGGAGCCTGCTTCTCCCTCTGCCTGTGTCTCTGCCTCTCTCTCTCTCTCTCTCTCTCTCTCTCTGTGTGTGTGTGTGTGTATCTATCATGAATAAATAAATAAATAGATCTTTAAAAAAATAAAAAATAAAAATTCAGTATGGGGGGCAGCCCAGGTGGCTCAGAGGTTTAGCGCTGCCTTCAGTCCAGGGCCTGATCCTGGAGACCCGGATTGAGTCCCACATTGAGCTCCTTGCATGGAGCCTGCTTTTCCCTCTGCCTGTGTCTCTGCCTCTCTCTCTCTGTTTCTCATGAATAAATAAATAAAATCTTTAAAAAAAATTCAGTATGGGAAAATGTTGGCTGTCTTCTGAGGCTCTGCTGGATTTCTTGCCTTCTGCAACAAGAACTATAGCTGATCCTCTTTCCCTTTATTCCTAGCCTACCAGGGAACTCAGGGCTAAGCAACTAAGATCATTTTTCTCTGGCTTCCCTCTGCTTCTCTACATTTTGATTTTCTACTTGAAACTTAAATGCCCTTGTGTGCTTTCGGTGTGTGTGTGTGTGTGTGGAGAGGTAGAGAGGAGCAGAGTACCAGTTACTTTCTTACACCAGAAACTAGCAGGTTCCCTCCTAGCCCTGCTTTACCCCCTCATAGGACTATTCATAAGGACAAAATCTCTTCACTGAGGAGCACTCCTGAGGCTTCTGTCTAGGAATTTATTTTGAAAGAACCTGGACTCTTAACGCAGGGTAAACAGATAGAGGTTCCTGTTGGCCTCTCTGTGGCCCACGCTGGTTGGAATCCTGAGGTTGTGGGTGTGTTGGAGAGAAGACCTTTGGAGAGTGACCAGGCCGATTTTGGTGTTCCCCAGCTCATTGAGTCTCTGCCTGCTCATCTTAGAGGTGGGTTCTTGAGAGGAATGAGAGAGTTACCCAGACCCTAGCAAGGGACCCCGCACATAGAACACTTAGGCGCTCTTCTCTCTGTTGGGCTGAGCCAGATCACACCACACAGTAGGTCAGTGACAGGGCCTGGAGTAAAAACAAACCTGACTTAAAGCAGTAAATGAAAGAGAAGGAAGGGAATTTGCATTTCTTGAGCATCTGCTGTATGCCAGCACTACACACATCACTTCCATTTTTCATTTTTCCTTCCTATGACCCTAGAGAGGAAAAGAGGATCTTATCACTCCCATTTTATGCGTAAGGAGACTGAGGCTCAGCACAAGGCTTCATAGTTGGTGAGAGGTGGAGCCTTCTTTCCCCACCACAGCATGCTGCCCTTCCTGAGGCTACCCCAGTGAGAGGAGAGCCAGCCTCTGGCAAGGACCACTTACCAGTTCGGTCATCGCTGTCATTGAAGTCCACCTGGACAGAGTGGCCATTGTTGGTGATGCTGAGGGATATACAGGCCTCATAGGAAAGCTCCAGTGGCTTCAGGCTGGGTGAGTACACAGCCTGGCTGGACACAATATTGATTGGTGACTGGCGGTCTCCTTGGGCAATGGGATACAGCTTGTGCCACTGTGAGGGGCCTGCAGGTGTAGAGAGGGGAGGGCTCAGGCTAGCTTGGATCTCTGTGCTGTAGGCAGAGGACGCCCATGGGGGATGGAGGTAACCCTTCAGATGTAAGCCCCTGCTGTGGAGCTGCAAAATGGCCTCACTAAAACTCTCCTCCCAGAGGTGACAGGAGGCCTAGACAGCTAATTAATGGAATGGAGCACAGTATAGCCTCAAGCCCAGGGGCGGTGCTAGGCAGTGACTCCTCCCCAACACCCAATACAAGCTCACAGAGGGCCCCAGGCCTCTGCAGTCCCTCACCTGGCTCTACCAGGTATCTGGCCTCTTCCCACATCTTGAGCACATTGGTGTTGGTATTTATAATAATAATAATAACAAAAGCTAAAGTCAACCTAGCTTTGGCTCTGTGACATTCACTTGCTCCTCACAATCACATTGTGAAGCAGAAACCATCATGATCCCTGTTTCACAGATGAACTGAGGGCCGTCCATGCATATGCATGTGCTCACACGCACTCGCGCACTCATACACACACACAAACTTGGGTACGGGTATAAACATATAGCATGTGCATAGGCAGCCACAACTGCCCTCCCCAGGCACATGCCTACAGATCTATAGAGAATTTCATGTGCGCACACATAGGTGCACAGTGACCTGAGTTCATCAGGCTCAGAGTGGCAGGGCCCAGTAAAAAACGTGTACAAACACACACACACAATCCTGACGACTACACCTGACACATGCACCTTCACGCACAAACACTCCCTGTTGCAAACCCAGGTCTGCAATGAAAGACTATAGCAAAACACATGCTTGTGAAGCACATATACACACACACACCTGCGTGCACACCCACGAGCACCCACCACCTGCCTCCCAGAGGCTCCATCTGCAGCCGAAAGGCTCGGCATCTCCCTGGGGAACATCCTGAGATACAACCTATTTTTAGAGCTATTGCCGGCTGGTGCTTCTCCCCGTTTTTGGCTTCTTAAGTTTTCCTGAGAAAACAGCAGCAGGTGCCGACAGAGCTGTGTCCCCAATGGATGACTCAGAATCGTGGCCCAGACCCACTGGGTTATTTTTGAAGTCCTGTGAGCATGCCGCATGCCGGCACCTCTATCCTCTGTCCCTCCCTCCCTCACTGCCCCTAGAATGAATGACCCGGGGCTGGCTGGGTGAGCGGGAGTGGCCTGAGGGCGGCCAGCCATAGAGGATACTGTATGCTCAGAGCTGGTGGGCAGGACAAGCAGAGGATAGAGTCAGGGGACCGAGATTCTGGAGGAAGCACCCAGAAGCTAGCTCAGAGCAGGTGCTGGAGGGAAGATGATCTCTGGGTTCTGTCAATCTGCCCCTTCTCTGCCTCTCTCTCCAGCTCTGCTGATCTCTGTTGTCTTTTCCTCAACGTCTCCAGCTTTTTCATGCCCAGATCTGGGGGCGGGGGGTGTCTTCCCTCCAAAATATGCTCCTGTGTCCCTGTGTCCCAGAGGCAGCCAGACACATCACAGCAACTCCTTAGCTCCCTCTGGCCCACCGCAACCTCCTAACCCCCAGACTAGCACAGGAGCTCCACTCGCCCTCAAAGAGTGACTACCTCTCCCCAGGAAAGGGGAGATGAGCGCTGTTCCTCTCACCTGCACTTCCCTTTCTCCCCACGTCCACCTACCCTGCCTGGGATTTCCTTCTGGCAGCACGGACCTTGGGTCCTCACTGTCCACCTGATGGAAAGCGGGAAGCCCTTACCGCACACCCCCACCCCAGCTCGGTAAAAAAAAAAGCCCAAAAGGTAACTGACCTGCCCCAGACCCACACTGAAGCCACCTGGCTCTCTTCGCCCTTCCTCTGCATCCTAAGGAAACCAGGCAGGATCAGCGAGCTATTTCCCCAGGGAGACCAGGAGGCTGATGTGGGCTCCGCGCTCCCACGCTTCCCACCAGGACGTGCTCAGACACCGTGCTCGATGGAGACACCCAGACACACGCGTGCTCCCCCGAACCCCTCCTCCCCTCACGTACCTGCTGACACCGGAGCTCCGGCGCTTCGGCGGGGAAACTCTCCCGGGGACCCCGCGCCCTTGTCCGGCGGAGCCCGGCTCCCGGGAGGTCCCCCCACACGCCGTGCGCGCTCCCCGCCCCGCCCCCCGCGCGCCCCGCGCCCCCCCCGCGCCCCCCCCGCGCCCCCCGGGCCGCCTCGCCCCGTGCCCGCCGCGGTGACCGTCGCGCCCGGGGCCGGCGAGCGCGGCCGTGGGGGGCTGCGCGGAGGAGGCGGCAGGACGCGCGCTCGGCTGCCCGGCGGCCCGCGGGCCGAGTCGCAGCGCGGACTTTGGGCCAGCAGCCGGGCAGCCAGCGCTTCTGGGGGCGGCCCGGGGGGAGGGGCTGGCTCCAGGGTCGGGCCGCCGGGGTCTGCGCCTACCGTCGTTCTGGCCGTAGCCCCAGCCGTGGTGGCCGGTCATGCCGCCCTGAACCCGCAGCGCTGCACCTGCCTGCGCCGCTCAGTCCCGCTGGCTCCGGCTGCGGCTCCGGCCCCGCTCGCTGCCGCCGAGCAGCCTCTTAAAGCTGCGGCGCGCGGGAGGAGCAGTTCCCGGGGGACCCGCCCCCCAACCCCCGGCAGGGCGAAGGAGGCCGGCGGTGCCCCGCCCCCGCCCGCCCGCAGGCCAGTTGAACCCCAGAGTGGTGTCCAGATGGGGACTCAGGGGACGCAAAGCTTTCCCCTACTCCCCACCTCCTTCCCCCGCCCGGCTGGACGACTCTCCCTCCTTTTCACGTGTACAGGCTCTGAATTGTACTGTGCAGAGGACTACCCTGATTTCTCCACATCCCATCCCATCCTATCCCATCCCATCCCATCCCATCCCATCCCGGGGCTTGTGCCTGAGCGGCAAGTCCCGTTACCCCGTATCTGGACTCTGGGTTCCGAGTCCTCTGGGACTGGAGAGTCCCCTCTAAACTGCAAAGTGCATTGACCCTCAAGTGTTTAGAACTGGAGCCACACACTGTGGCAGGTGCTGGGCCAAGCTTTGGGTTCTTCCTTTCATCTAACTCTCTTAGCTACCCTGGACATTGAGTGGTACGGCCAAGAGCCCTTTTTCAGAGAGAGAGAGGGGTGAAGCCTAGAGAGGTAAAACAATCTGTGCAGCACACAAGGGATTAACGCCCAGTTGGTCTCACTCTGGACACTGTGCTCTTTACCACTTCTCTTTGCAGCTGGGGGCAGGAGGCCTGTGGTTATGGGAGTCTAGGAGCCTAGGGTAGGAGAGGGGACAGGACTGGCCATCCAAACCCCTGGCCCCAAAGGGGGAATGGGGAAGAAGTAGCAGTGGACATGAAGATAGATGGTCAAGAGCTGACTGCCTCACAGAAGCAAATCTGAGACCCTGACTCCCACCCTCTTCTTCTCACCATGGCTCCTACTTCTCTCCAGGGCTTCTTGCCTGTCCTCCTACAGCCTGCTGGTTTGTCCTTCCTCTCCTTGCCTCTCCATGACCTTTGGCACACCTGCTGGGAGCTCAGGCCCTCCACCCTTTACTCAACAGCACTGCCTGCCTTGGCCCAACATTTTCCCACCTCGAGCCTTGGTCCTTTCTGTGCCCTCCTCACTGGGTGCGTCCTCTGTCTTCTACCCACTGGCATCAGACCTCCCAATCTGATTCATCTTAGGATGTGGCCTTGTGCCAAGGATAGGGCTTGTCTCTGTCTAGGCCTCAGCAGGCAGTTTGGGGAAGACAAATAGATGGGTGGATGGAAGGACAAACAAATGATCCCACCCCGGGACCTGTACCCGACAGGAGGTGAAGGGCCATTTGACCTTGACCAGAGGAGACTATTTCAGGACCTGCTCTTGGCTGATCTTCTAAAGGAATCTGCCATCTTATCTGGCTGACTCTCCTACATCTCTGCAATTATCTTAGTTCCCCTCTTCTAGGCTCTGAACCTCAGTTCCTCGAGTTAGAGTTGTGGAGATTAATTGACAACTGGTTGGCTAGGCCAAGATTGGTCAGTGACTTCCCAGCTCTGCCTAGATGCCCTTCTCTTACCCAGAAGCTGGAAGATGCCCTTACTGTCAGGTAGGGGCAAGAGACTTATAATAGAGATTCAGGGAATGGGGCCCCCAAGATCAGCATGTGACAGAGAATGCAACCTTGTCAAGGCTCCAGGTCTAAGCCAGAACTGGCAGCCGAAGACCTAGAAGACAAAGGCTTGGGGATCCCTGGGTGGCTCAACGGTTTGGCGCCTGCCTTTGGCCCAGGGTGCTGTCCTGGGGTCACGGGATCAAGTCCCGCGTTGGGCTCCCAGCATGGAGTCTGCTTCTCCCTCTGCCTGTGTCTCTGCCTCTCTCTCTCTGTCTATCATGAATAAATAAATAAAATCTTAAAAAAAAGAAAAAGGCTTGCTCAGTCCTAGAGAAGGCAGCCATCCTTCTCCTGGAGGAGTGGTAACATTTCAGGGTCTGGGGAGGGGGCCCAAGTGTATCGACTTCATCGATCCACTTCTCCTTCAGAATGGCCCAGGCCTATTCCATATTTATTTATAGTATTTAATACAAAAAGTCGGAATTATTCATATCATTTTGCATCCAATTTCATCTGCACAGCAACCCTACGCGGATTTTTGCCCCCTTTTTACAAATGAGGAAAGGAAGACTCAAAGAAGTTGAGTTAGGGAACACGGTGACAGAGCAAAGATAAAAATCCAGGGCTGCTGAGTCCCTTATTCTACATGTCTCAAAGCATGGAGAGGGGGAGGAAGTGGATTTTAAATTTGATTGTCATTTGCATATATGCAAGACTTTCTCTGGAAGGACATAAGAGAAGCTTGGGAGAGTGTTTGCCTCCAGGAAGGAGATTGGGAGACAGGAAGGGTGGGAGAGGATGCGGGGAATGAGGGTGGGAAGGACACTACTGCTTACTCTCTTGTACCTTCTGAAAGAAACTCTTACCTCTAACAACCAAATACAAGTCGGTCTAATTCTTTCCTTCCTGCACTCCACCTTCAGCAATCTTCTCCAGGGCCTGGAGTGCTGGGCACTCAGGCAGGTGAGAGGAGCTGATGCACTCTGCCTGGTTCTGCCCATTTCAGGGGAAGCCCCCTTGCCCCAGCAGCCCATCTGGGTCAATTTGGGAAAACCGATATCCCCAATTCAGGCGCCACCTGTCTCAATTATGTGCTGTCTCTGTAAATGAATTGATTTCACTGACTCAAAGTTTACTCTTTGGTCTCACTGGCATTAGTGGCTTTTGGATTTCACCCATTTATAAGGGAGGGGGGACCACAGGAAGGGTAGGTGGGAGTGAGGGCTATGATGAAGGGGTGCGGGAGGAGGGCAGGAACAGCTTACCATATCTCATTCATCAAGTGACCTTGAGCAGATCTCACTTCCTCTGGAAGGAACAATGTCTTTGCTCTTCAAGGTGATGAGGGGATGGTCCCTGCCCTGCCCACCTCATGGAGATCCTGTAATTATTGGTTGAGACAACAGATGTCTAATGCTGTTCCAACAAATAGCATTATATGCACTAGATGTGACTCTGTCACTGTATGTGATACACAGGGTCCACAGGCCAGGCCAGAAGCTCTGTAGCCTAGAGACTCTAAACTCAAAATTACAGCTTGTTATATTTTTTAAAAAACATTTCCACTCCAAGTATGCATGTATGTGTGTACATACAGTGGGATGGACTAAACCCAGATGTGGCTCCCAGCATACCCAGCTGTGTGACCTAGGACAAATTACTTTACCTCTCTGAACTTGTCTTCTCATCTATAAAATGGGAATAGAGAGTCTAGAAGGATAATAGGATGGTCAGGTAACATGATGTCTGTGTCAAGGTTGTACTCCTCAGATCCTAGAACCTCTATTCTTTCCCCTTTTCCTTAGCTTTGTTGGGCACATTTAGAACCCCAAACATTCCTTTTGAAATTATAATAGTGACACCTATCCATTGCAGAAAACTTCGAAGAATCACAAAAACACAGAAAAGAAATTAAAACTACTGGTCATATTTTTACCTAAGAATCAACAGTATTAGCATTTCAGTGACCATCTGCCAGACTCTTTTAGATTTGTATTAGTAGTACTGAAAAAAACCAATCAGAATCACATGTGTAGCTTCCTGACCAGTGGTTTGTTTGTTTGTTTGTTTGTTTGTTTTACTTAATGCCCTATGGTAAGCATTTCCTTGCTTGATCAGCCTCAGAGGGCCTGACACTTAATGATTCCACAGTACTCTAATGTATGGATTGTTTCTAGTTTTCACTGTTGTAAATAGTGAAAACAGTGAATATCCTTATACATCTTTGTATGTGCGTGTGTATGTCTGATGATTTTCTTGGGGCAAGTTGCTAAATGTGGAATCACCGAATCCAAAGATATACGTATTGCCAGTAAGGCATTTGAAAATGAGAAAGTAAGGTGGAAGTAGTTTCCAAAGTTTATTCTTTCATTCGACACTCATTTATTGAAGACTTAGTATGCTACATTCTGGGCCAGGCATGTAAACATTATAGAGCCACACCTGCCTCAGGGGAGTGGTAAGGGAGAAAGACAAGAAATTGGCCAAAGAGCACCAGTATGAGAAGGGCTATGATAGGCAAGGGCAGGAAGGGAGAGATAGCGGTGGAGGCCAGGGAGGGTATACTGGGTCATGACTCACTCTTTCTGGCTGGTTTCCACATATTGTAAGCTCTTCCAGGGCAGAGGTAGCCCCAAACTGCCTGGGAGCCCAAGGATCCAGTCTCCCCCAACCAAGACCAACTTGAGTGGGTAAAATAATCGATCTGAGCTGGAGTCTATCTGGCCAGATCCCTTGGGGTGTTTGTTTCTTAATCCTTGTACCATCTTTTTAGTTGCTGTGAGGCTTTGGAATTTTACTCACCTCACCAAGTCTCTGCTCTCTGGTCTATGAAATGGGGTGAGCAACAGTATCTAATGCATTGAGTGAGCACAAAATGACATGATGCATGGCAAAGATCTGCTTGGAAGATAGTAAGCACTCAGCAAAAGGGGGCACTATTGTACTTATGGGGCTGCTTTCCCACTTGTTTTGTGTGAGGGGTTGGGCTAGGTTAGTGGTTATATATTTTTTTAAGATTTTATTTATTTATTCATAGGAGACACACACAAACACAGAGGCAGAGACACAGGCAGAGGGAGAAACAGGCTCCATGAAGGGAGCCCGATGTGGGACTCAATCCTGGGTCTCCAGGACCGGGCCCTGGGCTGAAGGCAGGTGCCAAACCGCTGAGCCACCCAGGGATCCCAAGGTCACTGGTTATTAAACTTGAGTGTGCATCAGAATCACCTGGAGGGCTTATTAAAACCATTCCCTGGACCTCTCCCCCAGAGCTTCTGATTCAGCAGGTCTAGGAGGGGGCCTCAGAATTTGCATTTCTAACAAGTTCAGAGGTGATGATGATGCTATGCTGCTGGTCCAGGATCACACTTGAAAACTAATGGCTTAACTTAATGAGGTCATGGTTTCCTAATTTGATACCTAGTCTGATTCTCTGTCCTCCACAATGGGAAAAAGGCATCGATGGGCCCTCAGTTCTGAGGTGGCAAGGTTTCTGTCTAATCAACCTCCATAGATCCAGCAAAGGCACCTTTACACGTTATTATGGATTGACTTGGGTTCCCCCCAAAAGTTGCTGAAGTCCTAACCCCTAGCACCTGTGAATGTGCTATTACTTGGAAACAGGGGTTTTGCAGATGAGGTCAGGTTAAGATGAGGCCATTGGGGTGAGCCCTGATCCATTGTGTCTGGTGTCTTTTGGAGAAGAGATCCAGACAGAGATTTGAGAGACTAACTACCATGTGATGATGGAAGCGGAGACTGAAATGTTGCAGCTGTAAGTCGAGCATTGCTAGCCAACTGCCAGAAGCTAGAAAGGCCAGGAAGGATTCTTCTCTTCAGGCTGCAGAGGGAACATATTGCCCACACTTTGATTTCAGACTTTGAGCTTTACTCTGAGACAATACACTTCTGTAGGTTTTTTGTTTTTTAATAATTTTTTTCCTCTTAAAGATTTTATTTTTAAGTAACCTCTACACCTGACATGGGGATCGAACTTACAACCTCAAGATCAAGAGTTTCATGCTCTACTGACTGAGACAGCCAGGTGTCCAGACATGTCTATAGTTTTAAGCCACCCAGTTTGTGGTACTTTGTTACAGCAGTTCTAGGAAACTGATGCTGTGTGGTATCTTCCAGACTCCACCAACACAAACCTTTGTCAAATTCATCCATTTCTTCATAGGCATTATGACTTCCCCCATCAAATTTGGGGACGTTTCCTTTCATGCAGACCATGACTGCACAGAGCATGAGAAGTTAAGCAGTGAACTCTTACCTGTTGCCTTTTGACCTTCTCACATTCCCTGGGTGTATTTTATTATCCCTTATATTTTACCTGTCCCACTGGAGAAGGAAATGTGAGAGCAGAAACACATGACACGCTGGGAGAGCCTCATGCCTCTGTTTCCCATCAGTTGTAATCCATGGATGCTGGGTAAGGGCTAGGGAAGTCATAAGAAGGTGTGCCCCACCCCGATCCTGGGGACAGCACCCAGGGAAATTGCATCCATCATCTCACTCCATCATTACTGTCAAACAGTCCCTCCTCCCATCCGCATCCCAGGGTGGGTTCAAGGCTGGGATCCGTACTCATTTTCACCTTATTTTAGGCAATTTTTAACCTGAGGGTGCCTGTAGGGTCTAGGAGATAGAAGGCAACAAACCTTCATCTCCCTCCCTGCTCCTCTTCTGGCTTCCTGTCTCCTCTCCCCCTTTCTCTTGGGGTAACTCTCTTCCTTGACAGCTATCCTCTTCCTGAGAAGTGACTCTTCACAGAAAGTAGAGGGCTTTACATTCTTTCTTGCGTTTATATTCAGGGGGGCAGGGGGGAAGCTCATGACCTTGCCCCTACTGCCTCTCAGGCCTCCCCTGATCATGTCTTACCCTTCACCTAACTCCCCACATCACACTTCCTTTGGAGCCTCCATCCTGCCATGCCTTCTCTGCCTCCCAGGAATGACACCTGGTGTTCCTTCTGCTCAAAACATTCTTTGTCCACGCGATGTGAGACATTCCTGGAAAAGAGGAGGAGTGGGTAGTGTTCCTCCGGGCACCTTTCAGGACTCCAGCTTCCCTCTATTTATAGGAGAGCTTGTGGCCTTCTCAAGAACAGGGCCAGGTACCTATTTGTCCTTGGATCTGCAGCTGGGAGCAACTAACTTTGTGATTTCAAACAGCCCCTCCTGCGGGCTCGTTGCAGGAGAGGGTGGAAGAAATGAATGGCCAGTAAGGATCATAATAGTGAAGGTTATTAACTACACAAGAGAAATAGGAGACCCATGTATCCTGACTGCACAGGGGAACAGAGGATTTGAGAGGTAAGAGCAAGTGCCACAAACAGTACGTGGTTAAAAACCAAACGTGCCGGGTCCCGGAGCCCGAGGGGCCCCCGGTGACTGCAGGTACAAAGCTAGGACTGGGGGACCCGCAGGGCTCCAGCCCGGGGCCCAGACCCGCGGCGGGCTCGGGCCGCGGGCTCCCAGGCTGCCAGGCTGCCGGCCACGCGTGCGCAGTGAGGCGGTGGCGCCCCCTGCCGGCGGCGGCGACAGGCGCTCAGTGCGCCTGCGCGCTCGTGGAGGTGGCGGCGGCGCGCGGCGGGGCTCGGCTGTTCGCGCGGCGGGTGCGGCCATGGCGCAACCGGGGAAGCTGCTCAAGGAGCAGAAGTACGACCGGCAGCTGAGGTGAGCCGGGGCTCCCCGAGCCGGGCGGGCGGCCGGCGGGCTCCCCTGCGTCCTGGCCGGGCCTGAGCGAGCGGGCGGCGCGTCGGGCCTCCTGCAGGCCTCCCTGGGCCGGGCCGGGCCGGGCCGGGCAGTCCGGGGTCCGGGGGGCGGGCCGGCGGGGCTCGGCGGGGCTCGGCGGGGCTCGGCGGGGCTCGGCGGGGCCGGCGGCCTGGGGCCCGGGCGCCCCCGGGGCTCCACGCGGAGTGCGGCTCGAGGTCCGCGGCCCCGCCGGCCCCGCCTCGCTGCGCGCCCGCCGCTCGTGAAGCAGAGTCGGGGGTCGGCTGCACCCCCCGGGCCGCCCAGGGCGGGGCTCGGCCGGGCCCGCGCCGTCCAGCCGCAGTAGATGCCCGTCGGGTGTGAGCCGCGGATGGAGTGACCACATTTTCTAGTAGCCACGTTAGAAAAGAAGAAGAAACAGGTGAAATTCATTTTAGTACATTTAACCCAGTATATCCACAATATTACCATTTTCACACTTAGTATAGACATTTATTAGGGATATTTTACTTTTTTTTCCCCCCCACACTGTCTTGGAAATCTGGCGTTTTACACTTTTAGGCACATCTCAGTTCCGACTTGCCTCATTTTTTAGTGCTCAGTAGCCAGATGGAGTTAATGGCTACTTTAGTGGACACTGCAAGTCCAAGCCATCAGGCAGGTCCTTGGCTAATTCCTCTCCCTTTCCTTTACTCCCACACTCCACATTTCTTACTTATTGAGCATCTTTTTTTTTTTTTTTAAGATATTTTATTTATTCATGAGAGACACAGAGAGACAGAGAGGCAGAGACACAGGCAGAGGGAGAAGCAGGCTCCATGCAGGGAGCCCAACATGGGACTCAATCCCAGGTCTCCAGGATCACACCCTGGGTCAAAGGCAGGCACTAAACCGCTGAGCCATCCAGGGATTCCCCTATTGAGCATCTTCTACGCATTAAGGCAATGGAAGTAACACAAATGCTTGGTCCCCACCCCTTTTGGAGCCCCCCCCCCCCCCAAGCACAGAGAAGTTACAGTATGTCCCTATATGTCCCCTGGAACTTCCATATGCACCTATAGCCTCTTCCTGCATTAGGGCCTTTGGGCACTTAAGCCTGAGAGCATCTTTTTTTCTTTTCTTTTTTAAGATTTTATTTATTTATTTGAGAGAGTGAGAACACAAGCAGAGAGGAGCAGGAAAGGGAGAAGCAGGTTCTCTGTCAAGCAGGGAGCCTGATGTGACTCGATCCCAGAATCCTAGGATCCTGACCTGAACCGAAAGCAGACGCTCAACCAGCTGAGCCACCCAGGAACCATTGAGAGCATCTTTGAAGCAGACATTCTCTTGGCATTGTAGATGGGGAAACAGTCTTGGAGAAGTTAGATAACTGGCCCAGTCTCCCCTGTATTTGGGTGAGGATGTAAACATAGGCCCTTCTTGCCTTTTCAGAGCCTGTTCTCAGGCACATCCCTCTGCTCCCAAGCTTCTGGGAAAGGAAGCAAGGTGACAGAGCTCTTGTAATCAACTTGTGTTGTTTTGTAAATTCTTAGCATTGGTTGTGTTTTTTTTTTTTATTTTTTTAATGAATTAATTTTTATTGGTGTTCAGTTTACCAACATACAGAATAACACCCAGTGCTCATCCTGTCAAGTGTCCCCCTCAGTGCCCGACACCCATTCACCCCCACCCCCCGCCCTCCTCCCCCTCCACCACCCCTAGTTCATTTCCCAGAGTTAGAAGTCTTTATGTTCTGTCTCCCTTTCTGATATTTCCCACACATTTCTTCTCCCTTCCCTTATATTCCCTTTCACTATTATTCATATTCCCCAAATGAATGAGAACATACACTGTTTGTCCTTCTCTGATTGACTTACTTCACTCAGCATAATACCCTCCAGTTCCATCCACGTTGAAGCAAATGGTGGGTATTTGTTGTTTCTAATGGCTGAGTAATATTCCATTGTATACACAGACCACATCTTCTTTATCCATTCATCTTTCGATGGGCACCGAGGCTCCTTCCACAGTTTGGCTATTGTGGACATGGCTGCTAGAAACATCGGGGTGCAGGTGTCCCGGCGTTTCATTGCATCTGAATCTTTGGGGTAAATCCCTAACAGTGCAATTGCTGGATCGTAGGGATTGGTTGTGTTTTGAATTTAGATATAACCATACAAGACAGATCTGAGAAGATATTTTATGTTACTAAGTAACTGCAACAAAAGAGAGGTGTTTTTTTTTTTTTTTGTTGTTTTGTTTTTAAGATTTTATTTATTGATTCAGGAGAGACACAGAGAGGCAAAGACAAAAGCAGAGACATAGGCAGAGGGAGAAGTGGGTTCCCCGCGGGGAGCCCAATGTGGGACTTGATCCCTGAACTCCAGGATCACACCCTGAGCCAAAGGCAGACACTCAAACACTAAGCCACCCAGGTGTCCCACAAAAGAAAGTTTTTGCGGAGTCTAATCCAGTTAAGGACCAAATTTTACTTTTCATAGCTGCAGTCAACAAGGCCGTGCTATTCATAGTTAGGCCTGCAAGGGAGCTAAGAGGATTGATTTCTTATCTGGCCTCTTTCTTGAAACACATTACCTAGAGATGCACCAATATTCTCTTAGGCTCACTATCTGAATACCCAAACATCCATCCACCAGATTTGTCAGGTGTGTTCTGTGTGCCCTACTTTCATAGAAAAAACTAATGTTCCCAGTTTCTCTGGTTCTTCTAGGCTATTCCTTCATTCATTTGACAGCTGTTCAGTGATCACTTACTCTGGGCAAGGCAGTGTGCCAGGCATTGGGGCTCCAGTGGTGCATGTAGGGAGTTATCTGGGCCCTCATGGAACTTAGAGTGGAATTGAAAGATGAATGTTCCTCAAAACAAACAAACAAACAAACAAAACAACAACAAAAACCAGTTGAAGTAGTTCTGATGTGCTCTGGAAGGCATACTGGCTACACAATAACGGAATCTGCTTTAGATCAGGTGACAGAGGAAGCACATTAAAGCCTCAGTCCTCCAGACTGTGGCATTTTTCTAGTGATTTTTGTACTTCCTATACTTAGAAGAAAAGACAGTAGGCTTTCTGGGTGAAGATAACCAGATTGGGCCAGATACCATGATGCATGTATGATCATGCTCCTTGCCTCGCTAATGATATGCCAGTGCAAATCAGGTTATAACATATTTCTAATCCTTATTATATCTTTGTGTTTGTTAATGTATGCATTTATTAATCATGCTATTAAAATGAGGGTTGGGTATTATATTTTAAAGCACTCCTTTAGAAGTCAATGTGAGACTTCAGATAACGATAATTCAGTTTTCTTGGTAAAGCTTTCCTCACTCTTGGAGATATTACAGGGGTAAGTTCTACGTCAAGATCTTAAATATACTGGGCCTATGTAATTTTTTTTTTAAGATTTTATTTATTTATTCATGATAGACTTAGAGAGAGACAGAGACACAGGCAGAGGGAGAAGCAGGCTCCATGCCGGGAGCCTGACGCAGGGCTCGATCCCGGGACTCCAGGATCATGCTCTGGGCCAAAGGCAGGTGCTAAACCGCTGAGCCACCCAAGGATCCCCTGGCCTATGTAATTTAAAGAGAAATGAAATAGAGAACAAAATAGGTTTTAAGTCTAAGGCAGTTCTTTAATGTTAATTGATTCCCAAATGAATGAGAACATACAGAATGTATGTTATCTGGCTTGAAAAGAGTAATGGACAAGGAGCTGGAAGACCAAGTTTTTAGTACTGATTTGATCCCCTTCTAATCATGGGAGGCATCAACCTGAGTCTTAGGTTACTCAGCTATGTAATCACTATAACCCCTGCTGTTCTTCCTGTCTCACATGTTTACCAGGGTTATCACATCAGCCATTCTGTGCAAGAACACTTTGAAGATCAAAGATCACTATGCAAACAAGAAAGTTGCATTTGTATGAAAGTTTGAGAAATGTCGAATTTGTGTCTTGTTTTGTAGGTTGTGGGGTGATCATGGGCAAGAGGCTTTAGAATCTGCTCATGTTTGCCTAATAAATGCAACAGCAACAGGAACTGAAATTCTTAAAAACTTGGTACTACCAGGTAATGTAGTTCTGTGATTGTAAATTTACTCCTTACAGTTTTGAACTAGAAATATGTGTTCTTGACTGACTCTGTTTGGTCTTCCAGGTATTGGTTCATTTACAATTATTGATGGAAATCAGGTCAGCGGAGAAGATGCTGGAAATAAGTATGTTCTATTCTTTTCAAACACATGTATGTTAGGGAAGGCAGTTCACTGTCACAGGAGAGTAAGGCCTAAATCCCAACTTCACCTCCTCAATCAAGGTGACTTGACTCTCAGGTGGAAATAATCCCCGTGTTTAGGATTATGGTGAAGGTGAAGTAAATCAGTATAGGTAAAGTGTTAGCACAGTGTCCATCAGATAGGCCATTAATAAAAGGTACCCAGCATTATTGTCTTCATTGTTGTTATTAGTGCAAAGGGGCAGTCATTATTCCTTGATCTGTGAAATCTAGACAATTTCTAAGTCCTTGCATTGATTCCTAGGGGTTAGTACATAATTTAAAATAATTGTATTTTTGAAAAAAATATTTTCGGATTATAAGAATAATAACTACCTTTTATTTGTGTTTCTTCTGAGCTCAGTCCAGGCACAACTCTCTGTACATTCCTTTGCCTCTGTAAAAATGCTGCTTTAAAGATGGGCTGTATGTTATTTTTTAAAGATGATCACAATACAGACTTTCAAAGCATTCCCAGATTTGAATTACAGGCTCTTTTCAGGAATTTGGAGGCTGGAATCTCTCATTATATATATATATATATATATATATATATATATATATATATATATTTAAGATTTTTATATATGTTTTTTAAGATTTTATACATATATGTTTTTTAAGATTTATATATATATCTTTTTAAGATTTTATTTATTTATCATGAGAGACACAGAGAGAGAGAGAGGCAGAGACATAAGCAGAGGGAGAAACGGGCTCCATGTAGGGAGCCTGATGTGAGACTCGTGATCCTGGGTCTCCGTGATCATGACCTGAGCCGAAGGCAGACGCTCAACTGCTGAGCCACCCAGGCGTCCCTCTCTCATTATATTTGTTAGTGTATGACAACAGTGAGTTCATACAAGGAAAGTTGGAATTTAGTTTGTATTGAGCTTTGATACTTTTTCTTTGGGTGGTAGTGTATCTACAGCAGTGCCCTTTTTTTCTGTAAAAAAAAAAAAAAAGTCCTATTATCTTTGCTTACTTGGTTGGTTAGAGCAGCATGTGATAAGAGTAAGGTTTCTTTTTCTTATGGAGCCACTGATTTTGTGCTACAAAATGGCACCCTGCCTCAGATCTGGGCCTTGAGATATGACAAGGGTATGTGTAGGAAGAAACCTGAATAAGTCTGTTATAGTTAACCTGCAAAAGCAAGCAGTTGAATATAGCATTTCCCAAGTGTAGTCTGTGGAACACTGGCTCTAGGAAATGTTAATAGCTGCTAAATGAGCAAATGGATTCCATGGTCAAATGAGTTTGGGAATGGGCCAAATGAAGTTAAACATTTCTATAATACAAGGCCTTAATAACATGTGTTATATTTATTATGAATTTCCAGGAGGGAAATATATAGTATATCCGTAACTTTGTAAAACCAGGGAATTTTTCTTCTCTCACAGCATCTTACGAAATTTATATTCTGTGGTACTGGCTTTGGTAACATTGATTAGCCTGGGCTTTGATTATAAGTTTCATCCTGTTACCATCCTCTAGGAAGGCTATTATAATCTAGAATCAAAATACAGTTAGTGTTATTATATGAAGGAAATATACCTGGTATAACAAATAACCTTTCCTTTGTAGTCAAAGAAGCCCTTAATTTTTCTTTAATTCTATTCTAGTTTTTTCCTTCAAAGAAGCAGCATCGGGAAGGTAAACCATCAGTTTATTATAGAATATAGTTGCGTGTGAGCATCTAATGATGCCACTATGTTTTGATTGCTTAAAAAGCCTTGACTTTTCAAGAGATTATTTCTTTTCTGAGAAAAAAGTTAAATTAGCTCTTTTTTTTATCTTGCAAATCTTTATATACTTGGTAGTTTAAGAACTTAAAAGTACTGTCTATGTTTTTATGCTGTATCCTGTATTAAAGCTAAACCTTGAGTTCAACATAAGTTGTAAATGTTTAAAGGATGGAATATTCTGGTTAGCATGGTTTGTTTTTTGTTTGTTTGTTTTTGGATAGCAAGGTTTTAAGTTAGATAGCATATCTTTTATTTTTGTATGTTCCATATTAAAATTCTTACAAAGCCATAATAGTCAACATAGTACAATATTCTGGATGGAAATGACTATTTCTTTGATTTACCTCTCTCATATAGGAGGTTACAGGGAGTCTAAACTTGGTCCAGAATATGTCTGCCTGCTACCCAAGGTTTTCTGGTCATTTGCCTAATCAGAAAAGTTGGGTACAAATAATATAGTCACTTAAGTAGTTTTTAAAGTAATACTACAGTTGAGCCTCAGCTTAAATACTACAAAAAGCAGAGTTAACATATCTATGCATGAAATTTGGGTATTTTTTAATATGTTTGCTTAATCTGTAATGTGAGGAGTTACATTTCAACCAAATTTTTTCTAATTTAAGTCAAATGCTTTGTTTTTAAAAAGAACCGAGCTCAAGCTGCCATGGAATTCTTACAAGAATTAAATAACGATGTCTCTGGGAATTTTGTGGAAGAGGTATATATGTATACATATTATTATTTTTATGTGGAAGTGTAATTTTTTAATAATTCAAACCCCTAAGAATTTAGAATTTTGAGTTTATTTATTTTAATAATCTCTACACCCAATGTGAGGCTTGAATTCATGACTCTGAGATTAAGAGTCCCATGTTATACTGAGCCAGCCAGGCACCCTAGCATTTAGAATTTAGAATCTTTGTATATTTATTTTTTTTAAAGATTTTATTTATTTATTCATGAGAGAGACAGAGACACAGGAAGAGGGAGAAGCAGGCTCCATCCTGGGATTCCAGGACCTCGCCCACGGCTGAAGGCAGGCACTAAACCGCTGAGCCACCCAGGGATCTCCTGTATATTTATGTTTATTTTATTTTATTTTTTTTATTATTTTAAAAAAATTTTTTTTAATTTTTTATTTATTTATGGTAGTCACACACACAGAGAGAGAGAGAGGCAGAGACATAGGCAGAGGGAGAAGCAGGCTCCATGCACCGGGAGCCTGACGTGGGATTCGATCCCGGGTCTCCAGGATCGCGCCCTGGGCCAAAGGCAGGCGCCAAACCGCTGCGCCACCCAGGGATCCCTATATTTATGTTTAATTGAGAGTTGAATTACTTTAACATTTAAGTCTAGGATGTTGCCTCATTTGCTCAAAAATAGCTTAACTGTTTCTGCCATGTTTAATATGATTGTGAAATTGTCGAATTTTTTTCCTGTGTCCTATTTAGAGTCCAGAAAACCTTCTAGACAATGATCCTTCATTTTTCTGTAGGTTTACCATTGTGGTTGCAACTCAGCTTCCTGAAAGGTAAATTTTTATGTTAATTTGTTTTTATTTTAGTCTTGTTAGATTTGCATAGTTTTGTTTTCTCTACAAAATCTCTACTTTTTTTTTTTTAAGAGTCATTTCTTTATTTGAGAGAGAGAAATTCGTATTTCTAAATTACAATTTGGGGCGGGGTTGGCAGAGGGAGAAAAAGAATCCCAAGCCGACTCCTCACTGAGCATGGAGCCTGATGTGGGGCTTTTGATCTCACGACCCTGAAATCATGATCTGAGCCAAAATCAAGAGTCAGATGCTTAACCGACTGAACCACCAAGTGCCCCTGTAGTTCTTAGAATTCTTAAACTCCACAGAAATGTTTAATTGGAAGTGCTTATAAGTCCCCAACATCAAAAAGATAGGGAAGAGAAAATACTAAGCTATGAAATTTTTCTTAATATATATTTAGAGCAATTAAATTAAACATTGGTATTTTTTTAAAGATTTATTTATTTATTTATGAGAGAGAGAGAGAGAGAGAGAGAGAGAGAATGAGAGGCAGAGACACAGGAGGAGGGAGAAGCAGGCTCCATGCAGGGAGCCTGATGTGGGACTCGATCCCGGGACTCCAGGATCGCGCCCTGGGCCAAAGGCAGGCGCTAAACCGCTGAGCCACCCAGGGATCCCAAACATTGGTATTTTTTTGATGAAAAAAACTAGTTAGAATTATAGAGTGTGCTTGGGAGTGTACCTAAGGGTTTTGTAAATATTTTCCTCTTTGTTATGGAAATGTTTAGGAAGTGTCTTTCAATAACATTTTCCCTAACACAAAAGAGGTTGCTTTCATATCCTTCTAGTCCAAAAGAAACACTTTCTGTGAGACTGCTGCAACTGTGGAAATTGCTTGTTTTTCCAGTGTGTCCATGACCTGCTTTGTATAAATTTAATAGGTGTATATCTTTGCATTTATTACTTAGTAAGAAAGTTGCTTTATTTTAAGGTATTTTCATGTTTGGCATATAACCATTTGCTTATGTTCTTATTTATCGTGCTTTCCTTCACAGTACATTACTACGTTTAGCGGATGTCCTCTGGAATTCACAAATACCTCTTCTGATCTGTAGGACATATGGACTAGTTGGTTATATGAGGATCATTATAAAAGAACATCCAGGTAAAACTGTTGCACATATGGAGCTTGCCATTGGTTGCTTTAAGCTACAGTTTTAGAAACCTGACAGTTTAGAAAGTCAATTTTAAATTATAAAGTATGGGGCACCTGGGTGGCTTAGTGGTTGAGTATCTGCCTTCAGCTCAGGTTGTGATCCCAGGGTTCTGGGGAGTCTGCTTCTCCCTCTGTCTATGTATCTGTGTCTCTATTTTTGTCTCTCAGGAATAAATAAATAAAATCTTTTAAAATAAATTACAAAGTTAATTTGTAGCTGCACAACTCTGGTTACAGTTTCAGAATGACAATTAGAATCAACAGACATTAATCTAACATTTCCTTTAACTTGGCATTTATAGGATACAAAGCAGGAGATACAGCAGGTATAGCTGCTTCATCTTATTAGGAGGCCTAGTAGCAAAGCAAGTCCGTATCTTTTTTTTTTGCCTCCTAACCCACATAGGGTATGTAGGACTGCTACAGGTGAGGGCCAAGGCATGTGGGGTCACAGTGTCACATAGATGACATACCACCTTTTCTCTGCCAATCTTTCATTCCATTCTCATAGAGGCATTAAGCTCCCTCAGTTCAGGTATAGTTCTACACAATAAGCAAGGCATTTACTTAACTACTACTCCAAGGAAACAGTGTTATAGGAGACTGATGTCATACATAGGAAGCTTACATCATCAGCTCAAGGATGATATTAGCCCTTTACTTACAAATTTTTTTAAAGATTTTATTTATTTGAGAGAGAGCATGAGTGGGACAGGGAGAGGGAGAGGGAGAGAGAGAATCTCAAGCAGATTTCTGACGTGAGGCTCAATCTCATGACCCTGAAATCATAACCTTAGCTGAAACTGAGTCAGACACATAACTGACTGTGCTCCCCGGCCACCCCTTACTTACAATTTTTTAAAATTTTATTCATTTATTCATGAGAGAGAGAGAGAGAGAGAGAGAGAAGCAGAGACATAGGCAGAGGGAGAAGCAGGCTCCACGGAGGGAGCCTGACGCAGGACTTGATCCCGGGTCACCAGGATCACGCTGCGGGCCGAAAGCAGCACTAAACCGCTGAGCCATCTGGGCTGCCCACAAATTTTTAATTATATATCATCATCCAGTTTTCTTTTTTTTTTTTTTTTTTCCAGTTTTCATTCAGTATTCCTACATTGCTCTAAGCCAGGTACTCTGCTAGTGTAATGATAGCCATTGGTGTTGGTAGTATCACTGGGGAGTAGTATCTGCTCAAGCAGTTAGGGGTTGGCTTGTGGTAGGGGGTAGGCTCCTGGCAGGTGGTAGTAGGCTCTTTAAGAGTTCTAAGTTGGAAAACAAAACAAAACAAAACAAAACAAAAAGTTCTAAGTTGGAGAGTGACATGGTGAAAATTTTATTTCAAATGTGTCACCCTGAAGTGGGATAGAGAATGAATGGATTTGAAGAGGCAAATATTAGAGGCAGGAGTTGGTGTTAGGAAATTTACAGTGGTGTAGCTAGGTGGGGAGACAGAAACTGAGCCCCTGACCTAAGGCAGATATTATAAGGATAGGGAAGTGAAGGTAGTTAATAATGAGAATTAATGTTGCCAGCTGTGTGGCTGCCTTAATGTGGATTATTTCATATAATATTTCTAAAATCCTCATAAAGTACTGTATCCACTTTTTTGCAGATGAGGATGCTGAGGCACCAGAGAGATTATTTGCCTAAAGTCACACAGCTGGCAAATGACAGAACTAACTTTAGCTTTAAACACACACTGAAATTACACATTCCTATACTACCCCCATATGGAGAAGTGTGATATTAGGACATGTGGCATGACAGATGTTGGTCAAGGAAGAAGGAAGTCAAGGATAGGGGCGCCTGGCTGGGTCAGTCAGAAGAGCATGCAACTCTTGATCTTGGGTTTGTAAGTTTGAGCCCCACATTGCATGTAAAGAGTACTTAAAAATGAGATCTTAAAAAAAAAAAGTCAAGGATAATCATCAGGTTTCTAGGAAAGAGGTCTAGGTAGGTCATGATGTTGTCTATTGAAGACCACAGGAGGTTAAGTGCTATCCGAATACATACTTTATCAGTTTTGATCTTTTTAAATTATAATAGCAAGAAAATTCAGCTCCAAAGGAATTTTGAGTTTACTTTTATTAAACCTATAGTCCACCTATAATTTGTGCAGTTAGTAAAATGTGAATATATATGTGTATGTAAATTTATCTCAATAATGAACAGAAAAGGGGTGCCTGCTGGGCTTATTAGGTGGAGCATGGGACTCTTGATCTTGGGGTTGTGAGTTCAAGCCCCCACATTGGAGCTTACTTTGAAAAAATAAGTAAAGTCCGTTCCTTGGTGGGAAAAAGAAAGAGAAAAAAACCTATAGGTCCTATGCGCATTTAGAAATTATAGATTTCTTAAGTCCCTATAATGTAGTGTATTCCAGAAGTATTATTAAAGAAATTTACCTTTTGGGATTGTTTCATAGTAATAGAATCTCATCCAGATAATGCATTAGAGGATCTACGACTGGATAAGCCATTTCCTGAACTGAGAGAACATTTTCAGTCTTATGATTTGGATCGTATGGAAAAAAAGGTTGGTAGTATGTATGACTTTCCATTTATAGATTAAAAGATTTTTTTTTTTACGTATGGTTTTTTAATTACACCACAGTGAGAAAATATTATAAATATTCATATTCTTGTCATGCAGATTATATAACACATTGTACTTTTTTTGTTTTTTAAAGATTTTATTTATTCATAGAGAGAGAGAGAGAGAGAGGCAGAGACACAGGCAGAGGGAGAAGCAGGCTCCATGCAGAGAGCCCAATGTGGGACTCGATCCAGGGTCTCCAGGATCATGCCCTGGGCTGCAGACGGCGCTAAACCGCTATGCCAGCGGGGCTGCCCATACTTAATTTTTTTGAAGTAAATTTGTTTTCCACCAAAATTGGAAAAGCTTTGGTCAAGAAATTGTTCATTTAACATATCCCAGCAGCCTCTTCATGGCCCTCTTCATGGCCCAATTAGATGTACACTTTAAAAAGTGTAAATTTGGAGTGGGTGTTTGTTGAAATTGATTCCTCTTGAAAGTTATTTTTAGTGTTTGAAGAATTACCAAGGCAACTCTGTATTTCATTATAGAAGTAATGATATTTATAATAGACTATGTAACTTAAGGAGTATTTGTTTTTTTTCCTGCTCATGTACTAATTAAAATGCAGGTATTTGTTTCATCAGAAAACAGTTTTCTCAGTCTACGGTTGGTATCTGAAATCAAGAGATTTGAGCTTTCTTTTTTGGGTAGCAGTCTCTGAGACTGTTTTCTTGCTGGTAAAATGGGGACAATCATAGTACAAACCTGCCATATTAGGATAAATTGGATACTGCTTCTAAAAAAGTTAATAAAGCAATTTTCTTAACCCAGTTCATTTTTCTCCATTCATTATATTACATGTCCTGGGAGATGATCATAAACACTGTTGTATTTGTTGAAAATGAGATGATGTGGGGATCCCTGGGTGGCTCAGTGGTTTGGCGCCTGCCTTCAGCCCAGGACGTGATCCTGGAGACCCAGGATCAAGTCCCACATCAGGCTCCCTGCATGGAGCCTGCTTCTCCCTCTGCCTGTGTCTCTGCCTCTCTCTCTCTCTCCCGTGTGTGTCTCTCATGAATAAATAAAATCTTAAAAAAAGAAAGAAAGAAAATGAGATGATGTGATAAAGAATAAACGTAAAATAGTTAATGTTAACTAATTCATTTTCCTTGATTTTTCTTTCATTTTTAGGATCATAGCCATACTCCATGGATTGTGATCATAGCCAAATATTTAGCACAGTGGTATAGTGAGGTATGTCCTTTTTTAAAAACACAAATTTCTTGTGTGACTGTATTTTCAACTTATCATAAAGGATCTCATTGGAGAAGAGTGAGGGGAGATTCTTTTCCTTAAGTGCTTAAATGGGAGGTGGTTACTTTTCTGTTTAAATCTCACAGTTCGGGGATCCCTGGGTGGCGCAGCGGTTTGGCGCCTGCCTTTGGCCCAGGGCGCGATCCTGGAGACCCGGGATCGAGTCCCACGTCGGGCTCCCGGTGCATGGAGCCTGCTTCTCCCTCTGCCTGTGTCTCTGCCTCTCTCTCTCTCTGTGTGTGACTATCATAAATAAATAAAAATTAAAAAAAAAATAAATAAATCTCACAGTTCCTCTTTTGATACTGATATTTTTATTAATAAAATGAAATATCAATAAACATCATTCTGAAACTGAAGTGGGGAGTGAATGTAGAGAAATGGTGCACAGTTTTTGTTTTCTTTCAAGTCAGCCTCTGATTTTACTGAGGTATGTATTTGCTGATAAAATCTTATGTGGATGGGAGAATGGGGGAAGTTTTGCACTCTCAGTTTCCATGTTTTGATTTTTTGTAACTAGAATTTAAAATTTTTCAACCAATTTAGACAAATGGACGAATACCTAAAACATATAAGGAAAAAGAAGACTTCAGAGATTTGATTAGACAAGGTAATATGATGAGATGTAACTGAATGTTGTTTAAAGTTTGAGAAGCAAATTGCTTGAATCTGTTTATTGGATTTTTGTCAGCAGCTTTGTCAGACAATGCCATCATGAGCTTGTATTTTATTTTTCCTCAGGGGAGGCTTAGGAGCCACTCATCATATAGTTTTTTAAATGACTAATGATAGTTTCCTCATCAGTAAATGAGGAACTGGGGGCTGCTGATACCTACCTCATGGGTTGTTGTGAGGATTCATTCATACAATAAAATGTGAAGTACGTTTAACAGTGTCTGTTACAGAATAAAAACTTAATAGAGGTGAGCTACTAATATTCATTTTAAGAAATGACTAATGATAAGCCTGTTTCTTAAGTTTCAATATCCTATCCTCCCTTTAAGATCTGATGAGGTTAGGGCAGCCTTTTCAGGTCCCCTCCTTCTTTGGGACTTTGTATCAGTCAATAAACTTTACTATTGATTAAAAAAAAAAAAGTCCTGACAAGGTTATTTTCATAATGTTAGGGAGAGCAAAGGGGTAAGAACAGGGCTATTTTTTGCTAACCAATTTCTATTTTATTAGGAATTCTAAAGAATGAAAATGGGGCTCCGGAAGATGAAGAGAATTTTGAGGAAGCTATTAAAAATGTGAACACAGCCCTAAATACAACTCAGGTATTAAAAGTGTTGCTGAAGAATTCATACAAGAAAGGTGTTTTCTGAAGTTCTCATGTGAAATAGTTGATCTTAGGCTTTTTAAAAAAATTATTTACTGTAGAGAAAGAGAGCGAGCACATGTGTATACTTGTGTGTGTGCATGTGTGCATGAGCTGGGGGCGCAGCACGGGGAGAAGAAGAGGGAGAGAATCCCAAGCTGACTCCTTGCTGATTGTGGAGCCTGATGCCAGGCTCCATCTTATGACCCTGAGATCATGATCTGATCTGAAATCACAAGTTTAGTCCTTAACTGACTGAGCCATACAGGTACCTTGATTTTAGATTTAAGTTAATATTTCCTAAATTGTAAAGTTGTTAGAAATTAATATTTATAATATGGATTGAATCTTATTTTAAAAAGACTCTGCATCATCCTTGTTAAAATGGATGTCAGTGCTTCAGCGTATAATAGTGATATTTTTTTATTTATATAAATTTTTTTTAACATTTTATTTATTCATTCGTGAGAGACACAGAGAGAGAGAGAGGCAGAGACACAGGCAGAGGGACAAGCAGGCTCCATGCAGGGAGCCTGACATGGGACTCGATCCCAGGTCTCCAGGATCAGGCCCTGGGCTGAAGGCAGCGCTAAACCGCTGAGCCACCCGGGCTGCCCTATTTATATAAATTATATATAGTTTATGTATATATAATATATTATAAATTTATAAATATTTATATAAATTATTTGAAGTACATGATTTGTGAATAGTCACAGTTTGGGTGTAGGAATTATATAATGAGGGTGATATTTTGCTGGCCCAAAATAGTACTGCCTGAAAGTTAAGTCTTACCCTGCATTTTCTCGTGACAGTAGTTGTTTGGCTATAATGTTCTTTTTTTTTAATGTAGGATGTTCTTAATGAAGTTGTAAAATATTATTTGGAGGATGACTCAGTTTAGATGCCCTTTGTTTTGTTGTTACAGTCTTGCCAGTAAAGTTTTTGGGAAATTTCTATAACACAACTGTTTTTTTTTTTTTTAAGACTATTTATTAATGAGAGACACACAGAGAGAGAGGCAGAGACACAGGCAGAGGGAGAAGCAGGCTCCATGCAAGGAGCCTGACATGGGACTTGATCCTGGGTCTCCAGGATCACGTCCTGGGCTGAAAGCAGATGCTCAACCGCTGAGCCACCCAGGTGTTCCCACAACTGGTATTTTAAGATAAGAATCTTTTTATGGGCAGCCCAGGTAGCTCAGCCTGTTAGTGCCGCCTTCAGCCCAGGGTGTGATCTTGGAGACCCGGGATCAAGTCCCATGTCAAGCTCCCTGCATGGAGCCTGCTTTTCCCTCTGTCTGTGTCTCTGCCTCTCTCTCTGTGTGTCTCTCATGAGTAAATAGATAAAATCTTAAAAAAAAGTAAAGTTTTAAAAAAGAATATTTTTATAATTTAAAATGGTAAAAAATGCTGCCTTTCACATTAAGAAAGCACATCAGCTGTCATTACAAACTTTTTGGAGACAATGAGGTAGGGTTGCTGAATAATTAAAAGTGTATTCTTTGTTAGTTTTCTGGGGTGATGAAAATTTTCTATAGTATCTTAATTGAGGTGATGATTAGAAGGACATGCATAGTAATCAAAATGCATCAAACTATACCTTTAAGATTGATTTCACTGAATGTAAAATTTACCCCGATTTAAAAGAAAAAAAAGTTCTCCTAATTAGATTCTGATTAGTAAGCTTAGAAAACAGATAAATATACCAGGTGCTATCAACAAAATTTGAGCTGAGCAGAGCAGAGGGGTAGAGCATGAGGATGAGGAGTTCTAGGATCAGGAGGGGGCCGTTGAGATGTTTTGAGCAAGGAGCGGAGTGACCTGATTTATATTTCTAAAAAGTCATTCTGGCTCTTGCGAAGAGAATAGACCATAGGGGACTGGAAGCAGAAGCAGAGAGACCAGTTAGGGTTACCAGTAAGAAATTTCTTTTTTCCTCACAGCTGTAGAATCAAAGTGTACAACTTCTATAGTTGTTATTAATGCCAGCATTAGAAGTACTTATTTAACTATTTAGTTTTCAGAGTTCTTGTCTCCAATAGTTACTAACTTAGGGTGTAAGGGTTGCAAATTTTTGACAAGATGGAGACACACGAAGGACTACAAATCTAGCTTACTAGTAATGTCTGAAATCTTTGTTATATCTTCAAATGTAACTATATGGAAAGATTTACTTTGACTCTTTTTTTACTCCATGTATGATGGAAGAGAACAGTCAGTCTTTAATGGTGTCAACAGTGGGCAGGAAAGGACTTCCTTCCATTCTCTCTTATCTCTTCAAATCTCTGTCTAGTACTGATTCTCAATAAAAGTAAGCACAGGGGCATCTGGGTGGCTCAGTCAATTAAGTGTCTGCTTTTGGCTCAGGTCATGATCTTAGGGTCAGAGGATCCTGGGATCTCGAGTGGGGCTCTGTTCTCAGGGGGGAGTCTGCTTCACCTTCTCCCTCTGCCTCTCCCCCTCATCCCACTTGTGTGCTGCCTTTCTCTTTCTCTCAAATAAATAATTTTTTTTTTTTAAAGTCTAAGCACATCAGAAGTTTGTATTTGATTAGAATGTAGCAATTCAAAGAACTTGTTTGGGGAAATACTGAAAATATAGATGGATACTTCTTAGAATAAGTAAATGTTTTGTGTTCCTTTGTTAGATCCCAAGCAGTATTGAAGATATATTTAATGATGATCACTGCATAAATATCACCAAACAGGTAACAACCAAAAGTAAATAGTACCCTCTTAACCTTTGGGTCAAATTCAGATGCCACTTAATACTAATTTTTTTCCTTAATCTTTTAGACTCCATCATTTTGGATTTTAGCTCGTGCCTTAAAGGAATTTGTGGCCAAAGAGGGTCAAGGAAATTTACCTGTTCGAGGCACAATTCCTGATATGATTGCAGATTCAAGCAAATATATAAAGCTGCAAAATGTGTAAGTCACTGTTTTCAAACTATGTTACTGAAAAATTGACCTGTTTATAGTACAGATGAACATATTTTACCACTCTAATGGAATTCAAATGCAAGACGGTCACAGTTTCTTTAAAAATAAGCTAAAAAACTTAGTGGGCAGATTTTTTAAAATAGATTTTACTTTTGGAGTAGTTTTACGTTTACAGCAAAATTGAGCAGAAAGTACTGAGTTCCCATGTACTGACTAGGGGGCAGATTTTCATATTTCATGATAAAAACCTAATACTTGAGCACTTAACTCTTTGCTATGAACCACTCTATGTATTAACCGATTTACTGTTTACAACAACTCTATGAGAGAGATAACGATTATTATCCCAGTTTTATAGATGAAGAAACTGAAACATCGAAAAGGTAATTTATTCAGTCAAATAGCTGGGAAATGGCAGAACCAGGATTTGAATCCATGAAACCCAGCTCTATACTCCTTTTTTTTTTTTTTTTTAAGATTTACTTATTGGCGTGCCTGGGTGGCTCATTTAGGTGGGCATCTGCCTTCAGCTTAGGTCATGATCTCAGGGTCCTGGGATTGAGCCCCACCTCGGGCTCTCTGTTTAGCAGGGAGTCTGCTTCTCCCTTAACTCTCCCTGTGTGCTTTCTCTCAAATAAATAAATTAAATCTTCTAAATAATAAAAATAAAAAGATTTTTTTTTGTTTTTAGGGAGGGGGGAATGGGGCAGAGGGAGAGGGAGAGGGAGAACCTCAAGCAGACTCCCCACTGAGTGCAGAGGTTGAGGCCCTGGGTGGGCCCTGACACAAGGCTCAATCCCATGACCCCAAGATCATGACCTGAGCTGAATCCAAGAGTCAGACACTCAACAGATTGTACTCCCCAGCTCTATACTCTTAATCATGGCCCTGTAGGAACTTTTATCTGTAACTTAAAACTTTGAAGTTTTTAGTTTGATGGATTTTTTATCATAATGTTTCATAATTTAAAGAGTTTGTGACGAGATAGACAACATCTATCTAGATGTCACTACCCTGAACCCAGATAGACTGTCATAAGCATGAGTGTCAGTGGATTTAGGCATGTTGCTGTAATTTAGGCATGTTGCTGTAATTTAGGCATGTTGCTGATGAATCCAGGGCTACTGGCTTGGGTTCCTCAAGGACCAAGTGATGTCACACAGATTTCTGTTCTTTAGACATACTGCATTCTTCACCTCAGCCACTGTCTACCTAACACATCTTTGTGGTCCTAGCCCAAAAGTTCAGTAACTTCAAACTTGGGCAGTCAGTTGAAGATAAACAAGTCTGACCTCACATTGGAGATAGTCCACTTTGCACTGATTATCTTCAGAGTGAAAATATAAATAGATTCAAAGGTTTGCATGAATTTGTAGATAGACAGTTTTGAAGTATTTAACTTTCCTTGGATTTAACTTCAAGGTTATAAATCATGTTCTTCAGTAACATATTTTGTCAGGTCCCCTCAGAAGCATGGATCATGCTTCATGGATCCCTCTAGGAGGGTAGTTTTAAGATGCTATTAATTATAGAGGGAGTCCAGGTATTAGTAGATTCCAAGAGTCCACCATCAACAACAGGAGGGCTCCCAGCCCGTAGTAGCTGCTGCTGGTGGCATTTCCATGGCATTTTCTTTTTTTTTTTTTTCCCATGGCATTTTCACGTTTTGTGTTGCCAGACCAGTATTTTTTTCATGAAAAGGAAAGAAATTTCCTTGCTTCATGGTAATATTTATATTTTGCTAATTTTAAATTTTGTTAAAAGCAGCTTTTTGTTGTTCTTTTCCAGTTACCGTGAAAAAGCAAAGAAAGATGCTGCTGCTGTGGGTAATCATGTTGCCAAATTGTTGCAGTCTATTGGCCAGGTAAGCTGTGGAACTAAGTGCACTGTGCCTTTGTCCTGACTGTGTAACCCCCAGGAGCCAAAAAGGTTTAGAGATAGAGGATTTGGCACTGCTTCTAGGCTTCTTAGGTGGGATCTCT
Source organism: Nyctereutes procyonoides (assembly GCF_905146905.1). NCBI lineage: Eukaryota > Metazoa > Chordata > Mammalia > Carnivora > Canidae > Nyctereutes > Nyctereutes procyonoides. Next base: position 6,533,545 of record NW_026575140.1, on the reverse strand, counting down.
CACTTACCTGCCTAATGAGAAAGGCCTTCACTAAGGAAACAAGGTGTTTTTACACTGCTCTTCTAGCATGTGGGGAAAGCCTCCCTATCTCCCAGCTATTGGCTTTGTGTTGCATCCTGTGTTCATCTCCTCTTTTATACTGGAGCAAAACTAGTATTTCTCTCTTTACAGGCACCAGAGTCCATTTCAGAGAAAGAATTAAAATTACTCTGTAAGTCCCCTTGAATTAATTTCCTTATTTTGCTTGATAAAAATGTTTCCAGGAATTTTAAATGGCTGAAATTTCAAAGTTTCCATGGTCTCAATGGTATAGATAAATACTGAATAAGAATTGTGGGTTTTTTTCCTCATAATATAGTAAATCAAGAGGGTGTTTTAAGACTGGGTCAGAGGGATGCCTGGGTGGCTCAGCGGTTGAGCATCTGACTTTGGCTCAGGGCGTGATCTGTTAGTCCTGGAATTGAGTCCCACATTGTGCTCCCTGCATGGAGCCTGCTTCTCTCTCTGCATATGTTTCTGCCTCTCTCTCTCTCTTTCTGTGTCTCTCATGAATATATAAATAAAATCTTAAAAAAAAAAAAAGACTGGGTAGAGCTAGAGCATATCTGTGGCAGTGCTGAAAAGACATGAAGGTCAATTGAAAACTGTCATTAATACAGAATTATTTTCAGCTTAAATAATTTGGGAAAGTTTTATCTGACTTGGGAAGTGAAGTCTTGAGTCACATGTATGTTGAAAGTATTGGTTTAGGCCAGTCCCGGTTGCTCAGTGGTTTAGCACTGCCTTCAGCCCAGGGCCTGATCCTGGAGACCTGGGATCGAGTCCTGCTTCGGGCTCCCTGCATGGGGCCTGCTTCTCCTTCTGCCTGTGTCTCTGCCTCTCTCTGTGTGTCTTTCATGAATAAATAAATAAAATCTTAAAAAAAAAAAAGTATTGGTTTAAATACTCACTTTGATTTGTGTTAAATGACTGTGATGGAATTAAGAATTTTGCCATCCAGTTTCAAAATGGGTCAGCTCCTAAGATCTTCTTGAAAACTACTCAGGCGGCCCAAAGCATATTATTTAAGAATTAGTTTAAGAGTAATAAAATTTGTTCTACATGCCGTCTGAGAATTTTTCCTTGTAGCTACTGCCATTAACTTCTGCAAAAGTCTAGATTTTATATGTTCCCCAGCCTTAAAATACATTTATCCAGTTTCTCCCTTTCATGACTCTTCCTTAGTGCTTGTTGAGGCTTAGTTTCATGTTTTGTTTCACTACCAATCTCATACCTTGTTCTGCATTTGTGTTTGTTGTACTAGATTATATGATACCAGATTAAAGCTGGATATTAGGTACTTGAGGGTTTATTCTGGTCTCTCTACTTTGGGGGTATGTTTTAAAATTTACAGAATACAAAGTTATTTTTTTAAGATTTTTTTTTAAAGATTTTATTTATTTATTCATGAAAGACACACAGAAAGAGAGGCAGAGACATAGGCGGAGGGAGAAGCAGGCTCTCTGCAAGAAGCCCAGTGCAGGACTGGATCCCGGACCCTGGGATCACACCCTGAGCTGAAGGCAGACAGTCAACTGCTGAGCCACCTGGGCATTTCAATACAAAGTTTTTTTAAAGGAAGTTTTATGTACACAAAGAGCATTATATATATATATATATATATATATATATATATATATATATATATATATATATTGCTCTCCTTTAGGACTACTTAACCATAAGAGTGATAAAAATGACTATTCACTCAGTTCTGTCAGGCATTGTGCTAGGTATGTACTTTATACACTTACAGATTGGATACATAGAACTACTTTCAAAGGTAATATTATCCCCGTTTTACAAATGAAAGCAAGCTCAGAGAGGTGCCAGCACCTACTTACCCAGTGCTGAGCTGGTTGTAGTGCCAAAGATATGAATTTCAGATGATTTCAGTGTTCTAGTGCCTTCTCTGCTAACTATTAGAGCCAAAGAGACATTTCTTCTCATTTCCATGTCTTTAAAGAGTATATACAAAATTTCCTGTTCTTAGAGTGACTTGTGATTTGGAATATTCACATCTCAACTGTTTACTTCCATAATGTCCTTCCTGTGTTCAGGCACCAATTCTGCATTTCTTCGAGTGGTAAGATGTCGATCCTTAGCTGAAGAATATGGCTTGAATACAATTAACAAGGATGAAATAAGTAAGTATAATAACTTTTTGATGCTAAGGTTATTAACTTTAATTAATTTTAGAGATATAAATAAATATTTTGTGTATAATAGTGAGTATATGATGATAGTTTGCAGGAAATGTAAATATTGTAGTGTAAATTTTATCCTATAAACCAAGAAGTAGTCATATTTCCAGGTAGTCATAACTGCAAAATGAAAATTTAATATACACATGAAATCATATTTAGGTTACTAAGTTAAGTTGTGTGATTATGAGGAAGAGCTAAAGTCAGCATATTACTACATTAAAAGAGATGATGGAAAAAAAAAGAGAGATTATGTGACTATAGCTAATAGTCTTTAAGAACACTTGGTTTCATTTTAATGTATTTCCCTCTTCTTTTATTTTAGTATTATTTATCATTTTCTATTTTATTGTCACAAAATATTTAAATTTTGTGATAGATTTGCCTTGTATCCTGAAACTGAGTATATAGTAAATTCAGTTCTGCACTATTTTTATGTAATCAATTCAAATTATTATTATTTTTTTTTCTGGAGATTTGCCAATATTTATTTATTTATTTATTTATTTATTTATTTATTTATTTATTTATTTATTTATTTATTTATTTATTTATTTATTTATTTATTTATTTATTTATTTATTTATTTATTTATTTATTTATTTATTTATTTATTTATTTATTTATTTATTTATTTATTTATTTATTTATTTATTTATTTATTTATTTATTTATTTATTTATTTATTTATTTATTTATTTATTTATTTATTTATTTATTTATTTATTTATTTATTTATTTATTTATTTATTTATTTATTTATTTATTTATTTATTTATTTATTTATTTATTTATTTATTTATTTATTTATTTATTTATTTATTTATTTATTTATTTATTTATTTATTTATTTATTTATTTATTTATTTATTTATTTATTTATTTATTTATTTATTTATTTATAGAGATGCAGATAGAGAGAGAGGCAGAGACACAGGCAGAGGGAGAAGCAGGCTCCATGCAGAGAGCCTGACGTGGGACTCGATCCAGGGTCTCCAGATCACGCCCTAGGCTGCAGGCGGCGCTAAACCGCTGCACCACCGGGGCTGCCCTAATCAATTCAAATTATATAGAATTTTTTTTTCCTTTCAGTTTCCAGCATGGACAATCCAGATAATGAAATAGTATTATATTTAATGTTACGGGCTGTTGATAGATTTCATAAACAACATGGTAGATATCCAGGTAAGAATAACAATCTCATTATCATATACAATGAAGTCTTGAATAAATACTTAAATTGAATTAAATCTGTCACTTACTATCTCTTGACCTTGGGTGAGTCACTATTTCCAAGTCTCAGTTCTCTCATTTATGGAATGGTAATAAGAGTGTCTACCTTTGGATTGAAAGAGTTATGTGGGTGATATATGAAAATTAACACTACATGGCACCTTGTTAGTATTCAATAAAGGGTTGGTATTATTATTATTAGGAAGGTTAGTGATGGTTTCTAAACTAGGGGGATTAAAAATATGATTTGTTTTAGTAATACTTGAATATTACAGCAATTGTATTTTTCCTTCCAGTAGTAATAACAATAGCTTACCTTTGGAGACATTATAGTATAATCATTAAGAACTGCCTGGGCCCATATCCCAATATTGCTACTTAGGAGCAAAGTAACTCAGGCAAATAGCAAATAACTTGATCTGTCTGTACCACAATTTTCTTACCTGTAAATGGGGATAATAATAGTACCTACTTCATAGGGTTGTTCTGAGGATTACATCATTTAATATATAGGGTACTTACAACACTGTCGAGCATTTGTTATTGTTCAATAAATGTTACCTATTATAGCTTTCTGTCTTCATGAAGTGCCATTTAATCTCTTGGAAATGGATAATAAACACAATTTTTTTAGGGCTGGAGGGGTACAAGGAGAGGGAAAGAGAATCTTAAGCAGGTTCCACGCCCACGAAGAGACTGACATGGGGCTTGATCTCAAGACCCTGAGATCATGACCTGAGCCAAAATCAAGAGTTGGACGCTTAAAACTGAGCCACCCAGGGACACCAAGCACCATAATTTTTATACAGGGTATAAAGCAGACATTACTTTCTTATTCATTCAATTCTTCTCTCAGATTATTATTGAGCACCAACTATGTGTCAGATACTCTTGATCCTAGGTAAATAGTATCTAGTAAACAATAAAGCAGACTTACCAAACTTGAATTTTTAATAGGTTTCAGGTGGTTTCTTTGATTGTTACAGTTTGGGATAGTTGTAAATGCTGGTCTCATACTTACCCTCATTTTTTTTTCTCTCATTTTTGTTCTTACTTCAGTTTCACACCTTACTATTTTGACTAGAACACCTAAAATTGGACTGAAAAAGGTAGACAGCCATTGGTTTTGGATTTCATTATTCATTTTAATGAAAATTAATTTACATATGTATTTTTAGGAGTATCTAACTACCAAGTTGAAGAAGACATAGGAAAGCTGAAGTGTTGTCTCACTGGCTTCCTTCAGGAATATGGATTATCTGTAATGGTGAAAGATGATTATGTCCATGAATTGTGAGTATTTTTTTAGGGCAGATGAGAGATAATACTTGTCCTGTCATAAGGCTAATCTTAGTTCACGTCTCCGTTCTTTTCTGTAGTTGCCGATATGGAGCTGCTGAGCCACACACCATTGCTGCATTCTTAGGGGGTGAGTTCCATGGATGAGAAGACTAGCATCTGTGGTTACACAGTAAAGAAGTTTTGTTTTCTGAGCTCTTTTAACAAGGGGACTCAGTGAAGCAGGATATTGTCTTGTTTAGATTATTTCACTGGTCTCTCTGCTTTCCACTCTCACTGCTGTCCATCTTAAAGTGAAGAGTCCATGATCTTTCTAAAGGGTAGCTCTGATCATGTCTCTCAACCTACCCTCTGTCCTGTTAATACACATGTACACTACAATGATCTTCAGAAAACAAGTCCAGAGTCCTTTATTTGACATTAAAAACACCGTATTCTGGTTCCACTCAGCCTTTCTGGCCTTGGTTTTTTCAAGTTACTTTTCCTAGAGACCGTTTTGACTTAAAATATCTAGTCAACAATTTGAAACCACCATAATACTTCATTCTTTTAAACTGTGGCATAATATCCCAAAGTGTGAATGTATAGGACAAAATTTTTATTTCCTATAAGAACATAGTTATACAAAATTGCAGTCCTTGTTTTTGATGTGACTCAGTAAGCTATGCCTGTTTTGGTTTATTGTTAAAACACTTTTGCTTTGGGAAAGGAAAGGTTTTCTTTACAGAATTGAATATTTTTATATAACTTGAAATCTACCTTTTTCAGATTTGCTTTTCTCTTTTTTCCTTACAGGAGCTGCTGCTCAGGAGGTTATCAAAATAATCACCAAACAATTTGTAATTTTTAATAATACTTACATTTATAGTGGCATGTCACAAACTTCAGCAACTTTCCAGTTATAGAATAAGCACCCCATGTAGTGTGTTAATGATTTAAACTGTACTTGCCTTCAGTTTGTGCTCTAGTCTGTAAACTTCTAGTAAGGGAGAACTGTTAAATTGTTTCCTTAATAAACATTTTTCTCATTTGTAATAATGTAGTCTTGTTCTTTGTGGGGGAAGGGGAAAGGAAACAGTGTTTTTCTGAGAATAAAAGCTATCTATTTTTAATTGAGTTTATTATTTCTGGCTTGCTGATTCAAAGTTACTTATAAAAATCTCCTGTGGGGCACCTGGCTGGCTCAGTCCCTGGAGCCTGCAACTCTTGATCTTTGGGCTGTAGGTTCAAGCCCACCTTTGGTTTAGAGTACTTAAAATCTTAAAGAAAAAACAAAAAACTTGTGTTTCATTAAAAACAGCTTAAAATAGTTTTTTTTTTCTTACAGTCTTAAATAATGAACTTAAGCCATGCATCGATTTTAGCAAGGGACATTTGAGGAACGTCACTATATGAAAAGACCAATATTTCAAACGTATAGTTTTATCATTAAACAAGGACAGGAGGCTGGGGAGAGAGGAATGAGTGCCAGGCTCGGTGCAATGGCCTCTTCACCTGCGCTGAGCCCTGCAGCCACCGTCTCAGACGCAGCCTCCTCCACCCGGAGCCCGCTCGCCTAACTCCCTGCTGCGAGCGCCCCTCTGAGCAAAGAAAGTCCGAAAACGGGGGTAGTGAGATCCGAGTTCCCATTCACGTTGAGACTTTCTACCACTCAAAGATACTGCATCCATACTTTTTTTTTTAATTGAATTATCTTTTTTAATTTCAATTCAATTTGACAACATACACCATCCACACTCTTGGTCCCCGGGACCCGCCTCGGCAATGTGGAGGAGCGGTGCTCCGCGGAGGGACACTGCGTGGGCCGGGCGTGGGTGGGCAGCGTCCGGGAGCCCCGCCCACGGAAGTCCCGTCCACGGAAGTCCCGCCCACGGAAGTGGGCCCGACCCATTGGGCGGGAAATCCAGGCCCGCGCCTTTGTAGGCCGCCCGCGAGGGAGAAGGGGCGGGAACCTCCCACCCGGCGCGGTGCGACTTGAGGGCAGAGGCCCTGCCCCGGCGCCCGGCCGTGTCCAGGAGGCCCAGGTCAGCCCGCCGGTGCCCTTCTTAACCCACTGCCGTGAGGGGTGGCGGGAGCTGGCGGGAACGGCCTTCCTGAGGAGGCAGCGGGCCTGGGCGGCGCCGCCCTCGCGCCCACGGCAGCCGGTTAGTCAGGCTTCTGGAGGCCGAACGTTTCCGAGGACCCCCAGGCCCTCCGGCGTGGGAACCCGTGGGGAGGCCCCCCCGGCCGCTGGGCCGGGCCTCGCCCTGTGACCAGCACCGGCCGCTGGCGGGAGTGGGAGGGCCGCGGGGTGAGACGACGGGGCCTGGGGCGGACCTGTGCCCCCAGGAGAGGGCTCCCAGCCCGGGTGAGCGCCCCTGGGAACACGGGCTGCAGGGAGGTCGGGCGTCGCCACCGTGCACCCTGCCAGGGCTGGTGAGGCCTGGTGAGGCCTGGTGAGGCCTGGTGCGGAACGGCTGCTCCGTGTCCCCCGCCTGGGACCGCGGGCGCGGTGGGGGCGCGCTCCGGGGCCCTTGGCTTGTTCTCTGCACCTGTTAGTTCTCCATCTGCTTAAACCGTCGCAGCCCTTTCTCCCTTGCTTCGCCTCCCAGAGGGCCTCGTTCCACGGTGCGAGGCCCAGCGGAGTACCCGCTCTCAGGCGCTCGGCGATGACCGTTAGTGTGGGATTTTCCAGCCTGCCAGCCTTACACGGAAGGATGCCTGCAAAAGCTTTTCATGTTGACAGTTTCTGGGCCAAGGGAAAGCGTACTTTTCAGTTTTCTTGCTTGACTTTGCATCTAACAGCACAGTTCTGAGGCGTGGATTGAATTAAACCTGTCACTGGGATAGTTTCTTCCCTTACCTGGGAACCCTTCCCCCTCCCCCAGCCCTGTGAGAATACAGCAGATCATTTTGAAATTTCGTTCACTGCAGCTTGCATCTTCACTCAACTACGGAAAACACTATCTGCTTTATTGAAGATACTTTTGTGTTGGGAAATAGACTGTATTTTATGATTACCGATCCTTGAACATACGACTTGTCCTTTGCTGTGGATGTTTCCAAGCACTTAGCTAGTAAATAAGATGACTTGTATTAATGCTTCTAGGCAGTTGGAAAACCGTATTTAATTTTATTGTGCAAAGTAACCATTTATTAGGAAACAGTATAAGACAAAGGGAAGAGAAGGTAGAGTATTGGTATTAGTTTCAAGACATTTAGATTTTATTTTTTTTTTTAATTTATTTACTTAGGATAGTCACAGAGAGAGAGAGAGAGAGGCAGAGACACGGGCAGAGGGAGAAGCAGGCTCCATGCACCGGGAGCCCGACGTGGGATTCGATCCCGGGTCTCCAGGATCGCGCCCTGGGCCAAAGGCAGGCGCCAAACCGCTGTGCCACCCAGGGATCCCAAGACATTTAGATTTTAAAGTTATATTCCTTTTTAAACATAAAACTATATTTAAGGGCTTTATAATTAGTTCTGACTAATTAAAACTAAGGAAATAGTCCTTAAATTCCTTCACAAAGCAAAAATCCACATATGGTACCGTAGTCCATTTTAATGGAATACCTAGGTTAAAAAAAAAAGTGGCAAAGCTGGTATATATTTAAATTTACTTTATAAAAGACTCTAACATTTGTTATTAATTTTTTGGGAATTTTATTTTCATTCTGAGAGTGAGAAAAAAATAGAATGGGTAAGTAGCTATTTCCCATTAACCATGTAGTGTTGGAGTAAAAAAAAAAGAATTCTAGAGTTCTGTGAGTCCTATTGTATTGCTTTAAGAAGTTAATCGGACTTGGATAGATTTTTCTAAAAAAATAATTTAGCATGTAAGATGCCATATCAGAGTTGCTGGTTATTTTAAAAATTCTTCTAACAAGTGATAGATAAACAAAGAGTTTAATAGTAGAATACTACGTTGAAAAAAACATGGGTTGTTAGAAAAGTAAATTTTTAATATTAAGCTTAGCTTGTGTGGAGAAATTGAGTTCTTAAGGGTATGTGTGTGTTTTAAATTTCTGATTCATGGAGGGATGACCAGTCAGAAATGATGGGATGAAAATACAGGAAAGAAAATAAGGAAGCAGAACTAGAAGGGAAAATGAGGAAGCAGAACCAGAGAGGATCAGTTAGATTCAGTTAACCAACCATTTTAATATTTATTTAATAAAATCTGTTGAATGCCTGTAGTACTTAAGCAAATGCCACATGCATGTATGTATATCTTCAAATTTAATTCTTGTAACAACTTTATAAATTAGGAATTTCTGGGGTAGCCCCGGTGGCGCAGCAGTTTAGCGACACCTGCAGCCCAGGACATGACCCTGGAGACCCTGGATCCAGTCCTATGTCGGGCTCTCTGCATGGAGCCTGCTTCTCCCTCTGCCTGTGTCTCTGCCTCTCTCTCTCTGTCTCTATGAGTAAATAAATAGAATCTTAAAAAAAAAGGAGTTTCATATTTTGTAGATGAGGAAAATGAGCCTCAGAGAAGTTAAGCACAACTTTTATCACATATTTAGGAAGTTGTAGGTTTACTCCCTGCTTTTCTGGCTTCAGGAAAACTATTTTTCCCTACTCCTTTACACTTATAATTCTGGAATTCTCAAACATTGATTTAAATTGAGAAAATAGGGATCCCTGGGTGGCGCAGCGGTTTGGCGCCTGCCTTTGGCCCAGGGCGCGATCCTGGAGACCCGGGATCGAATCCCACGTCGGGCTCCCGGTGCATGGAGCCTGCTTCTCCCTCTGCCTGTGTCTCTGCCTCTCTCTCTCATTCTATGTGACTATCATAAATAAATAAAAAAAAAATTAAAAAAAAATAAATAAATTGAGAAAATACCTTTATCTTATAGATGAAGTAAGGAAAATACAGATGAGCATGGCAAGTGAGGACACAAAGAAGATACAAGGTGAGAAATTAATGGATTATATATCGAATTAATTTTATGTCTATTTGTGGGATATACTGCAAATTATCTGACAAGATCCAGGAAATTAAAAAAATATTCAGCAGTTTACATACATATTTATTGTGCATCTACCCTGCCTGTCTCACTGACTTCAGATTACTGACCTAATAGGTAAAGGTAGGCTGATAATTAGAATACCATATGGTAGCTGGTTTAATAGAGATATGTAAAGAACAGTGGGAACCTGAGAGAACCACCACCAAATAGAGGTACAGGTTTCAGAGTCATCCTTAGAAAGATGGAAATTATGTCTATGGGCATGGAGGAGATTGACTACAGAGGAAGTATTAAAAAAAAAAAAAGGATGGAAAATGGTGTTCCTTAATGCACACCATCATGTAAGGATTTGGCTGAGGAAGAGGGCTTTCAAAAAAATGACAGAAAAAAACATTTCAGAAAGGTGAAAGGAGAGTCAGGAATGTGGAATTTTGGAAATCAGACTTAGGAGAATACTTCAGGAGAAAGATTGCTTGAGCTCACTGGTGTCAAATATCCACAGATGACGACTGAATTATCCACCAGATTTTGTATTTAGGAGATCATTTGTTTTATTAAGAGTAAATTGAATACATTTCAGCTAGATTGCAGTATATTGAAGTTTGGGTAGGAAATAAGAATCTGGAGATAGTATAAATACCTTTCTCTTCTTAAAAGCTTGACTGAAGTAGCACCTGGGTGACTCAGTGGGTTGTGTCTGCCCTTGGCTCAGGTCATGATCCTGGGGTCCTGCGATCAAGTCCCACATCAGGCAGCCTGCTTCTTCTGCCTATGTCTCTGCCTCTCTTCTCTCTGTCTCTCATGAATTATAATAAAAAAATCTTAAAAAAAACATCTTGACTGAAGATATATGGCAATAGGTAGCGGGAGACTATAATGTTAAGGGAACCTTGTAAGGGGAGTAGAGACAAGAGAATATATGAAGAGGGAATGGAGATTCTGGAGAGGGGGAGGTTGGGGAACCTGGAGAGGGGATAATTGTAGATGCCCCTATAAGACCATTTATTACACTATGGGAATTACCCCCATCTTTCTCTGTTTTTCTCCGTCACCAGATTTTGAGTTCCTTGAAATCAGAATCCACATCTGGTAGAGTGTATGCATAGTAGACAGCAAAATGAATAGATTTTTGAGAAGTCATGTGCCATTTGAGTTGTATGTGAGAGAAATCAACTCAAACTAATTCAAGCAAGAAAGGAAATATATCAGTTCATACCACTAGGAAACTCAAGAGTTGTGAGGAAGAGTTCTCCAAAGAACCACAAAAAGAAAGGAAATCATTCTGGACAGGAAAAAAAAAAAAAAACTACCAAAGTATACTAGTTGTAGTTACTATAGAAGGTCCCAGAACATAGGTGAATGGATTAACCATGAACAAACAGGTAGGGCACTGGATACCTGGTCTAATATTGTGGAAGAAGAGATAAGAATGAGTGTGGCAGGACGCCTGGGTGGCTTAGCGGTTGAGTGTCTGCCTTTGGCTCAGGGCGTGATCCCCCAATCCAGGATTGAGTCCCACATCGGGCTCCTTGTGGGGAGCCTGCTTCTCCTTCTGTGTCTCTGCCTCTCTCTGTGTGTCTGTCATGAATAAATAAATAAAATCTTAAAAAAAAAAAGAATGAGTATGGATGTAAATATTTTGTAGGAATTCTGTGTTGTGCAAAGTGGGGAGTTCTCTTCAGGCCTAAAATCTGTGTCTTTTTGAGGATTTATCTTGGCATTTGTAATATGCTTTTGTCCAGAGAGCAAGGCAATCCAGAGAATCCCAGATAATTAATGACCCTTTCCCTGAGAGCAGGCCTAAACAAATGAGTGTTTGGAATTGATGAATAAATACTCTTCACCTTTTGGTGGGGATGACTGAGACACATGGTTCCACGTTGGCTCCCAGAGTTTCCTTGTGGAGTGAAGCTCCAGTTATCCTTAATAATAACTTGCTTCTGTCCACCTTCCTGTCCTATCTCTTTTTCTCAAAAAAGTACTTAATGTTCAAATCCTTGTCTCCTGGTCTGCTTCTGGGGAAACTCAATTAAAATAAAATGGAAGAGAGAGATGTGGGATGGGGTTGGAGGTTTAAAAAAAGCTATTTGAAATAGCTGTTGAGGAAGATGGCAGAGGAAGCGGAAGGGTGTGAGAGAGCTGACCATGGATGGGATTGCTGAGTAGTTAGGGATTATAACTTGGAATGCATACCAAATATTTGTAATGGCATAATTAATTTTTTCCCTTTAGCAATGCCCAAATTTGGGCTGAAAAAGCAGAGAAAGGAATGTGTTTTTGAGTCATGGTTAGGATTATAGGACATCTTTACTAGAAGAACAAGTAGTCAAAGGAATCTTAGCAAATAATGGTTGAGGTGATGAATCATGGGATCTAGGATGAATAGGGAAGGAAATGAAACTAGAAGCCTCAGTGAACAGGAGTAAAGACATTAAAGATCTTAGGGGTCAAGGAATAAATATAAAAGGGACACCTGGGTGGCTTAGCGATTGGGCGTCTGCCTTCTGCTCAGGGCATGTGATACTGGAGTCCCAGGATTGAGTCCCACATTGGGCTCCCTGCATGGAGCCTGCTTCACCCTCTGCCTGTGTCTCTGCCTCTCTCTGTTTGTGTCTCTCATGAATAAATAAATAAAATCTTTTTTAAAAAAATAATAAGGAAGTAAGACAGTTGAAAGAATTACGGATAATATTCCAAAAGTAAAAAAATAGGTTTGAGAATATTACTGGTAGACCTGTTCTGACTAATGACAGGGGCCCAAAGTTTGGCCTTGAAAGTGAGTAGCCAAATTTACATACAGTTTGAGATTTAGAAAAGAGAAACTGTCTCAGGGATACCTGGGTGACTCAGTGGTTGAGGTCTGCCTTCAGCTCAGATTATGATCCCAGGGTCCTGGGATCGAGTCCCACATCGGGCTCCCTGTGGGGAGCCTGCTTCTCCTCTGCCTGTGTCTCTGCCTCTTTCTGTGTGTCTCTCATGAATAAATAAATAAAATCTTAAAAAAGAGAAGGGGGACTTTCTCTTTCCCAGTATCCATATTAGTTACCCAAAAGAACTGAGATTGGGGTTACTTTGGTCATTCAGACAACTGCAAAGCATACCAGTAATTTGATTTTTGTATATAGAATAGCTTTTTAAAAATATAATTGACATAACACACAATTTGCCCATTTAAAAGACACAATTCAGGGATCCCTGGGTGGCGCAGCGGTTTGGCACCTGCCCTTGGCCCAGGGCGCGATCCTGGAGACCCGGGATCGAATCCCACGTCGGGCTTCCGGTGCATGGAGCCTGCTTCTCCCTCTGCCTGTGTCTCTGCCTCTCTCTCTCTGTGACTATCATAAATAAATAAAAAATTAAAAAAAAAATAAAAGACACAATTCAGTTGTTTTTAATATATTCAGTGTTGTATCATCATTACAATCAATTTTAGGGCATTTTTTTTTATCACCCCCAAAGAAACCCTGTACCCTTTATTGGTCACATCCCCCTTCCCAACTGTAGGCAACCACAAATCTATTTTTTGTCTCTAGACTTGCCTATGCTGGACATATAAATTGCATCATACAATATGTGGGCTTTTGTGGCTGTCTTCTTTAACTTAGTACAATATTTTCAAGGATTATTCAGGTAGTTTCAGTATCTTCATTCCTGTTTATTGCCAAATAATATTCCATTGAATGGATATATCATATTTTGTTTATCCATTCAAGAGGTGATGGAAATTTGGGTTTTCACTGTTCGGAAGTTATAACATTCATGTACAAGTTTTTGTGTGACATGTTTTCATTTCTCTTGAGTATATATCCAGTAGTAGAATTGCTGAGTCTACGATAAATTTATATTTGACCTTTTAAGGAACTGCTACACTTTTTTGCCAAAGTGACTGTACCATTTTACATTCCTACAGCAATGTATAAGTGCTCCAGTTTCTTCAGATCCTTGGTCAACACTTGTCATAATCTGCCTTTTTAACTATAGCCATCCTAGTGGTATGTGAAGTGGTATCTAATTGGGGTTTTGTTTTGTATTTTCTTAATGACTAATGATGATGTTGAGCATCTTTTCATATACTAATTGACATTTTGTAGATCTTCTTTGGAGAAATGTCTATACTTCTTAATTTGGTTATCTTTTTGTTATTGAGTTTTAAGAGTTCTCTATATGAAAAAAAGTCCTTTTATGTTCTGAACACAAGCCCTTGATCAGATACCTGATTTGTAGATGTATTCTTCCCTTCTGTCAGTTGTCTTTTCACATTCTTGATATCTTTTGAAGCTCCAAAAATTTCAATCTTAAGTCAAATTTCTCCAATTTTCTTTTATAACTTGTGCTTTTGTATTGTATATACTTGAGTTTTTATTTTCTTCAGGAAGTATTGAAGGAACTAGGTTACATAGGCTGGAGAAGATAAAACGGAGTTGTAAATGTCATTAGGTGCTTTGGGAAGGGAGGGATTATAATAGAAAACATCGAAGTAGAAGAGGGGAGTACAGCGAGGAATAGAGGAATACACGAAGAAGTTTCTTGTTTTCTGCCTTTGTGCCTAGAATTGAAAATCACCATGCCCCATCAAAAATCCTCTTGTGTTGGGATGCCTGTAAAATCTTAAAAAAAAAAAAAAAAATCCTCTTGTGGCATATTGTTGATGATGAGTGGTTTATTGCTATCCATACAGCCAAACTAACCTTCTTATGGTTTCTATTAATGTAGAATATGATCAGTAAATGTTTGTTGTTGCTCCAAGACTACTTAGTGATAACTTTTGTACTGTGGTTTTTCTAACAAATTGAATCATGAATAATTTTCTTGAACCAAATTGTCAGTTGAATTTCTTTTAAGAGGAAGACTAAATATTGATTGACAATAGATACAAGTTTCTTTTAGTGTGTTCCTCTGTATTTTTACCTTTTCTCTTCATCCTATATTTTTGAGAACTTTAAGTGTTAATTCAAGCATTATGTCAAAATATACATACAATTTAATTTAAATCGTTAAAACCAAGAGAAGAAATTGTTTAAAGGCTATAGTGAAATTTTTTAAAAAAGATTTTATATATTTATTTATTCATGACAGACACAGAGAGAGGCAGAGACCCAGGCAGAGGAAGAAGTAGGCTCCCTGCCAGGAGCTAGATGTGGGACCCGATCCTGAATACCAGGATCACTCCCTGAGCCAAAAGGCAGACGCTCAACCACTGAGCCACCCAGGCGTCCCGATAGTGAAGAATTTTATAGGAAAATGGAAGTGCTGAAATCTTACTATACTCAGTTGTGCTAGTAGCTCTTTTGTAGATTCCGTCAGATGATCTATATAGAAGGTCATGTTGTACAGGAAGGCAGATAGTTTTACTACTTCCTTCCTAGTTTGAATGCCTTTTATTTCTTTTTCTCACTTCATGGCACTGGCTAAGCTCTCTAGTACGATATTAAATAGAATGTTAAACAGAATGACATTGGCTAGACTCCCAGTACAATGTTAAACATCTCTGTCTTGTTCCTGATCTCAGGGAAAAATAATTCAGTCTTTTTCTCTTAAGTATTATGTTTACTGTAGGGCTTTTCTTCTTCTTTTTTATAGATATACATTTTTAGATTGAGGAGATTTTCTTTTCTTCCAAGTTTGCTGAATTTCTTTTTATCAGAAATGAAAGTTGAATTTTATCAAATGCTTTTTCTGCATCAACTGAGTTGATTATATGATTTTACATGTTTGTCATATTACATGAATTGATTTTTCGTATCTTTAGTCAACCCTGAATCTTAGGATAAACCCACTTGGTCATGATGTATTATTATTTTAATATGTTTTTAGATTCAGTTTGCTAAAATTGTTTAGACTCTTTACATGAATATTCATGAGGGATATTGGTCTTAAGTTGTCTTTTGTCTCTTTCTAATGGCTTTGGTTTTCGTGTTAGGGTAATGCTGACCTCATAGAATAAGTTGGGAAGTATTCCTTTTCCATAAACTTTTGGAAAAGTTTGTGTATAATTGGTAGTAGTTCTTCCTTAAAATTTTTTTTAAGATGTTATTTATTTATTCATGAGAGACACAGACTGAGAGAGAGAAGCAGAGACACAGAGGGAGAAGCAGGCTTCCTGCAGGGAGCCTGAGGTGGGGCTCGATGCGGGGCTCTATCCTGGGACCCCAGGATCACGCCCTGGGCCAAAGGTAGGTGCTAAACCACTGAGCCACCCAGGGATCCCCTCTTCCTTAAATGTTTGAAAGAGTTTACAGATGCAGCCATCTGAACCTGGAATTTTCTTTACAAAAGATTTTGTTTTGTTTTTTTAAGGATTTTACTTGAGAGCGCGAGCTAGCACAAGTGAGGGGAGGGGCAGAGGGAGAGGGAGAAACAGACTCCCTCCTGAGCAGGGAGCCGGATGTGGGGCTCCATCCCAGGACCCTGAGATCATGATTTGAACCGGAGGCAGATGCTTAACTGAACCACCCAGGCGCCCCTACAAAAGGTTTTTAAAATATGATTTTAGTTTCTTTCATAAGTATAGTACTATTTAGATGATTTGTTTCTTCTTAGGTGAGTTTCCATAATTTATGTCTTTCTTAATGATTTTATTTAAGTAATTTCAACACCAAACGTGGAGCTTGAACTTAAAACCCCAAGATCAAGAGTTGCATGCTTTACAGACTGAGACATCCAGGCATCCCTAATTTGTGTCTTTTAAGCAGTTTGTCCATTTCACCTAAGTCATTGAATCTGTAGATAAATTGTATATAACTATCTTTTGAATATAAATAGAATCTATGATGATGCCATTTCTCTCATTCTGATATTGGTAATTGGTGTCTGTGCTCCTATTTCCTCGTCAGTTTGTCTAGAGATTTATCAGTTTTATTTTTTTAATAAATATTTTATTTATTTATTCATGAAAGACACACAAAGAGAGGCAGAGACATAGGCAGAGAGAGAAGCAGGCTCCATAGAGTCAGCCTGATGCGGGACTCGATCCTGGAACCCAAGATCACGCCCTGAGCCAAAGGCAGATGCTCAACTGCTGAGCCACCCAGGCGTCCCGAGATTTATCAGTTTTATTGATCTTCTCAAAGAAACAGTTCTCTTGTTTTTCTGCTTTTAATCTCACTGATTTTTGGCTTTGATCTTTATTTCCATTCTCTACTTTTAGTTTAATTTACTGTTATTTAGTTTTTTTATTTTATTTTTTAAAATTTTTATTTATTTATTTATTCATGAGAGAGAGAGAGAGAGAGAGAGAGAGAGGCAGAAACATAGGAGGAGGGAGAAGCAGTCTCCATGCCGGGAGCCCGACGTGGGACTCGATCCCGGGACTCCAGGACCATGCCCCGGGCCAAAGGCAGGCGCTAAACCACTGAGCCACCCAGGGATGCCCTAACTTACTGTTTTTATAGTTTCTTAAGTTTGAGGTCATTGAGACTTTTCTTAAAAAAAAAAACGGATTGTATTTATTTGACAGAGATAGAGCACGAGCACAGGTAGTGGCAGAGGGAAGGGGAGAAGCAGGCTCCCCACTGAGCAGGGAGCCCAACATGGGGCTCAATCCCAGGACCCTGGGATCATGGCCTGAGCCAAAGGCAGACATTTAACTGACTGAGCCATCCAGGTGTCACAAGTCCTTTCTTCTTTTATAATATAAGTATTTAGCATTGCAAATTTCCTCTCAAATACTGTTTTGGTAGCATCCCACAAGTTCCAATATATTACATTTTCATTTTTATTCAGTTCATTTCTAAATGACAGATGTTTAAACCAATGTAGTTTTATTTAAATAATATTTGAGTTTTGTATTCTTATATTTCATGCAAAGGAAAAACCAAATAATTATAAGTATTTCAAGTTATTTAAGGAACATCTTTCTTTTTTTTTTTTTTTTTAATTTTTATTTATTTATGATAGTCACACACAGAGAGAGAGAGAGAGAGAGGCAGAGACACAGGCAGAGGGAGAAGCAGGCTCCATGCACTGGGAGCCCGACGTGGGATTCGATCCCGGGTCTCCAGGATCGCGCCCTGGGTCAAAGGCAGGCGCCAAACCGCTGCGCCACCCAGGGATCCCAAGGAACATCTTTCTTTTATGTATCTTTACTGTTTGATTATAAAAGGAATATATACTTATTTTAAAAACAAACATAAAGATATATATCTAAAAAGTGAACTTTAAATGGTTAATTTTTTAAAGGAAACATCTGGTTTTTTAAAAAATGAAATTTTTGTTCTTTAGAAATGAAGACTGACCTGAACTTATTATTGGAGTGCCTGAAGTATCAAATGGACAACCCTTTCTCACAAAAGGAAGCTTTGGTCACTATTCATTCAATTTGTCAACAAAACAGTAAGACATGATAGTGTATTTTTATCTGTGATTCTAGTTCTTTAGTATTTTGATATGTGAAATATTCATGGTTCTTTCTCTTCAACTCAGTTACTCTACATGCTATGTTGCTATGTTCATGTGATTTATTTTCTCCTTAAAAGAATTATAATATGATTTATGTTTTGTTTTGTCTTGCACCTTATAGGTAATGCAGGTGTTTATTTTCGGGAAATTGGTGGTTTGATGTTTATAAAAAACCTTGCAAAGTCAAGTGAACATAGCATGGTAAAAGAAGCAGCCTTATATACATTAGGAGCTGTTGCAGAACAAAGTGGTAAAACATGAAAACTTTTTTCCATTATCCTTCAAGCATTGTGTTATATTTCAACAAACTACTAAAATAATTTTAGAATTAAATTCCTTTTTTACGTGTCTGGATAGTTTTATCCAGGTATTTATTTATTTTATTTTATTTTATTTTATTTTATTTATTTATTTATTTATCTATGTATCTATCTATCTAAATTCATGCATGCTAAAGATTTTATTTCATGTATTAACTAATGAAGGAACCAGTAAAATATGACAACTGTTTCAAAAGCAATGACAAAAAAACAACATAGGCATTTGGGAATACTGAAATAGATTTGTAAGTAGGCACAAACTGGTCAATATCCATAGAGCAACAGTAACAGTCAGTTGCATTTGACTGACCAAAATGTTTTCCCTTTCTGCAGTCAAGAATAACCTGGGGCACCTGGGTGGTGCAGTTGATTAAGCATCTGACTTTTGATTTCAGCTCAAGTTATGATCCCAGGGTTGTGAGATCAAGCCCTGCGTGGTGCTCCACGTGAGATTCTTTCTCCCTCTCCTTCTGCCCTCCTGCTCATGTGTACGCTTGTGCTCTCTCTCTCAAAATAAATAAATCTCTTTTAAAAAATGAATGACTTGTATTACTATCAGTTTTCTACAAATTACAGAGATGTAAAATAGCCTGAAGACAGTGAAAGACTCAGATAATCTAGAAGGGTGTGCTAGATTGGACATTCAGTACTCATTTTTGTTCATTTCAAAATCCTTCACAATTTTTCTTGCCATTAGTTGGAAACTTTTTTTTTTTCACTCTCTCACTGTGCTTAGCTTTTTTTTTTTTTGTCATGCAGAAGTCTTTTATTTTTTTCCAAAAATAGAATTAATCATTCTTTCCCCTTTTTGCTTCTGGATTTTGAGTCATAGGAAAGTTTTCCATACTCTAAGGTCCTAGGGGAATCCAGCCACGTGTACTTTTGGTACTAGTATAGTTTTATTTTTACTTTCATATTTTCCTTTTTAATTATCCTGGGTTATGGCATGATGAATGCTCCAGTTTAATCTTTTATCTTTTTTATGTGGCAGTCCAGCTATTCTAACACATTAAAAAGATCTTTTTCACATTGATTTAGATATTATTAATGTTTCATGAATTTGCCTATGTAGTGGGTCTACCTCTGGTTTTTCTATTAAGTTCATTCTCCATATATCTCCATATTTGAAACAAAAGACAAAGATAACTACAACATCTTGTATGTGGATAAATATGCTCTAGGTATGGAAATTTATGTAACGTATTCTTATACCCAAAATGAAGTTGAATCAAAATTATTGGTTTGTCAAACAACTTTCTATTCTTAAATTTTTTTTAATGCAACACTTGAACTCATGACTCTGAGATCAAGACCTGAGCTAAGATCAAGAGTTGGATGCTTAGCTGATTTGAGCCACCCAAGTGCCCCTAAAATTTTTTATCCGTAAATATTTATTCATCACTTGGTAGGAACCAAGCTGTGTGCTAGTCATTGGGATAAATGAGACACTGTTCTTGCCTTTGAGAGAAAGTCTAATAGGTGGTTCTAAATAATTGATAAAATACTAATTATATCTCTGTGTTCAAATCATTTTTTAAAAGATTTTATTTATTTTTTAAAGTTTGTTTTGTTTTGTTTTTAGTAATCTCTGCACGCTGTGTAGGGCTCAAACTCACGACCTCAAATCAAGAGTTGCATGCTCTTCTGACTGAGCCAGTCAGGTGCTCTAAAATGATTTTTTAAAAATTCTGTTTATTGTATTATTATATCACACACACACACACACACACACACAACCCTACTGTAAGGTATCATTTTGGTTTTTTGGAAAGATATTTTAATTTCTAGAAAGTTCTTTTTTTTTTTTTAAAGATTTTATCTATTCATGAGTGACAGAGAGAGAGAGAGAGAGGCAGAGAGAGAGGCAGACACAGGCAGAGAGAGAGAAGCAGGCTCCATGCAGGGAATCTTACGTGGGACTCGATCCCGGGTCTTCAGGATCAGGCCCTCAGCTGAAGGCGGTGCTAAACCGCTGAGCCACCCAGGCTGCCCAATTTCTAGAAAGTTCTTAAAAATAGCATAAGCATCATTTGTCTATTTTCTTTTTTTTTTAAGATTTTATTTATTTATTCATGATAGACATAGAGAGAGAGGCAGAGACACAGGCAGAGGGAGAAGCAGGCTCCATGCTGGGAGCCCGACTCAGGACCTGATCCCAGGACTCCAGGATCACACCCTGGGCCAAAGGCAGGCGCCAAACCACCGAGCCACCCAGGGATCCCATTTGTCTATTTTCTAAAGCAGGTTACTGAATTTTCTAAAATTTTTCTTTTGCTGTGTTTTACTTACTCCTCTTAAAATTTTTTGTCCTATTTGATTTTTTTTGTTTTTATTAGAAATTCTAGGAGATTGTGTACATATTTTAGAGTCTCAGTTAAGTATTTCTGATTAAGGTACTGCTTTTTTGGTCTGTTAATTGAGTAAGCACATATCAATTTGTCAGAAATTTTGTTGCATGACTAATAAATGTCAATGAAATGAGATCTGATTAGGACATCTGGGTACCTTGGTTGGCTAAGCACCTGCCTTTGACTCAGGTAATGAACTCAGGGTCCTGGGATCAAGCCCTGCCTAGAGCTCGCTGCTCAGCAGGAAGTCTGCTTCTCCCTCTCCGCCTGCCTGCCTTTCCGCCTGCTTGTATTCTCTCTGTCTCTGTCAGATAAATAAATAATATCTTTAAAAAAATTGAGATCTTGGGGGATCCCTGGGTGGCGCAGCGGTTTAGCGCCTGCCTTTGGCCCAGGGTGTGATCCTGGAGACCCGGGATCAAATCCCACGTCGAGCTCCTGGTGCATGGAGCCTGCCTCTCCCTCTGCCTGTGTCTCTGCCTCTCTCTCTCTCTCTGTGTGACTATCATAAATAAATAAAAATTTTAAAAAATTGAGATCTTGTTGAGAACTGTTTGGCAACTTTATTTTTTAAATTTGTATATTTATATATAATATATAAATATATATTTAAAATTTATACTTATGTAAAATAAAGATTTTATTTATTTATTCATGAGAGATGCACAGAGAGAGAGGCATTGATATAGGCAGAGGGAGAAGCAGGCTCCATGCAGGGAGCCCTATGCAGGACTTGATCCTGGGACCCCAGGATCACGCCCCGAGACCAGGCAGATAGATGCCCAACCACTGAGCTACCCAGGTATCTCTCTTTGGGAACTTTATATTTTGTTCAGCATTTTTTAAAACTTGTGCTAATGCATAGAAATTGAAATTTTTATTTTTCAGTTTACTGTCAGCAGACTTTGTGCACTTCAGAATTGTTTGAAGACTTAACTTCGTTCTTAACTAATAATGATTCAAACACAAATTTGAAAAGAATGACTGTCTATGTTATTTTGGTTCTAGTTTCAAATAATAGTAAGTACATTCTTTTGTGTTGTAGAAACATTTTTAAAATAATACATTGAAATAGCCATTCTCCCTTTTATTCTAGTCTTTATAAATCAGTATCTTTTTTTTTTTTTTTTTTTAAGTAGGCTCCACACCCAGCCTGGAGCCCAACTTAGGGTTTGAACTCAAAACCCTGAGATCAAGAGTCAGACACTTAACCGGCTGAGCCACCCAGAAGCCCCTATATCTTACTAACTTCTGAGAACTACTAGCTTTAAAGAAAAGAGAATAGCATATATTTGTTTAATATTTATTATAAGAAATAGGTAAAGTGATTTGTGTTATTTAAATATTAAATAGCATTGTAAAGGAACAGCTTTGAAAGCAAAGAGGGATTTGTTGATTAGTTTGGTTGTTTTCCACTGAATTAGCCATTTAGTTGCTGTGTTTACTGTATCAGCCAACAATGGCCTTAAATTCCATGTAGCTCTTAGCTAAAATTTCTTTCATTTTTGTAGGAAATTTGAATGCTGTCATTCTCTGAGCATTGACAATGTATAGTCGTGATTACAAATATTTCTCTATTGTAAATCTGTGTTTGTAATACTTTAAAGTGATTATAAGTTGCTTATTAAAGGTACTACTTAAGTGTTTTTAACTTCTGCAAAATTATTTATAACAAAAGCCATATTGGTGCATTACATGTCTTTTTTTGAGGGAGTGGACAAACACTTGTAAGAGAGACTGGTTGTATTACAGTTCTTACACAATTGTTCAGGTAAGAAAACATAAATTTTTTGTCATTATTTATTGCTTAAGATTTAAACACATTTGTATTAATTTGCTGCCTTTTTTTTAACCAAATAGGACAGTTCTTTCAAAATATGAGTTGAATTTGTCGGATAAAAATACATTCCAGAGCTATCAGTTATGGTCTTCAGTGTGTAGTACTTTGTGTGTCTGTGTTAACAATCCTCAAAACGGTAATTATCTCAAATATTTAAATATAAAAAATAAAAATAAATTGATATTTTCCAAATATGTTAAAACACAATTGACTTTGTCTTCTTTCAGATGAAAATCAAATGCTTTGCTGTTCACTTTTTCCACATGCTAATGACTGGCTAATAAATTGCATCAAACCTGAGGTAATTCGCCCTATTTGTTCATTTATTGGACTGACTCTTGCAAATAACAGTAAGTATTCATTATTCTGTGGTTTTACTTGAAGAAACATAGTTCAAATCATAACAAAAACTTATTGAATTAATTATTAAATTAATTGAATTAAAGGAATAATTTAGTATACTAAGTTGGGTCATTTTGGTTGCATTTAGACTATTACAGATAGGAAAATCTTGAAAGTAGATATGGTTAGGAAGACAAGTGGGAAGATGGAGGTAGCAGCATAGTTTTGAATCTCTCCAGATACCTTTACAAAACAGAACAACTAGATAGGAAAACTAAAACCCACAGAGTTTTAATTTAATTTAATTTTAATTCTCTGATCACATAGAATTAAATTAGAAATGAATAAAAATGAAACACCTAGAAAAGTCCCAAAATCTGAAAATTAACTCAGTGCTAAAAAAAAGACCTAAAGGGCAGCCTGGGTGGCTCAGTGGTTTGGCTCTGCCTTCGGCCCAGGGCATGATCCTGGAGACCCAGGATCGGGTCCCAGGTCGGGCTCCCTGCATGGAGCCTGCTTCTCCCTCTGCCTGTGTCTCTGCCTCCTCTCCTTCTCTCTCTCGGTGTCTCTCATGAATAAATAAATAAAATATTTAAGGCAAAAAAAAAAAAAAAAGACCTAAAAAAAAAAACCCCAAAAATCAGTGAGTAAAGGAATAAATCATAAAGAAATTAGAAGTGTTTTTAACTGAATGATAATGAAAGCACATTTAAAAATTGGTTTGCTGGGCAGCCCTGGTGGCTCAACAGTTTAGCACTGCCTTCAGCCCACGGCGTGATCCTGGAGACCCAGGATTGAGTCCCACGTTGGGCTCCCTGCATGGAGCCTGCTTCTCCCTCTGCCTTTGTCTCTGCCTCTCTCTGTGTGTGTGTCTCTTACGAATAAATAAAATCTTTTCGAAAAATTGGTTTGCTAAAAATAAATAATGAATAATTAAATAAAAACTGGATTGCTGCAAAAGCAGTGTTTGGAGGGAAATTTATAGCACCATAGTTTGTAGAAGGAAAGAAGAAAGATCTCAAATCAGTTATATTAGTTTCCATGTAAGAAACTAGAAAATAAGTTAAACTCAGAGTAAAAAAATAGAGATCAGAAACTAGTGCAATAGAAAATAACAGAATAGGGTAAAAAAGTCAATGAAACAAGAAGGTAGGCCTTAAAAAAATCAATGAGATGGATTCTTTAGGGGCACCTGGGTGGCTCAGTCAGTTAGGTGTCTGCCTTCGGCTCAGGTCGTGATCCCAGGGTCCTGGGATTGAGCCCCATGTGGGCTCCCTGCTCACTGGGGAGTCTGCTTCTCCCTCTCCCTCTGCCCACCCCCTCCCCACTTGTACTCTCTCTCTCTTTCTCTGCTCTCTCTTAAATAAATAAATATAATCTTAAAAAGAACAAAAAGGGAATAAAAGAAATGGATCCTCTAGCCAGACTAACTACAAAATAAAAAGAGAGGGCCCAAATTACTAATATCAGGAATAAGAGGTGACATCACTCTAGATCTTAACAGATATTAAAAGGGTAATAAAGGAATAATAGAAACAGCTATGCCACTGAATTTGAGAACTTGCATGAATTGGATAAATTCTTTGAAAGACACCAACCACCAAAGATCACTCAGAAGAAATAGATAATCTGAATATTATTATTTAGATTAAAGAAATTGAATTTGTAGTTTAAAACTTGAAACAGGAATTTCTGGGCCCTGATGGGTTTACTAGTGAATTATGCCAAACATTTAAAGAAAATAAATTCTACATAACTTGCCAGGAAACACTTGGGAACTTGGAACACTTGGATGAAACACTGCCCAACACATTTTAATATTTTTATTTTATTTTATTTGAATAAAATACACCCAATGTGGGGCTCAAACTCCCAACTTCAAGATTAAGAGTTGTATACTCTAATGACTAAGCCAGCCAGGCACCCCTTTGCCAACACATTTAGAAGGTCAGCATTATTCCCTCACTAAAACTTGAAAAAGACCTTACAAGAAAGCGGAGTCAGTATCTCTTATGAACACGGATACAAACATCCTTAACAAAACACTAACAAATCAGGGACACCTGGCTTGCTCAATCAGTAGAGCATGTGGCTCTTGATCTTGGAGTCATTAGTGGATGCAGAGTTTACTTAACAAAATTTCAAAAAAATATATAATTAAAATTTTAAAAATATTTACAAACCAAGTCCAGCAATATACAGAAAGGATAATATATTATGACCAAGTGACATTTATCTTACAAATGCAAGATTGGTTGAACATTGGAAAATTTACCTTATTCTCAGGCTATGACAGAAAAGAAAAGCTATACAATAATCGAAAAAGAGGGATCCCTGGGTGGCGCAGCGGTTTGGCGCCTGCCTTTGGCCCAGGGCGTGATCCTGGAGACCCAGGATCGAATCCCACGTCAGGCTCCCGGTGCATGGGGCCTGCTTCTCCCTCTGCCTATGTCTCTGCCTCTCTCTCTCTCTCTCTCTGTGACTATCATAAATAAATTAAAAAAATTAAAAAAAATAATCGAAAAAGATGCAAGGAAAGCTTTTCACATAGTTCAACATATATTTGTGACAAAAGCTTTTGGTAAACTAGGAATAGATAGAACTTCTCAGTGTGATAAAGGGCCTGTACAAAACATTACAGCTAACATATTTAATGGTAAAAAACTTCATGTGCCCCTCCCCAACTCCAAGATTGTTAAAAAACAAGGATGTCCACTCTCCCTGCTTTAACATTTTCCTGAGTGTTGTTCAAGTCAGTGAAAGAAGTCAAGAAGATAAAAGGCATAGAGTTTGAAAAGGAAGAAGAAAATACAGTATTTATTAATACATTATGTGATTGAAGAATCTACAATAAAGCTACAGGAATGAATAAGTGATTTTAGCAGGTTTTAGGATACAAGGTCATATACAGAAATCAACTGTATTTCTGTATAGTAGCAACAAGTAATTGGGAACGTAAATTATTGTTTACAATCATATAAAAAAACTACATAGGGATATACTTAATGAAATTTGTGCAATGTCTGTATGCTGAAAACTAGGAAATGTTGCTAAGATAATGAAAACCTAAATTAATGGGAGATATATACTCATTGATTCTAAGACTCAGTATTATTAAATGGCATTTCTCAAATTCATCTCTTGATTCAAAATATCCCCCATCAAAATACTAGCAGACATTGCTGTAGAAATTGACAAATTGATTCTAAAATTTACATGGAAATGTAAAGGGACCAGGATAGTCAATACTGTTCTGGAAAAGGTCAAAATTAAGGGATTTATATTACTTGATTTTGATACTTCTGATATAGTAATCAAGAAAATGTGGCATTGGTATAGGTGTAGACAGATCAATGGAACAAAATAGCCCAGAAATAGACCCACACATATATAGTTGTTAATTTTCTACAAAGATGCCATAGTAATTCCATGTGGGAATTTGTCTTTTCAACAAATGGTGCTGGAAACAGTGAATATCTATACACATAATATGAATCTCAACCTTAATTTTACACTGTTTACAAAAATAAACCTGAAATGATCCATAGACCTAAATTTAAGAACTGAAATTGAAAAACTCCTATGCAAAAACATAGGAGCAAATCTTTATAACTTGGTAGAAGACCAAGATTTCGTAGAACACAAAAAGTATGAACCATTAAGGAAAAAATGATAAATTGGACTTCACTGAAATTAAAAGTTTTAACTCTTCAAAAGACATGTTAAAATGAAAAGGCAAGCCATAGACTGGGATAAAATATTTGTGAAATGTACATCTGATAAAGAACTTGTACCCAAATTATATAGATAAGAACCCTTAAAAATCGGAAAGACAAAAAACCTAATGATTAAAAAATGGGCAAGATTTGGACAAATAATTAACCAAAGAAGATATGAATATTAAATTTTAAGTAAGCAATGAAAAAAATTTTGAAAAGGTGCTCGAAATCATTAGTCATCAGAGAAATCCAAACTAAAACCCCAAGGATACCACTGTACACTCATGCTGACTAAAAGCAGAAAGGTTAATATTATCAAACGTTGATAAGGATTTGGAGCAACTAGAACTTTATCACACATTGTTGGTATATACCTATATTCACATATTTAAAGCAAATAATCATGTTTTATGTGCAAGGAATATACCTCTATAATTCCAAAAATTGGATTTTCTTTCCATGATGTTTTGACATTTCCCTTTTCTCTAAAAGTCTACTTGAAATAGTAATAATTTTAGAACCTCATTACTCAGGAAACTGGTGTGAAAATATAGATTAAATTTGAAATATTCAGTGTACAAGTGTAGACTAGAATGTTCTTATTGCTTATAAGCCTGAATTTTTATTATGTAGGCTATTACTAGAAATTGTGGTAACACAATGCCATTTTTTTGTAAATTTTATTTATTTATGATAGTCACACACACACACACAGAGAGAGAGAGAGAGAGAGAGGCAGAGGGAGAAGCAGGCTCCATGCACCGGGAGCCCGTGGGATTCAATCCCGTGTCTCCAGGATCACGCCCTGGGCCAAAGGCAGGCGCCAAACCCCTGCGTCACCCAGGGATCCCCACAATGCCATTTTTAAGCATTTAAAAATACTTCTTTTTTCAAGAGTTTGTTTTTTTTTTTTAAGATTTTTTAAATTTACTTATTCATAGAGACCCAGAGAGAGAGAGAGAAGCAGGCTCCATGCAGGGAGCCTGACGCGGGACTCAATCCCCGGTCTCCAGGATCACACTCCAGGCTGCAGGCGGCACTAAACCGCTGTGCCACTGGGCCTGCCCTCAAGAGTTTTTTAAAGAAAATACCTTGCAGAATATAAGCCTCTTTTGGAGTCTCTATAATATTGAAAATATTTATCCCTCAGTAACATTTCCTAACAGTTCCTTTCACAGATGTAGAAAATTCTGAACTTGATTTTTAATATTTTTAAAGATTTATTTATTTATTTGATAGAGAGAAAGAGAGAATGAGCATGGAGGGGCAGAAAGGGAGGAGAATCCCAAGCTGATTCTGCAGTGAGCACAGAGCCCAACACAGGGCTCAGTCTCACAGCCCTGAGATCATGACCTGAGCCAAAACCAAGAGTCTTAACCAACTGTACCAACCAGGTGTCCCTGAACTTGATTTTTTTTTCAAAGTTAAGATCTTCATATTTTACTGAACACAGAAAGTAATTTTCTCATTTAAATCATTTTGGCTCAATTTGTGGTATTCGGGTAGATTGGGGAAGATATGTGGCAGAATTATAATCACACCTATGTATCCATTTGTTAGAAGCCCACTGCTGGGATCCCTGGGTGGCGCAGCGGTTTGGCGCCTGCCTTTGGCCCGGGGCGCGATCCTGGAGACCCGGGATCGAATCCCACATCGGGCTCCCAGTGCATGGAGCCTGCTTCTCCCTCTGCCTGTGTCTCTGCCTCTCTCTCTCTCTGTGTGACTATCATAAATAAATAAAAACAAAAATTTAAAAAAAAAAAAAAAAAAAGAAGCCCACTGCTAGGATAGGGGCTGTAAAGACTATTGAATGCATAGACCCATGGGATACTTTCCCATCAGAATCATTTTCAACAGGGGAACAAGATGCTTCAGACTTTTAAAAATATGTATTTTTCACTGAATGTGCTTGGAATAGTTGTTATAACTCTAAATAATATGTTATAATTTTATGTTCTAAGAAGTAAAAGAATTAGAGTTAAATAAAGTAGATAAAATACGTGTTCCTTTGGAATAATTACTTTGCCCTTTGTAGATTGAAGCAGTCTGGGAAATGAGTTATGTTAGAATTCAGCTTGCTAATTGCAATACCAAGTTAAATGAATGAATGTATTCTTCATATCTCTGTTGAAGGACTTGAGTTTACTAGTGTCATTCTTGCAAAATATACCAGTTCTTGCTAAATGAAACAAAAAAAATATCTAACACATGAGAAAGTGTACCATATATGTAGTTAGTTCTATGTAAAAGTGCATTTTTTACCCAAGTAAATGACCTGTTCATTTTATGATTATGTATATACACATGTAAAGATTGAATTTTTCATTTTTTAGTTTTGGGACTTTTTAGTATTTGAAAAAGTCATGTTAATGTCATATTTAGTGTAAATTAATTGAATGGATCAAACACTTCTATTAATAGTTCTGCTACTTTATTCCTTAAGCATATGTTCAGAAATACTTTATATCTGTGGGTGGACTGGATGTATTGTCTCAAGTTCTTGTGCAACTGGAATCAGATTCACACAAGACTCTTTCCAGTGCTAAGCTTGCAGTGGTGGTGACAAAGACAGTGGATGCGTGTATTGCTGATAATCGTGAGTGAACATGCTTAGTAATTTTTCTGCACTTGAGTTTTGTTTGAATTCAGCATGGTGAGTGTTGAAATAGTAGACTGAACACAAACATGGACTGGACTTTCAGTTTCTCACAAGTGGGAGGGAATCTTAAAAATGTCTTTCCCTAAGGGTTCAAATCAAGGTCCTTTGACTTCAAGTTAGATTCTGTCATTTCTAAACCTTTGTTTCACTGAAAAAGCAGTATTAAATTAAAGACTTTAGGTGGGAAATGAAGGGACATCATAGAAAGATAAGCAATGGAGAACCCAATTTGTAGGTTTTTAAAAATTATATAAAGAATTAAGGTATGCCTCTTTCTGATCAGTATGGGATCTAACTTACCCAGCCGTAATTAGCGTGTGGCAGATCCAGACTTTAACCTGTGGCAGCTTCTCACATATAGAGACACTGAGGAATGATATTCTGTAAATCTATGTAATAAGCAATTCTTGATATTCACAAATAACTGAAAAATAAGATGATTTTTTAAAAAGTCAGTTATTTAGGGCCTGGTTTGTGCTGGGCTTCTTGTGAGCTCTAGAGTTACAAAAATGATTAAGATACAGTCCCTTGAACAAACATTATATGGTCTCATTTGGGGAATATAAAAAATAGTGAAAGGGAATAAAGGGGGAAGGAGAGAAAATGAATGGAAAATATCAGTGAGGGTGACAGAACATGAGAGACTCCTAACTCTGGGAAACGAACAAGGGGTGGTGGAAAGGGAGGTGGGCGGGGGTTGGGGTGACTGGGTGACGGGCACTGAGGGGGGCACTTGACAGGATAAGCACTGGGTGTTATGCTGTATGTTGGCAAATTGAACTCCAATAAAAAATATGCAAAAAGAAAGATATAGTCCCTTGAAGAATTTACAACCTTATTGTTGGTATAAATATTATTAGATGCTGGGTGAACTCTGTTAAAACCCCCTTAGAAGTATAGCTTAAAACGTCAGCTTCTTGGATTTTGTAACACGGCATCATAGCTTCAGGTGTTCTTCACTGTGTCATTAACATCAGTAGAACCATGGCCAGCTAATAATGTATTTCAGTGACGGACAGGAATTAGTTACATAGGGGGGTCTATAGTCCACTAGATAAGAAGGCTTATGTAAGGTGGGAGTAAGTATATTCACCTTTTAGGAAGGTGTACTATTGACTTCATACTTCACAGCAATCTAGGATAATTAAAAAGAAACCATTCTTCATAAAACAGGCTTTAATAAATTGTCTTTAGTTTAAAAGAGAGATTAATGAGGGCTATATAAGCTATTATCTTATTACAATACATTTATAGTCACATACATATGAGATACAAATATTAGATATTATATTGATATTGTATTGTTCTCCTAGGATAAGATCTGACAAATAGTTTATATGTGTGTGTATATATATATGTATATATAGTTATATATATAGTTATAAGTTTTAAGTTTATTTTTTTTTCTATTTTATACCAATAGCTACTTTTGGAATAATACTATCCAAGTATCAGATTGTTTCAAAACTTCTGACGTTACTGCTTCATGAAAGTCTGGATTCAGGAGAAAAATTTAGCATCATACTTACTCTTGGTCATTGCACAGAGGATTGTGGTAAGTATTGAATTTGTTTAGTGTGCTTATTAAAATAGTGGAGTGGAAATCCATTTTTGTTTTTTTTCTTAT
The DNA here is from genome assembly GCF_905146905.1 of Nyctereutes procyonoides. Lineage (NCBI taxonomy): Eukaryota > Metazoa > Chordata > Mammalia > Carnivora > Canidae > Nyctereutes > Nyctereutes procyonoides. Next base: position 6,502,566 of record NW_026575140.1, on the reverse strand, counting down.
TTTCATATGAAAGACTTGAAAGTACTAACTTTCTTTAAGTCATTCAGGCCGCACACTAGTCATATTGCTCCTCATCTTCCTTCATCCGTGCCCCTCCTTATCCCTTTCTGCCCAATGCCGGTTTAGGCACTTAGCCCCTCAACATCTTTCACCAATGTAATTGGAATCAATTCCTCCTTGTATTCTACCTTTTCTACCTCCTTTTTTTTTTTTTTTTTTTTTTAAAGAGTGGGAGGGAAGGGAGGAGGGGAGTGAGAGTGAGAGAAAGAATCTTAGGCAGGCTCCACACCTAGCACAGAGCCTGACATGGGGCTCAATCCCACAACCCTGAGATCATGACCTAAGCTGAAATCAAGAGTTGGGTGCTTATCCAACTAAGTCACCCAGGTGCTCTGGATTTATTCTACCTTGTAAATTTTTTTTTATTTTTTATTGAGGTTTAATCTGACAATATACCTTTTTTACCCATTTTTTCCCCAACTATAACTTTTTTTAAAACCACGTGAGGGCTATTTTTGTTTGTTTGTTTTACGAGGTATGACTCTATCCTGTAGCTGTATTTCAGAGATCATCACTTATGAGACAGCTATTTTATATCAGAAGATAATTTCCTAAATGGAAAATACTTTTGAAACTATTTGTTTTACTCTTTCTTAAGATTTAAACTACGTTCATGGGATCCCTGGGTGGCGCAGCGGTTTGGCGCCTGCCTTTGACCCAGGGCGCGATCCTGGAGACCCGGGATCGAATCCCACATCGGGCTCCCGGTGCATGGAGCCTGCTTCTCCCTCTGCCTGTGTCTCTGCCTCTCTCTCTCTCTGTGTGACTATCATAAATAAATAAAAACAAAAATTTAAAAAAAAAAAAAAACTACGTTCATAATTATCACAAAGAAGAGGGTCACTGGGGTGGCTCAATGGTTGAGCATCTGCCTTCGGCTCAGGTTGTGATCCTGGGGTCCTGGGATTGTGTCCTGCAACAGGCTCCCCACAGGGAGCCTGCTTCTCCCTCTGCCTCTCTGTGTCTCTCGTGAATAAATAAATAAAATCTTTTTAAAAAATCACAAGGAACAATTATGACCTTATGTAGATAGTATATGAAAAAATAACTGTATTCCGTTTTCATTTTTGATATGTTTTCCAGAGGAAAATCAGTATGATCTTTTTAAATACAATGGTCTTCCACTCATGATACAAGCCTTAACTGAATCACAGAATGAGGAACTAAACAAAGCTGCCACTTTTGTGCTTCACAATTGCAAAAAAATTGGTAAGTTTATTGTTACTTAAAAAAAATACTGAAGTTTATCTTCTTTGATGAACCAAACCCCTTAGGCTCCCAGTCTCTTCTTATGTTTGAAAAGCAGAATATATAATTTGGATATGACAACTAGAGTATTTCAGCATATAAAAAACCTATGTGGAAGAGAGCAACAGTATAGATAATTCACTTATTTTATGCAAAGTGGACAATTTAGTTGTAGGACTTAAATTTGAGGCCTACAGGTAACTTACAGTTAAATTATAAATTACATTTGTTTACTTATTTAAAACATATTTGAGTGCCTGTTATTTACCAGGCACTGTGCTAGGTTTTAGGGATATAGTTATTAAGAAACAACAGTCTGCACTCATAGAGCTAATTTTAACTAGATAAATAATCATCGAAAAATCTAAAAAAAATGAATGAATTATTAAATATTAACCTAAGGGTTAGGAATGAATGGAGCATAGATCTTAGAATATAACAAAATACTGTGACCTCAACTTGCAGCAGAAAAGGCTTCAGAGGAAGTGACTCTTGAGCTGAGATCTGAATGTATAGTGTTAACTAGGTCAGCCATAAGCAACAGTGAGGCACACAAAGACCCTGTGATAGGAGGGAGCATGCATTGAAGGAATCATGGCCTTTGAATTGGTCTTTATGAAAGAAAAATTGCTGCTGCTGCAATATGTAAAAAGAAAACTTAAAGATTATAGGGAAGAACTGCTTTATGAAAACTGCTAAAAAAAAACACTACCTTAACACCAGTTTCCACATACCTGAGGATGTTTATGTGCCTGGCATAACATATTTTCATAATGTTCTTTCTCTTCTAACTCTGAAGAGTAAAGTTCTAATTTATGACTGGGGCTTGGGCTTCTGCCAACCACTTGCTTTCCTTTTATTTTTAGTACTACCTAAACAATTAAGATAGTCTGGATGGGCAAAATTTAGAGGAGGGGGTATGGGGTATGATGTTGTCCTTATTAAAAGTATTAAAATTATATTTAAAGTGTCAAAAAAGGGATCCCTGGGTGGCGCAGCGGTTTGGCGCCTGCCTTTGGCCCAGGGCGTGATCCTGGAGACCCGGGATCAAATCCCACGTCGGGCTCCCGGTGCATGGAGCCTGCTTCTCCCTCTGCCTGTGTCTCTGACTCTCTCTCTCTCTGTCTGTGACTATCATAAATAAATAAAAAATAAAAAAAATAGTTTAAAGTGTCAAAAAAACCCATTATACTAATGGATAAATTCACTATTTTTTCCCATGTTACAAAGCTGAGAAACTATCTCTAAGTCTAGGAGAATATCCTTTTGGTGAAAATGAAGAACAATTAAAATACATAAATACTAAAGAGAAGAATTTTGAAGAGTACTGGAAAAAAGCAAAGGAACTTCTACACAGACTAGAACACCTTGAAAGAGAAAGAAATGAGGTTGGCTTTTTGTTTCAAAGAATATAGAGCTCTTTTCAAGTATTTTCTACAGTAGAGGTTGGAGGGTAAAAGATTTTTCTTGCTAAGTTATTTTTTTTTACTTCAATATTTAAAAAAAAAGCTTTGTTCTAGGGATGCCTGGGTGGCTCAGCCAGTTAAGTGTCTGCTTTCAGCTTGGGTCATGATCCCAGGACCCTGGGATCAAGTACTACATTGAGCTCCTTGCTCAGCAGGGAGCCTACTTCTCCCTATACCTGCCATTCCCCCTGCTAGTGCTCTTTCTCTCTCTCTGACAAATAAATAAAATCTTTTTAAAAAATAAAAATGAAAAGAAATAAAAAGATTTGTTCTAGTGAGAGAGAGAGATTGAGTGAGTGTGGGTGGGGGGGAGAGGGAGAGGCAGAGAGAGAATCTCAAGCAGACAGACCCCCCCACTGAGCACTTAGCCCATCACAAGGCTTGATCCCACAACCCAGGAGATCATGACCAGAGCCAAAATCAAGAGTCCACCACTTGGGACGCCTGGGTAGCTCAGTGGTTGAGCATCTGCCTTCAGCTCAGGGCGTGGTCCTGGAGTCTGGGGATCGAGTCCTGCATCGGGCTCCCTGTGTGGAGCCTGCTTATCCCTCCATCTATGTCTCTGCCTCTCTCTCTCTCTCTCTCTCTGTGGTGTCTCATGAATAGATAAATAAAACCTTAAAAAAAAAAAGAGTCCAATACTTAACTGACTGGCCATTCAGGAGACCCAGATCTTAATGGTTTCAAATTTAAAATTCATTATTGATACTTGAGAATCCATCTTTGAGAATAGGAAGAAAAAGATTTTTAAAAAGTGGAGATTAATGCTGAAAAAATAAGACATGGAAGATAGAGATCCAAAGTTTGTATAAGAGAAAAAGGATGGAGAAGTAATAATCTCTTTCTTTACATATGTGAATATGTATATGTGTACGTTTTAGTACTTTTTCTGTGTATGTATGCTTTGTGTCTTTGTATGCACATCCATTTTCATTTATTTTTTAAGTAGGCTCCAAGCTCAATATGGAGTCCAACATGGGGCTTGAAGTCACACCCTGAGATCAAGATCTGAGCTGAGGTCAAGAGTCAGACACTCAACTGACTGAGCCACCTAGGCACCCTGTACATGCATTTTTAAAAATAAAAGCAGGGATCCCTGGGTGGCGCAGCGGTTTGGCGCCTGCCTTTGGCCCGGGGCGCGATCCTGGAGACCCAGGATCGAATCCCACGTCGGGCTCCCGGTGCATGGAGCCTGCTTCTCCCTCTGCCTGTGTCTCTGCCTCTCTCTCTCTCTCTGTGTGACTATCATAAATAAATAATAATAAAAATTAAAAAAAAAATTTAAAAAAATAAAAGCATAGTGCTCACCTTAGTATAATAGTATGTAATTTCATTCTTTTAAATGACTAATATTCATTATTAGAGATCATTATAAATTTATTTAACTAGTCTTTTGTTGAAGGATAGTCAGATTATAATCAATCTGTGCCCAGTGTAGACAACTCTCGAGTAAACATCCTGCCATATATATAATTTTTGTAACAGCTTTACTGAGATGTAAATCACATTTGATTCGATTGACCTGTTCAAAGTATACATTTCATTGGTTTTTAGTATACTTACAGAATTGTGCAACCATTACCACAATCTTAGAATACTTTTATCATCCTAAAATAAAACCTCATACCTTTTAGCAGTCACCCTTCATATTTCCTCCATCCGTTCTCCCTACCTCCTCAGTTTAGGCAACCACTAAACTATTTTCTGTCCCTATATATTTGCCTATTCTGGACTTTTTATATGGATTTTTTCTTTTTTTCTTAATTTGTTTTATATAAATTTGAATTTTATAACATGTGACCTTTTATGACTGGCTTCTTACATTTAGCATAATGTTTGCAAGGTTTATGCATGTTTATATCAGTATTTCATTCCTTTTTTAAAAAGCTTTATTGAGATGTAATTCACATACCACACAATTTGCCCATTTAAAGTATGTAATTCAGTAGTTTAGTATATTTACGGATACGTGCAACTATGGTCAAATTTAGAATATTGTCATCACTTCAGAAAGAAACTCTGTACCCTTTAACTACTTGCCTGCATCCCCCATTTCCAGCCATGCACAATCTTCTTTCTATCTCTATAGATTGGCCTATTCTGGATATTTCATGTAAATGAAATTATGTAATATGTGATCTTTTGTGACTGGCCTCTTTCATGTAGCATGTTTTCAACATTCATCCACGTTTTAGTGTGTTTCAGTACTTCATTCCCTTTTATGGCCAAATAGTTTTCCATTGTGTGAGTATATCACATTTTGTTTATCCATTCATTGATGGACATACTCTCATAATCTATGTCTTTACCATGGGTTCTTGTAGACGGCATATAGTTTGGCCTTTTTAAAATCCTGTATGACAATTTCTAGTTTTTAATTGATGTGATCACTTCATTTATGTTTAATGTAAATATTAGTATGTTTGGGTTTAAGTCTACCATATTGCTACTTTTTTCCTATTTATACCATTTGTTCACTGTTCTTTTCTACTCTCCTTTCTTCATTTATATCATTTTAAGATATTCTAGCTCACTTTAGATTATTAGCTAAACATTCCTGGTTTTTTAAGTGATTGCTTTAGGGTTTATACTATACATCTTTAACTGATCATGGTCTATATTCAACTAATACTATTCCATTAATGTATATTGTAAGATGCTTGCAATAGCATGCTCACATATCAGTTTGTTCTTTGTGTTGTTGTTGCCATATATTATTTTACTGCTACATTGTTATAAACTGCCCAGTAATGTTACTCTTTTGCTTTAAATTTTTTTCTGAAAATTTAAGATACTATTTACATACAATGATAATCACATTTTAATTGTACAGTTTATGATAATTTTATACTATTGCATAACTACCACAATTAAAATAATAGAACAGTTCACTCACCTTAAAATGTTTCTTAGTATCCTTTTGTAGACAGTCCCATTCCCCATCTTCAGGCCCAGGCAGTCATTGATGTGTTTTTCTTTTTTTTTTTTAATACTTTATTTATTCATGAGAGAGAGAGAGGCAGAGACACAGGCAGAGGGAGAAGCAGGCTCCATGCAGGGAGCCCGATGTGGGACTCGATCTTGGGTCTCCAGGATCACGCCTTGAGCCAAAGGCAGGCACCAAACCACTGAGCCACTCAGGAATCCCCAGTGATGTGTTTTTCATTGCTAGTTTTCTTTTTATATAATTTCACATAAATTGAATTATATCTTAAATAATCTTTTGTGTTTGACCTATTTTTTTGTTTGACCTATTTTACTTAATGTGTAATGTATTTGAGATAAACCAATTTTGTTAATATTTGTTGCTTTTTACTGCTGACTGAATATTCCATAATATGGATGTACTACAACTTGTTTATTCACCGGTTGATGATATTTGGATTGCTTCTAGATCCTGGCACCGTGAATAATGTTACTGTGAACAACGGCTGACAATTCTTTGTGGGAAGTTTGCATTTTCATTTCTCTTGGATAGATACCTAGGAGTGGAATCACTGGACAATTATACCTTAAAGAAATTATGAACCTCTGTTATAATGCATCTACTTCCACTTGCCAGAACACCAAAAGGAGAAAAAGTCCCTTATTTCTCTCCAATCTTGTATTATACTTCTAGTACTTGCTAATAACAGAGACTAACATCAATGCTAGCCATAGAATAGCAGTCATAGAGTCTAGTTTCAGTTTTACAATGTTGGGTGAAGAAGGTTGGGTTTGGAGCTGAGGAGCAATAAATTAATAACATCCCTTAGGGCAAGTATAGAACTATTACCCTGGGATATTCCTTTATCATCATTTCATAGATTTCTCTTTTTATCCTCCCTAGTTTGATTTCTTGTTTCCTGGATCCCATATTATTCTCTTTTTTTGTTCTACATTTTAGGAAGTGTTCTCATCTTTATTTTTTAAACCAATATGTTTTTCACTTCTGCTATCATATTTGTAGTTACGAAAGCCTCTTTTTTTTTTTACTCCATTTAAATGTTCTTATTCTTATTTAATGGACTTAAGAGATGATTGGCCGTCTTCTCATAAATATATCAATGATAATTTTCCTTTTTTTAATTTTTATTTATTTATTTAGAAAGAAAGCATATGAGTGGAGGGAGAGGGAGAGAGAGGTAGAAAAGCAAACTCCCCACTGAGCCCAGGCCTGAAATGAGGCTTGATCCCCAGATCCTGAGATCATGACCTGAACCCAAACCAATAGTTGGCCCCTTTACCCAACTGAGCCACCCAGGCATCCCTCATGAAAATTTTTATTAAAATTTTTTTCCTCTAGGGCGCCCGAGTGGCTTGGTTAGTTGAGTGTCCGACTCTTGGTTTCGCCTCAGGTCTTGATCTCAGGGTCCTGGGATCAAGCCTCACATCAGACTCCACTCTCAGCAAAGAGTCTGCTTGTCTCCCTCTGCCCCTCCCCCTGCTCATGTGTTTACTCACTCACTCGCTCTCTCTTTCTCTCTTTCTTTCTCCTTCCCCCTCTCCCTCCCTCAAATAAATAAGTCTTTTAAACAAAGTTTTTTTTCTTCCTGGTCTGAACTTTTTGAATCTTTTTCCTTTGAACTTGCTTGCCTTTTTGCTTGCTAGCTTGCTGTCTCTCTTTTTTCCCTCCCCTCCCCTCCCCTCCCTTCCCTTTCCTTCCTTCCTTCCTTCCTTCCTTCCTTCCTTCCTTCCTTCCTTCCTTCCTTCCTTCCTTCCTTCGAGTCTCTAGCTTTCTCCATATTTCTGGTGACCTATGGTTGCTATTCATATTTAGGAGTCAGGTAGTAAAAGTCTTTCTGAAAATTTGTTGATTATGGATTCTCATAGGATTGATTAGATGGGTCATTTTTGGAGAGAACTTCCAAAATCTGCTCTCCTGCCTAGAGATTGTCAGCCAGTTTTCTGGACTCAAAATGGGAGAAGAGAGCTTGTGGGTCTTAGTATTCAATATGTGAATATTTGCTTAGATTTGTTTCTTGAATAGTATTCTGCCTTCAGTTTTGTTTGGTGTCCTCCAATGTAGAGACTCTGTTTTATCCCTTCCAGAGATTCAACTTTCAACCTTGGGGAAAGATTCAGTTTCAGCCTTCTGGTGTCAGTCAACACTGTGTATACACACAGACACACACATACTTAAATATATATATACACTTATATATACAAGGGTCGAGATCTAGTAAAACAACTATGTGTTGTTGTTTTTTTAAAAGATTTTATTTACTTATTCATGAGAGAGAGAAGCAGAGACACAGGCAGAGGGAGAAGCAGGGTCCACGCAGGGAGCCCGACGTGGGACTCGATCCCGGGTCTCCAGGATCATGCCCTGGGCTGAAGGCGGTGCTAAACCCCGAGCCACTGGGACTGCCCTGTTGGTTTTTGTTTTGTTTTAATTTTATTTATTCATGACAGACACACAGAGAGGCAGAGACAGGCAGAGGAAGAAGCAGGCTCCATGCAGGGAACCCGACGTGGGACTCGATCCAGGGTCTCGAGGATCACACCCCAGGCTGAAGGTGGCGCTAAACCGCTGGGCCACCGGGGCTGCCCTGTTGTTGTTGTTGTTGTTGTTGTGGTGTTGTTGGTGGTGGTGGTGGTGGTGGTGGTGGTGGTGGTGGTGGTGTGTGTGTTTTAAGAAGGCTCCACATCCAGCCTGGAGCCCAATGCCAGGTCTGAACTCACAACTCTGAGATTAAGACCTGAGCTGAGGGATCCCTGGGTGGCGCAGCGGTTTAGCGCCTGCCTTTGGCCCAGGGCGCGATCCTGGAGATCCGGGATCGAATCCCACGTCGGGCTCCTGGTGCATGGAGCCTGCTTCTCCCTCTGCCTGTGCCCCTGCCTCTCTCTCTCTCTGTCTGTGACTATCATAAATAAATAAAAATTGAAAAAAAAAAAAAGACCTGAGCTGAGATCAAGAGTTGGATGCTCAGTTGACTGAGCCACCCAGGCCCCCCTGTAATCCACCTATTTCTCAAACAGACTTTCATCCAGTCTTTTTTTTTTAAATTTTTATTTATTTATGATAGTCACAGAGAGAGAGAGAGAGAGAGAGAGAGAGAGGCAGAGACACAGGCAGAGGGAGAAGCAGGCTCCATGCACCGGGAGCCCGACGTGGGATTCAATTCCGGGTCTCCAGGATTGCGCCCTGGGCCACAGGCAGGTGCCAAACCGCTGCGCCACCCAGGGATCCCTCATCCAGTCTTTCTATTTTTAGCACCATCTTCATCTCATCTTTAGACGTTCCAATACCTCCAATTCCTAAGCCTTTTTGAAACTTTGGTGGCACATCCTAGGTAGTTTCTTAACTTTTTCCATTGTCAGCTTTGGATTCAGCTTTATCAAAACCGCTTATCATTCACCTGTTTGCTTTCCAATTTCCAAACTTGTGTTGCCTTTATTTCTTTCATTTCCCCTGTTCCTGTAGGTTTATGACTTTTTAAAATTTGTTGTTCAAGGGTGCCTGGGTGGCTCAGTCAGTTAAGCATCTGCCTTCAGCTCGGGTCATGACTAGGGTCCTGGGATTGAGCCCCACGTTGGGCTCCCTGTTCAATGGGGAGCCTGCTTCTCCCTCTTCCTCTCCCTACTGTTCTCCTTGCTTGTGATCTCTCTGTCAAATGAATAAATTTTAAAAATATATTTTTTTAAAACCCTGTTGTTCAGTTGGGTTTTTTGGAAGGCCAAACATAAATGGTGGTGTTAAATTCATCATCTTTACCAGAAGCCCTCTTTGTTTATCTCTTTATTTTAATATTTTATCTTTTTAGAGAGAAAGTGGGGGGCAGAAGATGATGGAGAGAGAGAATCTCAAGCACACGCCCTCAGTCTCAGGACCTGAGATCATGACTAGAGCTGAAATTAAGAATCAGACTCCCAACTGACTGAGCCACCTAAGCACTTCAGAAATAAAATTTTTTTAAGCAGGCACCATGCCCAATGTGGGGCTTGAATTCACAATCCTAAGATCAAAAGTTGCATGCTCTAGCAACTGAACCAGCCAAGTGACCCCTCCTTTATTTATTTACAGTTGCAGAATTGTCTGTTGGTGGATATGGTAGCTCTTTTTCTTAGCTATTTATATTTCCTTTCCTGTTAACTGTTTATCTCCTTTTCCTACTTTTCTACATTGTTGTTAATCTTTTTCATATTTCATTGTAGTAGCTTTTTATAAGTGCTAATAAAAAATCATACCCCAAGATATGACTTAATACATATTCTTTTTAGATGTTTTGATTATCATTTGATTTTGCTTCTGACTCTTTATTCTTCTGAGTTCCTCTTCCACCTACTCACATTGTTCTTGGTCTGTACAGAACATTGAAAAACATTTTTCCTATGATCAAATATATATTTTTTCTTTTATGATTAATTGATTTTGTGTGATATTTGGAAAGGTCTTCTCCTTAAGAATGTTAAAATCGATTTTCTTTTAAAACATAAAGTTTTGGGATGCCTGGGTGGCTCAGTGGTTGAGCGTCTGCCTTCAGCTCAGGGTGTGATCCCAGTCTAGGAACCGAGTCCCGCAACAGGCTCCCTGCGTGGATCCTGCTTCTCCCTCTGCCCATGTCTCTGCCTCTCTCTGTGTGTCTCTCATGAATAAATAAATAAAATCTTAAAAAAGAAGTTTCATTTTCTGTATGACAATATTTAGCTCATTTTGATTATTTTTGTGTACATTCTGAGATTGGGATCCAATTTATTTTTTCCCCAGATGGCTACCCAGTTGTCCCCGGATTATTTATTGAATATATTCCCTTTTCTTCCAATGCCTTTTATCATGTATATTGATTGTATATCATGTTCTATTGACTGTCATGAAATTTTCCTACATTATTTAAAGGGAGTGTAAATTGGATTATAAAGCAAACAGATTATTTTGAGATTACTTACTTGTCATTTTTACATTATAGGAAGAAATACAAAGAGAAAAAGATAAGGATAATGTTTCATCAGTGAACATAGATATTCAAAACACATTGAAACACCTCCATGCAGATAGTCTTGGCAGAGGTCCTACAGCAGAAGATAAAGATAAAAGCCAGTCTAGAAAGCTTCAGAGTTATAAGTCCCATGGATGTGCAAATGATCACCAAATGAAGACCCTGTTAAAGAGTGCAAATCCAGTTGATGCTTGTTATAGGGAGAGTGTGCAAAATAAGACTTTATGTAAAGCCAATTCAAGCTATAATCAAAATTTACATGGACAAACAACTTTTGAAGAAAAGAATTCTGTTTCTCAATCGAGGTATAGTTTAATAATAATTTTTTCTAACTTTTATGTATTTAGATATTTTTTGTGCAGTACTTTGTGTCACACTGTTAAGCCCTGGATATAGAAATGATAAAACATGGTCTTGAGCCTAAATGGAAATATTGGGAAGGGAGTTTGGTTGGGGATGTATGAGCCTGTTCATCTAGGGCCTTACATGTCATACTCAGGATTTGTGGTTTTCCCTCATGGGACATGAAAGCCATTTGAGGATTTTAAATTGAGTAACATCAAATTTGAATTTTAGAAAGGATATTCAGAAAACTTAACCTGAAACCCTATACAGTGTGTAACAATGTATACATTGATAATCCATCAGCAATATAGCAAAAACCAGTTTGTAAATTTAATTTGATAAAAGGGAGTAGTGTGTGATGAAAATCTGCCTTAGATTTGCCTTCTTACTTATTCCTTGTATGTCACCTCCAGTTCATATCCTTTCTGCCTTAGGTTGTTCGTGGGGCTGAACCTGGGATTGTAGCTTTTCTTAAACCCTTGTGTTCTTTCCTCGGTTCCAGGAGGCAAACTGAAGAGTATGCTGTTATATTCTGGAAAGGTTACAGAATGAACAGAATATTGGGGAGATGGATTACATTATCACCACCCCCTTTTTCCTTTTCAAAACAATTCTTGTTGTCAATTTGAGCTTGATTTCTCAGGAATGTGGAATCAGAGAGCATCAAGATGTGTTCTCCAGGGCAGCCTGGGGTGACTCAGCAGTTTGGCGCCGCCTTCGGCCCAGAGCATGATACTGGAGACCTGGGAAGGAGTCCCGCATCGGGCTCCCTGCATGGAGCCTGCTTCTCCCTCTGCCTGTGTCCCTCTCTCCCCTCTCTGTGTTTCTCATGAATAAATGAATAAAACCTTTAAAACAAAACAAGATGTGTTCTCCAGCCAGCCTTCATGCTCTCTGGTCCTCTGATTTTGTTCTCTCCCCCTTTTTGCCCTTATTCTTTTCCTATTTTTCTTTTTTTCTTTAAGTTTATTTCAGTAATACCTATACCCAATGCAGGTCTCAAACCCATGATCAAGATCAAGAGTCTTATGCTCTTCTGACTAAGCCAACCAGGTGCCCCATATTTTCTTCTTTTTTTAAAAAAAGATGTTTTATTTATTCATGAGGGAAACAGAGAGAGAGAGGCAGAGACACAGGCAGAAGGAGAAGCAGGCTCCCTCCATGCAGGGAGCCCGACGTGGGACTCGATCCCTGGACTGCAGGATCATGCCCTGGGCCGAGGGCGGCACTAAACTGCTGAGCCACCCGGGCTGCCCCCATATTTTCTTTTTTTTTTTTTTTCATATTTTCTTCTTTTATAATTTTTTCCCATGTTTCTGCTGGTATCACTATTATTGTCCTTTAGAGTCTTGTATAACTCCACTTCTGGAAACCCGGCTATAACCATTACAAATGCTATTTTGGAAGACTTTAGTAGACCCTGGTTTCGTCTCCTGGCTGCCAAATGCCCAGAATTACACCACTGCCTACAGGACCATTTGTCCATACATCAAACAGTATGTTTACTCTAATTATCTGGTGTCTCTTTTCTTTTAGTGACCATGTTTTTAAACATCCAATTCCCATCAAAAATGGAAAGCCACAGTTGCCATTAACAGGTATGATTAAAAATATTTCTTTGATTTTTTTAAGAAACATATTTAGGTGACTAAGATAGCTGAAAATGTATATTGGTATATTTGCATTATAACGTAAAAGCCATACCTTTGACTCTCTTTCTGGTGTAAGAGCTTCAATCATCTTTTACTGATAACCAGAATCTTTGTTTATCTACTAGGATGATTAGATATGTAGTACTGTGCTAAAGTTTATGAAAATCTTGAAAATTAATATATTACATCAATGTCCGGTCCTTTTCATTAATCAAAAGAATCTTACATGTTGCAGTTTTTTTTTTCCAGATCCATTTACATTATGTTCAGATATAATAGATGAAGAAGCCATCAGTTTTCTGGCAACAGACAATCATCCCAAAATGTTAAAGTATAGATGCTCAGGTAAATATTCTTCAATTACAGTTGTTTTGTAATTAAAACTTTGTATGATATTAATTAACTAGGATTTGTAATAGTTCTATCTGTGTGATTTAAACTTTATTTCCTTTGAAGAAATTTAACAGTCTGGGGTATAATAAAACATTCAGATCAATACTTCCTGTCTGCACTAGCCTGTGCTCCCAGTATTTATTTGTAAGAATCACCACAGCTAATACTTTTTGTTACTTTATTCTATTTTTATCACAATTAATACCATCTACAAATTTAACTTTATTGAGTAAGGTAAACATTTTTTATATTTTCAGAGTGGCAATAGGCATGTATTCTGAATAATGCTTTAAACACAAGACTTTAAGTATTCTTTAAAAACACATTAAATATTAAACAATATCTATTTTTTATGTCTATTGTTAATATGTAAATGTTTCTAGTGTTCCATGCCCCATTATTTTATTTTTTCTGCAAGATCCCTATAAATGTTCCACAATGCTTAACCTGACCTCCCTTCCCCTCCATACCCTAATATTTCCTCTTTTAGGGTCTCACTCAGCTCTATGGACAAAATTGAGGCTATTCTATGTTAGGCTCAAAATAACATTATTCTTTAGTCTTGGATGTAAAGTTTGTCTCTAGTGCTCTAAAACTTAGCTATATCTAACTATAATCTGAATCCCATCTCTTTTTCCTCCCCGTTTTAGTACTTATGAAGTCTTTCTTTTGATTACCTTTCTATTCTTTAGCTCCTTTTGTCCTGCCATAAACTATGTTTATTTCTCTTCATCTAAAAAAGAAAAATCTTATGGCGCCTGGCTGGCTCATTTAGAGGAGCATGCAACTCTTAATCTCAGGGTTGTGGGTTTGAGTTTCATGTTGGGTATAGAGATACTTAAGTAAATAAAAATTTTAGAAAAGAGAGAGAAGGAAAAATCTAAATACTTGATGTGACTTGCTGTCTCTTCAAGTATTCATTTTTTTTAATAAATTAATTTTTTTTGGTGTTCAATTTACCAACATACAGAATAACACCCAGTGCTCATCCCGTCAAGTGTCCCCCTCAGTGCCCGTCACCCATTTACCCCCACCCCCCCGCCCTCCTCCCCTTCCACCACCCCTAGTTCATTTCCCAGAGTTAGGAGTCTTTATGTTCTGTCTCCCTTTCTGGTATTTCCCACACATTTCTTCAAGTATTCAGCCACTCTTTCTTTCATCATTGCCAGACGCTCTTTCTCCTTTCTCTTTCAATATATTTATTCCCTTCTTAACTCCCTGCAATCTGACTTCTTTTATTGCCATTCTACTAAACTTAAATGTTAAAGATTATCTGAAGTCTCTTTTTTTTTTCTGCCCAAACCAGTGACTTTTTAAAAAAATTCGTATCCTCTTTAGTATCTCTGCACTATTGACTATCATTCCTTGAAATCTTTCCCTCTCAATAGTTTAAAGATACACTTTCCCAACCATCCGCCCAGGCTCCCTGGAGGTCTGCAGTGAACTCACAAGAGCATTACACAATACTTTAAATTTTAAGTGAAACACAGAATATTCAACATCTTTTGGATACTACAGGCACTACTAGCTCAGAGTCATTTACAGTTTCAGCATTAGATTGCATTACATTCCTTTTGATGATGTCATGTCTTTGTGGAGCTGGGCTTTCAGTGGCTGTGATTAAAAGCAAGCACCACATGAAAATAATGTGGAATAAGAGATGAGGGTGTCAGTGTCAGTCAGATTCTGAGGTTTGAAAAGTTGTGCTTTAATTAGTAGGTGCATATAACCCATTAGGATTAATTGTGCTTAATAAGAATGAAATTTGGGGCACCTGGGTGGCTCAGTGATTGAGCATCTGCCTTTGGCTCAGGTTGTGATCCTGGCGTCTTGGGATCAAGTCCTGCATCAGGCTCCCTGTGGGGAGCCTGCTTTTCCTTCTGCCTGTGTCTCTGCCTCTCTCTCTCTGTGTCTTTCATGAATAAATAAATAAATAATCTTAAAAGAATGAAATTTAAATATTATTTTCCTTTTAAAAAATTTTATTTCCTTATTTCTTAGAGTGCACATGTGGGAGTGGGGGAGGAACAGAGGAAGAGGGAGAAGCAAATTCTGGGCTGCATGTGGGGCTTTATCCCACGACCTTAAGATCATGACCTGAGCTGAAACCAAGAGTTGGATGCCCAACCAACTCAGCCACCCACATGCCCCTATTATTTTCAATTTAGGTGTATTATTTTTTCAAATGGTTACTAAATTATTAGAACATAAATACATAGTAAGATGTTTTGGACTTAACAGATAATCAGTATTTCTTTGGCCCAGGGGTGCTGTAAAAAGATCACCAAGAACTTAAGGATGCCATGAAGTAGAAAAATTTGGGCACCTCTGGTCGGAAGTATTTCAGAGGGCAGAGTGGATGCTTTAAAGCTGTTAACTCCCTTTCACCCCTTACTTGTTTGAGATGGTTCTTTCCTAGTCCTTTCTTCAGTAATAATTCATTCATTTAACAGACACTTAGGGAGTATTTGTCCTGTGGCAGGCATGGGTATCAAAGATGAATAGAACTCAGTCCTTAAGTCTAAAAGCCACTCCATTTTACCACCTATATTGCTTTATTTTTCTGTTCCTGCCCCATTTCTACAGATTTCCCCCAAGACATAATCTGTAGCACTTATTCAGCACTGTTGAAGCATTTACTTTTGTGGCATCAACTATCATTTTAATGATGATTTTCAAATCTGTATCTCTATACTGGGCTTCTACCTTGGGTTATAGCCTCATTCCTCCATTTTCAGCTGTGTCCAGGATATACTCATTTCAATATCTTGTTTTTAACTTTAAGCTTATTGTATTCAAAACACATCTTCCTCCCTCTTAAATTGCCTTCCTTCCAGCCAGTCCATTTCTATTAGTGTTGTTGCTATTCTTCTGGCCTCCCAAATTTCAAACCTTAAATCATCTATAATCATTTTTTTCTCTTTACATCTCCTATTTCTGGTCTGTCAAGTTTGGTTCTTTTTTTCATTCCCACATAGGCCTTTTTACTCATGCCTCAATTGCACCAACTTTGTTTATCTACTTTCAAGTCTTTTTTTTTTAATTTTTATTTATTTATGATAGTCACAGAGAGAGAGAGAGAGAGAGAGAGAGAGGCAGAGACACAGGCAGAGGGAGAAGCTGACTCCATGCATCGGGAGCCCGACGTGGGATTCGATCTCGGGTCTCCAGGATTGCGCTCTGAGTCAAAGGCAGGCACCAAACCGCTGCGCCACCCAGGGATCCCTGCAGTTTCAAGTCTTACCAAGCCCCAGATATAATGTGCATGTTAACTTCTCTAACATGTGCTTTTTATCATGTCACCAAGCTAAAGAACCCTCAGTGTTTCTCTGTAACTCATTCACTCAAACTCTCTGCCTGGCTTTTAAATTTTTTGAGATTTTGTTCTGCTTCTACTTGTTAAATTTTATTGCGTATTTGTTCTCTTTAAGTCTGTCAGAAAGTTGCCATCCTTATCCTAAACTTTGTCATTCAATCAACTTCAGTTTGCTTAAGAATTTTCCTAAGCTTTTCCATTATCCCAACAGCTTATCATTCACCAATTTTTACCTCGGAAATCTCTTCATTCTCCCTGTAAATGTCTTGTTGCACAGTCCCCTCATTTATATTCTGGACTGTTGAAGTAACCCCTCAAATGATCCTCCTACCATCACCTAAGCTTTCTATGAGACAAACAAAAGTCATTTCCCTGCTTAATAAATATCCTTTAGTTCCTCCCCACTGACTTAAAGATAGTGAGAAATACTTAGCATGGCTTTCAAGATGATTCTTATCTGGCCCTCCCAACCTTTACTAGCCTCAACTTTCCTCCCACATTTCTCTCATACCTTGTACTCTAGCCACACCAAAGTACCTACAATTCTCTGAACACACTATGCTTTTTTGCTTTTTGGTGATTCTGCACATGTTTATTGTTCTTGAAATATCTTCATCCCAGCCAACTTCCTGCCTGGCTAACTTCTAGTCCTTTAGGAATGGGCCACTAATAACATTAGGTGATAGGCAGATGGGGAACTTTATAATGAATGGATGTGGCTAGCATCACCCGAACCTAGTGATCAATCTTAACATTAAGAAAATAGAGAGAGGGATCCCTGGGTGGCGCAGCGGTTTAGCGCCTGCCTTTGGCCCAGGGCACGATCCTGGAGATCCAGGATCGAATCCCACGTCGGGCTCCCGGTGCATGGAGCCTGCTTCTCCCTCTGCCTGTGTCTCTGCCTCTCTCTCTCTCTGTGTGTGACTATCATAAATAAATAAAAATCAAAAAAAATAAAAAGAAAAGAAAACAGAGAGAGAGGGAATCCCTGGGTGGCTTAGCGGTTTAGCGCCTGCCTTTGGCCTGGGGCGTAATCTTGGAGTCCCGGGATCAAGTCACACATCGGGCTCCCTGCATGGAACCTGCTTCTCCCTCTGCCCGTGTCTCTGCCTCTCCCTCCCTCTCTCTCTGTGTGTCTCATTAAAATTTTTTTTAAAATTTTTTAAATTTTTATTTATTTATGATAGTCACATAGAATGAGAGAGAGAGAGGCAGAGACACAGGCAGAGGGAGAAGCAGGCTCCATGCACCGGGAGCCCGACGTGGGATTCGATCCCGGGTCTCCAGGATCGCGCCCTGGGCCAAAGGCAGGGGCCAAACCGCTGCGCCACCCAGGGATCCCCCCGAGTTGTTTTTTAATCAGGCTTTGTGGTGCCTGGGTGGTTTAGTTGATTAAGTGTCTGACTCTTGATCTCAGATCAGGTCTTTTTTTTTTTTTTAATATACTTATTTATTTATTTATTTATGATGGTCACACACACACAGAGAGAGAGAGAGAGAGGGGGGGGGGGGCAGAGACACAGGCAGAGGGAGAAACAGGCTCCATGCACCGGGAGCCCGATGTGGGATTCGATCCTGGATCTCCAGGATCGTGCCCTGGGCCAAAGGCAGGCGCTAAACCACTGTGCCACCCAGGGATCCCCTGTGTGTCTCATTAATAAAATAAATAAAATCTTTATTTTTTTAAAATAAAATATTAAAAAAAAGAGGGAGATACCTTATGTGTCTGTGTTAATATGATGCAGTAAGAAGTCCGCAATACTGCCTGTGATGAGCTATACTAAAAACCATTGAATTGGGGCACCTCGGGGGCTTGGCCAGTTGAACATCTGACTCTTGATTTCTGCTTCATGATCTCAGGATCATGGGATTGAGCCCCCGTGTCAGGCCCTGTGCTTGGTAGGGAATCTGCTTGGAGGTTCTCCTACCCCTCTCTCCACTCCTTCTTGTTTTCTTTCTCTGTAAAATAAAAATAAAAATAAAAAATAAAATAGGAGTGCCTACATGACTCAGTGGGTGAAGCATCTAACTTCGGCTCAGGTCATGATCTCAGGGCCCTGAGATCGAGTTCTATGTTGTATACCCTGCTTAGCAGGGAGTCTGCTTGACCCTCTCCCTCTACCCCTCCCCCAAATTGTGTTCACTCATGCTCTCTCTCAAATAAATCTTTTAAAATAAATCTTAAAAAAAAAAACCACAATTGAATCTGAATCCTATCACTCATCCAGATGTGATTACTGGTTTTACTAGTTTATTGGACACACAGGAACATTTTAAAGCATTTAACTAGAATATAATCAGTGAAACCTAGCCTTTGGGTAGCTCCATAGTACAAATGACCCAGTGTCTACATAAGTAAATGATAAAGAGGAAGAGAGGAGAATTGATAGATTAAGAGAAACTCAAGAGGGACGCCTGGGTGGCTCAGCGGTTAAGCATCTGCCTTTGGCCCAGGGCGTGATCCTGGAGTCCTGGGATTGAGTCCCGCGTCAGGCTCCCTGCATGGGGTCTGCTTCTCCCTCTGCCTGTGTCTCTGCCTCTCTCTCTCTTTCTCTCTCTCTCTCAAGAATAAATAAAATCTTAAAAAAAAAAACTCAAGAGACATTTCAACTGAATGTAATGATGGACCTTCTTTGGATCATGGTTTAAACAAACCAACCATAAAAAGAAAGTTTTGAAAAAAAAAGAAAGTTTTGAAATCATGGGGAAATTTTAACACTTATTGGTTATTAGATTATATTAAGTATAATTTTTTTAGGCTTGATAATGGTTTTATGTGTTTGGAGGAAAGAGTCCTCTGTTAGAGTTGCATATGAAGTATTTACAGATGAAGTGATACTTTAATGTCAGTTTCAGGCTTCATAATCCAGTATATACATGGGGGGCAGATCAGGGTATAGGGGGTTGTAGACAAATATGACTGACCATGACAATAATTATTGAAGGTGAATGAGGGCTATGTGGAAGTTCATTATACTTTTCCCTTTACTCTTGTGTCTTTGAGATTTTCCTTAATAAAACATTAGGAAAAAAAAGACAACTGGGCATTACGGTCACTTATTTTGGATATCTTCCTAATAGTGACTCCTGCTCAGAACTTAACCAAGCTAGACAGTCCTTTTATATATATCACCCTAACTGTTCACAACTATTGTGTGTTTACACACACTATTGCAACACTTATCTCACAGTATTGTATCTGTTGTCTTTAATCCTTTATGACAGAATTTCTTGACATATTTATAATTAAGTTCCTGATTTCACTTCAATTACCATCATAAAGATATTTGCTTTCATAGATTTGTTATTAGCTATTTTGTAATAATCTATACATCATTTTAATTTGTTTTCTTTTAGGTTGCATAGCAGTAGGAAAATCTCTGAATAGCCGAAATTTTAGCAAGCTCTTGCACTGTTGCCCATACCAGTGTGATCGTCATAAAGTCATTGTGGAAGCTGAAGACAGATATAAAAATGAACTAAGGAAATCACTTCTCTGTAACAAAAGTAATTAATTCAGCAGCTTTGAAACTGTAATCATGACTATACCTTCTGAACTGTGATCCAGAACATTAAACATATTAAAAAGCTAGAGACCAAAATAATGTTGAAAAGAAAATGTCTTTGAGAAACCAGTGTTTTATTTTTTTATTTTTTTTATTTATTTATTTATGATAGTCACAGAGAGAGAGAGAGAGAGGCAGAGACACAGGCAGAGGAAGAAGCAGGCTCCATGCACCGGGAGCCCGATGTGGGATTCGATCCCGGGTCTCCGGGAAAGCGCCCTGGGCCAAAGGCAGGCGCCAAACCGCTGCGCCACCCAGGGATCCCCGAGAAACCAGTGTTTTAAAACGTACCCAGGGAACAGATTTAGTCTCTGGTGGTTTAAAAATTCTTCCTAATCCATCTAAGAATTCCCACTAGAAGGTGGGGGGGGGGGAGGTGTGTAGGAAATACCATACTAATGGAATTAATGTGCTCTTACTCAGATTGATATTTTATCCTAAATGTTTTCTGTATTTTTCAGAAATTCTGCTGACCCCACGTAGAAGACAACTCAGGAGTGAATCTGCTACTTCTGAAAGAATAAGTGAATATATTTAATTTTTAAATAAACCTAAATTGCATATAGTTCTGAGAAAAAGAGGACAGCTGCAGGATTGTTCTCAGTCTCATCATTAATGGTTCTTAAATGATAACCCTTGGCTCTGATGAGGGCCATAGTTTGTAAAACAAGAGCCTTCCCACTTTCCTTCCTCGTGTTGCTTTCTCCCCCATTGTTTGTCAGCTGAGGAAGAAGCAGAAGGAAACATTAAGTACCTAATATGGATTAGGTGTTTCATAGACGTTTCCTTTAATTCTTATAATAATGTTATAAAGTAGGTTTTGTTTTTTAAAAAGATTTTATTTATTCATGAGAGACACACAGAGAGAGAAGCAGAGACACAGGCAGAGGGAGAAGCAGGCTCCATGCAGGGAGCCTGACGTGGGGCTCGATCCCGGATCTCCAGGATCACTCTGGGCTGATCACTCTGGGCGCTAAACCATTGAGCCACCCAGGCTGCCTGGTAGGTTTTATTTTATTCCCACTTTAAGGTAAAATGAGTTGGCAAATGGCAGAGCTTACATTCAAATGCAAGCCTGTCTTTTTTCAGAAGCCCCTCTTCTAGCCTCTGGATCACAAGTCTATTTTAAGAACAAAATTATTCTCCTATGTGTAAGTGCTTCAGAGAGATTTTGCAGCAAATTTTGGTTCATAACTATAGCACTTCACACCACCAGAATTGAAGAGACAAATAGTATATACTTCAAAACCCTGCTTAAAAATCAAAATACTAAAATAAAAATAAAAATAAAAATAAAATACTTCTTAAACAATGAGTTAACTTCTAAGAATTGTTATTTAACTACAGGTTAACATTTCAAGTTTGTCACCATTCTAAGTTTATTAGAGACTTAACATTATCATTTTCTTCTCTTCATATCAAATTAATACCTGCAGAGTAAGAATAAGCAGTTGAGTACCTTACTTGTCAAAAAAACCCTGGAATTTAGTAATATCTATAGAGTTATTCTGTTATTTATTGCAGAAATATTTAGACTTGATACATACGGAAACGTTTTGCTATGTATTTACCTGGACATTTTACTTCCAAAGCCTTAAAGGAAATGTCAAGTTTACTTGTTTGTTTGTTTGTTTTTTTTAAGTAATCTCTATACCCAGTGTGGGGCTCAAACTCACAACCCCAAGATCAAGAGTCACGTGCTCTACCAACTGTGCCAGCCAGGCATCCCTCGAATTTACTTTTTATAGCTGGATCTTTTTCTTTTCTTTTCTTTTCTTTTCTTTTCTTTTCTTTTCTTTTCTTTTCTTTTCTTTTCTTTTCTTTTCTTTTCTTTTCTTTTTCTTTTTCTTTTTCTTTTTCTTTTTCTTTTTCTAAGATTTTATTTATTCATGAGAGACAGAGAGAGGCAGAGACATAGGCAGAGGGAGAAGCAGGCTCCATGCAGGGAGCCCAATATGGGACTCGATCCCAGGACCCCAGGATCATGCCCTGAGCCAAAGGCAGATGCTCAACCACTGAGCCACCTAGGTCTCCCTGGATCTTCTTCTAAGTTAAAAGTTTTGCATGAAAATTAAAATTACATACAGTACTCCTATAGGGCAGCTCACCTTTTGAAGTAATGTTTTCTGTAGAAACTGTTAGAAAATGGTTACTTTTCCTTAGAAACATGTTGTACTTGGAAAACTTGCTTTTGACAAGGACTTGACATCAAATTAATAATGGATTTTTTCAACAACATGATTTAAAAGCAAATATATAACAACTAAAAATATATTATGATCATTTTACATAGTAAACTCATTTCCAGAGCCTCATGAAGTGAACATAATTATGGTTATACTTTGATTATACAGAAGGATCCTAAATACTGTTAAGTGATATCCAGCTCATAAATACATGTGTCTTTTTTGTAAGAATCGCTTTAGCTAAAACCAAATAGTCAATAATTTGGCCTGTTTTTTTTAGAATTTGGAAAGTCATCTTGAGGTATGGAGTAGTTTGGTCTTCTATCTCTTTTACAAGCAGGCTAGGAATTTTGGATATGTTGCCATTTTCTCCCCTTGATTTCCGTTTCTTTTCAAGAGACAGTTATGACTATAAGTTTGGTTGTAAGTTACATTCAAATTTGGAACCATTCTTTTGAGAAGAGACCATTGCAGCATCTGAGCTTTTAAAGAGCCTTGGCTCTCGTTCAGGATGAACTGGTGTATTGAGAAGGTTTGAAAAATAAGGGTCTCTAGAACTGAGCCTTCTTGCCTACTTTCCCCTACTCTTTCCTAACATTCAATCAATATTAAGAGGAGCGCTAAAGGAGCCACAGAAGAGAAGCCTTGCGGGGTAGAGCTGCTTCCTCGTAGGCTGCTGCAGTAACCTTTGAGAATTGGGCACAGTTATAGGACTCAGTGAGATGGCAGATGCATTAGAAAAGTCGGAATTGTCTTTATGTGAATAACTTCCAAATGCTAGTATCCTGAACATTGTAACAATCTGTCCATTTCTGAATATAATAAATTCAAATCATTTAGCAAGTGAAGTTGAAATCCTGTATTTCTTGGGTAACAGCAGTTTTCCAGTAGACCCAAAAGTAAAGAGTAAATTTATTGATAAGTTTTTTGTTTGTTTTTTTTTTTAAGATTTATTTATTGAGAGAGAGTAAGCACAAGAGCACAAGCAGGGGGAGTAGCAGAGGGAGAGGGAGGAGCAGACTCCCCGCTGAGCAAGGAGTCTGACTTGGCTTGATCCCAGGACCCTGGGATCATGACCTGAGCTGAAGGCAGACTCTTAACCAACTGAGCCACACAGGAGCCCCCATTGATAAGTTTTGAAACACTTTTTACCACTAAGTTTTTTTCTTTCCACAAAATATTTATTGATCATCTGCTATGTGTCAGACACTGTTTTAGGCACTGGGGATGCAGTGCTTTGCAAAACAGACAAAATTCTTATCTTCATGGAGCTTACATTCTAAGATATACCATTAAGTAATAATCAGACATTATTTTCAATGATTTCTCAGCCTTCTGCTGGTAATATTTTCATTACTGTTTTAAAAGATCTGAACTATGGCTCTGTTCCTAGGAAAAGCCTAGGAAAGGTAGACAAATGGCTAACAGTCTTGACCTGCAAGGGCAAGATTTTTTTTCTTTTTTTAAAAAGATTTTATTTATTTATTCATGAGAATCAGAGAGAGAGAGAGAGAGAGAGAGAGAGAGAGGCAGAGACACAGGCAAAGGGAGAAACAGGCTCCATGCAGGGAGCCCGATGTGGGACTCAATCCTAGGACACCAGGATCAGGCCCTGGGCTGAAGGCAGGCACCAAACTGCTGAGCCACCCAGGGATCCTCAAGGGCAAGATATTCTAAGGTTGTCTCGCCCCAACTATTTCAAGTCCTACTGAAGTAAATAGCAGCCTTAAGTGGAAATAGAAAACATTTCTCCTTATCAGCATCTATCCACAAAGATAACAGGAATTAGCAATGAATGAAAAAGCTTAAAGAAGGGACGTCTGGTTGGCTCAGCGGTCAGGCTCCCTGCATGGAGCCTGCTTCTCCCTCTGCCTGTGTCTCTGCCCCTCTCTCTCTCTGTGTCTCTCATGAATAAATAAATAAAATCTTTAAAAAAAAAGGTTAAAGGAAAACTATTTCCTAGTAATCATTATCAGAAGATAGTTATGTTTATAGATACCAACTATATATATATATCTATATATATATATACACACACACACTTTCTGTTTTAGAAAGTATCCCTAAAAACCAGATTAGTAACCTCCCCTTGTGCAGCCTATTTTTTTGAGTTTTAATAAGCTGAGCACCCATATAGGTAATGAATGTGTTTTTTAAAATGAATTTCAAAAGACTCTTATTCTTTAAAAATATTATCAAGCCTGTTAATTAAAATAACAAGTGTTGATATTCTTTTTTATTCTATGAAGTAATGGAGCCCTTTGGGAAGACTATCTGTAAGATAGGTAAGCTGTTTGTTAATTGTCCTCACAAGAATGTTGAGAGAATTAACAATCAAATGTTTATAAATTTTTGTGTTTCTTGATTGAAAGATGTTGCAGGTATTATTACAATGGGATTAAGTTACAGTTATTGAAGAATTCACAGTGATAAGGCCTAGCTTCATAGTAGGCACTCAATTTTAAAAGTGACATGGATTTCTCTATGATGAATAGCGCAGGCATGAAGCTTTCTCACTATATAGTTCATATCCTTAGAATAGGTTAAGCACTTTTTTGGGTCTCAAGAAGAGTCCCTTTTTTTTCCCAGCAAGTACTAATACATTCTAAAATTCTCATTAATTACAGAAAAAAGAAGAATTCGTAAAAACTTTACTGAAGAAGAAATAAATTACCTTTTCAATGGAGTTAAGAAAATGGGAAATCATTGGAATTTAATTTTGTGGTCTTTCCCCTTTCAGCAAGGACGGAAGGCTGTGGATCTTGCTCACAAATACCACAAGCTTACCAAACGCCCCAAGTGTGTAGCTCCTTGATTGGAATACTTGTTAGTTTGAACTCTTAAAATACAATGCCTTGAGGAAACACAATTTAAAATATTCTTCTAAACTCTCATGAAACAGGGAATCTGAAAACAGGAATACTGTTTTAATTACATACTTTTTGTGATGTGACTTTTTGTGATCTCATCAAATTATTAAAGTCATTTATAAAATAATAAATTTTTAATGTGTAGCCTAGTAAAACAAAATTCCTTTGTAAGGTCAAACATTTGTTTAGGATTACGCTTTTATTTTTCTTTAAGCTCAAAGAACACAGGTCAGAGAAAAAAATGATCAACCTTTAAACATTATTTGACATTATATTGTAATGGATACCATGTGAGACATTTGGACTTTAGTATATTCTTACTTAGTGGAAGTTCTTCCCCAGAACTTAGAATAGTTTCCCAAGCTGTTCAAGTAAAATTCCCAACACATTAAATCAATGTTTAACATTCTGTTAACTAGGGCAGCCCTGGTGGTTTAGTGGTTTAGCGCTGCCTTCAGCCTGGGGTGTGATCCCGGAGACCCAGGATCGAGTCCCATGTCGGGCTCCCTGCATGGAGCCTGCTTCTCCCTCTGCCTGTGTCTCTCTGCCCCTCTCTCTCTCTGTGTCTCATTAATAAATAAATAAACCTTAAAAAAAATTCTGTTAACTAAAATGTTCCTCTTCAAGAGGCTGATAGTGCAGTTCCTTTGAATACTCCCGAATTCTCTGGTCATGTTCACTTCTTTTTGGTGTATGTTTTTTTGCTTTTGCTTTTTTTTTTAAGATTTTATTTATTTACTCATGAGAGACACAGAGAGAGAGAGAGAGGCAGAGACACAGACAGAGGAGAAGCAGGCTCCATGCAGGGAGCCCGGTGCGGGACTCGATCCTGGGACTTGATCCTGGGACTCCAGGATCACGCCCTGGGCTGAAGGCAGGCGCCAAACCACTGAGCCACCCAGAGATCCCCCGCTTTTGCTTTTTAAAAGCTTGGAACATTTTTCTGAATTGCTTGTTTTTAAGTTAGTTTTCCTCTAGTGGAAAACCAAATTATTTGACCTCAATTTCCTATTTTTCTTATTCTTTTTATATTCCTATCATGATCCCTAAAGGATGCTATTGCAGCCTGTATTATACTTAAAATGCTGTTGGTGTGGCAAAGTGATTAAGTATCAGGGCCTCAGATTACTATAGTAAGACTTAAGTGTGTAGTCTATTTTATCAAAAGTATCAGGGCCTCAAAGCTCACCTGTGCTTATAGGTATTTGGGTATATACCCATTGGCTCACTGCTTCATGTCATTGTAGGTCTCTGACTTAATGATAGAAATACTATTTCTTCACTCCCAAAATGTATTTCCCTATAAGTTTGTATTCTTTTACCTTTTCACATCATAACTATTTCTACTTTGATAAACTCAGAATTTTTATTTTTTAGTTTTCTGATCCACAATGAAAGTTCCAGAGAGAGCCAATATGCAGAAAATTTTCTATTTAAATCTAAAATGTCCTTTTAAACAAAAGATTAATTTTCATTTAGGAAAATTCCTTATAAAGTATGAATGAACCTAGTCCATTATCAGTATTTCCTAAGCACTATGGGGATTATTTAAATAGTTTGGTGGGTTATTTTGATTTGTACTTCTCAGGATTTTTGAAAATTATTTTAGGTCAAAGGAGAAAATATTTTGTCTGTTTCAGCCGTATTGGTTTAGATAACCAAGTTGTTTCCTAAATTGTTCAGATACAACTTAAACATATTTTTCCACTTCAGTTGGGTCCCAGATAATAGTTCTTTTATTGATTGGAAGAGATGTATGTAACAGAAAAACCAAACACTGCTTAAGTGAAGCATCCTCAAAAATATGACATTCTATAGCTTAGACACTGATTTGTTTCAGTTACTGAGGCTGTATTTAAGCAATATTGGGGTGCCTGGGTGGCTCGGTTGAGTGTCCAACTCTTGGTTTCAGCTCAGGTCATGATCTCAGGGTTGTGAGATTGAATCCTGTGTCTGGGCTCCATGCTGGGTGTGGACCTGCTTAAGATTCTCTCTTTCCCTCTGCCCTTCCCCACTTATAAAAAAAATAAGAATTAAGAAAAGGAAATAACCAATACTATATTGCCTTCTGAACCGTTGGAATTTTATCCTAACCCTTGACTAACTTTTAGTTAACATGAGCTGCTCCTTTTTCCTTCAAACAGAAATATTTGGTAATAAAATAAATGAAGGCATATCAAAAGGAAAGCCAAGGAATGATGGCATATATTTGAACTGTTTGACTTTAGGAATTCAGACCTGGCCAAATCAACAGGGAATAAAAATTATTTTAATAATAACAGACCTTTGGAGTTGGAACTGATATCAGTTATAGTTTGTTGCAAGAGGCATGAATTGCTGTACAACAACCTGGACATTGGTGGCTCTTTAATTTTATGTAAATCCTCAGAAACATGGAATTTACTAAGGATGATAATTGATGGTCATTTCTTCTTTATACTTAATGAAATGTGCCTTCCTCAAGTACCTTTTGTAGAACCACAGAAGTTGAATTTCTTTTCTGCATACCAGTCCTTGAGAAAGGTAAAGAATAGGTATCCATCACTTCTTTTCCCTCTTTCTTTATCTTTCATGCTGATAAGCCCCATTTACCTCAGCAGAACAGTGTCCTCTCTTATGAGCTTACTCACTGACCACTGGACACTTGTCTTTATAAACTGTGTCCAGAAAGTAATGTGGCTTGACTGCAAGAGTAAGGAATCAGCTTTGCAGGGCCCAATGAGGTTTCATGGACTTCACCTAAGATACTTCTGTTTATTCTACATGACCATCTCTCAGACTGTAGTCAATATAGTTAAAATTTACAGATCGTAGTTTTAACTGATTTCTGTTTTGTTATTAGGCATTTATTTTTAACCCCACTACTTTAGTAGTCTGTTAAATTTCATCTTGCTAGATATAATCTGTACCCAGTTTGTCATCCAGTATATTAGGCATCCTTTCCTGCTTCAGGTCATCCACAGCTTAAGTGTGCTGCTGCATTCTCATCCAAGTCACTGATGGCAACTTGAGTTGGTTGGGTCAGGTTCCTAGCAGTCTCTGGTTGTTCCTGCTCATCAGCCCGCTCTGGGCCTGGTGTTTAACCTGTCTCAATGTTATCACTCAACTTAAAATTCTCACTTTCTTGTCTATGATGTGAATTGCCAGATGCTCTGCTGAAAACTGCATTTGCTACGCCTGCAGCATCCTCTTGCCTGGTATTCCTGCAAAAAAGAGAAAGACTGTAAATCTGGTCCTATCTCTTCCTTTTCCAACTGGTCACATTGGAGTGTTCTACCTAGGGCTGATGAAGTTCACTGACCTATAGTTGCAAACTCCCATCTCAGTCTTGTGAAAATTTAGACACTGCTTGCCCTTTTACAATTTAACACTTGCTGGATTTCCAAGGATGTAACCCTTAATGGGTTTTGACTCTCATTGTCTTGTTTGAACCTTACTTTCAGGTTGGCAGATGCTATGCCCATTTGCTGGATCCTGTAACTCTTGCTGCCAACATTTTTGGCAGAGCTGGATCAGAATTCTACTAAGCTCATGTAGGTGGTTACTTTTCTGCCATATCCCACTTCCTTGTGATATTTAGAAATGCCTTGTACAGTGAGCTGTTTTCCACAGAGGGTAGCAAGAGCCCTCAGAGGCCACACCTAATTATGCTAGAAGGTGAAATGCGTGTGTCCCCCACCCCCCGCCATTACTTTATGATTGTCTCTCCTTGACCTTTATTCTTTCATTTTCTTTCCTCCAGCCCCGCACCCCCATTCCTGCTGCCCGCTAGAAAGGAAATGAAAGCCTATTTCTGGTGTGAAATGCTGGCTACCTGGAAGTGCCGTTTTTGCAAACCCACGAACAAACTCGAGTGTTTTGTTTACGGCGGCAAGGCACTACTATGCGGTTTTGGTAGGGTCAAGGAAAGGAGGTGGAAAGGGGAATATAAGGATTTGAGGGTCTCGCTTAAGGTCCTCTCCACGCGGGGCTTGGTGAGCATGAGGCAAAGTTCATGCTACAACAGTTTATGTAGGCGCAGTGAGTAAGATTTAAGTACTGAGGTGCCATCTTTAGTAGGGGGTCCTCGGGCAGGTTTCTTGAGCTCTGCAGACTTCAGGTTCCTTAGCTAGGCTTCGGTGAGATGACGTGGGAGCGGGGCACTGGGCCACCGGCCTCGCTCCGAAGCCCGCGCGGCTCGCGGCCTCGCGTTCGGCCGCCGGGCCCCCGACGGCCCTCGGCGGGCGCGCGGCGGGACGGGGACCCCAGTTGGCGTGCGCCGGCGCCCCTTGGCCAGCAGAGGCCGCGCGCGCCCCGGGCCGGGCGGCTCCCGCCGCCGCCGCCGCCGCCTGTCTGCGCATGGCTGCCCCGGCGGCCGCCTGACCGCCGCCCACGCTCCGGCAGCTCGGCGGCCGCGCGACCGTGCGGGAGCTGAGGGGCCGTGGGCCCGGCGGAGCGGGCGGGAGGGCGGCGCGGGCCCGGCAGGGCGGGCGGCGGGGAGCGGCGCGGGCGGCGGCGGCGGCGGGGCGGCCCGGCCGGGTCCTCGCGGGTCCTCGGCGGGCCCGGGGGAGGGCCCTCTTTGTGGCTGCAGTTGGCAAGATGGCGCCGGTGGGGGTGGAGAAGAAGCTGCTGCTGGGCCCCAACGGGCCCGCGGTGGCGGCCGCCGGCGACCTGACCAGCGAGGAAGAAGAGGGCCAGAGTCTGTGGTGAGCGCGCGGCGGCCAGGCCGAGCCGCCGACCCGGGGGCGCGGTCCGGCGGGGGGCGGGCGGGGCGCGGGGGGCCGGCTCGCCCCGGGGCTGAGCGCTTCTCCCTTGTCCCCGCAGGTCCTCGATCTTGAGCGAGGTGTCCACCCGCGCCAGGTCCAAGCTGCCGTCCGGCAAGAACATCCTGGTGTTCGGTGAGCGCCGGGGCGGGGCGTCGCCGGGGCCGCGGAGGGCCGCCCGCCGCCCGGGAGGCCGGGGCTAGCGGGCGCGGCCGGAGCGCCAGCCCCCCGCGCCCCGCCACAGACTCTGGGAGGTGCCCTTTGCGGAGGCCGGCGGCGCCGGCCTGGACCTGCCGCACGTTCCTTAGTCGTTTGGCCGCAGCGTCAGCCTTGCTTGAAGCGTCCCTGACGTGCTGCGCGGTCGCCGCGAGGTTCACCAGATCGCCGGTGTGGGGTGGGAGATGAGGGCATGAGGTTAGGGGACGAGGCCGGGGAGCGAAGTGACTCGGGGTCAGGGCTATGGGGAGTGGGCACCGGGGTCACTCCTTCATCTCCCTGAGGGGTGCCGGGTCGGGGAGACCCTGCAAAGCACGGGGGTTCCCGGGAGTCCTCACCAGGGACTTTCCCGCATTAGTCCAGCGCTTCTGCTGGGTTACCCGGGTCAGGTTGTTTAGTGGGTCTGGTCTCAGTTTCCTTCTACAAGTGAGGGCGTTTGATCGGGTCCATTGATCAGAGAACCCATTTGTGGAGCCGTTCCTGTAGGCTGGGCGACTGAGCACGGACATCCTTCAGACACTGCACAGGAATCTCAGGCGAATGAGGGACGATCCGTTGGTCGCCGCGCTACATGGTGCTGGCGTGGCCCGATTATGTGGGAGCATCACCTTGCTTGATGTTGTGTAAGAGGATGCTTTTGGGGTCAGGTGTCCAGAAGGATAAGTGTTAACCTGCAGGGGTACAGAAGGTTAGTGTTGGCAGGAACACAGGTGACAGGAGGGTGTGGGGGTTTGGAAGTTGCCAGAAGCTCCTTGTGGAAGATGATTAATGAAGTAAGTTGGGGCACATTGTGGAAGGCTGAAGAGTTGATGCTTTTTCCTGGAGGCTCTTGATTCTCAAGGGCCTTTTGTTTCTCTTCCATCCCCTAACCCTCCTCGCAATCGCTGGTTAGGTGGTTTTCTCAGTGTTTTTGAAGGGAATTATGGTCTTTAAGTGATTGCTACAGAAGGTCATAGAGAACCTTTAGAGATCTTCAACAACTGGGGCGTCAAGGTCATGGGGTCTGTGTTTTAGGGAATTCTGGCAGCAGCGTTGCAGGTGGCAAAAATGAGCAGGTATTGAAGTGAGACTGACGAGTGTTCACCATGGCCCAGGTGGGATGTGGAGTATCTGAAAGCAGTAGTGCCGTTGGGGATGGGAGGGCGCCTTTGACCTGTAGAGTGCCTCTCATTTTTCATGTCCTGTAATTCCGTATTATTAGATCCTAAGGGTCCCTAGTAATGTTTCTGGATGGTGGATCTGAACGTTTAAGAGATTTTTTTCAGAGGTGGGGGTGGTTGTTACTTGGAGGGGGAGGAAGAGGCGCTTGATAATTACTGAGACTGCTTCACAGAGTTTTGCTCAGGTCTGTAATTATTTTCATCAGTATCTTAGCTTTCAGGATGTTTATGAAAGAGAGAGGTACTAAAATCAAAAGTGAATAATAGCTTCTCTTCTTCATGATTGTGAGGCAGGATCAGACTTTTTTTAGTTCAAATTTCCTGGGCTTTAAGGTTAATTGTATTTTGAAAATTTTGCTTTTCTTACGGTAAAAGTTTATTTTGTGAGAAACTAACTCCACCTTTAACTTCCCCAATTGTAGGTAGGGCCTGTCAATCTACCTTATTCCTTTTTTTAAAAATAAAGATGACTGCAGTAGAGTATCATTTTAGATCTTGGAATTTGCCACCTTTACCACCACCCCCAACTGCTCTTACAGCAAAGCCTGCTTTGTTTATGATGAAAGCAGGTGAGACCTCAGCAGCAGGCTTTGCATGAAATTCTTACTTGTCACTTGTATAAGTGTCAAGACTCCCCATCCTTGCCCAGAATAAATGGTACACTTTTCCTTATATATATATTGTTTGTAGGTGAAGATGGCTCTGGTAAAACAACCCTCATGACTAAACTTCAAGGAGCTGAGCATGGCAAAAAAGGAAGAGGCCTAGAGTATCTCTACCTCAGCGTCCATGATGAGGACCGAGATGGTAAGTGAGGTGTTGGTCCATGGTAAGGGGTATGTGCACACCTTGGACTCTGTGGTTCTGGCTCTGTGCTGTGTCTCGGCACTCTCAATTTTCTGTTTAGTTCTAAGAGAGTCAGTCATGGAAATAGAGGAAATGTATGTCTTCGCAGGACTTTACCCATTTATTTTTAAGTTTACTTATTTAATCTCTACACTCATCATGGGGCTCAAATTCACAGCCCCAAGATCACGAGTCACATGTTCTTTCTGACTGAGCCAGCCAGGCGCCTCTACCCACTTTTCCTTTTTATAGTATGTTAGTCAAAATGAGGAATTGGGGCTGTTAGCTATTGCTCTGGGTAGCCCCTAATTAAAAGGAGATATTGAAGGTAGAGTTTCAGATGCACATAAAGGTAGTAAGAAAGATGTTTTTAAAAGCTTCTGAAAAAAATGAATACTTTTATAAAAGCTTTGGACTTTTCTATGAGGGGAAATGCTTGGCAGATTGATTGGGCACATTGTTACTCTGCCACTTTCTAGTGGAGAATCTAAAATTGGTATGATTCAGAGAATAACAGCTTAATAAATATTCACAGGAGAGTTTTCTGAGTCTTTTTGTGACAATGTAGAAATGCTAATTTCCTGTGTTTCTTTTAGTGGAGGAAATAGAGGCTTGGAGGTGTTCTCTCTTAATTCCTTCTCTAGAATATGGGTAGTAAGTTTCCACCTACAGGGTAGTTGGAAATATTGAAAATAGGTTAAGCACTCTTTTTTTTTTTTTTAAGATTTTGTTTATTTATTCTTGAGAGAGAGAGGCAGAGACATAGACAGAAGGAGAAGCAGGCTCCCCGAAAGGAGCCCGATGCTGGACTCAGTCCTGGACTCCGGGATCACGCCCTAAGTTGAGGGCAGACACTCAACCGCTGAGCCACCCAGGCATCCCCATAAGCACTCTTATAAGGATTAGATATGACTTAAAAATTATTTCTTGGGACACCTGGGTGGATCAGCGGTTGAGCGTCTGTCTGCCTTTGGCTCAGGACATGATCCCAGGGTCCTGGGATCGAGTCCCGCGTTGGGCTCCCTGTGGGGAGCCTGCTTCTCTATGCCTGTGTCTCTCGGGAATAAATAAAAAATCTTAAAAAAGAAAATTCTTTCTTATAATTATGAATTGGATTGGAGTAATCATTTTTGGTTACCGCTACTTCATAATGCCTGCTTTATAAACTTAAGCTTTATGAATGGCTCCAGAACAAATAATCATTGGTGCTAAGTTTCATTTGTAGAAGGGTTATCTGTGTAGCCTAAGGGTGATTTCGTTCACTTAAGGGTGTTAGATTACTTCCTTTATGTTTGCCCTTTACCCATTTAAACGGTAAAGATCACAGTGTGAGGATGATTATGTAAGGGAGCAAATCCCACCATCTCTGGTTCCCCATTTCTTTATTGCTAAAATGAAGAAGATGGACCTAGGTCCTTTCCAGCAGTATAATTTTTTGATCTCCAAGACTCATTTAATAGAGGTCATGGATAAGGATCGCTTACTAAACCTTGGACACCTGCATTTTATTAATGTTAACTGAGTGGTCATTTTAGAACCCCAGGGATTTGATTCTTGCTTCTCCTCTCCTGGCTTCCTTTGCTGTGCAGAACCTTGTCTGAAAGATACAAGAAAGAGAGAGATAGGAGGTAGGCTTGATGCTTAGGGTTCTTCTTGTATAAGGAAGACAGGCATTCAGGTGCCCAGCTGGACCCACCAGCGTCAGTGTGAGTAGGGCTGGGACTGAGGGGCCACTGAGCCAGGCTTAGAGGGCTTCATATTATCTGAGTCTTTTGCATCCTGTTTTTGTTGGGCAACATGGTTATTGTGGAAAGCATTTGGGTTTTGGAGCCACCGGCACTGATTCAGAGTCCTACTTCTATAATCACTAGTTGTGACTGGCCTAAGCCCTCAACACCTCAGCTTTCTTGTTTGTAGAATTGAGTAACAATAACTATTTTGTAGGTTGACGGAATGAGAGGTGGTGTGTGTTAGGTATAGCCGACTACTTGAGACACAGCGGTAGCTCTAGTACCTTTATCAAAGTATAAAACTTGGGTAGCCCGGGTGGCTCAGTGGTTTAGTGCCACCTTCTGCCCAGGGCGTGATCCTGGAGACCCAGGATCGAGTCCCACATCGGGCTCCCTGCGTGGAGCCTGCTTCTCCTTCTGCCTGTGTCTTTGTCTCCCTCTGTCTCTCTTTCTTTCTCATAAATAATAAATAAATAAATGAATGAATGAATGAATGAATGAATTTTTAAGTATAAGACTTGATGTAGATATTCTGTGAATTTTGGTAGCTACTTGTATTAAGATGGCATAACCATGTATCATGCCAAAGCATCATATTAACGATTCACTTGCTTTTGAGTTGAAGGACATGTCAACATTTATTTCAGATTCCTTAAGGTTGTCTCTCCATTTAGACCTACTTGCAGGTCTTTTTTTAATGGAGGAGTTGCCCTTACCAATGGCTAATTATACATCTTTCAGCAGTATTTTATTGTGTGATGTGAGTGGGTTACAAATAATAAATTTTGCAGACAATCACACAGGTAGAGTTAATGGTCTCTGGCTTGTCCCTCGTTTGTGGTAGGGCATGACACATCAAAGAAGCACTGCCTCTAGGGTTGTGAGCATCCGTTTAACATCACATGTGGTGTGTGTGATCTCCATGCACATGCCTGATGATGTGTGGTGGGCAGTGGGAAGAGAAGCTGAAGGAACCACGTGTGGTGAGGGGAAGACATTAAAATCAGTGGGTTCCAGGTACAGAGTAGTATCTTTAAAGACATCGACAGAATCCAAACCAAAACCAGTCTAAAATGTATTAGAGGGCAGCCCCGGTGGCGCAGCGGTTTGGCGCTGCCTGCAGCCTGGGGTGTGATCCTGGAGACCCGGGATTGAGTCCCACGTCGGGCTCCCTGCGTGGAGCCTGCTTCTCCCTCTGTCTGTGTCTCTGCCCCTCTCTCTCTGTGTCTATGAATAAAAAAATAAAAAAAATCTTTAAAAAAAATAAAAGTAAAATGTATTAGAAATTTTAAAGTGTAGCTAGATGTAGATGCCTTATTATATTGTTGAAGTACAGTCATGAATATAAAATTTTTAACAGCATTATGTTTTAATGAATCAGTTACACAAAAGATAGCTAACAAAATATAGGTTTTTAAAGTATTTTGGAATTTATTGGGAAAGAAGTTAGTGAAATGATACTTTTGATTGTAGGAGTTTTCCCTCAAGGCACTTTCGTGAGAAAAATATTTCTCAAAAATACCTAAAAATTTTTTATTTATTATTTATTTAAACATTTTATTTATTCATGATAGACACACACAGAGAGAGAGAGAGAGAGGCAGAGACACAGGCAGAGGGAGAAGCAGGCTCCATGCAGGGAGCCCGACGCAGGACTCGATCCCGGGACTCCAGGATCACGCCCTGGGCCAAAGGCAGGCGCTAAACCGCTGAGTCACCCAGGGATCCCTAGCTAAGCCCCTAAAAATTGTTTAAAGTAGGTTATTGTGGAAAATTATTTTTTATGATTTGATCATCTAGGTGTGATTTTGAAGCCCTGTGCTTCGTTAAATGACAGCAGTTGCACATTTGTGTGTATGTTTAACTTCTTATTATGGAAAACAAAAAATAGATATAGCATAGACTTAGGATCATACGCTCCGATGTGTTACTTGCCTTAAACAGTTACCTTAAACAGTTCTTCATCAGTTTTATTTCAACCATACACTCACTTGCTTCTCCACACTGGATTATGATGAAGCAAATTTCAGACATTATATCATTTTGTTTGCAGATCCTTCCATTTGTATGTTTAAAAGATAAGAATTTTTTTAAAAGAGTTTTTATTCATTTGATAGAGAATGTGTGAGAGAACAAGCAGAGGGAGGGTTAGAGAGAGAGAGAGACAAGCAGACTCCCCGCTGAAGAGAGTCCAACGCGGGGCTTGATCCCAGGATCCCGGGATAATGACCTGAGCTGAAGGCAGATGCTTAATCAGCCGAGCCACCCAGGTACTCCTGGAAGATAATGATTTTTAAAAACATAACTATATTCTTTTACCAAAAAAACTAAATCCTTAATATCACCAGGCACCCAGTAATTCATACCTCAATTTGTATACATTATGATTTTATCTTGGCATTTAAACACAAAGGTCCTGTCTCTTTGGCACCCTCTGTAGTATGTGAACACACTGCTTGGTGTGCCTGACAAGAAGAGCTTGTTAACCACGGGCTCTTCATCACAGCTTGCTGCCCCATTGATTGTTGATAGCTGAGGAAAATGGGTTATGTAGACTGTGGTACAGTTGACCAGTGAACATTTTAGCTTTTTTTGTTTGTTTAGATTTCATTTATTTATTTAGGAGAGACCCAGAGAGATGGAGAGGCAGAGACACAGGCGGAGGGAGAAGCAGGTTCCATGCAAGGAGCCTGATGTAGGACTCGATCCCGGGTCTCCAGGACCACACCCTGAGCCAGAGGCAAATGCTCAACCACTGAGCCACCCAGGAGTCCCAATTTTAGCTTTTTCTTATTGAAAGCTAAAATGGCTTTCACCCTTTATTCCTCAGGCTGGAGTCTTATTTAGATGTGGATTTAATGTATTATGGTAATTAAAATTTTTTAAAGACACTTTGACCAAGGATTACTGCCCACTGAGCACTTGGACTCTTTTCCAATGAGGATTTCTTTTTGTGTTTTGTGTGGAATTCTATGGTTGTCACCTTCAAGTTTTTTTTTTTTTTAAAGAGTATTTATTAGAGAGAGTGTGCACAGAAGAGTGGGGAAGGGTAAAGGGAGAGGAAGAAGCAGGCTCCCTACTGAGCAGGGAACCTGCCGCACTGAGGCAGGGCTCCATTCCAGGACCCCTGAGATCATGACCTGAGCTTAAGGCAAACACTTAACTGAGCCATCTGGATACCGTGCCCTCAGGTTCTTCTTGATGTGGCTTTTTTCAGCTGTGCTGATGGTCATTGTCAGGTAGTAACCTAGCTTTACTTCTTTTTTTTTTTTTAGATCACACGCGCTGCAATGTGTGGATTCTGGATGGAGACCTATACCACAAAGGCCTGCTGAAGTTTGCAGTTTCTGCTGAGTCCTTGCCGGAGACCCTGGTCATTTTTGTTGCAGACATGTCGAGGCCTTGGACTGTGATGGAATCTCTACAGAAATGGGCTAGTGTTTTACGTGAGCACATTGATAAAATGAAAATTCCACCAGAAGAAATGAGGGAGCTGGAACGCAAGTGTAAGTAAAATAGAATTTTCTTAATTGGAAAATTCACTAGTCCCTTGAATGGTTCAAGCCACCTTCCTTTCAGTGTCAAGAGGTTACAAAGCTTCCCTTACAGAATATTTGGTTTTCTTTGCACCATTTACCTCAAAATTGCTCTTACAAATTCAGTAGTCAGTATTTAAAGCAGTCTTATGGGACGCCTGGATGGCTCAGCAGTTGAGCGCCTCCCTTCTGCCCAGGGTGTGATCCTGGAGTCCCAGAATCAATTTCCACATGGATTCCCTGCATGGAGCCTGCTTATCTCTCTGCCTGAGTCACTGCCTCTCTCTCTGTGTGTCTCTCGTGAATAAATAAATAAAAATCTTATTAAAAAAAAGCAGCCTTATTCTTTTTTTTTAAGATTTTACTTATTTACTCATGAGAGACAGAGAGAGAGAGAGGCAGAGACACAGGCAAAGGGAGAAGCAGGCTCCATGCAGGGAGCCCGACGCAGGACTTGATTCCAGGTCTCCAGGATCAGGCCCCGGACTGAAGGCGGTGCTAAACTACTGAGCCACCCGGGCTGCCCCAAGCAGTCTTATTCTTAAGCATCACAGTTGAAGAAAGTAAATGAGTCCATATTCCTTGTTATCTTCATTGGTTCTTTTTTAAAGTAAGAGTTCTTCCGTCCCCCTCAAATTTGGATCAGTTTTGTGGGTCTTTACACTTCTGTGTTAGTCTGGCTGCTGAGTTAACATCAGTGGGTGTGGAGATTTACTGTGGGATCTGCAACTTGAGTCCATTGCGCTGGGATTCCATTGAGGCCCTATGGACTCTCTTTTTGACAGGTTTAAAGGAAGCCCTGTAAAAGACAAATCTTTCAGCTTCTACCTTCATTCATTTTGGGATCCAGCAAATAGGATTTTAGTTAGAAATAGAAGGTTTTTTTGTTGCTCTTGTTTGTTTGTTTGTTTGTTTGTTTTAATTAAAACGGAAAACTATTTTAAGACTGAGGACACCCAGGTCCTTTTGACAGCAGAGAACTTTCAAATTAAACGAAGTTTGTTTTGTTTTCCTTAATGTGATTCAGAAACTTACTTTTCCTTTCCCTTGCTTCTGTGCACTTACATCAGCTTCTGTCTACTCGCCAGGGAAATGGGAGGGGCAGGGGCTAGAGCTATGGCAGTGTTCAGCAGTAGCAGGCTTGGGCAGGGCTGGCTTTTTTCCACAGGATGACATCATTGCCTTTAGTGAATTAATGAGGACTTCTAGGGCATGACACACTGGATCTTCACGCTTACTGGCAGAAAGGTTCAGAAATTTTGATGTGCTTTCCAAATCAGAGCTCTTGCTGTGTGCCTTCCTATCATAAATTCCTCTTGTTCCTGTCTGACATTAGCTAAAACAGAGTTTATTTAACATCTAATTCTTTGGTCTGCTGCGTGCATGTGTGTTTCCTGGGTCACCCGCATGTGTGCTACAGTGGTTGTTATGCAGCTCAGCTCGTCTGTCTTCAACCACTGACCTTTCTAGATAATGCCTCTTTTTTCCCTGAAATAGAGACGATAAAGACTATTTCTTAGAATAGTTCTGAGGCTGAAGAGCTGTTTGTTTCTCACTGCACATTTAGCATCTTACCCATATTAATCGGTTAATGCCCTGGAGATTTCAGCCTCTGAATCTGTTTTCTGTTATAACCTTGTGAAGATTTTTAAAGCAGAAAACAAAGATCAAGCTAAGGATATTATTCTTTCCCAGATAGGGAAGGTATATGTCTTGTACTAGGTCTGTTCTAGGAATTGGAGATGTACACAGCTGATAAGATGCCTGCTCTTCTGAGCTTGTATTCCCATAAACTATTGAATTTATTTTGTGCTTAGTCATTGGTGTCTGTCACTTAGGATTAGATTCAGCTGCTTGTGACACAAAACCCAAATTAACAGTGGTTTAAGAATGAAGTTGATTCCTCTGTCCTGTAAATGAAATCCAGAGGTAGGCAGTTCAGGCCTGGAAAGCAGCTCTGGGAAGGCAGGTCAAGGACCCTGGCTTCTTTCTGCTTATTGCTTTGTCATCTCTAGGGTGTGGTTCTCTTCTTCGGGACAGCTGGAACTGTAGCCTTCACATCCGTGTTCCAGGCAGCACATGGAGGAAGAGGAAAGAAGAGCTGAAGGGTGCATGCTCAAGTCTTCCTAAGGAGGCTGGGAAATGTAGTTCTGTATAGCCATGTGTTCTGTGTATCAGGGTTGGGTTTGGTTATGAGGAAGAAGAGGAGAGGACACGGGAGGGCAACTAGCGATTGCTGGAACCATGTCTGTGCCTCATGACTCTGGTTAACCTTCTGAAGGCCTTTGTTTTCACCGCCCTTCCTCTGAGATGTTTGGAGGGTAATCATGTCTTTGTGTTGCTTGTTGAAGGAGTGCCTTTGTTAGTGCTGGCTTTAGGTTACATTTTCATAAAGCAGTCAGCCATCTTCTTGCTCATCAGAGTCCTGCTTTGCAGATTAATTGGACTCTAGGTATTGTATTGAATGGGTGAAGGGCTGTCACCCAGCCTAGTTCCCAATCCAACACCAGTCTCTAGTCTTTTAAGTTTGGAATGCTGCTCCACAGCGAGCCGCTCTTTCAGATTTTGGTTCCCCAGTGGTCCTGAATCTGACAGCTGTTTGGGTGGCAGTAATGGGGGAGGGCAGAGTAGCACCAGAGCTGCTGGAATGTGGTGCTTGTGTAGGTTAGTCTTTCTTGCTTTATGTCTGGGGCTTCCCTTGCTTATCAAGTATAGAAAAAAGATTAGGGGGCAGCCTGGGGGTGGCTTAGCGGTTTAGCACCGCCTTCAGATCAGGGCGTGATCCCAGGGTCCCAGGATCAATTTCCACGTCAGGTTCACTGCATGGAGCCTGCTTCTCCCTCTGCCTGTGTCTCTGCCTCTCTTTCTCTTTCTCTCTCTCTCTCTCTCTCTGTGTGTGTGTGTGTGTGTGTGTCATGAATAAATAAAATCTTTATATAAAAAAAAAAGATTAGGTACTGTCTGTGGGATCTTTCCAGGACTGTGGAACTAGTGGGTGACCAATGAGGTAGGAGGAAAAAGATGAGAGGTGGCAGCAGCTAGGGTACAACACTCTGATCTCCTTCCCCTACCCACTTCCGCAAGATGCTAAAGGAGGACCCCAGGTGTACTTTGAAATGTTGGCCATCCCACCATTAGAGAGAAATTATTAATGTGGTATGTGTTCAGCCTAAGGGAAATGCACATTTTATTATCTGAATTACACATTCTTCGTATTTATCTTCCCTTTATACCAACTTCTATGTATGCATACTTAACTCTGCCTTCCAACTTTCTAAAATTCTCATTTCTTAAAAACACATGCATGTTTCCTGTGGTTGCTAGATAGTCATAGTTAAGTCATTCCTTTAGACTGACTAGTCTAACCCAGGGTTTCCCAACTATTTTTACATCCTGGCATAAGTAGAATACAGCAGTTCACTCAGGGCACTGGGTGATAGAGTTTCCTGGAGCATACTGCTGGAGCTGCGCCCCCCACCACCCCACCGCCTCACTTTCCCATGGCCATTTAGCCAACTTGTAACTTGCTCCAGGCTCTGCCATGCTCCCTGTCTTGGAATTCCTGTTTGAGTGCGTCATGTGATGTTGGGCAGTGATAGGTGTTACCCAGACTTAAGCCATTGTATCTTCTATTGATTTGAAGATTTGTTGAAATGCTTTCAAGGATAAAATTTGAGAACTTGTGATTTCCTTAAAATCCTTCAACAACCATGCTAAGTTCATCAGAAAACCCTTCTCTGTTTTGTTTTGTTTTTTTTTTTTTTTTTTTTTATAAATTTTTATTTATTTATAATAGTCACACAGAGAGCGAGAGAGAGAGAGGCAGAGACACAGGCAGAGGGAGAAGCAGGCTCCATGCACTGGGAGCCCGACGTGGGATTCGATCCCGGCTCTCCAGGATCGCGCCCTGGGTCAAAGGCAGGCGCCAAACCGCTGCGCCACCCAGGGATCCCTGTTTTGTTTTTTTTAATACAATAAAGATCTCTTGACTGGAGTGTTTATATTGACAATGAAATTACATGAATGAGCTTAATAAAGAGAAGTTGTAGGGTTCCTGGCTGGTTCAGTCGGCTAACCGTCCAGGTAACTGTTGATTTCAGCTTAGGTCATGAGATCGAGCCCCAAGTCATGCTCTGCGTTGGGTGTGGAGCCTGCTCAATATTCCCTCTCCCCCTGTCCTTCTGTGCCATCCCCTTTCCCTCTCTTAAAAAAAAAAAGTTTGAAAAAAAAAAATGTTTGAAACCTGTTCTGTGGATGAAGAGTATGTGCACCTCTCTCTAGATTCTCTTTAATACAGTTATTTCCTTTTCTTTCTTTCTTTTTTTTTTTTTTTTTGTTTGTTATTTCCTTTTCTTAATGAGCATGTTGTAGATGGGACCAAAAGGTATTTTAGTCCTTTTGTCCTTTTGGGTGTAGAAGGATAGAGCTGTGTGTTTGCTGCTCTGGCTCAGAGTAGCTTTAATTATTATGTCCTTGTTCTCTGGCCTACATGTAAGCCTTGAAATACCCACAAAAAGTTATGGGTCCATGGACTTTGTGTTCACTTAGCTTAACCAGGGCAATGGACCATTTTCACCTTGAAGAAGGCCTCCCCATGGGATTGCACTCTTGGCCTGAAGTAATGACTGTGTGTGCCAAGAATTGGGCATTATGCTGCTGATTTCTTCATATGTTAGGCAGGAAGAGGTCCGTCAGCACCGCATAGTGACTCAGGATCTTCTAAAGATGAGATAGTCTATGAGAGTCAGAGAATGATGAGAAGTGGATGGGCTAGCCAAGCCCTGTGCGCTCCTTGGTTTGGACCTATGTCGGCTCTATGGAAACAGCATGTTCTTGTGGAATTCAGATGGTTTTACTTGGCCTTTTTTTTCTTTTTTAATGTTAGGTATATAAGAAATGTGGTTTATTTTTCCTAATAGAAACTATTAAAACCTTAAAAAAAATTTTTTTTAAGATTTTATTTATTTATTTATGGGGGGCCGGGCAGAGACATAGAGAGAAAGAAGCAGGCTCCATGCAGGGAGCCCGATGTAGGACTCGAACCTGGGACTCCAGGATCATGCCCTGGACCGAAGGCAAACACTCAATGGCTGAGCCACCCAGGCATCCCAAAACCTTAGAAATTTTTAAAACCTGTTTAAGGGATACTTGGCTGGTTCAGTTGGTAGAGCACGCAACACTTGATCTCAGGGTTGTGAGTTCAGGCCCCCACATTCGTTAGAGAGATTACTTAAAAATAAAATCTTTAAAAAAAAGGTAAACCAAAAAAAAATTAAAACTGATGTAAAAGCTGGATATAAGTAAAGCTGTCCAACAGAGGTATGACTGCTACTCTGAAGTTACAATGCTCAAAGTGAATGTCAGAATTTTGCATCACTACATCCAAATCCTTAATTTTGCAATAGGGCAGATTTGGGAATTTTGTCACCTCTCTTTATGTTTTGTGCTTATTACTGTCTTTTTGGTTTTCTAGAACTGACCTGTGTGGTTTTTATTTGTGTGTGATTTTCTTTTCCTTTTTTCAGTTGTGAAAGATTTTCAAGACTATATTGAGCCTGAAGAAGGTTGTCAAGGTTCCCCACAGAGGAGAGGGCCTCTGACCTCAGGTCCTGATGAAGAAAATGTTGCTCTGCCACTTGGTGACAATATGCTAACCCATAATCTGGGAATCCCAGTGTTGGTGGTGTGCACAAAGGTATGTGCCCAGGAATTCTATGTCTGGCTGGGTTTGGCCAGTGAACAGTCACCATCTAAAAGAAACTAAGAGGCTTTACTTGTATGTGTTCCTATGGGAGAGTTGTACTAATTCGGGATTCATTAAAGTACATTGATTAGGTCAGGCTAGAAACTATTGTCATATAATGTTGCTAATGGAAACATGACATCACTCACTTTGTTCATAGTTTGAGTTAATTTTTCTGTGAAGCACTGTCAGCTTTATTGAGTCAAACTCAGAACTAAGAGCAGTTTTCTTAAGGCTCTGTGAACCAGTTGTTCTTGCCTAAGCTGATGGTTAAAAAATAATATGGAAGAGCAGAATTATTTAGGGTTTTGATGTCTTAAAGTCTGTGGGATTTGAGATGATTTTCAGAAATAACGCTAAAAACAGAAGGAAGGGAACTCAAAGTTTCAGTTTGTTCTATCCTGTAGAATGAATATATGGGAATGAAAAGTTCAGTCATAGAAAAATAAAATTATTTCTCTTACAAAAAAAAAATTTAAAAACATTTTTCATTTTTGGGATGCCTGGTTGGCTCAGTCAGAAGAGCATGGGACTTGATCTTGGGTCATGAGTTTGAGTCCCACATTGGGTGTAGAGATTACTTAAATAAAGAAATAAATTTAAAACACAACATTTTGGGTTTCAAAAGTACTTTATTCCCAACCACAGAGTGTGCCATTTGCATTATATTCTGTGAGACAAGAGTTCTATGGTTTGTACAGTGCACAGCTATGGTCCATGGGCCT
Organism: Nyctereutes procyonoides; assembly: GCF_905146905.1. Taxonomy (NCBI): domain Eukaryota; kingdom Metazoa; phylum Chordata; class Mammalia; order Carnivora; family Canidae; genus Nyctereutes; species Nyctereutes procyonoides. The sequence goes on along the minus strand of NW_026575140.1, from coordinate 6,458,847 downwards.
GCTTCTTGATGTGACTATTTGATTCTTAAAACAACTGTAAAGTGGGCAGTCCCAGTGGCTTAGTGGTTTGGCACTGCCTTTGGCCTGGGGTGTGTTCCTGGGGTCCCGGGATCAAGTCCCATGTTGGGCTCCCTACAGGGAGCCTGCTTCTCCCTCTGCCTGTGTCTCTGCTTCTCCCTCTGCCTGTCTCTCATGAATAAATAAATAAAATGTCTAAAAAAAAAAAAAACCAACAACGGTGAAGTGATCAGACTGTTAACATCCCCACTTTATGGCAGCCCGGTGGCTCAGTGGTTTAGTGCCACCTTTAACCCAGGGTGTGATCCTGGAGACCTGGGTTCGAGTCCCACGTTAGGCTCCCTGCATGGAGCCTGCTTCTCCCTCTGCCTGTCTCTGCGCCTCTCTCTCTCTCTCTCTCTCATGAATAAATAAATACAATCCTTTTTTTAAAAAAATCCCTACTTTATAGCTCTGGAAACTGTGGCCCAGGATGAAAGAAAAGTCTCCAGTTGCTTTTGGCTCTTGCTAATTAATAATGCTCAGACCTTTGGCTATGGCTTTCTTCCTTGGAATTATGGTGCAGTTCCCATCCTCAGCAGGAGGAGAAGCAAAAGATGACTTCTTTCTCTTTCTGTCTTCCTGCAGTGTGATGCGGTGAGTGTCCTGGAGAAGGAGCATGATTATAGGGACGAGCACTTTGACTTCATCCAGTCACACCTACGGAGGTTCTGCCTTCAGTGTATCCTTGGAGCACTGTGTCAGGGCATGGGAATACAGGCTCCCTTCTCTGCTAATCTCTTCTCTCCAGATGGGGCGACTTCGGAAAGCTAAAGTACTTCCTGAATCCAGAACAGTCTTCCATCAGGGAGAAATTGTATACATCTTTTTACTAGTTTTATATTTTACTGTATTAGAATTTGAGACTTACTAATTTGTGTCTTATATCACTTCTTATTTTTAATGCTGTGCATTTGATAAGACTTTCATATTAAGAAAGCAGATATGGGTAGTCTTACTGCCAAATTGCTTTTATTCTATTTTAGAAATCTTTTAAACTTTGCTCTTTTGCATAAAAGAGTAATTACCCAACACAATATTGTTTTAGATACCATAAAGTGTATCTTTTTTTTTTCCCCCACAAAGTGTTTCTTGTTTATGTTTTGTACTGCCCACGAGAGAGATACTGTGTTAGCAGTCTTTTGAGTCTTATTTCTGTAAAAATACAATAGCAGTTGTTGCTGCTATAGTCCTATACCCTGGGATATGGGAGTGAGGGATAGGTTCCTACCACTTCATCTAGGCCTTTTATCTTGTCCAGCTCAGTGGAGAGAGCTGATACGTATGAGGTACCCATCTTTTGTAAAAGATACGCCTAACAATAAGCTGGGTCACATATGAACATCTATCTAGGAACAAATCTGTGTACCTTGGATATGCTGAGGGTGTTTTCCTGGGCTGACCTTAGAGCCATTAACTTGACTGCTTAGGAACATAACCTTATGGGTCAAAAGATAGCAGTCTGTGTTAAAAAATGAAACATGTGGCCTGTGCCAGCATCGACATGCTTTTCACTTTTGACATACTTCATCTGTTACTATTATTGTTTTAGCTTTAAAAGTTTGAACATTTTCTACTGATCCTGTATTGATCAAAAACTGATTAACCTGTGAGTAGTTCTTTGAGGATTATGCTTGTATGTGTTTGCTTTTGTCTCCTGCAGTGAATTGGTTTTCCTTAAGCAAATTGATTAGATGGAGCAGCCTTGATTTACACATCAGTGAAGGAGGAGAAAAACCTCGACTTGTTGTATAAGTACATTGTTCATAAAACATATGGCTTCCACTTTGTCACACCTGCCTTAGTTGTGGAAAAGGATGCAGTTTTTATGTGAGTTCCTTATAGGTGATTTCAAATGCTACCCTTTATAGTACATTTGCTCTTCACATTTTATCCTTCCAAGTAAGGTGCCTTCTGTCTCTGTCATACACAGCCAGGTTTCTACTGCCTTGGAGCGAAGTGCTTGGGCTGGACCTCACAGGGGATAGATACACCCAGCTTCTTTCCAAATTACTTGCCATCCAGATACATGCCTGCTTCTAGTCTAAGAAAAGTAGGTTGAGTGAGGTCAGGAGTGCTGCATTTCTTCATTGAGAGCAAGGTGCCAAAACTTAAGCCAGCCATTTCTGCCATTTACTGTCAGCTCTGATAGAACACTGGCTGGAGGAAGGAGTTGAAATGTAGGGAGTTGGGCTTTGGGAACCCTGATGTCTTCCATTGAAGCATCTGATTTCTCTGCCCGTTGGCAGGGATGGTACAGGCACCATCATTGGTGTACCTATCAGCATGGGCTTTAGCTATATTGAATGCTTATTGTGTTTTTGGCATTTCATATTTTAGGAGCCACGGGCTGATGGTTCTGGGCAGAGACTTAGGTACCTGTTTGTTCCAGTTGGTGTCTTTCTGTCCCTGGAGAATGATGAGTGTTTTGGATGCATGAGTTAATGTTGAAGCTGTGGGATCTCTGAGAGAACTTGTGCTAGTAGATCAGTGTTTGTAGGCTTTTTCTCTTTTCTCTTGATTTGGGAATTACAGTTCATTCAGCAACTACTGAGCACTTCCTAGGTACCCAGGTTCTATGCTAAAGACACAGAAATGAATGTTCATATGGTCCCTGAATATAGTGTTGGGGGGCAGGGCTAGGGCAGTAATGGGGTGGTGGGGGCAGTGTGACAGGGAGGGTAGAGGGGCTGATGCCAGAAAGCTGAGTGTGTGTGTGCTAGGCAGGCCAGAAGTAATTGGGGTGGTGGGGAGGGATGGTTTCTGGGAGGGTTGAAGATAAGAAAGCCAAGAGCTCTTGGGACTGAATAGGGTTGCTTCCTGAACATTCAGGGAGAGCCTCATTTGGGCTGCTCACAAATGGCAGGGCTAGAGCCTTGGATGGATTTTTAGAGAATTGTTGTCTAGAGCAGTCAAGCAGGCATCAAAGACACAAGCTCAGTGAGTAGATGTGTGTGCCCAAATCACTTGGGATCCTGAAGAATAAGAATCCCAAGAAGACGGGTTGGGGATGGGTGCTGATCTGGAGAAGAGAAGCATCTCACCGCTTCTGAAGAATGCCTGGGTCCTGCTGATGTCTTGATCACATCTTCTCCCTTTGCATCTTTGATCCTCTTGTTGATTTAGCTATTTGGGAGCTATTGAAGTCTGCAAAACCATTTGGGTGGAGCACCTTGGCTAAAAATGCCATCTGGGTCATAGAGCTCTGAAGCAGAAGTTACATAGGGAAAGGGAGGCCTCTGAGAACAATTAGTTGCCATTTTTTACAGCTTGTAGAGTTCGCGAGTGTGTTGTGTAGGACATTTTGCAGTTGCTCTTTGAGGAGAGTCTGGTGGGAATGTAGGTTACTGTAGTTTAACTTAATGGAACCTGGGTGCCATCCTGCTTAGTGATACCAATTAGGGCAGCACCCATGAAAGAGCCTCAAGGACTCCTAGTGTCCCCCTGGTTTGGGGCCCAGGCAAGTGCGGGTCCTGATGCCTTGCTTTGCTCTACATCTTCCCACACCAGTAACATTAATGAAACAATCCATGAAAAAACTGTTTTCAGAAGAGTTCTCAGAGTTCCTGTACACCAAAGCCCAAGAGAAACCATCTCGTCCTGGGTTCTGTCCTCTGTGCTGTTTTCTGCATCCTCCGCTCTGTCAGAACAGGGCCCCTATTGTATCCTTGCTCTTCTGGGTGGAGTTGTGTGGAAACTCTAAGCACTTCCTGTGGGTCAGCATGTGTAGCCCGTGAGATCTCTTTCTGGCTCCTTAGATCTTGGGCCCCAAGAGCTCAGTCTAGAGCAGGACCTGCGATGTCAAGCTGATAGGTTATGCCAGCACTAAACTTTGACTTGTCTGCCACAAGCTACAAGGCAGCCCCAGCAACTACAGATCAGATCTTGTGGGAAAGGCTCTCTCACTGAGGAGCCTTCTTTAACCCAGAATGTGCTCTAAAGTGTGCTGTGAGGCAGTCCCAAGAGAAATCAATCCCTGTTGCCTTCCTTTTAGACCTGCAGGCTGGGACAATGAAAAGAAAATAGCCATTTTACATGAAAACTTCACAACTGTGAAGCCAGAAGATGCATATGAAGATTTTATTGTGAAGCCACCTGTGAGAAAGGTACCCAAGTCAGTCACTTTGAGTTGTACGGTTTGTGTTTTATATTTTGTTTTTTTTTGGGGGGGAGGGTATGGGAAAAGAAACCTATAAAGTATGTTGGGGCACCTGGGTGGCTCAGTCATTGAACCACCTACCTTTGGCTCAGGTCATGATCCCAGGGTCCTGGGCTTGAGCTCTGCATCGGGCTCTCTGTTTAGTAGGGAGTCGCCTTTCCCTCTCCATCTGTCCCTCCCCACTGCTCATGCCCTTTCTCCCTCCCTCCTTCCCCTCTCTCTAAGGTAAATAAATAATATCTTAAGAGATAACATGTTTTACACACTGACCCATTTTCGGGAGAAGAAAAAAGTAATTGGACGGCCTTTAAAAAAAAGGTCAGCTCAAGTCTAGTGTTAAGTACATAGTTAACTATGTAACTATGTACATAACATAGTTATGTTATGGGTGGTGGGCCATGAGTGATGGAGTGCCCACATAGGATTGGGTTGTGGTTTCCCACTAAGTCCTGACGGTGCCAGCACTGCCTCTGGATAACTGTCAGGAGATCTCTGTGTTCTTCTGATCTGCAGGCCCTGATCTGGGAGGTGTTATATAGAATCTACTAGACTTTAAAATGTCAATTGGTGACATGCCAAGCCTGTCTTGGAAAAGAGTTTGTTCCAGGCTAGAGAAACATAACTGTGCAGTTGCAGCAGGGACTCTTCCTCAGGCCTGTGTTGAGACCTGAACCCAAGATTCTTCTTTAGTTGAGAATTCTGACAGCAGGTTGGGTGTTCTTGGCCTGTGACCACAAATGAGTATGTCACTTCACTTCACAGCTGGTCCATGACAAAGAGTTGGCAGCGGAAGATGAGCAGGTGTTCCTGATGAAGCAACAGGTAAGAAGCAGCAGTGAAGCCAGAGCATAGGCCTTCTCTTGCATGAAATGCCAGTCCCCTGGGGTGAGGTTGAGGGCAACACAAAGAGCCTCTAGCATTAAAGGGGTTGTAACCAGGTCTCCTTGTTCCCTCCCATTTCTAGTGTTGGTACAGAGTAGGTGTTAGACTGTCTGCCTCAGGTGATCCCCTGCCTGTTTGCAGAGTCTTTTTTTTTTTTTAACTTATTTATTCATCAGAGACACAGAGAGAGGCAGAGACACAGGCAGAGGGAGAAGCAGGCTCCATGCAGGGAGCCCAATGCGGGACTCGATCCCAGGGCTCCAGGATCACGCCCCAGGCCAAAGGCGGCACTAAACCACTGAACCACCCGGGCTGCCCCTGTTTGCAAAGTCTTAACAATGAGAGGCTTAGTATTATTTTAAGTAGCCTTTCTCTCTGGAAATTAGGTTTCCTGGCAGTTACCAAGTGCCTTTCCCTCACTTCCATTATTTTACATAGCCCCAAACAGCAGGTCAGCTGACATATCCATTTTGGATAGGAGAGTAACTTCCCCAAGCTGACAGTTCAGAATGCAAACCCACTCTCACCTTTCTGTTCTACTAGGACTGTTAGGCGTGTCTCTTAGACGTGTCATGGGTCTGCCTGATGGTGCAGGCAGCTCAGCAGGTTGGAATGTTGGTGGTTCTTTTGCCAATTGATCCTGCCTCCTGTGGTCTCCTTGTTTTCTTAGCTCCAAAACTGTTTATTTGGATTATTTTTTTCGCCATATACCAAATTGCTAAATTTAAACTTTTTGCATGCATAGTAGATATAAATCTATGACTTAGTTGTTGTTATTGGTGCCCCCTAGTGGAATACTGGAAAGTGTTTCTGCAGACCTTCCCTGCACTCTGCAGGCCTTGGTTAATGGCCAGTGTGTCTGTCTCTTTGCAGTCACTCCTTGCCAAGCAGCCAGCCACGCCCACGAGAGCCTCCGTGAGTACCTTAAACTAAACAGGGGGTCAAGGCCCAGTGTTGTAAGCGTCTTCAAACTTTATGCCATTATTTCTAGGAGCATATATGTGTGTGGGCTTTTATATTTTTGAAGAGAATTTGGTTTCCCTAAAGGGCCAGGAACATAATAGGGACTTCAGAAAATGATGAAGGAATATAGTTCTGGGAAATAGAGTGAGCAGGCCTTTTTATCTTGATACGTGTTCTCTAAGGAGAAACAAGGTCTAGAAAGAGACTGAGCTGAGGAAAAACCTCCCAGTCCTGCCACCCCTCTCCCAAAACTGAAAAATATCCTTCAGAGAATGTCTTCGTTTTTGGAGTATGTATTTCCTGTTATTTTTTATGCCTGTATGTAACTTGGGCTGGTTTTGGACTTAGGAATCCCCTGCGAGAGGACCCTCTGGCTCTCCAAGAACTCAGGGCCGGGGAGGGCCAGCCAGTGTACCTAGCGCCTCCCCAGGCACGTCAGTAAAGAAGCCGGATCCAAACATCAAAAGTATGTATCCTGTCTCTGTGGAGAGTGTTTAGTCTTAGGCCTGAGCCGTGAAGGGGCTGGGTTACTGGGTTTGAAGGTGCAGACTCATGACAGCTGGGTTCTTTTCCCCAGGAAACAGGGCTATTTTCCATTTTGCCTCACTCAAAGGGAGGGGGCTCACCGTTGGCAGAGACCAGGGCCTATCCCTTAGTTGGAATCAGTGGCCCTTGCATCTTGCTCTGTGTAAGACCTCAGGCTATGCAGAGAGGAATGCAACATAAGTCATTTTAAAATGTGTGTTTTTAGGGGCTCATGGCTGGCTTAATTAGTGGAACATGTGACTCTTGATAGCAAGGTTGTGAGTTTGAGTCCTGTGTTGGGTGTGGAGATTACTTAAAAATAATTTTTTATTTAAGATTTTTTTTTAAGATTTTATTTATTTATTCAATTTTTTTTAAGATTTTATTTATTCATGAGAGAGACACACAGAGAGGCAGAGACCTAGGCAGAGGGAGAAGCAGGCTTCCCTTGGGGAGCCCAATGCAGGACTTGATCCTAGGACCCCGGGACCACGACACAAGCCGAAGGCAGATGCTCAACCACTAAGCCACCCAGGCGCCCCCAAAAATAAAAGATCTTAAATAAGTAAATTTTTTAGAACATGTATTTTGAAAGGTGCCTGGCTGGCTTAGTTGGTAGAGCATGTGACTCTTGATCCTAGGGTTCATGAGTTCAAGCCCCACATTGGGTGTGGAGATTACTTTTAAAAATAAAGTAAATACAGTAAAGTATATATTTTGAATCCTTGGTTTTGTTTCTCATTTTTATATAATTACCATTTATGAATTATGGGATTTTCTTCCCTCTTCACTTCTCTTGTCAAGGTCACTTACTTACTAGTTTAAGTAGCCCTTATCCCAATAACTTAGTAATACCCAAAGATGTTGGCTGCAATGAAACTCTCAAAACAAAATTTTATTTAATCCTTGCATGTGTGATAACTATCTCCTATTTAGAATGAGAGCTTTTCACAGCAGCTTTGGAGTGTTAAAGGCTTACAAAATTTTGAAAAACACTGCCTTGTAGACAGGGAGATGATGTGGAGCATGAGTTATATTATGTCCCCAAACAGATGGGAATTCTAAACAGGTTTGCTCTTAATTAATCATGCTAACACGTAATTAGCCTTGGCGGAGGCAGTATAAAAGGAATCATGGTAAATGAATGTGCTCAGTGTCTGGGGACGATGATAGCCACAAATGGATAATTCCATGCCGAAAACTAGTTTTGTGGTGATGTGATGCTTTTTTTGTTAATGTTTCCATAGATAATGCAGCAAGTGAAGGTGTATTGGCCAGCTTCTTCAACAGTCTGCTGAGTAAAAAAACAGGTTCTCCTGGAAGTCCTGGTGCTGGTGGTGTGCAGAGCACAGCCAAGAAGTCAGGTACTGAAGGGTCCTTGGAGACTTTTGATCTTGTGGCTGAGCAATGTTGAGGGTGGGGGATGGACAAGAGTGTCTGCTTTTCCCTGACATGTTCTGAACAGCCAAGCAAGTAAACACATCTCCAGCTTATACTGAGCAGTTGGGTGAATTGAGGTATATTCTAAACTGTACATGTGACCCTGGTGTCAGAACTATTGATTGGAGGTCATTGTCTAGCATGTAACATTGACATTTTATTTATTATATTTAATTTTCTGTGATCCTTTATAAAGATTTTTGTTCACTGTCCCTAGTCTTGCCATGAGCTGGAGCCTGTGAACCCTCCTGGTCTCACCAGAGGGGCATCATTTCCTCTTCCATGAAGCTCCCCCCTTGTCACACTCCTGTCTGGCAGCCCACCTCCTGTCCTTCCATGTGGGCCATAGGGCAAGTCTATGTCTTGGAGGCCTCTGAAACAAAAGAACTAAGTTCCTTGGGAATTACCCATTTTGCTAGGAAGCTTGGGGCCCTTTTAAAAAGGGTTTTGCTTTTACTTTTTCAGTGACTCTAAGGAATGTTAATACAGTGTTTTCCCTAATTGGTGTTTTCAGATGAAAGAAGGCCCGCAGGAGATCACTCCATCCTCAGGTCAGCCAGGCCTTCAGGGGCTCCTGAGTTCTTGGAGACTCTCAATCTGGTCTAGTGGCCCAGGCTCTGGGCTAGTAACCCCTCACAGGGGATAAGGGTCATTTCCAGGCCTCGTTAGCACTTGATAACAAAGGAATGAGTACTGACTTTGTGCAGGATTGAAAGGTCTGACTTTAGTCTTATATGATTATTGAAACATGGTATTTCCAGACTACCTATATGAGTTGCAGTTTATAATTAAAAACAAAACCAAACACTTGTTGTGTCTGAGGCACGGAAAGTAGTTTGAGCAGAAACTCACACACCACCTCTGAGAAGGTGGTGATGACAGTGCATGAGGTTGGGGTTGGGTGGTGAGAGTGTTCTCTGAAAGGCCCTTATAAATTTGGCACGAATGCATGCCCAGGCAGTTATGTATTCAGGGAACACAGACCTGTGATGTTAGGAATTAAGGAAGGGTTAAATTAGGGTATCTCCTTATAATCATTGCAATGAAAAAGACTTGCTTTCATTCTTATTGAGGTTTGTTATCACCATAAGTAATTATAGAAGTCTTTTAGTTAAAAAAAAAAAGTCTTTTAATTTTAAATATTCCTTTTAAAAAAATTATTTGCTGTTTTCTCATCACTGCTGCCTTCTTTTTTTTAAATTTTTTTAATTTTTTTAATTTTTTTTTAGGACAAAAGACTGTGTTGACAAATGTTCAGGAAGAACTGGATAGAATGACTCGAAAACCAGACTCCATGGTAACAAACTCTTCAACAGAAAATGAAGCCTGATCCTCCTTAAAAAGTGCATATGTAAAATGACCAAATAACTATGTATATTGATCTGCTAAGACAAGGATTTTTCTGATATGGCACATGCTATCAGTTTTTTGGGGCAGGGGAGATGAACTTAAAATATACTTCAGTGACTCGTCCGAGTATGAAATGCACATTTAGGAAGATTATGTGTCAGACCCCTTTGTTAAGGATAACCCTTGGACTCTCAGGCATGCGGCTCTCTCATGAGAAGCAAGTGCAGCTGGCTTCTGGTGGAAGGGAAGGTAGATGAGAGAAAGAGGGCCCGCTTTCTTTCAGAGTGGAGCAAATGAGACCAGGAAATCATTGATCAGAGGGTGGTTAGTCTGACCAGTTGCGTGTTAGCGAATTCACTTGTTCTTGGGAAGCAGATTAAGTAGCAGCAAGTCCAGGAAAGAGAAAGACTGAAAGGAGGAATGAGAGAAGTGATGGTGGGGAAGCTGAACGTTGAAGGAGATGAGGAAGGCGGAGATGAGCAGTGTGAGTAAATACTGTGTGTTCAGTTGAAAGTCGAATAATCATTTTTAAGACTTAAAATCAAAAGCATTTCCAAACTAAACACTAAGAAAGAGGGAATTAGACTTGTTCTGAATGCATCTTTAACTTCAGACAGATTTGTAGACTGTTGGGGGTACCTGAGTCAGGTGGAGCTGACACAGGGGTGGGGAAGATGGCAGCTGCTCCAGACTCGTATATGGCCCAGGCCATGTCCTCGTGGAATGTGCTGGGCTCCACGCGTGTGTGTCCTGACAGACAGTCACTATGGGACGTGTTTAAAGTCAGCAGTTACAAAATTAGTTTACTTTGAATTGTGTTTTCTAAATAGCTCCTGCTTTGTTTTTTAAATTAAAAAAAAAAAGTTTTTATACTACCACAGGCTGGCCTACTAATAGAGAATGGATAACCAACCTCTCATTTTACCATAATGCAATGTGCTACAGAAAGTTTGAGGGAGGTTTATAATGTAATTGCACTCTGATGAATTGGCTTGCACCAATCCCTGCCTTACGGTCTGTGGAAACCTTCACAGAGTTCCATTGATGCAAAAGGGTCTTGTCCTAGCTCTCTGCTCTGATCAGTGCTATCAGATGGACAAATAAGTGTGAACGTTATATATTGAAAATGGAAATGATACAGTTCTCTTGTTTGTGTTTTTCATAAAATGTAGCGTTTTTTTCCTAATGGAAATGAGTTTCAGTGTCTCCATTTAGGGCAAATTATTCACATCGTCATGTCGTACCACTATTCTGGAATGACTTCTGTGGATTTGAAATGGCACTTTTAATTTTATATGTGACACAGAATATTTGAATGCAAACACTACCATTAATTTAATGTATAAAACATTTGTTGTCAAACCAAGGGGAAAAAAAAAAACCACAGTTCACTTATGTGGAGTTTACTTTTTTTATGTGAATGTTTGTTGTACTGTGTCTGAGCATAACTTCCCTAATGTCATTACTTTTACCTACCACATTCGACTGACCACTAACATAGTACTGGGCATAACTTAATATCCTGTGTTATATAACAAGACTCTAAGACTGTCTTGAATTGCTTTTTTGTAAAGGTCTGAACACTGTTAAGGAGAAAGCTGAGTATTTAGTTGCCTTTCTGACAAAAATAAGTTTCTTGTGCCAGTTTTATTGTTAAAATTATACTTTTTCACCCCTTTTTAAATTCAGTTTTTGTTTTTAAATGTATTGTGGCTTCCAATGACTAGATTGTCTAGATAATGACAGTAAACTGACTGTACTAAGGATAGTTGTGGTGTAGTGACCAATAGATGCCCAAACGATTGTGACCATGTTCATGGTGGGGTCACTTAATCCCTCTATAGCAGCTAGGGTGGGGTGGGGGACAAAATGAGTGACCTCAGAAACAAAGAATTGTTGGAAAGGCACATGCCTACAGGGGATACAGTGTGATTTCAAATTTTAATGCAAAATTTTACTTTTAAAAATTTTTTGTCATTTAAACTGATAAGCACTTTTGTGTCAGTATAAAATGTACTAAAACTGATGAAATGCTAAGACACCTGTCTTGTGAGGAAAGGTTTCTTGGAGATCACTTTTAGTTTCTTATGACAAGTGGATGCTCCTAGTAACAAGACACTGGTGCACATAATGTCATGTGCTCAGTGGTTGCCAAAGTCTACCAACTTTGGGGAGCTGCAGGGTTCTTTTGGGGGGTGGGGGGAGGGGAGATATTTTTTCTTATTTTGGGGTTTTCAAGCAGTGGAACCAAAGGCCGAACAGTAAACAGCCTTTACTTTTTAAAGTAAAATTCTTTTTGTTTGCAGAATACACTTGTATGGTAGACTGTTAAAGACAATTTTATGACTATTTATATATATTATAGTGATTACATCTGCTGTTTGTCTTTGAAATGGAAAAATCAAAGAAATAGCCCAACCTTGAAGATGTGGCCCCAATATGGGCCAGAATTGGTCTTTCCTAAAAATGCAACGGGTATGCTGCTAGAATTATTTAATTTTGTTTGCACTTTTTTTTTGATTGGCATTTTAAAATCACTATTTAAACTGAAGACGTTGTCGTGTTTTATTAGTTTAACAAAGTTGAAAAGTGACTGCTCTGTACATCATGACCTTTAACAATGTTGATGCTGTAAGTGAAAGTTCACTGTCGTCTCTATACTAAGTTTATTAGTGTTTTTAACTTAAAATTAGGACTGCAGATTATTCCCCCACCAGCCTTAGTCCAGGGGTGTGGCTCTAACCGGATGCAGTTATGCAGTCATGTGGAACCTTGCTTTCTAGTGCTGGAAAAGAAGATGTCTCTAATTACTGGCTTCAATAAATACGAATCCAGACTGCTTACAACTTTTGGTGACTTTCTTTATGACAAATAATCTCACTGAAGATAAGTTGAATTATCTGCTAATCATATGTCATATCTACCATGTAGCAAAAAATGTATACCTCTCACTAAAAATTAACAGAAATTCTGTTAAGAAGCACTGAAGCCATACGTTGAAGTATATGGAGTTCTAAGCTGTGGGTACAGAACAGTGGGTGTGAGTTATCCAACATATTTTCTTGCCTCTTACGTAAGTTTTTGATCAGCTGAATTGGCCTAAGTAATTTTTACATTAATTAATTCAGAAGCCATCAGGTTTCACAGAGGAATTTCAGAGCAACTATATGTAATGTTTTTTTACCTATTTAAATGGAGAACAGGGACGCCTGGGTTTCTCAGCGGTTGAGCATCTGCCTTTGGCTCAGTATGTGATCCCTGAGTCCCGGGATTGAGTCCCACATCGGGCTCCCTGCATGGAGCCTGCTTCTCCCTCTGCCTGTGTCTCTGCCTCTCTCTCTGTGTCTCTCATGAATACATAAATAAATAAAATCTTTAAAAAAAAATAAATGAGGAACAGTAAAATATGTTCAAGAAAATCAGATTTGTATTATAGATACGTTGTTTCTATTTATTACACTTAACTAAGCACGTGGAATTTTTTTTCTTTAAGGCTGATTATACACATTTTCTCCCAACTTAGTTTGAAAAATTGTAAACCTAGAGAAAAGTTGAAAGTATGTTGAATATCCATGTTCTTTTTTTTTTTTAACATAAATTCACCGGTTTTTAACATTTTGCCACATTTGCTTTCTTTCTCTCCATTTCTTCCTCTCTCACATGCACACACAGATACATGCTCGCATATACTTTTTGCTCACTGAATCACTTTTTTTTTTCTTTTAGAAAGCATTTCTTTTAAGATTTTATTTATTCATGAGAGAGAGGGAGAGAGGAGCAGAGGCACAGGCAGAGGGAAAAGCAGGCTCCATGCAGGGAGCCTGACCTGGAACTCAATCCCAGGTCTCCAGGATCACACCCTGGGCTAAAGGCGGAGTTAAACCACTGAGCCACCCGGGCTGCCCTCCCTGAACCATTTAAAGTAAGTTTTAAACATCAGGGCATTTTACCTCTAAATATATTTAGTAAGTCCGGGTCAGTTGTCTTCTAGAAAACTCCACATCTGGATTTGTCTTACTGTTTCTTCATGATTCAATTCAGGTTAAATGTTTTTTCAGGGATGCTACATAGTACAGTTGTTTATGTTCTGGTGCATCACATCAGGTTGTCCTTATATTGGTGATGTTGGGTTTGATTCTTTGGTTAAGGTGTCCCCCAGATATACCCAATAAACTGTGGGTGGTACCATTGAGTATCTTGGTCTTCAGCCTCCTTTTACACATCGGTTATAAGTGTTCACTGATGATCCTTGCCTAAATCAGTTATCAGGAGTATTAAGTGGTCATTTTCTTATCCCATCATTCCTCCTGCATTAATTAGCTGGGATTCATTTATAAAGAGGTTTTTTTTCTCCCCTCTCCCTCTTTGGGTGGTTGTTTTCACTGAATTTTTTAATTCAGTGTTAATAATTACTCATTCTTTTTGATGCTCAAATTGCCCCAGATTTGATGAGAGAAATAATTCACAACATAAAATACACAGGATGGCTGGGTGGCTCAGCATTGAGTGCCTGCCTTTGGCTCAGGGCATGATCCCAGGGTCCAGGATTGAGTCCCACATCGGACTTCCTGCATGGAGCCTGCTTCTCTCTCTGTCTATGTCTCTGTGTCTCTCTCTGTCTCTCATGAATAAATAAAATCTTTTTTAAAAAACTCACCACTTTAAAATGTTCAAGGGTTTTTAGTATACCATGTTGTGTACCCACTACCACTGTCAAATTCCAGAACATTTCCATCATCCTAAAAAGAAACCTCATATCTCTTAGCTCAGATTTCCCTGCTCCCCGTTATTTAGCATAATATTTTCTAGGTTAATCAGTGTTGTAGCCTGTACCAGTACTTCATTTCCTTTAATGGCTAAATAGTGTCCCATTGCATGGATAAAATTACATTTCCTTTGATCCCCTTATCAGTTGATACACAATTGGGTTGTATTCAGCTGTTGGTTATTATGAATCATGCTGCTAGGAACATTCATAAGTAAGTTTGTGTGTAAACATGTTCTACAGGCACATACCTATGGCAGTTCTCTTAACTGAAAAACCACCAAATTGTTTTTCCATGGCAACTAAACCATTTTACATTCCCACCAGCAATATATAAGGTTTCTGATTTCTCCACATATTGGCTAACATTTGTTTTCTGGGAGTTCTTCATTGTTTTTGTTTGATGTTATTTTAATTATAGCCTCTTGGGGATCCCTGGGTGGCTCAGCGGTTTGGCGCCTGCCTTCGGCCCCAGGGCGTGATCCTGGAGTCCTGGGATCGAGTCCCGCATTGGGCTCCCTGCATGGAGCCTGCTTCTCCTTCTGCCTGTGTCTCTCATGAATAAGTAAATTAAATCTTAAAAAAAAAAAATTATAGCCTCTTAGTATAAAGTGGTACCTCAGTGACTAATGAGGTGGAGCATCTTTCCATGTGCTTATTGGCCATTTGTATATGTTATGAGAATTGTGTATGCAAATCCTTTGCCCATTTTTTATTATTTATTTTTAAGGTTTTATTTATTGTTTGGTTTTGTTTTGTTTTTAGATTTTATTTAATCATGAGAGACAGAGGCAGAGACACAGGCATTGGGAGAAGCAGGCCCCATGCAGGGAGCTCAATGTAGGACTCCATCCCGGGTCTCCAGGATCACGCCCTGGGCTGAAGGCGGCGCTAGACCACAGAGCCACCCAGGCTGCCCTTTTTAAGGTTTTATTTATTCATGAAAGACAAGAGAGAGAGGCTGAGACACAGGCAGAGGGAGAAGCAGACTCCCTGCAGGAAGCCCAATATGGGACTCCATTCCAGAACTCTGGGATCACGCCCTGAGCCAAAGGCTCTCAACCACTGAGCCACCCAGGTGCCCCGATTAATTACCTTTCATGTACACATCATACAGAAAAGTATATGACTTAGGGAACTTGCTCTATTCACTATTGAACCCGTACTCTGTCACAAACTGGAAACGCAGAGATGAATAATAAGCAGCTTTTGCCTCATTTCTACCCTTGAAAAGATTATACTCCTCTGAGGAAGATGGTTAAAAAAAAAACCCCAGCTAGTTACATTAAATATGATAAATGCTGTTACAGAGAGAAACAGTGGGCTGTCAGAACACAGGAAGGGGCTTAAATTTAACAAGTGGTGTTCCTTTACGTTCTTGGTTTCTAGGAACTGAACCACCCAGGCATCCCTGCTCGTTTTTAAAGTATTTGTTGCATTGTAAGAGTTCTTTATATATACTAGATACAAGACTCAGATACAGCTCTGTCCTTTTATTTATTTTTTAAACAATTTGTTTAATATTTATTTATTTATTTACTTAGGATAGAGAGAGAGAGAGAGAGGCAGAGATACAGACAGAGGGAGAAGCAGGCTCCATGCCTGGAGCCCGACGTGGGACTCGATCCCGGGACTCCAGGATCGCGTCCTGGGCCAAAGGCAGGCGCCAAACCGCTGAGCCACCCAGGGATCCCCCAGCTCTGTCCTTTTAATATGCCCCCATTTTTCTTGGAGCATTTCCTTGTTTTCTGGCACAAAAAGGTGTTTTTAGGCTCACCTTGCATTTCCCTTGTCTCTGACCTGGAATCAACTGTTTTCTAAGGAGTCCTGGTTCCTTTTAGTGGGAATGGGTATTCAGAATTAAGGTCTAGACTGTAGGCATGCTTAACATTACTGGATGCTGTTGGATCTAGACTCTTTCAGTGGACATACAATACGTACTTTTTTCACTTAACATCACCTAAAAGTTGATTTATATGAGTTCAGTCTTCTGTCTTCAAGTCTTTATCCTTGTTCATGGCTATGTAATTCTCAGGCAGATGTACCATAGCTTATTCAACCAATCTCATAGATGGACATTTAAGACATTTCTGGTCTTATTTTTACATACTGCTACAATTAATAATTTTGTGTACCCCCCCAAAAAAAATAAATTCAGAGGATGACAATCATATGAAGAGACCAAAACAGGGTGATGGGGAGCCTCCCTGCTTTATAGGGAACATCTGGGAAGAAGCTGATGTTAGTGGACAAATAAGTACCTTGCAAACATCAGAAAGCCTTAATACTGGTGATTTTCAAATAAATCTATACATATATATATATATTGCTTTGTACCCTGGTATTACTTTAAAAAAAAAACAGGAAAAATAAAAGCAGGATGACGTGATGATGGAGAGTTGGGGAGACTGACAGGGTGGTCAGGGAAGGCCTCTTGCAGGAGGTGATGCTGGAGCAGAACCGGAAATGATGAAAATAGAGGGTGCGAGAATCAAAGACACCAAGTGGGCCAGACAGCCAGCAGCAAGCTCAAAGGCCTCAGAGAGTGGAGAGGCCAATGAAACCACAAATTTTCATTCTTATATTTCTTTGGCACAGACTTACTGAACGTCTCCTATGTGCTTGGTGGCAGATACCAAGCAGTGAACAAAGTCCCCACCCTCGTGGAAGGGACATTTTTAGATCTGTCTGAAATTATGGTGAAGCAAGGGTAGGGTAGTCCACTCTTACACCAGAGAGATAGGGCCACAGGGAAGCAGTGTGGCACAGTTGAAAAGTACTTGGGCTGTGGTGTCCCACTGACCCACGCTCCAGCTGAAGCACATAGTAGCTCCTCGGCACCCTCCCCTCGCACAACTGGTTACTCTCCTGGCACCTCCTGGATTCAAGGGAACATTCATTCATCCCAGCGCCCTGAGTGAATGAATGGGCTCCCTGCAGGAACGTTTTCTGGTTATTCTCTGACCCCCTAGCTAAGACTTCCCACTGTGTATCAGAAGTTTTTTTTATTGCTGAATTCTATTTAATTGCATGAATATATGTCAGTTTGTCCACTCTCGCATTGATGCACATTGAGCTGTTCCTAGTTTGGGTCTATTATGAATAAAGCAACTATGAACTCAAATAATAATAATTTTGTGTATATGTTTTTTGTACCTTTGGGGATTATCTTCAGGGTAAATTCCTAACAGTGTGGCTCCTTAGTCAAAATGTAAATGTAGAGCCTGAGTGGTTCAGCGGTGATCCTGGAGTCCCACATCAGGCTCCCTGCATGGAGGCTGCTTCTCTCTCTGCCTGTGTCTCTGCATGTCTCTCTCTCTGTGTCTCTCATGAATAAATACAAATGTTTTTTAAAACGGTAAAAAAAAGAAAAGTAAATGTATATCTATAGTTTTTGTTAGATGTTATCAGAATCCCTTCCATGAAGGTTAAATCTTTTTTTTTTAAGGTTACATCGTTCTGAACACCTATCAGTTGTAGAAATTATTAATCCATTAATAATTATATTTTGCCTTGAAATTGATTTTAGGAGTTTGGTGAATGAAGAAGTACATGGGGGATTATTTAATTTCATGATACTAGCAGTAACGTAATAGCAAATATTTTAGAGATCACTGTATACCAGTGACTCCTCTAGATGTTTTGTATAAATTGATTTAGCCTTCACAACAACTTCATGAGGCAAGCGTTGCCATGATTTCTATCTTAGTTTCCAGAAGAGGAAACAGGCACAGGCTGAGCAGCTATGAAGGTCAGAGTGAGAATTTGAACCCAAGTCGTTTAGCTTTGGAGTATGAGCTAATTGTGCTATGTTGGTGTGCGTTGTACCATTAAAAGGTAGATGAGGCAAATTTATCAATTGAAAGTGTGTTCATTGATGGTGCTAAACGAATGTATATTGCTTTTTAACCTTTTTCCATTTCTGACATGAATGGAGAAGTCATTCTTGTTAGGTGGGGAAACTGGCAGAGAATGCACCCAAAGAGAAAGTATTGAATATGCTTATACAGAGAAGAAGGAGCTGTAATCACGGTTACTTTACTGAGGAACATGGGTTGAGGGGCCTGCCACTCTTCTGTCTTGGAACCTCTGTCATTTAAGGCATGAAGAGTTTTCGGGGTCACCTGTGTGGTAAGGGCTCTTGTCAGGCCCCAAGAAACAGACCTTCACGTGTGTAGATATCCCCGAGTGTGTGTGCAAGGCCAGCCTGCCTGTTTGCCTGCTCGGTGGCTCTCACACACACTTACCAGCCCACTCTAGATTCCCTGTGCTGTCACGTTAGATTGGGAGCAGCACACGTGGGAGGCAGCTGGCACGATGGGACAGGCATGGGCTCTGCTGGGTTCCATCTGACCTTACAGACGTCTCACTACTTCGGAAACAGGCAGGTACACTTTAGACAGATGTGGAACTGATCAAGAGGCAAAACAAGAAGGGTGTCTGGGTGGCCCAGTTGGTTGAGTGTCCAACTCCGTGTCGACTCAGGTCATGATCTGAGAGTCGTGACATCAAGCCCTGTGTTGGGCTCTAGGCTCAGCAGGGAGATTCTCTCCCTCTTTCTCTAAAATCTAAATTAAAAAACAACAACAACAACAACAAAAAACAGCAGAACAAGAAAGCAACCCAAATTGAGGAACCTCACACCCTTCTTAGGCCTCCTTCCTCTGTAAAGGAGGAATAAGATTTCTCTCCAGTCTTTGTGACCAGTAGAGGAGGTACACCTGTGCCTGGTATATGGTTGGTCTTCAGTGTGATTGTTGGCTCTGTTGGCCTTGGAAACTATAAACATCATTCCTGCAACCCCATTTGTACCTGTGTAATCTACCTTTTCCATTTGTGGTATCTTACATTTCGTAGTTTAATAGCTCATCTATAAAGAAAATAGAAGGGTGACTGGGTAGCTCAGCTGGCTAGGCATCTGCCTTTGGCTCAGGTCATGATCCCCAGGGTCCTGGGATCGAGCCCCGCATTGGGATCCCTACCCAGTGGGAGCCTGCTTCTCCTTTGCCCTCTGCCATTCCCCCTGCTTGTGCTGTCTGGCTCTCTCTCTGCCAAATAAAATATTTTATAAAAAAAAACATAAAAAATAAAATAGAGGTTGAAGGGTTGGATAATCTGTAATCGCTCACCTGGTGCAATTCCCATGGGGTGCCACACCTGACCCTGGATTCTGGAGTCAAGGACTGTGCTTGCTGTTGAGTACTGTACTGCAAGGCCTGCAGATCGCCACGAGGATGCTAAGTGCCATCCTGATGCTCTGCCACTTGAGGCACAGGTATTGTGTTCTGATTAGGAGACAGAAACAACAGGACCATAGCCCTGTGGTTGAAAGTAGGAGGAAGGAAGAAGCCAAAATGCCCATGTGGATGGACAGTGCACCCTGCTGGTACAAAGAGCCAGAACATTGGTGAGCTGCAGCCCAGAAGTCTCCCCCGGCTCTGGAGTCTGAGGAAATCTAAGGTGCAGGGGTTTGAGAGGCCAGGAGTTGGGGGCCGGGGTTCTGTGTGGGAGGGTTGAGGTCATGAAGTATCTTCCCCAACCTTGGGCAGGAATTGCCTAACCTTTCTAGTGTTTCCGTTCCTGAGAAATTCCAACGTGTTGGGGCTCCTGGGTAGGTCAGTGGTTTAAGCAGCCGACTCTTGATGTCAGCTCAGGTAGTGAGACTGAGCCCTTGTTGGGCTCTGCTCAGTGTGGAGTCAGCTGGAGATTCTCACTCCCTCCGCCCTCATCCCTGCTTCCGCTTGCACACTCTCTCTGTAAATAGATAAATAAAAATCTTTAAAAAAAAAAAAAAAGGAATTCCAATGTGGGTAAAGTTAAAATTTTTTCCAGTACTGTTAGCACTTAACTTTGTTTTCCATCTTGTTTTCATCAACTCAAGATAAATCACAGGACTGTCGAGATATCTTTATAGATGATGTTTTTCTAGAACATTTAATTGAACCTATTGCTTGCATAGAACTGAATTAACATTCGGAAATGATCATCACGTTCCTCCATCTTCCCTCCCTCCTCCCCTCCAAACCCAACTCACCCAGTCAGCTTCTTGAAAGAGCTACTTAAAGTTCTAGAAAAGGCAAGCAAGATGTGAATTTCAGACTATAAGCATCTTAATTTTTATTTAGGGAAGAATTCAACTATTTAACACTCCTTTTTTAAGGCAGTAATTTATTTTAAAGAGTGAGGGTGCTTGGTACATCTGTCAGCAGTCTGTGGCATGTTACATCTGTCCCTGATATTTAAAATATTTGGCGCCATTTTACTGTGAATCCATTTTTTACGTACCCAGAATCAGCCAACAAACGCTAGCCTGGAATCAGACTTCGGCATATATAGGAAACTAAACACTGTGGTTGGTTAGACTTTGTATACAAATGATAATATGTGCATGTTGCGACGGTATCTCAGGGGTCCCAGTTACCGTTAGGGGGTCCGCACCCTGAAAACCCATCTAGAGGGCATGTTCTCTCTCGGGGCAGCACAGAAGGGACCAAAGAGGAGGGATTTGCTTCGCGCTGCTGTACCTGCGCGAGAATGCCCCGCAGCCTGCTGCAGGCTCTGCCCCGCCCTGGGCAGCCTTGCTCTTGACGTTCCCTTCCCATGTATGAAAGCCCGAGTCTAGGTTTCCCACTGTGTTCTGGGCATATCATTGGAGGCGGTCAAGTGGGACTGGAAGACTCAAGGCGAGATTAAACATTATTTGGTTTGTTTCATGGATGACTTGGGTAGGTGTGACTTTTCAGAAGGGCTCAACTGTGAGCCCTCCCAGCTAGCTGTGACTACGGACGTCCTCTCCGTCCCACAGAATGCCCTTTGAGAACGTTCACCTGTGGGGTTTACTGAGGCTTGGTCAGGATCCCTATTTTTATGACTTGGAATTTAGACTCAGGTGATACTTCTGCGTGTCTCTCAGTTTCCTCTGTCCTGCCCCACCTGCTCTTCCTTCTCACTTCCCCTGCCCCTGGGGAAACCAGCATCTGTAAATTGGTGGGTTTGCCATAATAGCAACACCCCTGGGTGGTTTTGCCCCTGGGAGCAGGTTTCTGCGACTACCAGCGGCTGTGGGGTCGCAGGTGCAAAGGGCAATCCAGCGAATGCCTCGCTTCTCCTGGCTCCGAGTCCTCAAGGGAGGCATCACCAAACACAGCCTCAAACCAGCCTCTCTGCCAGATGGTTCTCGCCCACGCTTGGAACCGTAAGTATTTCTGGCATTGAGCTGAACCGGAACTGCTCCGACATAGAAGGAGAAACATAGCCCACAGCCCCAGCCCTGACACATGGGCTGTCAGGTAGGCTTGGGTTTTGAGTCCTGGCTCCGGAACTTGAGAGTTGTGTAGCTGTGGACAAGTGAGTCACATAACCTCTCTGAATCTTAGCATCCTCATTTGGAAAGTGGTGAGGAGAATCCAGCTCGTACCTCATGGGAAGCCTGGATGCATTGAGGCAAATGCCTCGTGCAGGGCCAAGTGTGCAGATGGTCCTGAAACAGAACGAGCCCTGAACTGTTGGTGGGAGAGAGAGACCTTAGTGCTTGAGATCACCACTTTCAAGATGGGGGAAAAAGGCCAGGGAACGAAGTTACTGGTCACTGTCACGCAGAAGGTCACAGAGCGGGGACTGCGAATCCAAGTGTCATTGCTGCTGCCCGGCTGCTTTCCTCTACCTAATCTGTACACTTTCCCCAGCCCCTGGGGGCAGTGCTGAACACCAGGCCTTAAATAGGAAGAAATAAATTGCTAGTTTAGACAGTGAGCAAGAGAGCTATTTTAGGGCAGACAAGCTTTCAGCACACTATAAATTCCATCACCTGGGCAACTGCTTGATTTCTTGGGCAAGGCAGCTCTCCGCCATCTGCATGTGTGGGCTTTCGAATACGTGCTTGAGGTATGTGGCCTCTGGGGGCCTCCCCTGCCTCTCAGCAACCATTGCTATCTTCCAAGGAACCGTGGGCATGAGTGGGTGACACTTGAGATATTGATGATGGGGAGGTAAACAAGGTAGGCTCTGCACCCCCAGGACTGGTGGTCTCCTGGGAGCAACCATCAAGGCAAGCAACGTGTCACACAACTGGCAGCTTCTCTGTTCAAAATAAAACCCCAAATCATTGGTGCTTTTCCTCTTCCCCACTGATTGGACCCTAAAGTCTTTAGGTGGGCAGAGCACAGTAGGTGGTTGGGACTGGGGTGGGAAGCTATGGTGACCCAAAGCCCGTTTCTGGAAGCTGAACAGTGTGAAGAGAATGTCCCTATGGGTGAGGATGGGGGAATGGCCTGGCATTAAAACACCCTTCTCATTCTTCTCAGGGTGAAGATGGAATCTATAGGAAGAGATGAGCCTAGGGCTTCAGAGAGAGCCCAAGTGGGGTGAGGTCAGCAAACCCATGGGGGGCTGGCCTAACTCTGGTTATCAGTCCAATAAAGTGAGTAAAGTGAGTCTCCACGTGAGAGGAAGGGCCCAGTGTGGGTCATACGGTAGGTAGAAGAACATCTGCGCGGGGACGGGAGTGATGGAGTTTGGAAAGTGGTTACATACAGGGGCATTGACCATGTAAATTAATGCATGAAAGATAATAGCCAGGTTTCTCACTGCCAGAGAAGGGAGTAACAAATATTGGAAAGAGAGAAAACTAGAGGGGCGCCTGGGTGGCTCAGTTCGTTAAGCATCTGACTTTGGTTCATGTCTTGATCTCGCGGGTCTGGAATAGTTTCCCGGTTGAGCTTCCCACTCTGTGGGGATTCTGCTTACCCCTCTCCCTCTGCCCCTCCCCCCCACTCATGTTTTCTGTCTCAAATAAAATCTTTTTCTTTATTTATTTTTAAAGATTTCATCCATTTATTCACGAGAGACAGAGAGAGGCAGAGACACAGGCAGAGGGAGAAGCAGGCTCCCCGCAGGGAGCCCAATGTGGGACTTGATCCCAGGACCCCAGAATCATGACCTGAGCCAAAGGCAGATACTCAACTAACTGAGCCACCCAGGCACCCTATAAAATCTTTCTTAAAAAAGCTAGAATATTAAAAAAAAAAAGCTAGAATATTGGATTGGAGTTAGAGATATTAGTGTGAACTTATGGTTTTCAATACACACACAGATACATATCAATGGGCACGCATATGTGTGTGTTTATATACATATGTATAGTCCTTAGCCATTTGCACCAAGAGGGCCTGGGAGCAGCAACAGTCCAAGTGAGCACAGCTCATGCCTAGATTTTGGTTTCTAAATACAATGGTATTCGATACAATAAATTGGGGATCCTTAAAGAAATGGCTGATTCTAGGGCTGGTGCAGGGAAAGTGTAAGTGAGCTTGGGAGATCTGTGCCAGAAAGTCAGGAAGGGCTCAAATAGGGAGACATGTCAAAAAAGTAAAAAAGACCCCACAGGAATCCATAGTCAAATGAGACACAATTTGAGAAAGAAAAAAAAAAAAAGATTGTAAAAGGATTATAACCCATAAAAAATAGGAAATCATGAGTCTATATTTGATATAAATTGGAAGTTTAATCACAAACAACATTCCATTCTTCACCAACATTTCAATTTATATGATTTATTCAAAGGATTATCCACTGTGATCAATATTTATTTGTGCGCTCAGGTTTGTTCATTACAAGGGGTAAAAAGAGTAACTTACAGTGGAGCAGGCTGGTAGACCAGCCTCATCTACTGATCAAAATGAACATCATTTTGATGTAACAGGACAGAGAGCGATCATGTGCCTCCTGATACGTTGTACTGAGAAGAACACAACATCGCGTCTAGGCTATTTCTGCCAGAAATGTATGACCCGAATCTAATCCTGAGGAAACATCAGAGAAACCCAAATTGAAGGACATTCCTGCAAAATAATTGGTTGAATCTTCAAAAGTATGAAGGTCGTGAAAGTCAAGACAAGTCTGAGGAATTGTTCCAGTCTGAAGGAGACTAAAGAAATAGGACAGCTAAGGCAACACATGACCCTTAATGGGATCACTTTGCTACAAAATTTGAATGGGATCCAAGGATTACATGATAGAAATATATCAATAATAATTCCCTGGCTTTGATGGTTGTATTCTGGTAAAGGAGGAGAATGTCCCTGTTTGTAGGACATAATGTGCTACTAAAATATTTGGTGTGATGGGATATTAGTTGGAAACTTAACTTTCAAATAGTCGAGGGAAAAAATAGTTCTTTGTACTTATGTGCTTTTTTTTTTTAATTTTGAAGTTGTTTCCAAGTAAATACATTATAAAAAAAAAGATTTATTTATTTGAGAGTGAGCACTCTTGCAAGCAGCGGGAGGGGCAGAGGAAGAAAGAGACTCTCCAGTAGACTCTCCGCTGAGTGTGAAGCCTGATGCAGGGCTCGATCCCATGACCGCAAGATCATGACCTGAACCAAAATCAGGAGTCAGATGTTCAACCAACTGAGCCCCCCAGGTGCCACTAAGTAAACACATTTAATTAAAACAACCCTCAAGTCTGTCCACATATACAAGCTAAAGAGCAAAAGCAATGTAACATTCATGCCTTTGACAATAGCTCCTAAAACCTCTCCACCCCCACTTTTTTAGTAAATCTGTCCCTCAGCTACTACTTCATTCCCTCCTCTAATCTGGCTTCCTGGACTCTGCCCTTGGCTTGTTCTATCATACTTTCCTGCCCACTCTGACCACTTGCCTAGGACCTGTCCATAACTTGAGGCTTAGCTCAGGTGCCCACAGATCCAGGGTACCTCCAGCCCCCTCTTCAAGAATCAGGCTCCCTGAACTCTTGGGGCTTTCTGGCTGTACCATGGTTTCCCCAAACTGGCCTGGGGCTCCCTAGGCATCTGCAGATGGCCTCTTGAGGGCTCTGAGACCTTTTTACTTTTAAAGGGCTCTATACAAAATAAATAAATAAATAAATAAAAATAAAGGGCTCTATACATTATTTAAGGTAACAGAGTCTGCTACCCATTTGATAGAGAAGATAAGACTTTGAATTATTCATCTCTACTTTTTGTTTTCACCCAAATCTGATCATGTCAGTGCCCTGCTTAAAGAGCCCAGGGCAACTCTGATGGCTCTTCTGAGTGCAGGGGCCTTCAGAACGTGTTCCCAACCTTCCCTGCCCATCCGTCCCTGCCCCTACCATTCACATACCCTTTAACCCTCCCCGTCTGAACACAAGCTCAGACTGCTCACCTCTTTCTGAACCCCTGAGGCCCTTCTGTCAGGCCTTTGCTTAGGCTAGCTCCTCTTTCCAGAATGCCTTGTCCTGCTTGTTCAGAATAATGACAACAATGACTGAACATTTGCAGAGTATCTATTTTGTCTCAGACACAATACTAAACCCTTTTCAACTTACACATAGGAGGGGCGCATGGGTGGCTCAGTGGTTGAGCATCTGTGTTTGACTCAGGTCATGATCCTGGGGTCCTGGGATCAAGTCCTGCATCTCCCTCTGCCTATGTCTCTGCCTCTCTCTGTGTGTCTCTCATGAATAAATAAATTTTTTTAAAAAATATTTTATTTATTCACAAGAGACAGAGAGAGAGAGAGACAGAGAGAGAGACAGAGAGAGACAGGCAGAAACACAGGCAGAGGGAGAAGCAGACTTCATGCAGGGAGCCCGACGCGGGACTTGACCCCAGGTCTCCATGGTTCATGCCCTGTGCTGAAGGCGGCGCTAAACCGCTGAGCCACCCAGGTTGTCCAATAAATAAAATCTTAAAACAAAATTTACACACAAGAAAACTGAGGCCCACAGATGTTAACATGTCTGAGATGACACAGCCAGTGAATATAGTCCTGTGTTCCTCACATGGTTCCTTGCATGCCTACCCCAAGTCTGGCCCTGGGCCAGGCCCAAGGGATACAACGGGGATCATTGGAAGGGCTGAAGACTGATGGGTAAATACTTTGATGCAAGGGGCTGGGAAAGCCAGGGCAGGAGCACCTGACCCAGCCTGGAGACTCAGGAAGGTGATCCCGATGAGTTGGGCATCTAGCTTGAGCCCTACAGGATACCTAGGAGTTAGCCCTCTTAATTGGCCTATTTTGAGGATTAAGCGAGTTAATACATGAAAACCAAGTAGAGCAGTGTCTGGCACACGGAATGTATTTCTAAAATGCCTTCTCAGGGTGCCTGGATGGCTTAGTCAGTTGGGTGTCCGACTCTTGGTTTCAGCTCAGCTGATAGTCTTGGGGTCACAAAATTGAGCCCCACGTTGGGCTCTATGTGCAGTCCAGAGTCTGCTGGAGGTTCTCTCTCTCCCTCTGCTTCTGCCCTTCCCCCTTCTCTTGCTCTCTGTCTCTCTCAAAATAAAATTAAAATTAAATTAAATTAAATTTTTAAAAAATGCCTTCTCCTCCTCCTCCTCTTCCTCATATTGGCATCATAGAGGAATGGGCAGGGTTGCAGGGTTGGGGGTGGGGGTGCCAGCAAGTGGGATTATGAATTACGTTTTAGCCTCATGGAATTCAGGACCCTCAAGGGTAATGTCTAGTGGGCAAGTGGATCTAAGTGGCTGGAGTTCAGGAGAATGGTGTGGAGTCAGGAGAGGTGGTGAAGCCAGTACCCCGAGAAACCCTGAACTCCGGGGACCAAACCTATGAAGAGGACTGAGAGAGCAGCCAGAGAGGTAGGAGAAAAATCAGGAGAGCCTGCGGCCGTATATACCAGGCAAGGAGGCTGTTTCAAGAAGGCAGAACTGTTGGTAGGATCATATGGTTCTGAGTGAATCCCTATTTAGCCTTCAAAGAAGGCCCAGCTTAGCTCCCTGAAGCTTCCCTTGCCCTCTCCTCCCACAGGCGGTCATCCTGGTCTGGCAGCCCTGCCCAGATCTGCAGCAGCCGATTCCTGTCCCCACCTTGGGCTTAAGCATCAGAGTCTTGGAGGGGGTCCTGAAAAATCTACCCCTTGCGTGATTCCCATACATAGCCCGGTGTTCGAGGGTAGGAGTCTCATTGGCTTGACTCATGTCCCAAGCTCTCCCTAGCCAATCTAGGGTAGAAGGGGACCATGACGGGTCATACTTGGGTCTGGGGCCTGACTCTTCCTGGGTGGGCATCACCTGGGGGGTGGGAGGTGGGTGTCAGTATGGAAAAGGAGTAGTTCTAGAACAAGGCGGGGATGCTGTCATTGGAAGCAGGGGGGTGGCTGCTAGGCAGACAGAAGCAAGCATGCCCACTTCGGTCCCACTATCCCCACGGTTCTTCTGTGAGAGCCTTGAGGCTGCAGCACGTGGCCCACTGGCTGGCACGTGGAAGTGGACCATCGGCAAAGGTTTGGTTTATGTATGTCGCCCCCTGGCCACCACAGCAGCTCCCCGAGTTTCCCAGTTTGCAGTCAGCCTCGGGCCTGGCATGGCCATGGGTACTGGAGGCAAGTGAAGACAGCACCCACATTTCCTTATGGTCACACTTTCTCCCTTCCCTAGAAAACCATTCCCCCTCCTCTGCCGTGAGAAGAGAAGGTGGAGGGCAGCCAGGGAGAAGCGAGGCAGATGCTGAGCAGGTAAATCTTTCCCTGAATCATCAAGTGCCCTCGGGGGCTGACGGCAGCAGGACCTTCAAACTGGCATCCCACGGGGGGGGGGGCGGTGGGGATTCCACCGGCGGCGTCTCTGGGAAGAGGCACAGATGGATTGGCTCGCGTGGTCCTTGGTGGTAGGAGCTGCAGGAATGTCAAACTGGAAAATCCCAGCAAGTACTATTTTTAGAGAAGACTTGGAGAGCATTTTTCTGGCTGAAGAGACCAGTTTTTTCAGAAGCAGCAGTTCACTCCAAGCCCTGAACTGCTCCCGCCTGGAATTCACCCAGGCCCAGCGTCGCCAGGCGTGTGGGAATGCAGGCTGGAGGAGCCGCCAGTCCCGCACGCAGGACACGGGCATCTGCTGCTTTCGAACGCAAAAGTGGGTTGTTTATTTTTACATCTTCGAGTCTAATCCTTCAGACATAAGGAATTTGTATGGATACTCTTCCTTGAAAGGCCTCTTACAAGTGAAATCTTTTCAAACTAACTTGTTAGTCATATGACAGTAAAGGTTAAGATTTTCTTGGGCATTTGGTTCATTTTGATGTTAAACACTGATCACTGTTCATGATAAACTGAATTCATCTTCCCCACTATATACTTGATGCTTGAACCGTTCTATTTCCCTACCACCCTCTGTATTTTTGTTTGAAGGAGAGGTCTCCAGAGATCCTGCTACAATTACTGAGCTTATTAAATGCAGATTAGATCTATTGCTTAATTGAAGTTACAGGAAAAGCTACCCGCACCTTCAGCACCCACAGAGATGCACTAGGGAGAGGCCTCAGAAAGAAATGAAATGTGAACTCCCTTTTGCCTCAACAACACAGGCACCACCTCCAGGTATAGAGCACCAGGGACCACCATTCAGGAAGGTGCTTTGCTCCCAGTCCTTCGTGGGATTTAGAATCTGAAGTCCCTGTAGGACCAATGCTCTTGAGGTTAGAACTTTTCAAGAGTCCATGGAATCATGGTGTTTGTGGAGGGGTGCCAGAGTGTTAGAGTGCTAGGGTTGCTAGAGTGAGGAGACCCCCAGACTTGGACGTGGTTGCCCCCGGAGGGAAATAAGCTCAGGGCTAAATGAGAGGTTGAGGGACTTTGGCCAGGCCAGGCCTGATCCAGCGAGCCGTGGGATTCTGGGGAATAGCCCATACTGAAGGATGCTATGCTCCAAGAAGCTCTTTCAGGACAAGTTCAGGGATTGAGATATGAATCAGCATTATGATTGCTGGCAGAGTCTCTATCCACTGACAGCAATTAATAAAGTAACATCTGGTTTATCCATCAGGCTCTTCTGAGTCTGATTGCCTTGAGTCAGCCCTGGATATGTGAATCAGACCTTGAAACCTAGGAACCTGTCAGAAGGCTGCCCACTTCTCTATCATCCTCATCTTGATCTCAGCACCGATAGACACTTGGAGACACAGTTACAGCCACAGACTCATGATACATTACAATTTGAAACTGAGGAAGGCACGATAATACCAAGTTTTACCTACCATTACTATGTGGGATCCTAACAACATCCTTTGGAAGTCTGTTTAACTTCTGTTAAAAACCAGAAGTAAAAATTTTGAGTCTGTCCCTAGAACTAAAAATAAACCTAGGCTAGTGTCCAGGACCAGGGAACAGTTAATAAGTACTGGAGAAAGCCTCTAATCTTGCTTCCGCTCAATCCTTCTCCCTCAATGAAGTCAGAGTAAGCTCTAAAAGTCAGGCCTCCCCGGGACACTTCGGTTTAGCACTGTTCTGTTCAGAGTCCACCCTGTCACACGGCCTACCAGACTCCCGTAGGGACCAGCCAGAGGCTTCCTTCCAGCTGCAGGTCTTGTCTGGTGTCTTCCTCCCCATGAATTCTGCGTTTGAGCCTCTTCACTATGCCTTGATTTTGCTTGTCTCTGGGCCTTTGCACATCTTGTTCCCTCTGCCTAGAACACACTTCCATCAACCCTTATCTCTTTGCTTAGCTAACTGCTATTCACATGTCAAATCTCAGCTGAAATTCTGATCCAGAGATTCAATGAAATCCTTGCTGGAAATTCCCATAGCACCATGAACAATACTCAGCACATGCTCTGTTACACTTATAGGTTTCAATACTTGCTCTCCACATCCATGCTGGCAGGGACTGTATCTGCCTTGCTCACCACTGACTCTCAAGTTCCTTTTTAAAAAATGGTTTTTAACTTAGCTTTTATTTTTAGATATTTGAAGAATTTTTAAATATTTTATTAAGTAATCTCTACACCCAATGTGGGGCTTGAACTCATGACCCCAAGATCCAGAGTCACAGGATCTACTAAGTCAGCTACGAGTTTTTACTTTTGTTAAAGTTATATGTGCACATAGTTGAGAGAATCAGATAGTTCTACAAGGCCTAGAACCCTTGTTAAATTTCCTGTTCCCCAGAAGCAACACTTTGAAACTTTCAACTGATTATTTGTGTACTTATCTTTATATATATATAAAATATATATTTAAAGATTTATTTACTTCTATTTAATAAATAATATAAATATTTATATTTAATATATTTATATCTATTTAAATATTTTATTTATTTATTCATGAGACACAGAGAGTGACTCAGAGACATAGGAAGAGGGAGGAGAAGCAGGCTCCATGCAGGAAGCCCGACGTGGGACTCCATCCCGAGACTCCAGGATCACACCCTGAGCCAAAGGCAGATGCTCAATCACTGAGCCACCCGTCCCCTTATCTTTATATTTTAAATTAACATGCATATACTGCTACCTCTGGATTTTTCAGTTTTAAGCATCTACTGATCTCTCATGATAGATGATGAGTATTTAGATCTCTTGCGTACCCTCCCCTTCTCTCTATCACACCTGCACACATCCTGTCTGGTTACTTCTGGTTAGATCAGCATTCATTGTTCACATTATTATAGTTATGCAAAGATTATTGACAGCTGAGCCATGAGATTCACCATACTTTTCTATGCATCATTTTATTTTCCCTGCAGTTAATAAATATATATGAATATTCACTTAATTCTCCATGCACTTATCCCCAACTTATCTCAAAACTTTCCTGAAATTATGCATCTCTCTTTCTGTATATTCATCATATTAATTTCCATCTTGAAGAAGTCTCTCAAAGCCTCTGGCTGCTCCAATCTGGGCTGGTTGACTCCCAGCCCTGATGTATGGGGGCCTCTGCCCCCCTCACTCTGGGATCCTTGCCACCTCTTTCTACGCTGCAGCCACTCTTTCCTGGATCTCTTGTCCTTTGCTTCCTTGGTTTAAATCCTTGTTCTGGTGGTGTCCTCCAGCAGCCTTGGGAGAAAAGGACAAAGGGAGTTCTCTGCATGAGAACATAATGTTCTCCAAAAGAGACATCAACTCTCATACCTGATTGATACTCCAGATGGAACCAGATTTCAGGGTGGGGGTAATTTTTCCTCAGGATGTAGAAGAGAGTTTGCTTCATTTCCTTGTAGCTCCCAAAGCTGTTGTAGAAAAGTCTGATACCTTTCTGATTCCTGATTCTTTATAGTGAAACCTGCTGTATTTCTCTCTGTAACTTTGAGGATCTTTTCCTTGCCAGTGCCGTGCGCCTGGGTGCGAGTCCACGTTCATTCACTGTCCTGGGCACTGTCCAAAACTCATGTCCTTTGGTTCTGGAAAATGTTATTCAATTATTATCTAATGGTTTCTTTCCTCCATTTTCTTGGTTTTAATTTTATGCAGGTCTTACTATTCTATTATTCTGTTGTACTATTCCTCTAATTTTCTTTTTTCTTATTTCCAATGTCTTTGTCTTTTGGCTATACTTCCCATAAGATTTCCTTTTCTTTAATTCTTCTTTTTTTAAAATTTTATTTATTTGTTCATGAGACACACAGAGAGAGAGGCAGAGACACAGGCAGAGGGAGAAGCAGGCTCCATGCAGGGAGCCCAATGTGGGACTCGATCCCAGGACTCCAGGATCATGCCCTGGGCTGAAGGCAGGTGCTAAACTGCTGAGCCACCCAGGCGCCCCTTCTTTAATCATTCTATTGAATTTTTAAGTCTTTTGCTTTCCCATTATTCAGCATACACACACACACACACACACACACACACACACACACACACACACAATTTTCAGTATGGTACCCCTGCCCTAAACTGTGCCTTAGTGATCCACTTCTACATGTGCTTGGTGCTGCCCATTCTGGAGCCTTTTGTTCTGTGATATAACCTACGTTGTAGTTTAGCTTTTCCCTGTGCCAGTTTAGGGCTTAGCTTTCTTGGGTCTGCTGTCAGTTATCACTTGCCCATTTGCTATTTTGCTTCCAATACTTTGTTGCCCTTGGCTCTCATTCTTTGTCCCAGTGGTTTTATGCTCCCCCTCCCCACCCCAAATATCTCCATCACTGTCATTTTACTGGGATATTGGGAGACAACAAAGGCCAAAGCCTATATCCAACCTGTCATTTTTACCTGGCAGTCTATCTCCAGTTCCTAGTATATGTCTTAACACATAGTAAGTGCCCAATACAGATTTGTTGGTTGAATAGAGCATGAGAGATCGTCTTTCCCATCTTTGGTAACCTAAGAGTGGAAGCCCTTTAAATGGAAATCTTTTTAGTTTTTTCTTTTTAAAAGATTTTATTTATCTATTCATGAGAGACACAGAGGGAGGCAGAGACACAGGCTGAGGGAGAAGCAGGCGCTCCTTAGGGAGCCTGATGCAGGACTGGATCCCAGGACTCCGGGATCACTACCTGAGCCGAAGGCAGACGCTCACCGACTGAGCCACCCAGGCGCTCAGGAAATCTTTCTAGTTATGGAGCTTACTGCATCTTAGCTTGGAGTTCACCAGCCTGCTTACATTACATGTTAGGCTATATTGTGTGATGAAAAGCTGGGGCAAGCTGAGGACAAGCTACTACCTCTTTTGAGCCTCGATCTGCCCTTCTGTAAAATGGGAACAATATCTCCCTCAAGCGTCTTGCTCAGTGCCTGGAGCACTGGAAGCTCTGCATATGTGCGGTGTGTGAGAGTTCAATACCAACCGAAGCGACAATTCTTAGAAAGTCAGTGTTTTACTTCAGCTTAAAATTAGCCTTCACACTTGAATTGCAAATTGGTCCCTGATTAATGCCCGTCAGAACAAAAATCTGTGTTTAACCTGACGACGATTAGACAGAGCTCGCAAAATCTTTTCAGCTGCGAGGCAACTAACGTTGCTTACGGGTGTGTGTGTGTGGGGGGCGTCTACAACGTGGGGGCGCCCCTCCTCGGTCAGGCCGGGGGATCCAGGGCTCACACTGGGAGTTACGGACCTTTAGCGCGTCGGTCCCGCAGACCTGGCGCGGAGCGACCCCCTCGCTCATTCTTCCACTCCCGGCGTCGGCTCCGGGGCGGGAGCCCAGAGCCGTCGCCCCCTCTGGTCGGGCCCACCCTGGACCAGCACTGTCCGCAGCGGAGGGGGTCGCGCGGCACCTTTCGGTCTTCACGGGGAAGTCTCCCGGCCCACCTGCGCGGACCCCCGCTGCCTCCGGGACCCGCACTGAGGCCGCGCGGAGCAGGTCCCCGCGACCCTCCCCGCCCCGCCCCCGCCCGCGGCCCCCGCGCACGGGCAGGTGAGGGCGGGGTCCGAGCGGACGGCGCCCCGCCCCGCCCCCCGAGGCCCCGCCCCGCCCCCCGAGGCCCCGCCCCGCCCCCGAGGCCCCGCCCCCGCCCCAGGCGCCGGCCGCCGCCTCCGAGTCGCCCCCGCCGCGGAGCGCCGCCGAGCGGCCGGCGGCCGGGCTCTCGCTCCGCCCCCTCCCGGCTCGCCGCGCCGGCTCCCGCCTCCTTCCCCCTCCGCCTGCTCCCGCCTCCCTCCCTTTCCGCTGCCGAGGCGGCGGGAGCCGAGCCCGAGCGGACCGACCGCGGCTGCAGCCGGGCGGCGGGCGCCGAGGAGGCGGCGATGCGGCGGCCGCGCTGAGCCCCAGCTGCGGGCCCCGGGGCCGGCCGCCAGCATGCGGGGCGGCGAGGAGCTGGACGGCTTCGAGGGCGAGGCCTCGAGCACCTCCATGATCTCCGGCGCCAGCAGCCCGTACCAGCCCACCACCGAGCCGGTGAGCCAGCGCCGCGGGCTGGCCGGCCTGCGCTGCGACCCCGACTACCTGCGCGGCGCGCTCGGCTGCCTCAAGGTCGCCCAAGTGGTAGGTCCGGGCGGGGCCCAGGTGCGGGCGGGCGGGCGGCCTAGCCGGCTGCTCCCCGCCCCGCGCGCGCTCCGGGGGCGCAGGCCCGGCCGCTCCTCGCGCTCCCCGCCGCGGGGCCCTGGGCCGCCCCCGGGGACCCCGCAGCCCCGCAGCCCCCGCAGCCCCGCAGCCCCGCAGCCCCGCAGCCCCGGCCGCGTGCTCCTACCTGAGCACCTGCCCCCGGGCCTGCCCCTCCACTCCCGCCCCCGCCGTCGCGAGCCTCTTTGGTTGCGGAGCTTGGGGCCGGCGGAGCCCGGCGCGGAGGTCGTGCGGCGCCCCCGGGTGGCCCTGGGCACAGCGGTGTGTGTGTGGCAGGTTTCCGGGGCCCGCACAGCCTCTGCCCCCCGCCCCCCCAGGCCCTTTCGAGTGTCTGCTTCCAGCACGGGGGACCGTGGCTCGCACCCAGCCGAGTGCAGAGCTTACGGTAGACGCTCAGGAAACGTTTGCTGAACGGAGCCCTGCAGCCTAGATGCCTGGGGGCGCCCAGACCTGCCCCCCAGAGTCTCCAGCTTATGCCGCCGAGGTTGGATTCTCCCTGATTAACCTAGAAGACCCCGCCAGCATCCCTGAATCCTCTGCCCCAGCACAGTGGCCGGCATTGCCCAGTTGGTACCCAGAGTTCAATCACTCGAGGAGGGCAGCCAGTTTCGGAGGCAGCAGAAACAGAGAACTTTCTGTCAGACTTGTCCACAGTAGGGCTCGTTTCTCAGAATTCTTATTTTCAGCTTCCAGGGTATTCGGGGCTGGGGCCTGCCAGCCCTGACCCTCTTGAATGGTTTTGTAATAGGCCTCTCTGGGCAGTTGCTTAGCTCTCTTGTGGACAGGGCATGCTCCAGTTCAGAAAAAGACTGTGTCCCCACGTTCCCTGCCACAGGTAGGCCTTCCTCTGAGGCCCGGCAGCAAAACTTCATAGCCTTCTTAGCCAGAGAAGCCATTTGCATGCGGCTGCAATGTATGTACATTCTGTTTCTTCCAAGCACTGGGCTTACGCTTACTTGAGTACATGGATAAACATCCCTTGGGAATAATATAAAATGTGGACACCCTTTAAATAAAGGTCTCAGTGTTTGTAAATTGCAGAATCATAGGCTATTTTCTCCCTCTCCATCTTGTTCCGCTGATTGCCAGAGGATATTTCTGAAGGGCTCTAAAGAAAGACAAATGGAATAGGTTATCCCTATCTAGAATTTTAAACTGACCTTATCCAGTAAGCTGGAATGTTCTCAGGGATATGTTGGT
Source organism: Nyctereutes procyonoides (assembly GCF_905146905.1). Taxonomy (NCBI): domain Eukaryota; kingdom Metazoa; phylum Chordata; class Mammalia; order Carnivora; family Canidae; genus Nyctereutes; species Nyctereutes procyonoides. The sequence continues at coordinate 6,423,771 of NW_026575140.1, read as the reverse complement.
TCTGTAGTTAGGCATTGCTGTTAGCAAAGAGAATGGAGGGGGGCGGGGAGGGTGGTGATGGTGTATAGCTGCCTTTTAAAAGAGGCAGCTAGCCAATGTTTGAGTACAGGACGGATAACCAGAAATGAGTAAAAAAAGAGCAAGGCGTGAACTTGGTCCCCAGGTGGAATATAGGGCCTCGTCAAGTACCTTGCTTTGTTTATTCTGTGGACTTTTGAAAGTAAATAGAACTTGCCACTCAAAGGATCCGGTAAAAGAATGAAAATCAGCAGTTTGTATAAAGTGCTAATTGCCATCTCATAGCTGGAACTTTGTCACCTAAGGAAAGAAATGGAAGCCGGCGGTATTTGTCATTGCCTTTTGGTAAGGTGCTGTTTGGTTGTGGAAATTTGCTTTTCATCTGGAGAAACTTGGGGCCCCAGCCCCTGAAATCTCACGTAACTCTGCCATTTGTCTAGTGTTTGAATTTAAGCAGCAAGAGGATGCTATGAGTGGATGAGTGAAAGAAAGGGACCTCCTTGAAAAGTATGACAACTTGAGGGCAGCCCGGGTGGCTCAGCGTTTTAGCACCGCCTTTAGCCCAGGGCCTGATCCTGGAGACCTGGGATCGAGTCCCACTTCAGGCTCCCTGCATGGAGCCTGCTTCTCCCTCTGCCTGTGTCTCTGCCCCTCTCTCTCTCTGTGTGTCTCTCATGAATAAGTAAATAAAATCTTTTTTTAAAAAAGAAAAGTATGACAACTTGAAACAATCTATCATGTATTGGCTTCTCAGCCTTGATATAAGTCAGGGTTATTAGTGGAAGGGTGGAAACCCTCCACAAAGCTCCAAGAAATTGGACTCTAAATTTAAACAAGAAGTCATTATGAAGATATTTTTAAGATGTTACAAAGCTTAGAATCCCATCAGGAAATATGGATAAGTTATAATTCTTATATTAGAGCTTATATGTATTAATGTGTTGTTTTCGAGAAAAATGTGAGTTTTCTGTTTTAGTTTTTAATGGACTTTTTTTTTTTTTTTTTTTTTGTGGCTGTGGCCTCTTAAAACCTGTAGTGATCCTTGCTACTCCAAGTGTGGTCCATAGAACAGCAGCATTGTCAGCATCAGAGAGCTTACCCTAGACCTTCTGAATCATAATCTGCAGTTTAACAGGATTCCCCCAGTAATTCAGACTTAGCTTGCTTTCTTTCTAATATTTTATTTATTTATTTGATAGAGAGTCTCTCTCTCTCTCTCACACACACACACACACACACACACACACACACACACACACACACACGGCATGAGCAGGGAGAGAGGGAGAAGCAGAAGCAGGCTCCCTGATGAGCAGAGAGCTGAATGTGGGGCTCCATCTCAGGATCCTGGGATCATGACCTGAGTTGAAGACAGATGCTTAACTGGCTGAGCCACCCTCTGGACTTCACCTTTCTCTACCATTTTATTTTATTTATTTATTTTATTAAGATTTTATTTATTTATTCATGAGAGAGACAGCAAGAGAGGCAGAGACCTAGGCAGAGGGAGAAGCAGGCTCCATGCGGGGAGCACAATGTGGGACTTGATTCCCGGGCTCTGGGATCACACTTGAACCGAAGGTAGACGCTCACCCGCTGAGCTATCCAGGCATCCTCCTTTCTACATCATTTTAATGTTAAAGCCTCATACAGGTGCTAGCAGTCCGTTCTCTATCAGAACCATAAATACTCAACCTCAGGGTTGAGGTTTTTCTATAAAAAGAGCCTATACCTCCTAAAAGGATTAAGAGAATGAGGTGATGTAGAAATTAGCACTTAGCATATTAGGTGCTTAGTGTGTAATAAAATGTAGCTATCATTGTTGCTAATTAATATTTACTGTCTTTAAAGAAACTTGATGAAATTGCCACCCCCAAATTACAATTATATATTTGAGTTAAAGGTAGTTTACTTCCTAGTGGTTTATTTATTTATTTTTAGAGATTTATTTTTTTTGAGAGAGAGAGAGAGAAAGTGAGAGGGGCAGAGGAAGAGGGAGAGACAGAGAGAAGCAGATCCGCATTGAGCTTGGAGCCCGAAGACATACTCACGACCCTGAGATCATGACCTGAGCCAAAATCCAAAGTCAGTCGCTTAATTGACTGAGCCGCCCAGGCACCCCAACTTCCTAGTAATTTAAAAGTTAAATTGATATTTTAAATGGAATGTTTTTGATAGTAAAACTAATCTGAAATATGAAAATTAGTGTATTTTCATAGATTACATTTTTAAAAATGGAACTTATGCCTGTCTCTTGGTTGGGGAGAATGTCTCCTAGTTATATAAAACATTAAGATATACTTCTTTCTGGGGAAAAAGACTTGGTTTAAGCTATTGATGTAAATACTTCTTTCCTATGAATGTGGATTCTGGAGTGCTTATTGGTTTTTAGCTCCCAAACATCATTTAATGAAATAGTTAATATAGGCCTTTTGGTTTTTTTCTTCAGCTTGGTCGAAGCAGTCTTTTGCTCTTGGGTTGGGGGGATGGATGTTTGGGGAATGGCATACTGTCATTTATACCATGATTTAGGGACAGGGTCAGAAGAGGACAGGCCCTGGATTGGCCAAGACTTTTTGAATGATAATAACAGCAGGTGTCATTTAATGAGAGCTTACTCTACTGTTATTACCCCCATTTTATGGATGAGGAAATTGAGGCACACAGCTTGTGTCTCATTCAAGATCTCATGGCTAGTCGGTGGTGGTAGTGCTGGGGTTTGAACCCAGGCAGTCTGGTGCTATTTACTGCTTCCTTGAACACATCATTTTGAGTTCTACAGAGCAGGCGACCTTGAGTCAAAGGACATTTCTGTGGTCTTTGGCAGCCTGCTGATGGTTTGGGTGACTTTGTAAGCTTAAGAGACTTACAAGGGTTTCGATTTCTCAGTGGCCATTGTGCAAGTGTGCAACTCCTGTATGCTGTCCTGCTCCTCACCCAGCAGATCTGTCTACTTCCCTCAATTAGGGGATGGGCGTTCTCAGAAGTGCCAAGAAGAGATTCAGCCTTTCAGTTGTTTTTTAAATAAAGATTTAATTAATTAATTGATTAATTAATTTGAGAGAGCGAGGAAAGCACGAGTGAGGGGAGGGGCAGAGTCAGAGGGAGAGGGAGAAATAGACTCCCACTAAGCAGGTCCCAGGATCATGACCTGAGCTAAAGGCAGATGTGTAAGCTTAACCAGCTGGGCCTCAAGAGATACCCTTAGCATTTCAGTTCTAAAAAGACCTCTCAGGGAGTCCTTTTGCCTCAGATCCTTTTCTTAAGCCTCTCCCATGCCTGATTGACCTTCTGATTATTTTCTAAACATTGCCTTTGTTTAGAACTTTTTATGACCAAATTGTGTGATAGGAGGTGTTTAAATTCAAATTTTAGTTCTGCTGATCTTAAAATCTCTTAACCCTCTCCTTGTCTTGGTTTCCTCTATAGTATCATGTGGGTAATAATGACCAGGCATTTTAGGAATTGTAGGAACTAGGAAGTCAATGTCTGATAGGTGCTTTCCTATGTATTTCAAAGGCAAACAGGAGTATTTACATTTCAGGGCTGAGTAATGACTTATCTTTTATTTTACTTCAAGCCAATTGGACACAGCCCCTCACCATTCCTGCTCTTGGGGAGGATATGACAGGGCCTGCAGGTGAAGTAGTAGGTTTCACTGCTCTGGATTTTCATATCTGCCTTAATGTGGCTCCTTGTAAAACAGTCTAATTTTTACTTAGGAAATTATGGTTAGCTTTGGAAGTTGTCTTCTGGGCCAAGGACTTAAAAGCAAATTAATTCTAATGGAAAGGCAAAGTTAAAACTACTCTTTTAACTTTTATGATGTTCAAAATAGTAAAATTATCATCCCAGACCTCAGGAAAGTGTAAGTACACATCCATTTTATAAAACCAGACAAAGACAGTTCAAGAAAAGAATACTACAGACCAGTTGTTCTCATTAACACAGACACAAAAATCCTCAACAAAATACTAGGAAATCCAACCCAGCAATATTATGTAAAAAGAATAGTAAGGCACCACCAATTGTGATTTATCCCAAGTATAAAAGATTGATTACGTTTTCCAAAATCAATAGATGTGATCCACCATATGCAGCTTAAATAGCAAAATACACATAATTATGTCAATGGCTGGAGAAAAAATGCTTCACAGAACTCGACTTTCATTCATGCTAAATGCTGCCAACAAACTAGGAAGAGAAGGGAACTTTCTTAACCCAAAAAAAGGTCATCTACCAAAAATCTATAGCTAACGTACTTGGTGGTGAAAATGAAAGCTTTCCCCCTAAGATGGGGAACAAAGCAGTGATCTCTGCTCTTGCCACTGATATTCAACATTATACTAGAAGTGCTAGCCAGTGCAGGGAAAATAGGTGGAAGGCATACAGACTGGAAAGAAAGAACAACTGTCCCTATTTGCAGATGGCATGATTGTCTATGCAGACGATCCCATGGGAATCTCTAAAGTTGCTCCTACACACTGAGTTAACTAGCACAGTTGCAAGATACAAGGTCAATACACAAAACCAATCATATTTCTTTTTTTTAAGATTTTATTTATTGACTGTTCATGGTTTAGAAGGCACGGTATTTGTATTCTCCACAAAGCGGTCTGTAGGTTTAACACAATCCCCAAATCCCTGCAAGATTTTTTTAGGTAGAGACAAACTGATTCTTAAGTTGTTATTGTTGTGGTTTTTTTAAAGGATTTTATTTATCTATTTATTAATTTATAAGATTAAAAAAACAAAATTTATAAGATTTTATTTATTCATGAGAGAGAGAGAGGGAGAGGCAGAGACATAGGCAGAGAGAGAAGCAGGCTCCACGCAGGGAGCCTGATGCAGGACTCTATCTGGGGACCTCAGGATCATGCCCCGGGCCAAAGGCAAGCACTAAACCACTGAGCCACCCAGGGATTCCCCAAGGATTTTATTTTTTTAAGTAATGTCTATACCCACTGTGGGGGCTCAAACCCATAGCCTCAAAATCAAAAGTACCATGCTGGGATCCCTGGGTGGTGCAGCGGTTTGGCGCCTGCCTTTGGCCCAGGGCGCGATCCTGGAGACCCGGGATCGAATCCCACGTCGGGCTCCCGGTGCATGGAGCCTGCTTCTCCCTCTGCCTGTGTCTCTGCCTCTCTCTCTCTCACTGTGTGCCTATCATAAATAAATAAAAATTAAAAAAAAAAACAAAAAAACAAAACAAAAGTACCATGCTTTACCGACTGAGCCAGCCAGGTGCCCCTGATTTTTAAGTTTATATGGAAAGTCAAATCAGCCAGGCAAAGCAATGGTGACCTTTGTTTAAGGGTGTGTGTGTAAAAAAAAAAAAAAAAAAAAAAGGTGTGTGTGTGTGTGTGTGTGTGTGTGTGTGTGTGTTGGGGAGTGGGAAGATGGGGACAGGTTCTGATGGTATGAGAAGACATTTGGCCAGTTGTTCACTTCATGCCACGAGCAGGTCTCTTCACATATAAATTGGGACTGATAGTACTACCTGCACTGATGAGCCTAGCATACAAAATCCTGAACAAAGTGTCACAAACATGTTGGCACTATAGAATATATAATGTCTGAAATGACACAAGTTGGGAAAACTGATGGGCCAGGGTAGAAGGGAGACTTAGTTTTACTGTATGACTTTTCATACTTTTGAATTGTATGCCACATGCAAATATCTTCTATTCAAAAATTATTAAAACGTTAGCTGTTATTAGCTCTACCTTAACATATCTTAACCTGAACGCTAATATACTGACTATAACCTTTAATTTACTTTTACTTACCTTGTAATTTGGAGGCCCTTGGGGAGAATGATTAAGATAACAAAGAACTCTTGAAAAAACTTAAAGCTTAAACATTTTTTCAATAGCTTTTCCTGTTAGAAAAACGCAAGCATTCTGCATGATAGCAGGCACTTTATTTATTTATTTGCTAAAGGAAAAATTTCTTTCATTTGAGAGGCATTTACCCTCATTTTATTAGTAAAAACATTATATGGGGTTGTAATGTGCTATAGCATGGTGGTTATTGTTAATAATCCTGTATTGCTTATTTGAAAGGTGGAAGGGAGTAGATCTTAAAAGTTTTCATCATGAGAAAAAAATTTTACAGCTATGGATGATGACACATTTTTTTTTTAAAAGATTTTATTTATTTGAGAGAGCAAGTGAGAGAGAGAGAGAGAGAGAGAGAGCAAGCGCGAGCACGCACAAACGGTAGGGAGGGGCAGAGGGAGAGGGAGAGCCTGATGAAGGTATCAACCCAGGACTCTGAGATAATGACCTGAGCCAAAGGCAGATACTTAACCGACTGAGCCACGATGGTGACACATATTTTTTTTTTTAAAGATTTATTTATTTACTTATGATGGACACAGAGGGGAGAGAGAGAGAGGCAGAGGGAGAAGCAGGCTCTATGCCGGGAGCCTGACGCAGGACTCGATCCTGGGACTCCAGGATCGTGCCCTGGGCTAAAGGCAGGTGCCAAACCACTCAGCCACCCAGGGATCTCCGATGGTGACACATATTAACTAGAGTTATTGTGGTGATCATTTCCCGATATAAACAAATATCAAATCATTGTTTTGTACACCTGAAACTGATAAATTGTTATATGTCAGTTATATCTCCATTTAAAAAAATTATAACATGGAAGGAATGAGGAAAAAAGAAATCTCAGTATGACAGATCAAATGAAAAAATCTTTGGAGTTTCTCTCTTCCAAAGGCTCAATAGGACCATGGCTTCCAATTTTTGGCTGTGAAGAAGAATGCTCAGTAAATGTCCTGCACCCTTCTTTTGATTTGTTACTATTTTTTGTCTCATTTTAAGGAATGCTTTTACTGGATCAAAGGGCAGACTCCTAACTCTGGGAAACAAACCAGGGGTAGTGGAAAGGGAGGTGGGCAGCGGGATGGGATGGGCATGGAGGGAGGCACTTGATGGGTTGAGCACTGGGTGTTATTCTATATGTTGGCAAATCGAACTCCAATAAAAAATATGCAAAAAAAAAAAAAAAAAGCTTGTCACAACTGAGATAATATTAGTTAATCTTTGCCCAGGAAACCAGGAAGTGGCAAGTATTGGAAGCATGATTTTAAAAGTAGAATGATGCTTACTTGTGGCAGGAAAGTCATACTAAGAAATAAAACAGATCTCCTTGGTAAAAAGAAAAAAGGGCAGTATCATTAAATTTCTGAAGATTAAAAAAACTATGTTCTTGGTCAGCCTTTCTCTACAATATGCCTGAAGGTCTGAGTTCTCCAGCATGCTGACCCCCAAGTACTTACCATTGGGGAACAGTGAGCTCAGTAAGCAGTAAGACCTTCTGGATCCTCCAGAGTTACAGGGCAAAATCAATTCTTCCTCAATGGCCCTGGAGGAGGACCTTTTTTTCATATTTGGAAAGCTGTCTGAGCCTTTCCCAGGTTATGGCACTTCAGAGGATGGAGGTAAGACGGGAGTGGATATGCCCTGCCCAATATGTGATGCTCTCCCTCCTGGTAAAATGGATGCTGACTTGGATGCTCAGGAGAGGCATCTTTCCAGCCTGGAGGGAGTTCTGGAAGTACCTGAGCTATGGCCCATGTGTAGTCCACCGCACAAAGGGCTGAGGTCTGTGTGGCAGCCAAGGCTGATTGTTTTGCACAGTGGTCCTGCTAGCTCCATATGCTCTTGAAATAACCTGGAAATGGCAGCATTCTGGCCTTCGGCCCCTCAGCTGTCACTGCCTCTGTATCCTCGTTGCTGGAAGTAGCTTCAAATCCTTTTGTAGGATAATGTCCGATTTCTATGGAAAATTGAGTTGTTTGTTAGAGAATAGAGCTGTAGTGAAAGGCCTGTGACTGTGATCACAGATCCTGGATTTTTCCAGATGGTCTCAATGTCCTGTGCTGTCCCATCAGATGATATAGAAGTACATCTTAAGTTTAAAAAAATTGATATTACTTTTTAAAAGAAGATTTTATTTATTTATTTGGCAGAGAGAGCACAAGGAGGGGGAACAGCAGGCAGAGGGAGAGGAAAAAGCAGGCTCCCCGCCGAGCAGAGAGCCCTGATGCAGGACTCGATCTCAGGATCCTGAGATCAGGACCTGAGCTGAAGGCATACACTTAACCAACTGAGCCACCCAGGCACCCTGAGATTGCTTGAAATTATGAGCTCTTCCAAGCATTGGAATTAGAGTGATTCCCATAAGTACCCATGTACTTAAACAACGGGTCCTGATCTTTTTGTTTGGAAAATGAGATTATCCCGGGGGACAGGCTGTGTGTTTGTGTGAGAGAAGTAAAAAGCAGGGCGAGATGAGCTGGGATTTGGATTCATTGGCGAGGTGGGACTTCAGAGGGCCCAGGAGGAAGAAGGATAGACCGGGAGAAGTAGAGAATGAAAGAACAAGGCACCCCCAGACAAGGGGATGGCCTCAGCATCTTGTGTGGTGGCTGAAAGCCAATTTAAACTTTCAAAGGCTCCGTTCAAAGTGGTCCAGGGCTGGAGCAGGCCTGCAGCTGGCTGAAGAAGGGACAGATGAGGGGAAGGGTACAGCATCGAGAAAGCAATACCTCCTTTGGGAAACTTTGCTTTATTTTTTTGCAATTTATCTTCTTGATGGGGAAGATTTTTGTGTGAAAAATTCTCACTCAAGGGGGGGGCCAGTGTTCATCTCAGCATCTCTCATGTGCGGTCTTGTGTCCACATGTGAAATAGTGGTGTTTGTCTGTCACTGTTTCTCAGAGTGGGGTCTCCCGGGAGCCCTAGAGTTTATTAACGTAGAAATGGGGGATTGAGAGACTATGGGGCTAGGTACTAATTATATTTCCAAAAGACTCATATAACTGCATTAAATAGTAATCAGGCCAATTTATTTTTGGATTGGTTTTATGGTCCTGATTATTTTATGTTGATCAGAAGCTTTGATTGACATTTTGAGTAACACTCCTGCCTCAGAGTCTTTGCATTTGAGACTTATTCTTGCCATCCTCTGCTCTCTGCCAAAAAAATGTCACTTAGCTCTGTTCTTCAGCACTGTTGTTCTTCTGTTCTGTTCAGAAGAGACCTTCCCTGACCACTCGTTATCCCCTCTCTGCTCATTTTTGATTTGTAGCTTTTACCATCCAACTAGAACTTCAACTCTATGACAGTAGCAGTGTTTGTGTTGTTTCCTGCTATATCCCCAAGGTCTGAATCAGTGCCTGCGGGATGCCTGGGTGGCTCAGTGGTTGAGCATCTTCCTTCAGCTCAGGTTGTGATCCAGGGTCCTGGGATCAAGTCCTGTGTCATGCAGGAAGCCTGATGTGGGACTCGATCCCGGGACTCTGGGACCATGCCCTGGGCCGAAGGCAAGCACTAAACCGCTGAGCCATCCAGGGATCCCAATAAATAAAATCTTAAAAAAAAAAAAAAAAAAAAGGTGCCTGGCACATAGCAAGACACTGAGCAGCCCGTTGCATATGCATACCCATTTAATAAAAAAGAGGAAAATAAGGGAGTATTACTTAGTGTAGCTTATAAGGTCAAACTATTTGAAAACATAGACTCTACAAGGGAAAAATAACCTATATTTGTGTATTCATAAATAAGCTTCTGGACTTGGTTCTGAGTGGAAAATATTGGGGAGAAAAGTATGGAAACAAAATGCCACTGTAATTCTTTTTTCTTTTTTTAAACCATGAGTTTTAAAAGGGTATCTACTGCTACTAGGAAACAGAAGCTTTTGCTTAGGAGGCAGATTTTTGTAAAAGGAGGGGAAACCATAAGAGACCTTGCCAAGCTTTTAGCTTAGGAAATTGTAAGATGAAAACCAGGGGTTCTCCGATTATTATCGAAGTTGTCTACTTTCTGATAAACATGTTGAGAGAGGGAGGATCGCTCAGGATCCTCCAAGTCAGCATCCTTTGAGAGCCCTCAGAGCAGACACTTAACATGTATAAAGAAAAAGTTGTAACTAGGATTGAAGCTGAGGGTCCTAGTGGTTGTCTTCGTGAAGCTCTCTGATTAAAATAAAAGAACAGCAGTTCCATGGGGCCCTGGGCAGGGAGGCCTGGATCTTCTGGAGGCTGGAGGGGGCCATAGGAAATACTGAAACCCAGAATTTTTGTCTTTGAGCATTTCAAATGATTGGTTAAATTTGGGAATTATATGGGTTAATAAACACTTAAAATGTTTAGAGTTCAATCAGATGTGGATAGTTTTGGATGGCTTCTTTCTTACCACTACAATTTGATGACTGGCGCAGTGGAAGCCTTCATTTTTGTGGTTTCCCGTTTATTCCAGCACAGCTATGAAAAACAGTTTAAGGCTAAAAGATTTTTGTGCCAATGAAAAAAAAAATCAACAATGCAAGCCCCAGGAACAATGGCTGTCCCAGCGGTAGTTGCTTCTTCAGCTTGCCTACTTTGTCTAAACCATTTGTGGTTCAAACCTGGTACATGTGTATGCTTACAGACTTGGCTGAATGACTGTAGAGTTAGATCAAGAGCAGTAGCTAAATGGTGAAAGTCCTAACATATTCTCCCCTTAAAAAAAAAATGTGTGCTTTATGTATATTTGGAATCCTCAGCTGGGTCAGGGACTGTTATGCATAAACAGGACTAAAATCCTTGCCTCCGATGGGCTCACAGCCTGCTTAGGAGTGAGGCTTGGTATGGAGTGGAAAAGCACACAAACTGTTCTTGCCACCAGAGCCAAGGACTCTCTCCTAGAGGCTTGGGACAGTTTGGCAAGGGAGCCCTTGTGGGAACGGGCACTTCACAAGTTGAGTGTTGAATAGCCAGCCAGTGGCCAGCGTAAGGTGTGGTGTGTTCTGTGGTCCTGGTGCTGGGAGTTGGGAGGCAAATCCCAGCAAAGGAGGGAAGGTGAGGAGGAGGGGTAAGCCCCGGCACAGGTATGCAAGGGGACGAGGACCCAGGTTGGAATGGGCCTGATTTGTTACACCAATGAATTTGGATTTTCTGAAAGAGATGAGGAGTGGTTGGACCTGAGGCTACTTGAAATGTGGATAGTATGAATTGAGATGTGCGTAAGTGTAAAATACATGCTAGATTTGGAAGCTGTAACAGGAAAAGAAAGAATATAAAATATCTCAATTTTGGGGACGCCTGGGTGGCTCAGGTGGTTGGGCGTCTGCCTTCGACTCAGGTCGTGATCCTGGGGTCCTGGGCTCGAGCCCCATGTTAGGCTCCCTGCTCCGTGGGGAGCCTGCTTCTCCTCCCTCTGCTTGAGCTCTCTTGCTCTGTCTCTCAAATGAATAAATTAAAAGATTTTTTTTAATCTCAATTTTTTTATCTTAATTACATGTCAAAATAATACTTTGGATATAATTGAGTATACTATAAAAATTCTGCCTGTTTCTTTTGACTTTTAAAAAATCTGGCTTTTAGAAAATAAAATCACTTGTGTGGTTCTCATATTTCTCCTTGCTGTCTCTAGGTTAAAGGGGGTGAGGAATGGCTTTGAGAAGGATGAGATGAGACCAGCTGGGTGATAGGAGATATTGAGTAATTCAGGTGAAAAATGAAGACCCAGTTGGCCTCTTGGCAATGGGAGTGGAAAGGATGGGAGAAATGGGATTTATAGGTGGCAATTATGTTTTATTATAGTCCTTGTTTTTATTTTACATTATATTCAGTTCATTCTCAGTCAGAAAACTATCTAAGCTAACATTTATTGTGCATTTACCATGTGCCAGACTGCTCAGTGTTTTACATGTGTTCTCTCATTTAACGTCCACAGCAGTCCTAGGAAGCAGATGCTTTACAGATGAGAGAACAGGCTTTGTGATATCACTGACTCACTCACAGTCCTCATGGCTAGTTAAGGGGAGCTATGCAGCCAACCTTCAGAGACCATACCTGGAACCCCCTCGTGTGTGTGTGTGTGTGTGTGTGTGTGTGTGTGTGTGTGTGTATTTCTGTAGCCATTAGGCAGGTTTTGAGGCCTGTTCCAACATCATTCATCTTTCCCATCCTGCAGGGACTTAGTCCATTTCTATTTCCCTTCTGCTAGTGCTGCTCCTGGTAGGTGAGACAGCCTGGACAGGCCCTGTGGTTCCCGATTCTTCCACAGTGAATGGATCACCTCAGTCAGAGCCTGGAGAGGTGTTGGTGTCATTATAAAAGGGAGCCTCTTAGGCCCTCTCTTTTATTTCCTTGGATTACCACTGAAATTTAGGAATTTCTGAGATCAGAACCAGTAAAAGTCGTGAGGAAGCTGGAGGCTGTTTGCTGGTGGAGGAAGGGTAGACAGGTAAAAATCAAGGCTTGATTATCCTCCTGTTTGCTTGAGCTATCATGTCAAAGTATTTGGGGTTAAAACAATTGTTAATCTCTGGACATACAAATATAAAAGAATGGGGCAGCCCGGGTGGCTCAGCGGTTTAGCACCGCCTTCAGCCCAGGGCATGATCCTGGAGACCCAGGATCAAGTCCCACGTCGGGCTCCCTGCATGCAGCCTGCTTCTCCCTCAGCCTGTGTCTCTGCCTCTCTCTCTCTCTGTCTCTCATGAATAAATAAATAAATAAAATCTTAAAAAACAAAACAAAACAGGTACAACTTTGGCTTTGAGGGGGATCACTGGATCACTTGTCTCTCCACCAGACAATTTGCCTGTCTAAAGACAAGAATCATTTGCACTGTGTATCAGTTTTGTACAACTTAATAGAGTTGCAGAATATATCAAAGGCCATAAAAGGCACAAATCCCATAGAATCGTATAACTTGGAAAGTTATATTTTAACAAGGCCCATTCTTGCATTGAAAATACTCACTAACCCTTTTGGTCCCTAAGAATCCAGCCCATGCATGTTAGGCCCTTTCCCTTTCTCTCCATGTCCTCCCCTCCTCCAGCTGCGCTGTGGGGTCTCTGGAAGAGCATCCCTTACGGCTTTCTGTACTGCACTCTGGATTTCTTTGTTGTTTTTTTGTTTTTCTCTGGTCTCTTTCATTCAGAGAAATAGATCTTGATCACCTACACTTAGGGCCATGCCCGTTAGTCCTCAGCCTGGTCTTTAGAGGCCTGAGTCAGGCCAGAGCAGCAAGCAGTACAGGTAAGAGGACTACCTGCCACCACAGTGTTGGTGTGAGGTTGAATGGAAAGTGCCTAGTGTGGAACCTGCCTGAGAGAAGCACCCAGTGAATGCTAGCTGTTCTCCTTCGCACCCACAGGTCCTCACTCATCTAGCTAGGTTTTAGTTGAGTCACTCTTGCATTTCAGATTCTCTTTACCTAGGTCAGCCACCTCATCCTGGCTGGAAGCTCCTCGTTCTCCCCAGTAATGCATTGATACTGCAAAGGCACTCTAGCCCTTTGCCCAGCCAGAAGATACCCCAGCAGTGAGTGGGCTGGGGTAAGGGAGGGTCCTATATCCTTTTCCCTATCTCCTTTCCCCTACCCTTCCTCCTGGTCCTGCCGTTCCCACTGGGTTTTCTTTGTTCTGCTTGGTGTCCTGTGATATCCTGTGATGCCCTGGGATGAAATACCAGCTCATTCTATGTGTGTCCCTCATTCTCCGGACTTTCTGCTTGCTTGCTTGCTTTTCTTTTTAAAAAATATGTATTTATTTGAGAGAGAGAGAGAGAGAATGAGCGGAAGGATCAGAGGGAGAGGGAAAATCTCAAGCAGACTCCATGAGCTGAGCACGGAGCCCAGTGTGGGGCCTAATCTCATGACCCTGAGATCACAACCTGAGCTGAAACCAAGTGTTAAATGCTTAACCAACTCTGCCACTCAGATGCCCCTCTGGCATTCCTTTTAAAAATTTATTTAAAATTTATTTTTTAAAGTTTCATTTATTTAGTTTAGAAGATGTTCTTTCTTAAGAGAGATCATGAGCAGGTGAGAAGATTAGAGAGAGAAGAAGATTCTCTGCTGAGCAGGGAGCCCGATACGGGACTCAGTCCCAGGATCCTGAGATCACAACCTGAGCCAAAGGCAGATGCCCAACTGACTGAGCCACCCAGGTGCCCTAAGTTTTATTTATTTAAGTAATCTCTGTGCCCAATGTGGGTCTCAAACTCAACCCAGAAATCAAGTCTCAAGTTCCTCTGACTGACCTAGCCAGACACTCTGAATTTCTGAACGGATTTGGGTATACTTACAGTTTATTGTAATAAGTCTATAAACACCTGCAAGCCAAAAGACTCGGTTGCTTGGTAAGCACTTACCAATTTATCCAAGTTCAATTTGATGTATTAGTGAATTTGGAACCAACCCCAGATCCAGGAAGAGATTAAAAACAACTAATTCATGTTGAGGGTATGTCTTCAGTTTTATTGCTCACAGTTCTGGAGGCTGGGCTAACTAAGGTCAGGGTACCTACAATATGGTTCATTCTGAGGTCTTTTCTCTTGGCTTGTAGTTGACAGCCATCTTGCGTGTGCTCACCTGGCCTCTTTGTGCATGCTTGGACAGAGAGAGAGAGAGATCTTTCTTTCTCTTCTTAAAAGGACACTAAATCTCATCATGAGGGCTCCATCCTTACGATTTCATCAACCCTAATTACCTCCCAAAGGCATCATCTCTAGATACCATCATTAGCATATGAATTGGTGGAGAGAGATAGATACACTTAAATCCATAGGTAGGTGAGAGCATGATATATAAATCAATAATAGAGGTTCAAGGTGGCTCAAAACACCTTAAGATTCAGAAAAAGCAGAATTTTATGCTAGAAGGAACTTGAAGCCATTCGTGTGTGCCCCTCTTCTGTTTTATGGGTGATGAATCTGACTCCTAGAGAAGTTGTGGCTTACCTGTGGCTACCCAGTTTATTGGTGGCCCTGGGACCTGAGCCTCAGGCTGACATTCTTTCCTCCTGACTTAGCTGCTTCCCCTCTGTGAAAACCGTTGTGTAACAGCTCTTTGAATTCCGATGATCTTTCTTACCCTTTCTGTGATTATGGGGGAGAGGATGAGTAGTAAATACCCTCGGGCACTTTTAGGCCAGTAGTTCAGTAAAGCCGATATAGGACAAATCAGGTCTTTGCCTGCCATGTCCTGTTTAAAGTGGACGTTATTGGGATGCCTGGGGGGCTCAGCAGTTGAGCACCTGCCTTTGGCCCAGGGCGTGATCTGGAGTCCCGGGATCAAGTCCCACATTGGGCTCCGTGCGTGGAGCCTGCTTCTTTCTCTGCTTCTCTCTCTGCCTATGTCTCTGCCTCTCTCTCTCTCTCTCTCTCTCTCTCTCTCTCTCTCTCTGTCTCTCATGAATAAATAAATAAAATCTTAAAAAAACAATAAGGTGGAGGTTACCTAACCAGCCCAGGCAAACTGCCTAAGTGAACGTCCTAGGACATGCAGTTTATTTGGTGGCTCCAAAGTTTGAATTATAACAAAACCCAAATGTTGGTAGAAATAAAATTGCCTTTTGATCCCTTAAATTCTCTGATAATAAACTGAGATTAGGAAAATCTGCTAGCAAGTTGGTCTGTCTTCTTTTGGAGTATGGTTTTGGAGCTGAAACTGGGAAAAAAGACCCCCCATTTGTCACAGAGGAACAGAACACACACGCATGGCTCTTTTGCACAGTCCTGAAATGTGTGATGGTGAATGTTGGAGGAGTAATGAGGGTGTTACTGGTCTTGTGGTGCTCAAGGTGGTTTTGGTGAGATAGTTGAGGAGACACTGCATGTGCCTCACCTTTACTAGATGGTTTGGAAAAGCCTCAGCTGTTGGGGTGGGACTTTGGGGGCCCCAGGGGCTACCAAGCTAACTAAATGAGTGAAATCCACAAAGAATGACAAATTACCAGATTGAGGTAAGTCTGGGGGTGCCCAATAGGGTCAGTGCTTTGTGGAGCCCCTTCTGTTTCTAGTTCTACAGAATTCTGTAAGAGGACTGCAGCACTTTTTTTTTTTTAAGATTTTATTTATTTATTCATGAGAGACAGAGAGATAGAGAAGCAGAGACACAGGCAGAGGGAGAAGCAGGCTCCATGCAGGGAGCCTGAGATGAGACTTGATCCCGGAACTCCAGGATCACACCCTGGGCCAAAGGCAGGCGCTAAAACGCTGAACCACCCAGGGATCCCCATTTTTTTTTTTTTGATGGACTGTAAAATCTGCCATTGTGTCTCAGCCCAGATCAATATAAATGAAAACAAAGTTAAAAATTTTAAAATAAATTGTACCTGTTTGCAACAGTAAACTCCTTTTCTTTTTAAAAATATATTTATTAGAGTTTGTTCCAAGCAGACTCTGCTCTGAGCACAGAGCTAGACGCAGGACTTGTCCCACGACCCATGAGATCATGACCCTGACTGCAACAGTTAACTTCTTAATACTTAACCCACAGATTATTAAGACCAGCCATATATGGGATTTAGCCAGATTGGTTCAGCAATATTATTGTCCTGGAGCAACAAAGAAAGTCTTCATCGTCCTGCTGTAAATCTCCATTGTCCAGAGCTACTTTGTACATTTGGGCAGGTTGTGTCCTGCACAGTAGATCTAACTGAGAAGCTTAGCGGGGCTGAGATCCAGCCTGCATGCTGCGCTTGCCAAGACACATGCCCTGGCCCTGGGCAGTGCCCCCCTCGGGAGGAAGATTGCCTCTTTCCAATTGATCAGCCCTGGGTGTGTGTGTGTGTGCGCGTGCCAGTTTTAATTTGCTGTCCTCTTACCAGGCCAAGCCCACACCCAGACTAGATCTGTTTCTAACTGGCACAAAAGTACTATATGCAGCAGTGTATGTCTCGGTTATTTAATTGGGAAACATATTTGCAACACGGCTTAGCTGTGATATTAAGCTAGATGGGAACGTGTATTTTTAAATAAGACCAAATAGAGCAAAAAAATGTAAACTTTAACTTCAATTTTCCAGATACAGTGTTTTAAATGGATTTATTTTGAATTAATAAGCACATGTGTATGCAGAGCCTCCCAGCATCTTGTGTGGTCCTCTGTGAGGTATGCAGATGATGATGTATTCAGTACTACATGACTGAATGAATGAAGACAGATGAAAAGGTAATTTGCTGACTCATTTTGACAAGAGCTCCCATGTCATTGAAATTAAAAATTTTCAGCCCCGCTCAGAGCATCTGTCAAACAATTGATGATGTGTGATGGGTAGTAGGGGTTGGTGGAGATAACCTGATACAGCCTCCGTCTAGGAGTTCCCGTCGGGATGGGTGCACCGAGCTGCCTGTGTGACTGGCTGGGTGGGCTGCTCCCAAGGCTGCACCCAGCCCTGCAGTGTTGGTTAGCTCTCAGTTGCCAGGAGCAGACCCAGGGGTTCTTGTGGGTCTGCAGCAAGAGGGGTAAGCCAGGCCTTGGAGGGAACCCTGGGGAGCCAAGCGGCAGGGCCTCGTGAATCTCGGGGGTTTTACTTGAGCTGAATATATGGGACTCAGCTTTTCTTTCTAGCCGCCCAGTCAAGGGCATCCCGTGCCCTCCCTTCATAGACTGGACTGTGAACAAATCGCATCTGGAAGAGGACTGAGTTCTGCCTAGGTTCATGTTGGCGTCTTTCTGACCCGAGGTTGCCGAGTGCTTCAGCCTCTGCCACCTGGGCCTGCTCGTGGACAGGTACAGTCCGATGGGCTTTGCTGGTGGGGACTTCAGAGCACTGACCAAGCCTCAGAACTTGGGCCCCAAAACTTGGCAGGGCCCAGGGGCCGTCGTGACCCCGCCGTGCAGGGCAGCATGTGGCACCTGGGTCCGTCTCCCATAGCCAAGGACCCAAAAGAATTCCAGGAGCAAGTCTGGTCCAGGACCCGAGGGGAAGTCAAAAACCATGGTGAAGGAAGGTAGTTGACTTAATAAAAGCGGACGCTCTGCTTGGTTGCTTCCAAGAGAGAACACTGGCTGAAGAAAATACTGTTTTAAAGTGAGTAGGCTGCAAGGGAGAGCATGTTGAGAACGTTGCGGCCTCACTTGTTTGCAGTGGGAAACCATCTTCCGCTGTCAGGAATGCCCTAGTGAGAGGCCCTCATGGGACAACCCACATTTCACTGTTAAACGGCCGCGCACAGGAGCAGGGCAACATTCAGGCTCTGCGGTGTGTGCACTTAGGTATTTTCTGTGATTGCATACGCAAAAAGCAGCTCTTAGAGGTCAGAAGAATCATGAAAGAATGCTTAGGAAAGTTGCAGTCATGTGGTTTTCTGCTAGAGATATGGTTAGACCTATTATAAATATGTTCTGATGGGGTCTTTCTTCTTTTTCTTTCTTTCTTTCTTCTTTCTTTCTTCTTCTATTTATTTATTTATTCATGAGAGACAGAGAAAGAGAGGCAGAGACACAGGCAGAGGGAGAAGCAGGCTCCGTGCAGGGAGCCCAATGCGGGACTCCAGTCCCGGGACCCCAGGATCATGCCCTGGTCCAAAGGCAGGCGCTAAACCGCTGAGCCAGCCAGGGATCCCCATATTTATTTATTTTTAAGTGAACTCTACACCCCCCATGGGAGTTGAACTCACAACCCTGAGTTCAGGAGTTGCATGTTCTAGCACCTGAGCCAGCCAGGCGCCCCAGTTCTGATAGGTCATTGAAAATGTTCACCCCAGGTCTGTCTGCTTTCTCTGCCACTGACTTGCTGACTGCGGTTGAATGGCAGAGAGCAAGAGCATCGGATGGGCCTGATTACCGCTGACTTTATTTGGGTAGGGCTTTCCCAGCCAGGCCAAACTAAGGGTGCCTGGCCACCTCTTGGCATTCGGGGTCCTGAGCATGACACCTGTGTGTAAGGAGCCAGTCTGGGGTCACTTCTCCCGGGGAGGAGAGAGGGATGGAAGAGTTAGATCTCTGAGGCAGGTGTGAGCACAGACAGTGTACCTTGTCCTAGGAAACTACTGTTACTCTCCGTCACACGCCTTCCTTCAACTCTACCTTCCTTCGTACCTCTTCTGAAATTCCTGGTCTCCCCTGGCTCTGCCCCCCTGCCTTTGTTCCATGTCAGGATCCATTGCTCCTGCTCACCGTATTCACGCCCATCTGAGCACTTTTGCCGTTGGCCTGAGCCCCTCTTCCTTCTTTATTTCGAGACGCCAGAGAAGGGACCACTTCTCTCAAGAAGCCTTCTATATTTCTGTTCTTCATTCTCCAGCTGCCCATCTAGTAAAGTGTCTTTTGGGATCTGGTACTGAATGAGGCTGACAAAGTTCCTTTATGTCAAGAAGCACACAGCCTTAAGTCATACGTGAATTGATCTGTGATATGAATACCACATTTTTAACTTGCATGTTGTTTTCCAAAATGAAAAAAAAAAAACCTTAATCAGAAAATAAGTTTATTTTGTATCTTTTGTTTAAAAAAAAAAAAAAAAGATCAGAGGTGCCTGGGTGGCTCAGTCAGTTAAGCGACTGCCTTCGGCTCAGGTCATGATCTGGGGATGCTGGGATCGAGCCCTGTGTAGGATCCCTGCTCAGCGGAGAGTTTTCTTCTCTCTCACCACTCCTCTCCCCTGCTTGTGCTCGCTCGCTCGCTCTCAGATAAATAAATGAAATCTTTTACAAAATAAATTTAAAAATATGAGATTGTATAGATTGTTGTAGACTTTGCTCCTTTGTACACACTTGGAGAAATGGGGTATTACACATGCAATTCCATAACTTGCTTTTGGATATATTTATGACTCCATAAAATACTCCATCTGAATATTAGCACTCTGAACATTGAACATGTGAGCATTTAACACTCTGTCCAAAAAAACAGCTATTATCTGAGCATATGCTTCATGATGCTTTAGACTGTCTCTGGTTGGCCCTATCCAGTAGACTCTGGCTTGCTATTTGGTTGCCATTTTGGAAATTGATCTGTTTCATCCTTTTTCTTAATGGATTTTTTTAAAGTTTGTTTTTTTGTTTGTTTGTTTGTTTAAGAGAGGAAGAAGCAGATTCCCTGCTGAGTGGGGATCCCAACATGGGGTTCGATCCCAAGACCCTGAGATCATGACCTGTGCTGAAGGGAGACACTTAACTGAGTGCCCGGATTTGTTTCTTTCTTTAAATTATTTTTGTTTTGTTTAATGCCTGAATGGCAAGATCGAAGGCTTTTATTCTATATTTTAAATCTGGAAAAACAGCATTTAAAGGCTAAGGGCAGCCTGGGTGGCTCAGTGGTTTAGCGCCGCCTTCAGCTCAGGGTGTGATCCTGGAGACCAGGGATCAAGTCCCACGTCAGGCTCCCTGCATGGAGCCTGCTTCTCCCTCTACCTGTGTCTCTGGCCTGCCTCTCTCTCTCTCTCTCTCTCTCTCTCTCTCTCTCTCTCTCTTTCTGTCTCTCATAAGTAAATAAATAAAATCTTTGAAAAAAAAAAAGGCTAAGTTAGAATTTGTCCTATTATGGTTTTGAATTAAATCAGCAAGAAAATTTTTAACTAGGGAGCACACACCATTTTCTTTCTTAGAGCATAAGAAAACTGACAGAAGTTTGAGCTCTGGAGGTTTGGGCACATGCCAACGATTTTGATGGTCTCCACGTGTTCTGTTTTTTCAATTAAAATACAGTGAAATGGACTTTTTCAGTGTACGGTTCTACAATTTTTTAACACATATATACATTCATGTAACCACTACCAGAATTAGGACACGACAGTTTCACCAACCCACAAAACTGTCATCCTCCTTGTAGTCACACTCAACCCTCGACAACCATTCATCAGTTCCCCATCAGTGTAGTTTTGTTTTTTCCAGAATGCCATGTAAGTGGAATCACAGAGTGTGCAACCTTTCGAGACTGTCACTCATAGCAATGCATTCGAGACACATTCATTCTATGTTTTATTCATAGTTTGTTCCTTATTCTTGCTGAGCAGTTTGCCATTGTAGGTACGTTACCACAGGTTGTTTATTCATTTACCTGTGGAAGGACATTTGGGTTGTTGCCAATTTTTAGGGATTATGAATGGAGTTGCTATGATCATTCATAGGCAGTTTTTGTGCACACATAGATTTTTATTACACTGGGGTTGATACCTAGGAGTATCAGAATTGCTGATCATATGGTGACTATATGTTAACTGTCTAAGAAACAGCTACACAGTTGTCCTGAGTAACTATATTTGCATTCTGCTGGCAGTGTATGAGTTGCTCTGTATCCCGGCCAGCACTATTGTCTTTTTTTTTTTTTAAAGCCACTGTAATAGGTGTATAGTGACCTCTCATAGTGCTTGCTTTTAATGTGCATTTCCCTAAATGGTTAACGATGTCAAACATCTTGTGTTTATTTGTTGTCTGTATATTCTTTTTGGTGAAGAATCTGTTCGGGTCTTTTGCCCATTTTTAATTGGACATTTTATTTTCTATTGAACTTTGAAAATTCTTATTTTTTTGTTTGTTTTTAAAAGATTTTATTTATTTATTCATGAGAGACACACAGAGAGAGAAAGGCAGAGACACAGGCAGAGGGAGAAGCAGGCTCCATGCAGAGAGCCTGACGTGGGACTCGATCCCAGGTTTCCAGGATCACACCCCGGGCCGAAGGCGGCGCTAAACCGCTGAGCCCCTCGGGCTGCCCTGAAAATTCTGTATATACTTTGGATGGAAGGCCTTTGTTAGATACGTGACTTGTAAATATTTTAACTCCTTCTGTTTTCATTCTCTTAACAATGCCTTTTGCAGAACAAATTTTTAATTTTGATGAATTTCAGTTTATCAATTTTTTTTAAGATTTTATTTATTCATTCATTCGTGTGTGTGTGTGTGTGTGTGTGAGAGAGAGAGAGAGAGAGAGAGAGAGAGAGAGAGAGAGAGGCAGAGACACAGGCAGAGGGAGAAGCAGGCTCCATGCAGGGACTCGATCCCAGGTCTCCAGGATCCCACCCTGGGCTGAAGGCCATGCCAAACCACTGAGCCACCGGGGCTACCACAGTTTGTCAATTTTTTTTCATGGATTGTTCCTCAGGTGTCATATCTGAGAATCTCAGGTCATGAAGATTTTTTTCCCCATGTTTACTCCTAAGAATTATAGTTTCATATTTTACATTTAGATCTATAATCCCCTTTTTATAATCCCTTTTGAGTTAGTTTTTATGCAAGGTGAAAAATGTAGGTTGATGTTCATATGTATGCCTGTGGATATGAAGCTGTTCCAATACGATTTGTTGAAATGGCTATTCTTTCAGTTGGCAATATTTGTGTGTGTCTCTCTCTGGGCTCTTGACTCAGTTCCATTGATCTGTGTGTACATCCTTTCATCAATATTACACTGTCTTGATTATTATAGCTTTATAGTAATTTTTTTGAAGATTTTATTTATTTGAGAGCGAGAAATACAGAGAGCGTTAGAGAGAGTGAGCACAAGTTGGGTAAGGGCAGAGGGAGAGAGAGTAGTAGACTCCCCTCTCTAAGTAGGGAGCCCCATATGGGGCTTGATCCCAGGACCTGGGGATCATGACCTGAGCCAAAGGCAGACGCTTAACTGACTGAGCTACGCAGGTACCCCTATAGTAATTCTTTTTTTTTTTTTTTTTTTTTTAGAAGTCGATCTTCTTCTTTTTTTTTTTTTTAGAAGTCGATCTTCTTTTATTTATTTATTTATTTATTTATTTATTTATTTATTTATTTATTTATTTATTTATTTATTTATTTATGATAGTCACACACAGAGAGAGAGAGAGAGGCAGAGACACAGGCAGAGGGAGAAGCAGGCTCCATGCACCGGGAGCCCGACGTGGGACTCGATCCTGGGTCTCCAGGATCGCGCCCCGGGCCAAAGGCAGGCGCCAAACCGCTGCACCACCCAGGGATCCCCCCCTATAGTAATTCTTAAATCAAGTAGTGTGGACCTTGGTCTTTTTTCAAAATTGTTTTGACTATTTT
This sequence comes from Nyctereutes procyonoides, assembly GCF_905146905.1. Classification (NCBI taxonomy): domain Eukaryota; kingdom Metazoa; phylum Chordata; class Mammalia; order Carnivora; family Canidae; genus Nyctereutes; species Nyctereutes procyonoides. The sequence goes on along the minus strand of NW_026575140.1, from coordinate 6,400,995 downwards.
AGTTCCGTATAAATTTTATAATCAACTGTTTCTATTAAAAAATCTTGTTGAGATTTTGGGATTGTGTTAAACCTATAGATCAGTTTGTCGAGAATTGACATTGTAACTAGATTGAATCTTCCAATCCATGAATGTAGTACATCTGACCACTTATTCAGGTCATCTTTGATTCTTTTTTTTTTTTTTTTTTTTTTAAGATTTTACTTATTTACTCATGAGAGACACAGAGAGGCAGAGCCATAGGCAGAGGGAGAAGCAGGCTCCCCTCGAGGAGCCCAGTGCAGGACTTGATCCTAGGAGCCCAGATCATGACCTGAGCCAAAGGCAGATACTCTATCACTGAGCCACCCAGGTGCCCCTCAGGTCATCTTTGATTTCTTTCTTCAGTGTTTTGTGTTTTTCACTATGTGGATCTTATACATATTTTGCTAGATTTATACATAAGTGCTTCATACTTTTCAGCCCTTGTAACTGAAATATATTTTTGTTGTTATTGTTTTAAATTTGGTTTCTGGTGATTTATTGCTTGGCTATAGAAATATTAGTGGGGCGCTTGGGTGGCTCAGCAGTTGAGCATCTGCCTTTGGCTCTCATCAATCAATAAATAAAATCTTAAAAAAAAGAAATATGATTGGTTTTGTGTATTGACCTTGTATCTTGCAACTGTGCTAGTTAACTCAGTTGTAGGAGCAACTTTAGAGATTCCCATGGGATCGTCTGCATAGACAATCATGCCATCTGCAAATAGGGACAGTTGTTCTTTCTTTTCAGCCTGTATGCCTTCTATTTATTTTTCTTGCCCTGGCTAGCACTTCCAGTACAATGTTGAATATCAGTGATGAGAGTAGAGATTGTTGCTTTGGTCTCCTTGGGGAGAAAGCGTACATTTTCACCACTAAGTATGTTAGCTATGGATTTTTGGTAGATGCTCTATTTTGGGTTGAGGAAGTTCCCTTCTCTTCCTAGTTTGCTGGCAGCATCTATCATGAATGAATGTTGAATTCTGTGAAATGTTTTTTCTGTAGCCATTGACATAATCATGTGTTTTTTGTTATTTAAGCTGTTAATATGATGGATTACATCTGTTGATTTTTGAAAATTGAACCAGTCTTGGATTCTTGGATAAAATCACGATTGGTTGTGATGTACTATTCTTTTTACAAATTGCTGGATTTGATTTCTTAATATTTTGCTAAGGATTTTTGTATCTGTGTTCATGCGGAATATAGGTCTAGCTGTCTTTTCCTGAACTGTCTTTGGTTGTTATCAAGGTAATGCTGGGTTTATAAAATGAGTTGGGAAGTATTCCTTCCTTTTCTATTTTCTGGGGAGAGATTTTTGTAGAGTTGGGATTACTTTTTTTTAACATTTGGTAGAATTTGTCAGTAAAACCCTCTGGGCCTGGAGTTTTATTTTTTAGAAAGTTTTTAAACTACTAATCCAATTTATTTGATAGATTAATTAGACTATTTAGGTTGTCTTGTACTTCCTGGATGAGTTTTGGCAGTTTGTGGCTTTCATGAAATTGATCCCTATCACTGCCAAATTTATGTGTATTGAATTGTTTGTAGTATTTCTGCATTATTCATTTAATGTTTGTGAGGATATATAGATAAAGCTTCTTTTTTATTCCTGGTAATTGGTAATTTTTTTCCTCCCCCCCGCTTCCGGATCCATCTGGCTTATGAACTAAACCTGTTTTCTGTTTGAGTGATATTTCCCTATTTTTTCATTTTAATGATTTTAGGTCTTTATTATTTCCTTTCTCTACTCACTTTAGAATTACCTTGCTCTAAGAAAAGTTTCTTAAGGGGTGCCTGGGTGGCACGGTTGGTTGAGCATCTGATTCTTGATCTTGGCTCAGGTCTAGATCTCAGTGTTGAGAGTTCAAGCCTCACATTGGTCTCCATCCTCGGAGAAAAAGAATCTTAAGTTGGAAATTGAGATTGTTGATTTGAGATCTCTGTTCTTTTCTAAGATGAGCATCCAGTGTTGCATGCTTCCCTCTGAGCACTTAGCTGCATCTCACAAGTTTTTGATAAGTTGTACTTTCATTTTCATTCAGTTCAAAATATTTTCTAATTTCTCCTAAGACTTTGTCTTTGACATATCAGTTATTCAAGAATATGTTGTTTAATTACCAAGGGTTTGGAGATTTTTCTAATTTCTGTTGCATTATTAATTTCTAGTTCTGTTATGGTCAAAGAACATACTTTATGTCAGTTTGTTTTTTTAAGTTGAATTATAATTGACATACTTCATGCAGTTTTGATTTTTTTAAGCTTTTTTTTTTTAATAAGTTGAGAGAGAGCAAGAGAGCATGAGCAGGGGGGAGAGGGAGAAGCAGGCTCACCAATGAGTAGGGAGTCCAATGTGGGGTTCGATCCCAGGACACTAGGATCATGACTTGAGCTCAAGACAAACACTTGACTGAGCCACCCAGGTACCCCAGCATTTATTATTTTCTATGTTTTGTTTTGCTTGTTTTGTTTGATAGTAGCCATCCTGATGGGTAGGAGGTGATACATCTCATTGTGGCTTTGATTTCCTTAATGATTAGTGATGCTGAGCATCTTTCATGTGCTTGGGAGGCCATTTGTTGTATATCTTTGGAGAAATATGCCTATTTAAGTCCTTTGCCCATTTTTATTTTTATTTATTTATTTATTTTGCCCATTTTTAAATCTAGTTGTTTGTTACCGTTGTTGAGTTTTGGGAGTTCTTTATGTATTCTGGATATTAACTCCTTATCAGAGATATAATTTGCAAATATTTTCTCCCATCCTCTAGGTTGTCTTTTTATTCTATTAATTGTATCCTCTGATGTATAGAAGTTTTACATTCTGATGTAGTTCAATTTATCTGTTTTTTGCTTTTGTTTCCTGTGCTTTTGTTGTTATAGCCCAGAAAGCATTGCTAAACCCAGTGCCATGAAGCTTTCCTCCTATGCTTTCTTCTAAGAGTTTTATTGGGACAGCCCAGGTGGCTCAGCGGTTTAGCGCTGCCTTCTGCCCAGGGCCTGATCCTGGGGACCTGGGATCGAGTCCTGAATCTGGCTCCCTGCATGGAGCCTGCTTCTCTCTCTCTCTCTCTCTCTCTCTCTCTCTCTCTCTCTCTCTCTCTCATGAATAAATAAATAAAATCTTAAAAAAAGAGAGTTTTATTGTTTTACATCTTATGTCTCAATCTTTGATCCATAATCTCTTCTATATTCTTGCTGATTTTTTTGTCTGCTAGTTCTATCAATTATGGAGAGAGGAATGTTGAAGTCTTCAACTATATTTGTTCATTTCTTCTCTCATCTGAGTCAGTTTTTGCTTCATGTATTTTGAGGCTCTGTCATTGTATATGTATTTAGGATTATTATACCTTTTTAGTGAATTGAAGCTTTTATTTTTTATATAATTTCCCTTTTTATCCTTGGTAATTTTCTATGCACTGAATGTCCTTTGTTATTAATATACCATTCCAGCTTTCTCTTATTGGTGTTTGGATAGCATATGTTTTTCCATCATTTTCCTTCTAACCTACATATCTTATTATATTTGAAGGGAGTTTCTTAAAGATGGCATATAGTTGGATCCTATTTTTTATTTTATTTTATTTTATTTTTTTTTTTTTTATTTTTTTTATTTTTTATTTTTTTTTACGATAGTCATACAGAGAGTGCAGGCAGAGACACAGGCAGAGGGAGAAGCAGGCTCCATGCACCGGGAGCCCGATATGGGATTCGATCCCGGGTCTCCAGGATCGCGCCCTGAGCCAGAGGCAGGCACCAAACCGCTGCGCCACCCAGGGATCCCGGATCCTATTTTTTAAATCCATTATGACAATGTTCATCTTTAATTAGTGTATGTTTAGACTGTTTACATCTAATGTTATTAATCGTATGTTTTGATTGATTTATTTTGTGTTTGTTCCCTTTATGCTTTGTTCCTTGGTTTTCCCCTTCCTCTCTTCTTTTGGATTATTGGTATATTTGCTAGTGTCTCATTATAATTGATTTGAATTTTGACTGTATATATCTTTCAGTAGTTTTGTAAAGTGTTTGCTCTAAGAATATAAAGAATTACTTCATAGCATTTTACAGTCTAATTATAGTTACTATTTTACTACTTCAGGTAAAATAAGTACCATCACATAGGTTCATTTACCTCTTTACCCTCTTCCCTCATTTTAATTGTTAAATACATTGAAACTCTATCAAACAATGTTAGAAATTTTGCTCTTGGGGCACCTGGGGAGCTCAGTGGTTAAGCGTCTGCCTTTGGCTCAGGTTGTGATCCCAGGGACCTGGAATCGCGTCCTGCATCAGACTCCCTGCAGGGAGCCTGCTTTTCCCTCTGCCTTGTGTCTCTGCCTCTCTCTCTCTCTCTCTGTGTCTCATGAATAAATAAAATCTTAAAAGAAATTTGCTCTTAACTATTATACATATTTTTAAAAACTTGAGAAAATTGTTCATTGTATTTACCCAGATTTTTACCATTGCTGTTGTGCTACTTTTATTCCTGACATTCCAGGTTTTCCTCTGGGATCCATTCTCCCTGAAGATTTGAAATTTTAGCATTTCATTCAGAGCAGGTCTGCTGGCTGTGAATTCTCTCAATTTTCTTTTTCTTTTTTTTTTTCTAAGAATGTCTTTAATTCACCTTTAAACCTAAAGGATAGTTTTGCTGGATATAGAGTTCTGGGTTGTCAGTTTGTTTCTCAGTACTTTAAAAATGCTATTCCTTTTCTTTCTGGCCTTCATGGTGTCTGATGATAAATCTGCATCATTTAAATCATCGTTTCACTATGTAGAATGCATGTTTTTTCTCTGACTGCTTTTAGGAATTTTTTTCTTAGTTTTCAGCATTTTGATTATGATGTATCCAGGCACAGACTTCTTTAATTTTTTTGTTTAGGATTTGCTGAGCTTCTTGAGTCTTTAAATTTATGTCTTTTGTGAAACATGGGAAGTTGTTGGCCATTATTTCTTCAAATGCTTGTTTTGATTTCACGTTTTTTCTCCTCCACTTTTGGGGACTCCAGTGACAGAAATAAATAGACCTTTTGGTATAATCCCATAGGTCCCTGAAGGTCTGTGCATTTTTTTCTCTTTATTGTTCAGATTTGGTCATTTTTATTGATTTATCTTGAGGTTCTTTTACTTGGTCAGCTCTATTCTGCTTTTAGCCCATCCAATGAATTTTTTGTTTTGGATATTGTGTTTTATAGTTCTAAAATTTCCACTTGCTTTTTCTTTTTCTTTTTTTTTTTAATTGAAATCCATACTTATAATACTTTACATCTAATTTTTAAAAAAGATTTTATTTATTTATTCATGAGAGACACAGAGAGGGAGAGACAGAGACACAGGCAGAGGGAGAAGCAGGCTCCATGCAGGGAGCTGGATGTGGGACTTGATCCCAGAACACTAGGACCATGCCCTGAGCGAAAGGCAGACATCTTTGCCTGAGCCACCCAGGCATCCCTTCTTCTTCTTCTTCTTTTTTTTTTTTTTTTAAGATTTGTTTATTGGGGTGCCTGGGTGGCTCAGTGGTTGAGCATCTGCCTTTGGCTCAGGTCGTGATCCTGGGGTCCCTACAGGGAGCCTGCTTTCCCTCTGCCTATGTCTCTGCCTCTCTCTCTCTCTGTGTCTCATGAATAAGTAAGTAAAATCTTAAAAAAAAAAGAAAAGATTTTATTTATTTATTTGAGAGAGAGCATGCATATGTATGTGTGAATAGGGGGAGGGAGAAAATCTTCAAGCAGACTTCCTGATGAGCATGAAGCCTGACACCAGGTTGGATATCATGACCCAGGAGATCATAACCTGAGCTGAAACCAGAGGTTAAATGCTTAACCAGCTGAGCCACCCAGGCACCCCTTGGTTCTTTATATCTCAATTTCTTTGCTGAGACTTTCTATTTGTTTCAAGAGTACTCATCCATCCTTTTCCTTGGATTATTTTTACTATAGCTGGTTTGTAACCTGATAATTCCAGCACTGTGTCATTTCAGCACTGGCATCTGTTGATTGTCTTTTTCCATGTGATTTGAGATTTTCCTGGTTCTTTGTATGCCAAGTAATTTTGGATTATATCATGGACATTTGATTATTATGTTTTGAGACTCTGGTCTTGTTTAAATCCTATGAAGAATGTTGATCCTTGTTTTGTTTGTTTTAGAAGGCTGTCCGCCTGCTTGGATTCAGGTGGCAAGCCAGCATTCTGTGGGGTTGAGGATTCCATATCAGTTCTGTTTCAGAGCCTTTGTGATGCTCTTTGGATCATTCCCTTGTGTGTGCTACCCAGGGGTCAGTCTGAGACCTGTGTGGTGACCTGATCCACATAGTTCAGTTCTCAAAAGTCTTCACTGTGCTATTTAAGGTCATGTCTACACATGTACAATTTGGGGTGAGCCCCCAAGTTTACAAGCGACTATGGATCGCTTTCCCTTTCTGCTACCTGCTTCAGTTCCAGTTCCCTGAAGCCTTCCCCTCACCCTCCTTTCCTGGCTCCTGTTCAGAAAGCTGGCACATTAGTTGCTATTGTCCTCTTCTCATAGCTGTACCCACACCCAGTGGCAAGCAGTAGGAGGACAGGGAAAGGAAAAAGAAGTGGAACTCACTCCTCTTGGAACTCTTGTTTTCTCAGATCAGATGGGAAAGGTTCCCTTCCTCAGAGTTGAAGGCATCTATGGGCTCCTGCTGTTGCAGCTGCTTCTGTCACTTCAGGATTGCCTGGAATCTGGAATATGAGAATGAAGGAAAAAAAAATTTAAGGAAAATTAAAAACAGGATATCCTCCCCAACATTTATAGTGTTAAGAATCCCCTTGAGCACTTCTCTAGCCAGAACTGAAGGGATTGGCCTGGTGCTTTCTCTGTCCACACCTGGTTCCCTTTTCTGATTTTTGAGGTTGCCTCAAGTTCAAGTAGGGCAAAACTAGGGGGAAAAAAAGGAAACTGGCCGCTGGTTCAGTGAACTCTGAATTCTGGTCTTCTTCCCTCATCTGCCTACTACTGATTAGTTTTCAGCATCCTGAAGTAGTTGTTGCATGGATTGTTTCCAGATTTTATAGCCACATTCAGTGAGAGGGACAGGGTGCACTGTACTTACTCCTTTAACTAGAACTGGAATTCCCAAATTGTGTTATTTGGAAGCTTTCTAATTTTTTTTTCTTTTCTTTCTTTCTTTTTTTTTTTTTTTTAAGATTTATTTATTTACTTGAGAGAGAGAGAGAGCACACATGAGTGGGGGTGGAGAGGAGTTGAGGGAGAGAGAGAATCTCAAGCTGACTCCATGTGGCTCAATCTCATGACCCTGAGATCATGACCTGAGCTGAAACCAAGAGTCATACACTTAATTGACCGAGCCATCCAGGCGCCCTATTTTTATTTTGTATAGCAAATAGGCTATTAGCTCGCAGGCTACAGGGACCTTGGCCTGCTGAGGCTAGAGATAAATCATAGTGCTGTGGTGTTTTTGTTTTTCTGTTTATTTCTGTTTTAGAAGTAAGGAAATGTCTAAACTATCACTCTGGATATTCTTGGCATGTGCAGGGAATCACAAACATTTATTTTTATTTAATTTTTAAAAAGATTTTATTTAGTTATTTGAGAGAGAGCGCACACAAGCAGGTGGAGAAGCAGGCAGAAGTGGAGGAGAAGCAGCCTCCCGCCTGAGTGGGGAGCCTGATGTGGGACTTGCTCCCAGGGCCCTGGGATCTTGACCTGAGCCCACAGCAGATGCTTAACTGACTGAGCTACCCAGGCACTCCTGTATTGTGTTTTTTGTTTTTTTTTTAAGATTTTGTTTACTTATTTATTCATGAGAGACACAGAGAGAGAGGCAGAGACACAAGCAGAAGAAGAAGCAGGCTCCCTGCATGGAGCCGATGTGGGACTCAATCCCTGGACAGGTGATCATGTCCTGAGCTAAAGGCAGATGCTCAATTGCTGAGCCACCCAGGCATCCCTCCTGTTTTGTTTTTTTTTATTTTTATTTTATTTTTTTTAAATTTTTTATTTATTTATGATAGAGAGTCAGAGAGAGAGAGAGAGAGAGAGAGAGAGAGAGAGGCAGAGACACAGGCAGAGGGAGAAGCAGGCTCCATGCACCGGGAGCCCGACGTGGGATTCGATCCCGGGTCTCCAGGATCGCGCCCTGGGCCAAAGGCAGGCGTCAAACCGCTGCGCCACCCAGGGATCCCTTGTTTTTTTTAAATAAGCTCCATACTCAGCTTGATCTCATGACCCTGAGTTCAAAACCTGAGCTGAGATCAAGAGTTAGATGTTTAACCAACTGAGCCACCCAAGCGCCTCGCAAAAATATACATTTAAATGAGTTTGGTCTTAGTATCTTTTCAAACCAACGAACAGACTGCAGCCTATAGATGTGAAAATGGAATGTCCAAGATGAGAAAAGATTTATGATGACTCAGTTCAACCCTGCCATGAAAATTAAAGTCTTTTATTTCATCTTTTACTGACATTTAGCGTTAATGTGACTGATATCCATCCCCTAAAATCACCTAAATTCTGTTTTCACTTGACTGCTTTTATCACATCTGCTCTCCTCCTTATTTCTGTAGCTAAATCTTTGACCCTTAAGTGTATGCTAGAGTCCACCTTGTGTTGGCCTGGTCCTCTATCCTGTTAGGATAATTTTGAAGCTTATTATCTTATGTATTAACAATCCCAAGGCTGTTATCCACACATATGGCAAGTGATAAGCCAGCTTTGCATGTTTTCTGCTAAATAATTTCTAGAAATTTACATGGGCAATGGCCATCCCAAAAGCCTTTCACTTGAACCTGTGTTCTAAGCCGACATGAAATATTAATTATCACCCTTTGGATAGTGTCCAGTTACCTGTGGGTATGGTTTAATGGTCATTTATTAGGTACCTGTTCATTTCTCATTGGTCAGTCAGTCATTAACCAGCTGTTTACTGAGGGCCTGTTCGGAGGATAGAGCAGGAAACCAGATAGACATAATTCCTGAGGCAGGCACCACCACGCAATAAACGTGTAAACACAGGAGCAAGGCCCATTGGAGGCATTTCCTCCTTCACCTCAGTCAGCAGGAGAGGCTAATGGCTAAGGAGGAAATGAGGCTCAGGGCACCCTGCTTGGAGGACATCATGGGGAAGCCTGGACGAAGAAAGACTAACTGTGGAGGGCTCAGGAAAAGCTTACCAGAAGAGTTTGTTTATCATTTTAGGGGCTTGTTTCAAAATTAATTAATTAATTTTATTATTATTTTTAAAGGTTTTATTTATTTATTCATGAGGGACACAGAGAGAGAGGCAGAGACACAGGCAGAGGGAGAAGCAGGCTCCATGCACCCGGAGCCTGACGTGGGATTCGATCCCAGGTCTCCAGGATCAGGCCCTGGGCTGAAGGTGGCGCTAAACCACTGAACCACCCGGGCTGCCCTGTGTGTTTCAGTTTTATTTTTAATTTGAATACAGTAAATTTCACTTTTTAAAGTATACCAATCTGTGAGTTTTGGCAAATAGGTAGTCATTTGTCCGTCTCTACAATCGAAGTTCAGAATAGTTTCACCAACCCTCAGAATTTTCTTCAGCTGCCATGTTCTTGTTAATCATTCCCTCCACTTTCATCCAGCCCTTGGCAAACAATATATCTTGTTTCTATCCCTATATTTGAGCCTTTTCCAGGATGTCATATAAGTAAAACCATACAATGTTGTAGCCTTTGAGTATGGCTTTGTTCACTTAGCATGATGCATGTTGCTGTGTATCAATAGTTTGATTTTTTTTTTTTTGCTAAATAGTATTCCATTTTATGTATATACCACTATTTGCTTATCCATTCATTGAAGGCCACTTAGATTGTACATTACATATAGGTATTTGTCTGATCATAATTTTCATTTCTCTAGGGCAAACACCTAGGAGTGGGATTACTGGACCATATGGCCTAAGTATATGTTTGGCCAAACCATTTGCAAAGTGGCTTCATGCCATTTTGCAGTCTCACCAATAATTCTAGTGGCTTTGCATTTTTTTTTTTTAAGATTTTATTTATTCATTCATGAGTGACACAGAGAGAGAGGCAGAGACACAGGCAGAGGGAGAAGCAGGCTCCCTGCAGGGAGCCCCGTGTGGGACTTGATGGGTGGGGGTGGGGGGAATCATGACCTGAGCCAAAGGCAGACAGTCAACTACTGAGCCACCCACGTGCCCCAAGTTTGCATTTGCCACATCTCTAGGTATTGCCATTTTCTATATTGTAGCCATTCTGGTGAGTGTGAAGTGGTATGTCATTGTGATCTTAATTTGCATTTCCCTAGTGACTAAGGATGTTAAGGATCTTTTCATGTATCTATTCACCATCTATGTACCTTCTTTCATGAGGTGTCTTCTACCTATTTTTAATTGGATTGTTTTCTTACTGTAAAGATTGGAGAATTCTTTGTATATTCTGGGTATAAATCCCTTGACTTCATTTCATTCTATTCTATTCTGAAGATTTTATTTATTTATATAGAGAGAGCCCAAGCAGGGGGAGTGGCAGCCAGAGGGAGAAGCAGGCTCCCAGCTGAGCAGGGAGCCTGATATGGGACTCCATCCCAGGACTCTGGGACTGTGACCTGAGCCAAAGGCAGATGAAGCCCAGCTAACTGAGCCACCCAGGTGCCCTCGACATTCTTTTTATTTTTAAAGATTTTATTTATTCATGAGAGACAGAGAGAGAGAGAGAGAGAGAGGCAGAGAGGCAGAGACAGAGGCAGAGGGAGAAGCAGGCTCCATGCAGGGAGCCCAACGACGTGGGACTTGATCCCAGGTCTCCAGGATCATGCCCTGGGCTGAAGGCGGAGCTAAACCGCTGAGCCATTGGGGCTGCCCTTGACATTCTTTTTATTTTTTTTTTATTTTATTTTTTGACATTCTTTTTAAATTAAGGTTTTTATTATGGAAACTTAACAGACATTAACTTAGTTGTATTAATCAGGCTTCTAGAGAAATAGAACTAGTAGGATATAAAAGGAGATTTATTGTGAGAAATTGGCTTACGTGACTGTGGAAGCTAAGAAGTCCCGTGATCTGCTGTCTGCAGGCTGGAGATCCCCAGAAGCCAGTAATGTAATTCAGAGCACTATCCGCCCAGAGCTGATGATGTAAACTCCAACCCAAGCACAGGAGAAGACGGGACTGGGCAGTGGGGCAGGAAGAAAGGGGCGAATTCTTCCTTTCTCACCCTTTTGTTCTATTCAGGCCCTCAGTGGACTGGATGGTGTCCAGCCACACTGGGGAGGGCAATCTACTTTACAGAGATTACTTAAGATTCAAATGCTAATCTCACCTGAAAACACCTTCACAGGCACACCCAGAAACAGTGTTTAATCCAGGCACCACATGGCCCACTCAGGTTGACACATAAAATTAATCTTCATCCCAGTACAGAGAATAGTATAATGTATCCCCATATCCTCTTCACCCATCTTCAACAGTTAACGAACATTTTATGGTCTCTTTTTATCAACTCCCCTTCACCCCCTGCCTTTTTCTGGCTGTCGTATTTTACTTTTTTTTTTTAAGATTTTATTTATTTATTCATGAGAGACACAAAGAGTGGGGGGGGGGGCGGGCAGAGGCACAGGCAGAGGGAGAAGCAGGCTCTGTGCAGGGAGCCCCATGTGGGACACGATCCCTGGTTTCTGGGATCACGCCCTGGGCTGAAGGTCGCGTTAAACCACTACCCCCACCCTGGCTGTCCGTATTTTAAAACTTGTCCCAGATACCATAGCATTTCAACTGTAAATACTTAGTATGCATCTCTAACAGTTAAAGACCTTTCCCCTAAATGATACATTCACATATTATCATATCTAAATAATTAATAGTTCCTTAACATTATCTAATAACCAGTATGTGTTTTGTTTTTTTTTTTCTTCAGGGATCACAAAAGTGCCTTTTGGGTTTGTTTGCATTAGGATCTAAGCAAGATCCACGCATTGCCTCTACTCAGTATGTTTCCTAATCTCTCTTATCTGTAACAGCCCCTCTTCCTTTTATGCTGTTTATTTATTGATGAGATGAGGTAATTTGTTGTGTCGAATTGCCCACATTTTGAATTTGGCTGATGAGCTCCTTCCTCAGTGTAAATTTAACATGCTTCTCTAACTCTTCCAATTCCTGTAAACTAGTTGACTGAGGAGGCTTGATTTTGGGGGATGGTAAGAAAGCTTTTAGGTGCTGCTGTGTACATCCTATTGCACTGACATCAGGAGGCAGTAGTGTCTGATTATCTCACTTCTAGTGACACTAGGATTGATTGGTGGGTACAAGTGTTTTGAGCCTGATCCAGCTGCTTAAAATTCCTCATTGGCCTTTTACTTAATAGCCTAACAGCTATGATGATCACAACCTGGATCAGTGGTGATTGGAGGAGGGAGATTTTGCCACTCAGGGAACATTTGACAGTGTCTGGAGACATTCTTGTTGCCACCACAGAGTTTGGATCGAGTTCTGGCCCCTAGCTGGTAGAGGCCAGGAATGCTGCTAAACATCACATGGTGCATAGGGCAGCCCCCAGAACAAATGATTATCTGGTCCAAAGTGTCAATAGTGCCGAGTTTGGGAAACTGTTCTGGAGTATGGTGTTGGTATCAGAATTTTGAAAAGATCCTCATGTGCACCAAGTATGTGAACCAGTGGTTAGAACAAGAGCTACAGGAAGTCTGAGTGAGGTAAGATAAGAGTAAGCCAAAGGAAGCTTCCCCCGGCCCCCCGCCAAGATTTTATTTTTTATTTCTACACCAGGTGTGGGACTTCAACCTATACAACCCCAGCATGAAGTGCTACACGCTCTACACCCAGCCAGCTAGGTGCCTCAAGAGCCAGAGAAAGCCTTAGTGGAGGGTGGCACAAATGAGAGCTAGAAGGATGGTTTTGATAAATTGGCAGGCAAGGGGATCCCTGGGTGGCTCAGCGGTTTGGTGCCTGCCTTTGGCCCAGGGTGTAATCCCAGAGTCCGAGGATCGAGTCCCACACCGGACTACCTGCATGGAGCCTGCTTCCCCCCTGCCTGTGTCTCTGCCTCTCTCTGTGTGTCTCAGGAACGGATAAATAAAATCTTTAAAAAATAAAAAATAAATAAATTGGCAGGCAAAAAAAGAATATTTTTTGATTGAATCCTACCAAGTTAACCTCAAGCTTTCAGGTGGGCTGAGAAACTCTGGGCCAGATCCATTACCAACTGTTGATTTTGTAATTCCGTCTTTCCTTCTGCATTTACTGGCTGTGATTCTCTAAGGATTCTTCATCCGTTTCATTGCCTTGAAATACAGTTTGTACGGGAAAGACAAGCAAGGAACCTACTTGGTTCTTGTCCTTTCTCAGCTTTCCTAATACAAACTGATGCTTTAGCAACCCTCAAAGGTGAACAGTGGCGTTTTCCCCCTTGAAATGTCCATTGAAAACTCATGGCTTTTATGTGTTTAATGTATTTCAATATTTTGTGGTCATTTAAAAAGACTTGTGAATTTGAAATAATTTCAGACTTAGCAAAGGTTGCAAGAGTAGTACACAGTAATCCATACATTCTCCTAGATTCTCCAAATGTTAACTTTTTACCACATTATCCTTTCTCTTTATGTGTACATACTCATATGTATGTGGATATTTATATTTTAGTCTTTTTAAAAATTAAAAAAATTTATTTTAGTCTTTTGAGTCTTTTAAGTCTTTTGTAGTACAGAATTGACGTCTGTTTATCCTTAAATACTTCAGTGACCTTAAAGACAAGACCATGTTATGAAACCACAGTACCATGATCAAAGTGAGGAAATGAACGCTGATAGAATACTGAAGCTACACTGTAGACCTTCTTCATGTTTCTTTGGTTGTCTCAGAACTGTTCTGCGTAGTACAAGAGCATCCTGGATCGTATGTTGGATTCATTTGTCATTTCTCTTTAATCTCCTTGAGTCTGGAATAGTTCTCAGCCTTTGTGTTTCGTGACATTGACGTTTTGGAGGAATACAGGCCAGTTATTTTGTAACGCGTCCCTCAATTTGGGTTAGTCTGACGTTTTCTCATGTTTGGATTCTGGTTATTTTGTGGTATTGTCAGGAATACCACAGAAATAATGATGCATTCTTTTCATTGCCTCCTATCCGAGGCAGATGACGTAGATATTTGTTCTCTTACCGGGGATCTTAACTTGGTTAAAGTGCTGTCTGCCTGGCTTCTCCACTCTCAAGTTACTATTTTTTTGGTATAATTAGTATTTCTGTGGCGAGATACTTTTAGAGTATGTAAATATCCTGTAACTCCTCAACTTTCACTCATTAGTTTTAATATCCATTGATGATTCTTGCTTGAATCAAGTGTTGTGATGGTTGCCAAATGGCAACTGTATGGATCTGTCATTTCTTCTATATTTATTAGTTAGATTTTCAACTGTAAGGAAGAATTTTTTCTTCTTCCCTGTTTATTTATGTCAGTATGGGTTCATGTTTTTATTCACAGACTTTTTTTTAAAAGATTTTATTTATTTATTTGAGAGAGAGAGCAAGAGAAAGAGACAGCACAAGCAGGGGGAGAAGGGTAGAGGGAGAAGCAGATTCTCTGCTGAGCAGGGAGCCTGCTGCGAGACTCGATCCCAGGACCTGGGATCATAACCTGAGCTGAAGGCAGACATTCAGCCACTGAGCCACCCAGGTCCCCTTATTCATGGGCTTTATTATTTAATAATTATTATTTATTTTGATGCCCAAATTGTCCCAGATTTGGCCAATGGGAGTCCCTTTGGAAGATATTCTTCAGATATGCTCCCTTCATTCTCAGACACGAGAGTTCCAGGCTCATCTTAGATTCTTCTGCCTCAGCCCTGGAATTCTCCAAGGAACCCTGGTTCCTTTCATTGGAAAATGATAGTATTTAGAAACCAAGATTTGAATGTTATTCAAATGTGCACATTTATACACACATACATCTATTTGTACTGTCTTGTTGGCCATTGGGAGCCCCTCCAGGTTGACTCCTGTGACCTTCTGATGAAACCTCAGTAGTCTTCGACAGTGTACTTGATTTCCCATAGGCTTATCTTGTGTGTGTCCTGCCCCAGGCTTGAAATCAGTCATTTCTCCTAGATGTTTTTGTTCCTGTTAGTGTAAAATAATTCTTAGAGACTCAGTCCAGGCACCAGGGTTGCCCACTATTACTGGGTTTACATGTCTAGGTCTTTTCAGTGAATACAGCTTTTTTTTTTTTTTTTTAAGCAAAAAGCTCATTCAAATTTATGATTTAAGGGTTTTATTTATGATTTTGATTTTCATACTTTCATCTCTTTTATGCTTAAATTTTTGATTACTAAGAACTAAAAGTAGAATTATCATATGATCCAGCAATTCCACTTCTGGGTGTACACTGAAAGGAAATGAAAGCAGGGCTCAAACAGAGATTTGCACACTCACATTCACAGCGGCATTATTCATGATAGCCAAAAGGTGGGAGCAATCCAAGTGTTCACGGACAGATGAATGGAGAAACAAAATGTGGTATGTACATGTAGTGGAATATTATTTAGCCTTCAAAAGGAAGAACATTCTGATACATACCAGCATGTGCTCATTCCTCACCAGACTCAGCCAGTGAAGGCAGTCTGAGTTCTCTTGCACCTTTCACACTGTAATGGCAATGGCTCTTCGTCACTCAACACTCACTATGTGCCAGGCACAGTGCTAAGGATTTTACAGCTGATCTTTGCAGCAACCCTGCAAGATAAGCATTGTCCCCATCCATTTTACTGATGGATGAATAGAGGCCCAGAGAAGGACATAACATGCCTAGAGCTGTAGAACTAGGTGGCAGAGCTAAAATCGGAACATAGGGCTGTGAGACTCGAGAGTCCTAGCTCTTGAACTGCTATGCCAAGTGGCTGTGCTAATGGCCAGAGATGCCATTAACTGATTCAGGAAGGGGATTTTTGTGCATGCCTGGGGATATTTAGGTAGGGATGCCCATTGTGGGGGCCAGTGGTGTGACAGCCTGGATCTGGAGCTTACATAGAAGTTCAGACGAGAGAAGCACATGTGGAAGTAGGAGTTGGATCAGGGGAATCTGTTGGGTACACACGTTTGATGAGAAAGCAGCAGAACCACAGCCTTGGGGGAGCTTCCACCTTTTGTGAGGAGGCAGGATGGGAAGAGAGCAGCGGAGGCCAAGGGTGGCTGGAGGGGTGATTCACAGTGACCAGTGCTGTAAAAGGTTCAGGGATGGGTTTCAACCTAGTTCTGCTGGAGATTTTGTGATCTTGAATGGGTTGCTTAACATCTCCCCCCCCCTTTTTTTTTTGCATCAATAGGATGGGGATTAAAAACCCATGTTCCATGGGGCATCTGGGTGGCCCAGTCGGTTAAGCATCCAACTCTTGATTTTGGCTCAGGTCATGATCTCAGGGTTGTGAAACTGAGCCCCAGGTCAGGCTCCTGGATGTGCAGCCTGCGTAGGAGTCTCTCTCTCTCTCTCTCTCTCTCTCTCTCTCTCTCGTACCTGCCCTCAAACAAACAAATAAACAATATTTTTCTTAGGATGATGAAATGCTCTGGAATTACATAATGTAATGGTTGCATAACTTTGAATATACTAAAACCCACTGAATTGTATACTGTAAATGGTGAACTTTATGGCATGTGTATTATATCTTGATTAAAAACAAGTAAACCAGGGACGCCTGGGTGGCTCAGCGGTTTAGCGCCTGCCTTCCGCCCAGGGTGTGATCCTGGGGTCCCGGGATCGAGTCCCACATCAGGCTCCCTGCATGGAGCCTGCTTCTCCCTCTGCCTGTGTCTCTGCCTCTCTCTCTCTCTCTCTCTCTCTCTCTGTGTCTATCATGAATGGATAAATAAAATCTTTTATAAAAAAACAAGCAAACCAATCATGTGTTCTTCACAGAGTGGAATGAAGATTAAATAAGATGAGAGAAGGTTTGTGGCAGTGACTGTATCCTTTGACCCATAGTAGAAGTGCTCAGCAAATGTTGAATTTCTTAGGAAGGCCACTATCCTTATTGTCTCTGGAGCTAGGGAGACCATTTACAAAGCCTGCTGAAAGGTTATCCCTGAATCTGTGTGCAAGGGCCTGGGGATCATGGATTTGACCACTTAAGTAGGTTCCTCTCCTCCTGGACCCTCCCTAAGGTGGATGATACAGGGGTTCTGGGGCTATTAGGCTCTGGGGTTTGGGGCTGTGCTGGGTTTTCCGATGGGCTGCCGCCTGGCCTCTTAGGATATGCAGTTCGCTATTGTGGCCTAAATTAATCTTTAGCAAAAAGCTACCCTTGGACTGCTCGTTTCTTGTTCAATGAGAAAAACAGTGTCCTTTGTATTTGGCTAAAAGTGGTTTGTCAGGGACGCTAGGGTGGGGAGGTGCCTGAGAATTAAAGCAAGGGAGAGACAGAAAAGGGGACAGGTTTTGCTTTTGAATCATGTAGGGATGTGATACCACTTCCTGGGATTTCAGCTTCATCCATGAAGCAAGGACATGAGAAAAGGAGTGGGGAAAGGAAGTCGAATGCCAGCAGCATAGTTAACCATCTTCACATGTGTATCGTTTGAAGGCGGCTTATTTCCTGTGTCCGCTACATGTGCGTTGTTTTTGCTCCATTACTAATTTAAACGGTCTGAAAATGTAGCTTTTGGGGCAGGGTGGCATTTGCAGGAAAATGCTGTGGGCATTTTTTGGCAAGAAAGATGCTGACCGTCCTGTGGTTTTCTGAAGTCATGCGCAATTCTATCATCAAACCACATAATAAGTTTTTCTAAACTTTTTTTTTTTAAAGAAAGAAAATGTTTTGCACTTCATTGGGAACACTGTTTGTGTGCTCTACGTAGTTGGATATCCAAAAATAAGCCTGTTTTAATTTGTCTGAGACTGTGGTATGCTGTGGCCAGCCATTGTGTACAAGTGACCTGTGGGTTTACTGTGTGTGTGTGTGATCGAGCTCGCTTACGCTGTTAGTATAATAATTTATGTTAAAGGTGAGAGTCTTGCCAAAAAAAGAGGTTGAAATACAATCCCTTGAGTCAGCTCCTAACTTACGTATGGCTTTAGGATTTCAGAACGGCAAAATTATTTGCACAGTAGAACCCAGCTTGGAAAATACGTCCGGAGCCCTGGTCAAACTGGCCTTGTAACGTGGGCCAAGCTTGGGTCAGACCAGGCCGACGGCTCCCCGGAGCAGTGACAGCCTGATGCTTTCTGTCCTTTGCAAACGAAAATGAAGCCTTTGGCCCCGGAATGTGGCTGCCCGTGGGGCATACCTGGTGGAGCTGCTGGTTACCTCCCCTGGCCCCCTGTTTTCTTCTTTCTGCCCTGAGTCCTTGGCAGCCTCCCCCTTTTGTGCTCTCCCTTCTCAACAATAAGGCACTTATTTGCCCCTGCCCCCTTGGCTCCTTCGCTTACCTAATTCTTCTGTCTGAATCGTGCTCCTTGCGGGCCTGGGTGGCTTTAGCGCCTAAGGGCAGCTCTGCCCTTCCAGAGCAGGTGGTTCTCTTAATTCCCCACCTCTCTCAACTCCACAGCTCACACCCCGTGGCATGGCAGTTAGCTCCTTTGAGAACCAAAAAAAATTTTTACTCATTGCTCTACTGTCTCAGGGGAGTGGAGGGAAACTTTTTTTTTTTAGTTTTTTAATTTAAATTTAAATTTTTGTTTTTTTTTTATCTTATTTTTATTTTTTTTATTTTTAGTGTTTTAAAGATTTTATTTATTTATTCATGAGAGACACAGAGAGAGGCAGAGACACAGGCAGAGGGAGAAGCGGGCTCCCTTCGGGGAGCTGGATGTGGGACTCGATCCCGGGACCCCGGGGTCACACCCTGAGCCGAAGCTGGACGCTCAACCACTGAGCCACCCGGGCGCCCCTGGAGGGACACATTTTGAATCTACTTTCCTTAGGGGATGGATGGCCCCCTTGAGAGGAGCGACTCGTGGATTACTTTTCTGAGAAAAATTGAGATGTTACTGCAGTTAGGCCCCTCTGAGAATGAGTAATGTAGTTGCGAGCTCTGCCAGCGCCCCGGTGGCCCTGGTTGCCCGGGTCGCAGTGTGGGCCCCGACGAGGAATTACACCAGCTGGGGCGGGGTAGACCTGGTGACCTGGTGGAGGAGAACGACGCGGAGCAGCAGCCTCGGGGCCTCGGACCGCCCGCTTCCTGAGTGGGCGTCAGTGTCCGGCCGCGAGCGGCCCCTGCGCAGCGCGGGGCGGGAGAGCATCCTCGCGTGGTCCGTGCCCTCCGCGCGGCCCACTGCTGCTCCGGGCGGCTGCAGGGACCGCGGGGAGCAGCTCCCATCGCGCGGGGCGGCGAGACGGTGGGGGGCCGCGTGCTGCCCGTGGGCGCGGAGGCTGGGCGCGGAGGCTGGGCGCGGAGGCTGGGCTCGGGGCGGCACCGCGTCCGCCCCCCCTGCGCTCGCCCGCCCGCGGGCCTCCGCAGCCCCCCCCGAGGCCCTCCACGACCCCCGCGGCCCCCCCGAGGCCCTCCACGACCCCCCGCGGCCTCCCCGCGGCCCTCCACGACCCCCGAGGCCCTCCACGACCCCCGCGGCCCCCCCGAGGCCCTCCACGACCCCCGCGGCCCCCCGAGGCCCTCCACGACCCCCCGCGGCCCCCCCCCGAGGCCCTCCACGACCCCCGCGGCCCCCCCGAGGCCCTCCACGACCCCCGCGGCCCCCCCGAGGCCCTCCACGACCCCCGAGGCCCTCCACGACCCCCGCGGCCCTCCACGACCCCCGAGGCCCTCCACGACCCCCGCGGCCCCCCCGAGGCCCTCCACGACCCCCGAGGCCCTCCACGACCCCCCGCGGCCCCCCCGAGGCCCTCCACGACCCCCGCGGCCCCCCGCGGCCCTCCACGACCCCCGCGGCCCTCCACGGCCCCCCGCGGCCCTCAGTGGCCGGGTCCGCGAGGCTGGATGGGCCCTGTCCCATCTTGAAGCACCTTTTCAGTCTCACTGGGAAGAGAGACACACTCCACGGTTTTGAACGCGCAGGACTTGCCGAGAGCTTGGTCTGGTTCTGAAGCACGGAGGTCCCCGCTGCTGTGCGCATCACCCCTGTGATAGGCCCTCGGGGGAGGGGGCTCCGGGGACCTTCCGTGGCGCACGGCGTGGCCGCCTGACCAGGTTCAGCGCTGAGCGGCCCAGCTTTCTGCGGGGTTAATAGAAGCGCTCAGGGAAAAAAATCCTCCGCGTTCAGGTAACACAGGCCATGCGTCGAATAAAGGAAACCGGATTTTTCACTGTGAGGCTTGTGATAACCGTCCCTACGTCGATGTGCCCCGGGTACCCCAAAACCAGGGATAGGTCAGGACGGGAATAGTCTGGGGCCTAACGGGAGGAAGCCCAGAGATTCGGGGCTGCGGGGCCCACTGCAGAGGGCCGCCTCTCTGCCGCTGACAGGGCCAGACTGGTTAGTTTTCAAACTTAACGAAACTTTTTTCTTTTCTTTTCTTTTCATTCTTTATTTATTTATATTTATTTATTCATGAGAGATCCAGAGAGAGAGAGAGAGGCAGAGACACAGGCAGAGGGAGAAGCAGGCTCCATGCAGGGAGCCACATATGGGATTCGATCCAGGGTCTCCAGAATCACACCCTGGGTGGAAGGCAGGCCCTAAACCACTGAGCCACCCAGGCATCCCAACTTTTCTTTAAAAACAAACAAACAAAAACAAACAAAAACAAAAAAAAACCCAAAACGTTTTATTTAGCATTTGCATGTATGAGTGGAGGGAGGGAAAGAGGGAGGAGGAGAGAATCCCAAGCAGACTCCCAGCTGAGTGAGGAGCCTGTTGTGGGGCTCGACTCTGCAATCCTGAGATCATGACCCGAGCCCAAATCAGGAGTCAGATACTTAACCAACTGAGCCACCCAGGCACCTCCCTAAAAAACTTTTTTTAAACAGCATGACACATATTTTCCCAGCGTATAAACCAGGCTGATTTCTGCATGCTTCCTTGAGCATTAGTTCAGAAGGGTGTCTAAATAGCTGTTCTCTTCTTTGGTCAGCAAAGTTCAGGACCCACCGTTTATGGGAATATAAATATGAAAACTGAGGTACTTTGGTCAGGGACCAGGTTCTGTGCCTACCTTGCACGTGACCCCAAACCAAGAATCTCAGTGTGAACGTCAGGCACCACCTCACAGGGCTCTCTCCTGTTTCTCTTCTAAGACAGCCTGAGTCCAGTGCCCTCTGGAAAGATTTCTCAAGCCCTCAGCCACCCTCTGTCTCCTAAACCTCAATACCTCTCCGGACACTAAGCCTTTGTACATGGATAGTTATCTGTCTTTGTGTGTCTAATGGGGTGTGTTCACTGTGTGGGTACTGACACCCTAAGCCCAGCCCACTTCCAGGTGCAGAGAGATCAGGGTCGCTGAAGAAGTTGTCCGGCCACATAGCAGTCACTGCAGATCCTCAGTCTTCATATGGACAGTCATTTTTGCATCTGGTGATTTTAAGGCTCCTTAAAGTTATTTTTCAATATTGTGATTTTTGCTTACATGTGTATCTTTAAATAAGTTTCATTAGATCCATTAAGAAACTGGTGCTGAAGGAAGGTTAGGATTTTGCCTCATCTTTTTTTTTTTTTTTTTTAATTTATTTATTTATGATAGTCACACACAGAGAGAGAGAGAGAGGCAGAGACACAGGCAGAGGGAGAAGCAGGCTCCACGCACCGGGAGCCCGACATGGGACTTGATCCCAGGTCTCCAGGATCGCGCCCTGGGCCAAAGGCAGGCGCCAAACCGCTGCGCCACCCAGGGATCCTGGATTTTGCCTCATCTTCAAAGATGTCCTCATAGATATTAGGGTCACAGTTTCTTCCGGGGTCCTTGCCATCACAGAGTTATTACATGCTGGCCTCTAGGCTGTTAACACTGTGCCCACTCTCTGCTCGTAAGAGTGCAATGGCAGCCAGGAAATAGGATTATGCTCGCAAGAAGGCTTTAGAAATGATGAACTCTTCTGATAAAGAAATGGGACCAACATGGACTTGCAGAGTGACTTTCATTTTCCATTAGAGCTTTCAATGTCACTTTAAAATATTCATGAATAGTTTAAAAACAAATAAGGATGGATTCTTAGAGGTCACTAACATTTAACTCATAATAAACCTGGATGCTTCAATATAGAGAATATTTAATTTTTTTTTAAACCACACATACTCATTGTAGACATTTTGGAAAATAAAAGAAGCCTTAAAAAAAAATGTCCATAGTCCTACCACACAGATGGATTCCTGAAATGAAATTCCGGATATTTTATTCTTTTGTTTTAAAATTATAAATAACATGGTTAATATCTCTACATCTTTATTTTGACAATCTAGTAAGTTTATAAAACAATTTGGGTCTGGTGTCTTTATGAGTGAGTGACATATTCCCATAAAATTGGCAGTTTTGTACTAGATACCTAGGACATGTGAATTTTTTTTTTTTTGTGAAATTTAACAGTATGCAAAAGTGCTCTTTTCTAGTGAGTATGAGTTGGATTATGCTGTAGCAACAAACAAAGCTAAAATCTCAATGGCTTAACACAAGAGAGGCTTCCTTCTCTGGCACGTAATACACTCCTCTCTGATGAGCCGTACTCAGGCCACCTGCTCCTGGAGTAGTGCTGGCATGTGGCAGGGAGAAGGGAGCTTGCCTGCCGGCCACTGCCAAGAGTAACAGATCTCTCACCCACTCAGACTTTTTGTTACCCAAACCCAGAAGTAGATCCAGGCTTTAAGTGGCCTGAGACTGATGTGATTTTGGGAGGCCCACTTTAAGGGAAAATATGTAAAATTAAAAATAGAAAGCTAGGTATGAGAGTGAGTACTTTTAAATTTTTTTTAAATTTTTATTTATTTATGATAGAGAGAGAGAGAGAGGCAGAGACACAGGCAGAGGGAGAAGCAGGCTCCATGCACCGGGAGCCCGACGTGGGATTTGATCCCGAGTCTCCAGGATCGCGCCCTGGGCCAAAGGCAGGCGCTAAACCGCTGCGCCACCCAGGGATCCCGAGAGTGAGTACTTTTAATGAGAAACACACAAAATTACGAATTTAAAAAATGTTTTTGTTTTTGGCCTACGCTAATACAGGTCATATTTGAATTTTTGGTACGATCAGTTTAATACCGAAAAAGTCTACACAATCAGTCTGAAATGTAGGTATACGCCAGAACAATTCGGATCTTAGATTGCCACTGTTTGGTATTGAGCAACACCACTTTGCGATCAACGTGCTGTTATGCTAACGTGCATCAATTTATGGATGAGTGTGTAGCAGTTTGTCACTGGCACATTTATTTCTTCAGTCTGTTTCAGTGCACTGGAGGCAGTTTTGTGTGCCATTTTTTTTTAGAGGGGCTTTCCAACTTTGTCAGTTCAAGGTTTATCAGATGCCATCTGACTCACTGGGATGCATGAATTGTAGTCTCTCACACACGTGTGCTCCTGCTTGGTAATACTGCTACAGGCCTCTGCCATACACATCCTAGAACAGCTGATCAATTCTATTTCATTTCCACCAAAAAGGGAGAAAATATGTAGTGTGTTTATAATTGCATACTCTGTATTATTGAATATAATCCTGATCTGCCTTGTGAGTTTTAGGGCTCATTTCTTCTTCATCGAGTCAGCTCAGAGCATATCTGGAAGCCATTTCTGCAGTGGGAAAGCTACAGTAACTATGTACAGTATGTACAACTGTACAACTATGTAACTCTGTACAGTAACTATGGGTGGAGGTGACAGTTGAACCCAAGTGTAACCTGTCTCTCATTCAGCTTCCAGTGAGCCGAATCCCCAAAACTCCCATTGTTATTCCATCGCCACCTGGCCAAAGGAGTTGTGATAGGAACCCAGAGCTGCAGGTCGGGAGTTCTGAGCATCAAGTCTGTCATCCTGAGAATAAATCTGCCTGGGGAACATCTCTTAATCACAAGCCTCCAACCCTGCGGTGTGCCTGGAAGGAGGAGAGCGAGGAGTACTGGTGAACAGCGCTGCTGATTGATTACTAGGGCCTTCCAGAAGGGTCTTGACGCTTAACACTCCCACCGATAGAAACATGGGGTGTTATGAAATTTTAAAAAGTTTTAATAGTAACTTAATCAGCCAAATCTTTTTCTCTCCTTCCCTTCCTGCTTTCTGATGTTGTCAGTCATAATTAGAAACCTGACAACCATTTAATATCAGCTTACTTACCAACTATGAAAATATTCCTGGTTCCTTGGTAGGTGCCCCATGGAAAGGGCTCTTTGTCCAAGGACATGCATGATCCTCCAGTTAGCAAAAGCAGTAACTGTTACTTATTTGTATCTTTTTAAATATCTCTGTGCTGTTTTACATTGTGACATTTGTCTATTGCAAAACTTTATTTTTTTTTTAAATTTTATTTATTTGTTCATGAGAGGCAGAGACATAGGCAAAGGAAGAAGCAGACTCCCTGTGGGGAGCCTGATTTGGGACTCAATCTCAGGACCCTGGGACCACAACCTGAGCCAAAGACACATGCTCAACCACTGAGCCACCCAGGTGCCCCTGCAAAACTTTTATAAGTTGAATTACTTTTGATTCTTGGTTTGCCTTTTTTTTTTTTTTTAAGATTTTATTTATTTATTCATGAGAGACATAGACAGGCAGAGAGACAGGCAGAGGGAGAAGCAGGGAGCCCGATGTGGGACTCGATCCCAGAACTGGGATCATACCTTGAGCCAAAGGCAGACACCCCACTGTGGAGCCACCCAGGCGTCCCTTTGTTTGCCTTTTTTTTTTTAATAAATTAATTTTTATTGGTGTTCAATTTACCAACATACAGAATAACACCCAGTGCTCATCCCGTCAAGTGTCCCCCTCAGTGCCCGTCACCCATTCACCCCCACCCCCCGCCCTCCTCCCCCTCCACCACCCCTAGTTCGTTTCCCAGAGTTAGAAGTCTTTATGTTCTGTGTCCCTTTCTGATATTTTCCACACATTTCTTCTCCCTTCCCTTATATTCCCTTTCACTATTATTCATATTCCCCAAATGAATGAGAACATACACTGTTTGTCCTTCTCCTTGATTGACTTACTTCACTCAGCATAATACCCTCCAGTTCCATCCACGTTGAAGCAGATGGTGGGTATTTGTCGTTTCTAATGGCTGAGGAATATTCCATTGTATACATAAACCACATCTTCTTTATCCATCATCTTTCGATGGACACCGAGACTCCTTCCACAGTTTGGCTATTGTGGACATGGCTGCTAGAAACATCGGGGTGCAGGTGTCCCAGCGTTTCATTGCATCTGAATCTTTGGGGTAAATCCCCAACAGTGCAATTGCTGGGTCCTAGGGCAGGTCTATTTTTAACTCTTTGAGGAACCTCCACACAGTTTTCCAGAGTGGCTGCACCAGTTCACATTCCCACCAACAGTGCAAGAGGGTTCCCCTTTCTCCACATCCTCTCCAACATTTGTGGTTTCCTGCCTTGTTAATTTTCCCCATTCTCACTGGTGTGAGGTGGGATCTCATTGTGGTTTTGATTTGTATTTCCCTGATGGCAAGTGATGCAGAGTATTTTCTCATGTGCATGTTGGCCATGTCTATGTCTTCCTCTGTGAGATTTCTCTTCATGTCTTTTGCCCATTTCATGATTGGATTGTTTGTTTCTTTGCTGTTGAGTTTAATAAGTTCTTTATAGATTTTGGAAACTAGCCCTTTATCTGATATGTTATTTGCAAATATCTTCTCCCATTCTGTAGGTTGTCTTTGAGTTTTGTTGACTGTATCCTTTGCTGTGCAAAAGCTTCTTATCTTGATGAAGTCCCAATAGTTCATTTTTGCTTTTGTTTCTTTTGCCTTCGTGGATGTATCTTGCAAGAAGTTACTGTGGCCAAGTTCAAAAAGGGTGTTTGCCTGTGTTCTCCTCTAGGATTTTGATGGAATCTTGTCTCACATTTAGATCTTTCATCCATTTTGAGTTTATCTTTGTGTATGGTGTAAGAGAGTGGTCTAGTTTCATTCTTCTGCATGTGGATGTCCAATTTTCCCAGCACCATTTATTGAAGAGACTGTCTTTCTTCCAGTGGATCGTCTTTCCTCCTTTATCGAATATTAGTTGACCATAAAGTTCAGGGTCCACTTCTGGGTTCTCTATTCTGTTCCATTGGTCTATGTGTCTGTTTTTGTGCCAGTACCACACTGTCTTGATGACCACAGCTTTGTAGTACAACCTGAAATCTGGCATTGTGATGCCCCCAGCTATGGTTTTCTTTTTTAAAATTCTCCTGGCTATTCGGGGTCTTTTCTGATTCCACACAAATCTTAAAATAATTTGTTCTAAGTCTCTGAAGAAAGTCCATGGTATTTTGATAGGGATTGCATTAAACGTGTAGATTGCCCTGGGTAACATTGACATTTTCACAATATTAATTCTGCCAATCCATGAGCATGGAATATTTTTCCATCTCTTTGTGTCTTCCTCAATTTCTTTCAGAAGTGTTCTATAGTTTTTAGGGTATAGATCCTTTCCCTCTTTGGTTAGGTTTATTCCTAGGTATCTTATGCTTTTGGGTGCAATTGTAAATGGGATTGACTCCTTAATCTGTCTTTCTTCAGTCTCATTGTTAGTGTATAGAAATGCCATTGATTTCTGGGCATTGATTTTGTATCCTGCCACGCTACCAAATTGCTGTATGAGTTCTAGCAATCTTGGGCTGGAGGCTTTTGGGTTTTCTATGTAGAGTATCATGTCATCGGCGAAGAGGGAGAGTTTGACTTCTTTGCCAATTTGAATGCCTTTAATGTCTTTTTGTTGTCTGCTGAGGCTAGGACTTCCAATACTATGTTGAATAGCAGTGGTGAGAGTGGACATCCCTGTCGTGTTCCTGATCTTAGGGGAAAGGCTCCCAGTGTTTCCCCATTGAGAATGATATTTGCTGTGGGCTTTTCGTAGATGGCTTTTAAGATGTCTAGGAAAGTTCCCTCTATCCCTACACTCTGAAGAGTTTTGATCAGGAATGGATGCTATGTTTTGTCAAATGCTTTCTCTGCATCTAATGAGAGGATCATATGGTTCTTGGCTTTTCTCTTGCTGATATGATGAATCACATTGATTGTTTTACGAGTGTTCCTTTGTTTGCCTTGAAGTTGGCTTCCAGTGTAACTTTGAACCCTTATTTTCTTCTTTTTGGTCAATAGGTAGCTTTTACTTAAGCAACAATTGTTAGTCAGCCTTCACTGTGCTGGAGGAAAATTTGATATTGACTGTGTCAAAAGGGAGGCAAAAAAGTGTACTGCTTATTAGAAGCAATATTAGAAGCCGCCTGAATGCCTATCGAATGGGAACTGATTAAATTATTGTATGTGTATAGTTGGGTGTTTATGCATCTCTGTCTGGATCTCTGTTTACATATGAATACTTGTGATATCGTGATTTATAATAAGAAAATAGATATTTGGTCTTCATCCCATTTCTGGTACAGAGCTCTTAAAATCCTTGAAATTTCCTCCATGATAAGAGGTGTCTTTTGATAATTCTCATCAACGTCCTTTCAGCCACATCGGAGTTTGTGTAAATGAGAGGACTTTTGCTAAGCACTAGAGCTGGGGGCTGGTTGCCAGGGGAACCAACCGTGTGATCAGAGAGTTGGAGCTTTCAACCCCACTCATCTCTGGAAGGGGAAGGGGCTACAGACTGAGCTCTATAAAAACTTGAACGCCCGGGTTCGGTAAACCAAAATGTATCTCCGTGCGGGGGAGGGTGGTGCGTTCCAGACTCCCGGACAGAAGCTCCTGTGTCGGAGGCCCCTTTGGACCTTGCTTCCTGTGTCTCTTCATAGGCTGTTCAGGTATATCCCTTTGTAACCAGGGTGCAAGAGCACCTGGCTCCAGGGTTCCCCGCGGACCAGGTTAGTCTGCTCACCACTGACAAAATCCAAAGAGTGGTGGTGAAACTAGAAAGGACTTTATTTCAGTGAGGCTGACACCAGCAAGACAGGACTGGCATCTCAAAGGTATTTCTCAAGTACCGAAAATGTTTCTGGGTTTATGTGAGGAAAATGTGGGACAGGGATGACTGGATGGCTCAGTGGTTGAGTGTCTGCCTTCAGCCCAGGGCGTGATCCGGGATCCTGGGATCGAGTCCCGCTCCCTGCATGGAGCCTGCTTCATCCTCTGCCTGTGTCTCTGCCTCTCTCTCTGTGTCTCTCATGAATAAATACATAAAATCTTTTTTTATTATTTATTTATTTATTTATTTATTTATTTATTTATTTATTTATTTATTTTATTTTTAAATACATAAAATCTTAAAAAAAAAAAGAGAGAGAAAGAAAATGTGGGCCAAAGGTTGTAGGTACAAGCAGCTGGGGCATAAAGGTCAGGTTGACCATTGTCTTGGGGTCACCCCACGGGGTCTCGCTGGCTCTGGGCAGTCCCTGTTGCTTGAAGGGGTAGTTTCGGTTTCCATCAGGGGCATGCTTTGCTGCAGGGTATTTTTCCTGAGTTGAGGGATAAGCTTGAAAGAACTCAGACTACAGCCTGAGGTCAGAATAGAGGCAGTTGAAGTTCTCTTTCACTTGATTGTCCTTTGTAATAGACTGTAATAAACTTTGTAATAAATCTAGAACATTCTCAGGCCTTCCATGTCACTCCTAAAATTTCAAACACCTTTGCCCTAGTTACATTGCATTCTCCTGCCCTGCTTTGATTTTTCCCCCTTTGCACTTCACACTGCCTAGCATACTGTACTTTTAATTTTTAAAAGCTTCTCCTTCATTAGACTATGAGCTAGAGAGCAGATTTTTGTTTCGTTCACTGCTGTATTGAGAGGCCTATTAGATTTGCATATTCTTAAACTGTTTTCATTTTAATATTTAAGAATGTAGGTGTTACCTTCCCACACAAATATGGTTGAAGTTAGCATACCAGAAACATTTGTAACTCATCAGTACAGTGTGTTATTTCTTGCCCAAGATTACTATATCCAATTACAGGGGAAGAAAAAGTTTAGGAGTTTCCCTTATATGAACTGCTCCTTTGTGAATTGATTGCAAGTCAGGCATGTAATTCAGATGGAGAATTCAAGTCTCTGGTTCTATAGAAAATTTCAAGAGCCATTAGGAAAAGCACAAAGTGTGTGCTTAAAGACCCCTATCTCTAATGCATTGACTTAAAATAAAAGTGTGAACCTTGTTTTGATAGGAGAGGTGTCTTTTATGATTGCTGTGCGGAAGTACTGATAATGGATGGAGCAGAGCTGCCCTGCCCTGTGTGCCTTTTACATGGAGACCCTGCCAAGCATGTCAGCAATTGTGGGTCTGGGTTTTTAGTGGCCCCTCTCCATCCCCCTGTTTGCTGGTGGTGTGCTAGTACCTCTGCTTGGTACCTGGAGTGGAGAGGGGTGGGTTGGCCCTGCCCTCAGAAAGTTCAGGAGGCAAAGGGAGGCATAATGACAATTATAAAAAGGGGTAGAATGTAATCACAGATGAACAAGCTTTCCTGGGAGAGGATGGAAACATGTCTGGCAGGGAGAGAGACAATCAGGGAAGGCATGGGGAGGAGGTGGCATTGAGTGGCACATGCGTGGGACTCCAGTAGGCAGAGGAGGGCCACAGAACAGCCCGTGCCTTGTATGTTTCCCACACTTTCATCATCTGGGGATCTTGTCAAAAAGAAAACCCCAAAACCAAAAAGCAATCATTCTTACTCCATAGGTCAAGGAGGAGAGGCAGAAACTCTGCACTTCTAGCCGGCTCTCTGGTGCTGCTGATGGTGTTGGCTCTAAAGCCAAATCTAGGACCACAGAGCACCTGCCTACACTGCCTGGACCTTTGCAGTGGGGGCTTGGCCCATGTCCTGGCCCAGGCTTGCATGTGGTGGGCTGCGAGGTGTTTGGTTAGACCAGTGCTAGAGCAGAGGCCCGGAGCCTAAGGTTGATCTGGTTTAGGTGCAAGACCACCTGACTTTTCTTTGATCGCTGGGTCATTAACTCAGCCTTTGGGCCTCCTCCTTTTCCTGAAATCTTCCTTTTAAAGCTCACCTGGTGAATGAATAAATAAAATCTTAAAAAAAAAAAAAAAAAAAGAGCAGGTGGCTCTATGGTTTAGCGCCGCCTTCAGCCCAGGGCATGATCCTGGAGTCCCGGGATCGAGTGCCCCATCGGGCTTCCTACCTGGGGCCTGCTTCTCCCTCTGCCTGTGTCTCTGCCTCTCTCTCTCTCTGTGTGTCTCTCATGAATGAATAAATAAAATCTTTAAAAATAAATAAAAAAATTAAAAGCTCACCTGGTAATTTCCATTGATACCTGTTTGACCGTGACCTCTGATCTCTTGGGACATAGTGCTAGAATGTTACTGTGGTCCTTTAGAAACAAATTGGTGCCATTATTGGTCATTTTTTCCAATGTTTTTATAGACTGCCATTCTGACTTTTTATGGCCAAGTCTAGTGATAACTTTTAAAAAGCACAGCTCGCGAATTAATTAGGTGGACCTCATTTTTAGGCGCCTGTCATTGGGAGAAGAGGGGATTATACCCAGCCCTGTCTCAAAGTCCTCAGCCTGCGTGCCCCCTGCCCGAACCACCAGGGTAGCTGCAGATGGCATAGATGGACGCTGTTGGGACCCTGCCCTCTCAGTGTTGGGCATAATTGTGGTAGGGACTAGAAATTAGAAACGTGTGTTGGCAGTGTCCACTTACTAGTGGCCGAGGAAGAACTGAACACATGAGCTGGTCCTGTCTGTTTCCTCCCGAGGGCTGAGCCGCACCCGCACCCGCACGGTGTCGGGGGGCTGTGCTAGGGTGTAGGTGTTCACGTTAGGAATTCGATCCTTTCATTAAGGCCTCCCTCTACCTGTTGTTCCATAAGAATTTCATCAGATCATATTCCTGACAGTGATCCTTCCATCCCCGGAGGAAAACTGGCCACATATGGTGGTGGTGGTGGGTTTTATTTAAACGCGGCAGGCACATATGTCCACGGATGTGTACTAAATATACACGCACATGTGTGTTTCCAATTTTCTTCCTAGATTTTGGCCCTGATTGCGTTCATCTGCATAGAGACCATCATGGAGTGCTCCCCGTGTGAAGGCCTCTACTTTTTTGAGTTCGTGAGCTGTAGTGCATTTGTAGTAACTGGAGTCTTGCTGATTCTGTTCAGTCTGAACCTGCACATGAGGATCCCCCAGATCAACTGGAACCTGACAGTGAGTACAAGTCACCACCTGTCTCTGACTTTGAAAGGACTAGGTGCCACTCAGCCCCGAGGGAAGCTGGGATCTCTCCGTCATCTTGTTTGGTGCTGGTTCATCCCGATACTCAGTTTATTGTAATTCAACAGTGAAATTTTAAATGTCTTTGCTGGGTTGAATGAAAGATAAAGTAAACTGAATCTTCCCTAGTGGGAGAACCATCATATAAGAATTATTTTGACCCCTTTGAAGATGTTATTTCCATTTTACGATCCTCTGAGAAGATTGGTAATATTGATGTTTGCAGAATCTGGAAAGAAAATGAAATTAATATATTTGCATATTTTTCACCCTGGGCCCAAAAGCCATTTACAAAGTATCTCTTTAGGAAGAATTGGAAAAAAAAAAGGGGGGGGGGGAATCCCTGGGTGGCGCAGCAGTTTGGCGCCTGCCTTTGGCCCAGGGCGCGATCCTGGAGACCCGGGATCGAATCCCACGTCGGGCTCCCAGTGCATGGAGCCTGCTTCTCCCTCTGCCTGTGTCTCTGCCTCTCTCTCTCTCTCTATCATAAATAAATAAAAATTTGAAAAAAAAAAAAAAAGGAAGAATTGGAAATACAAGTGAAAATGCCAGTGACTCGCAAAGCCTAGGATTATCATTACATTCAAAGCAACTGGGAGGACACGGAGGATTCGGTGGTTTGATCAGAGTCCCGAGTGGAAACGTGTGCTCTCAGTGGTTTGGGTTCTTAACCCCCTTTGACAGCCTTCCCCTCAGATGGGCGTGGGAAGCTCAGGGCTGGTCACTCCCCGGCCCCTCTTCTGGACTCGTGTCACTTTTCCTTACCCTGCTAAATGGGAAAGGAAACTTAATAGTGCTCGGTTTTCTTGATGTTTCTTTACAAATAAGCATGTGCAAGAGCTGGAAGGGAATCAGGGAAGTCACAGGAAAACACAGTCAGCTGCCTCACACTTACGGGCCTGTGGGAGGAGAACCCCGTGGAGCCGCCACTCCTGAGAGGGTGCAGGGTGGCAGGAGAGGGGGCGCTGCAGACCACCTACCCTTGAGCATGCTCCTCTCCTGATGCCCAGTGCTGGGTGTGTGCCCCACCATGGAAAGTGTGGCCCGTGTGTGCTGGAGCCAGGGAGGAGGGGGAGCTGGTCACCTTGCCTGACGGGGCCACTCCCGTGGTGATCCTGTGGCGTGGTACTGAGAGGAGTGGACCTTCCTGAAGGAATACTCTGTGTGTTACTCAAACTCCTAGGAGGGAAAATAAAAGCAGAGCTGAACTAGAAAAGCTGATGTCAGTTGAAAACTCAGTTGGTTTTGTCTTGGTTTTGTGACAGATTTTATCATCTCTTTTTTTTTTTTTTTTAAGACTATATATTTGAGAGAGAGGGTCAGGGGATTGGAGGGAAAGAGAGAGAGCTCTCTGCTGAGCACAGAGCATGACTCAGGGCTCGATCTCATGACCCTGAGATCACCACCAGTGCTGAAACCCAGAGTCCAGACACTCAACCCACCTGCTCCCCAGGTGCCCCACAGCACCTCAACTATTTTTGAGATAAAGTTTGTGTTTTCCCTTAAAAAAAATGCTCTCGAAAAAAAAATGCTCTCGGGGCACCTGGCTTGCTCAGTTGGTAGTGTGTGACTCTTGACCTAAGGGGTTGTGTGTTCGAGCCCCACGTTAGGTGTGGAGATTACTTAAAAATAAAATCTTTTAAAAAAGTGCTCACAGAGTTGACAGCATAGGAGAACCTCATAAACTTCCTCCAACTTCTAGACTTCCTCCAACCAAAATGCAAAGTGTTGGAAGGCCTACCTGACATAGAGTTGGCTGCCGGGAAGGTGAAGACTGAGGGCTTTGAGTCAGACCTGTCTGGGTTCAAGTGCAAGGTGGCTCTTAAGGGCTGTGTGTGACCCTGGGCAGGTCAGTCACTTAGGGCCTCATGTTGAAGGCCACCATTGGTAGAGTCAATAGTATTTTACAGGCTTGTTTTACGAATGAAACGAGACAGTGTATATAAGGGGACCTTAAGCCAGTGTGCGCTGCTGCCAGTCTGAGAGATACTAATATTACTGCCAGCAAGGGGCCGTTGTTTCCTATCAACCACATGTTTCCCCTACAGACTACTGCCAGGTTTGGCTTTACTCCCTTAATTCAGTCTTATCTACTGATTTGACAGCTATAAATCTGTTAAGACTTCATACTGCAGCTTAATAATTAATTCATACAGCCCTTTATCCCCAGAAATACCTCCTCAGTGAGCTTTCTGGAGTTCTGATCTTTCTATTCTAAACACGAAAGGCTTTCTACATGTTGACTACCACATTATTTGGTCATACTGAAGTGCATCTTTTTCACTGGAAAGTTAACATATGTCCTTTTCTTCTGGATGGAGTTGGGTAGGGCAGACGCCTGTGTGATGTGGTCCCTTGAGAACACTTTCAATCCTTTGGGATCCTTTCCAGAATTTCCACACTTTTGGGGTAGATGAAGGTGTATGCTTATTCAACAGAAGCGTATGTGAGTTCATGCACTTGAGGAGATGGTACTTACTGAGGGGTTCTCAGGTCATCTGTTCTCTGAAGAAGAGAAAAAGTGAGTTATTTGGGGCTGGGCATTGCTCATGGAGTCGCTACAGAGGACTGGCCTTGGCCGTGTTGTGTTTCTCTAACAACATGGTGAGAATATTTTGTCCTCAGTAGAGCCAACTAATGAGTGAAATAGGATGTGATTGGCATAGAGTTAGGAAAATGGTCATTTCAGGAGCCTATGTTGACAAAAGTACTCCTGGAAAAGGGTAAATAAGGAGGAGGATACAAAGTACATACTTCATACAAGCATTATTTGATGCCAGCAGAAAGATTCTGATAGCTCTGGGTTCACTTGTTTGTTTTTGATGAATCTGTGGGACTCCTCCTGCGGTGCTTGGTTTTCTCCATGTATTAGGGGCTCGTACACTTGTGTCCCACCCATGTCTACCGTGGCTAGTGCCCTGGGCCTTCTCCCTTACTCCATCCCTCTCTTCTTCCAGCCCCTGCTAACCACTGAACGCCTACCAGGGGCTCCCAGTCTCCTTAGCCGGTTCTCTGAGTCCGTCACGACTGCTTAGCTGAACTTCCCAACAAGGAGGGACCTTGACCTTCTCTATGTCCCGACTCCCCATCTCTCTTTTCTCACCTTTTACTGTCAAATATAGCTTATTCAGATAAAGTCATAAAAAATGTACAGTTGACTGAAGAATGATCAAGATTGTGAAGCTACCACCTGGGTCAAGAGATAGGCCTGACGTCCCTGTTCCTGGATCCCCTAGCTGTTCCTCAGCTCTCCCCACACTGAACATGGGAGCCGAACTGCCACGGAGTGCTCTGTCCTTCCCACCGTGCTCTCCACTCTGGCCTGCCGTGACATCGCACTGTCCCTGGCTTTTCTTCTTCCTCCTCGGTGCTCCTTCTTAGTGCCTCGGTGGCCCCTGCTCAACCCACAGACCTCTCGTGATCAAGAACCCATGTTGGGTGCTGAGTTGGGACAGTTTGGGTCACCCAGAGGGGCCACATGCAGAGCCCTAAGGCCTCGGCCATGACTCATGGTGTAGTGTTTTCTGACACCACTTTTCACACTAAATGTATGTCTTTTCTTCTGACATCGCATCTGTGTTTTCCCATACCAAGTAGTTGTCTAATTCTCTGACACCAACGAGGTGTCCAGAAATTCAGCTCTGTTCCGACACTGACTACTGTAGTTGGCACAGACCCCCAGGAGAAGGGCTTGGTCCCACAAGCCCTAAATGGGGCTCCCAGGTGATCTGCACCAACTGCAGGTTTGCCTCCTCAGGTTCGTAAATCTCTAGAGGAACTTCTAGAACGAGAGCAGAGTGTTCGACTTGTGATTACCAGTTTGTTGTAAAGGGTACAACTCAGGAGCAGATGGAAGAGGTGTGTGTGTATAGGGCAGGATCCAGAAAAGTCTCGACGATCTGGAGCCTCTGTCCTCAGAGTCAGGGTGTAGCGCCCTCTCAGCATAGGTGTGTAGTCACCAGCTTGGAAGCTCCATGAGCACTGTTGCTTGGGGGTTTTCATGGGGGATTTCATTATGTAGGCACGACTGATTAAATTCATTAACCGTTTAGACTCAATTTTTAGCCCCTCTTTTCTCCTTGAGGGTTGGTGGGGGTGGGGCTGAAAGTTCCAGCCCTCTAGCAGCCTGGTTGGTTTTGGACTTTCCGGTAACCAGCTCCTACCCTGAAACTATCCAGGGGCTCCAGGGAGTCGTTTCATTAGCGTAAACTCAGGCATGGTTGAGAGGGGTTCCTTATGAATCCCAGAAGACGCTCCTATCACTCAGGAAGTGCCAAGGAACTGGGGACAAAGACCAAATACGTAATCTTTATCGTACCATGCTCATCTTTTCTGGGACTCAGTTTCCTTACCCCTAAAAGTAAAACAAAATAACGTCTCCTGCTCTATAATGTATTGTAGATCATAATCAGGTTAGGATTGGTGATGCTATAAAGACACACACACGGTTGGCACAATAGGGATTCCATGGATGGTATTTGGCACCACCGTCATAGTATGATTGTCCCTTTGATACTAGGGCCATTTGAGCACAAGTCCGTGCACGGTATGGACTAGTGGCCGTGAACTGCCCCCCTGTCATCCATGTGTAGAGCTGACACCAGAGCCAGCCACAGACCCCAGTGGTTTGAGAGCGATTGCAGTGACAGCCCGGGGCTGAACCTGTTTACCTGTCTCACCTGTGCTCAGTCTGGCAGACCTGTATTGAACACCCGCTGTGTGCTAGGGCTTGGGAACTGAAAGCCCAGGGCAGGTCAATGCAAGCTGCCTGCCCTTGGTAAGTGTGCTCCGTGAGATCCAGGTTCGTGGGAGGCCTGGCAGAGAACAGACCGGAGGCAGGAGATTCCTCAGGGCAGAAGCCTGGAGGGGGCTGGCAGGGGGATGTTCAGAGAAAAAGCCAGAGTCCAGCTGGGCCTTGAGAGAGGTGTGGGTGCCCACTGGCCCCCACTCGTGGGGCCCGTTGCAGGGTGGCCCATTCTCTGGCGCTGGAGCAGGGCTGCGGACTTGGCCTGCTGGGGCTGGGCAGGTAAGAAGACGACTGGAGACGGGGAGACGGGGCAGGTGGTTCTCCTCCTCAGCCCCAGCTGACTGTGCAGTTGCTTCAGGGTGTTCTTGGAACAGCTTTTCAAGAGTATATCTAGAAGCTTCTTCTTTTCTTTTCTTTTCTTTTCTTTTCTTTTCTTTTCTTTTCTTTTCTTTTTTCTTTTCTTCTTTCTTTTTTTTTTTTTTTTAAAGAAGTTAGTTTTTTGTGTGCAATCTTCTGGTATTTAAATGTTGGCATGTCCACATTTGTTTTGAATGCTGTGCAAGTCAAACCTGTCTGTGGGCTAGCTGTGGCCAGTCGGCCTCAGGTTTGCACCCTCTAGGCCACATCCTGTTGATCTGTTATTGGAGTTCCAGGGCTTCACACTGAAGGAGACACCTGTGGGCATGTGTATGTGAGGGTGGTTTTCCTTCTCATCTCTGAGCACAAGGAGGTGCTGCAGCCTTGGGTGTTCTAGGGACCAGACAGGAAACATAAAGTGGTGGCGGGTATGAGACAGTAGGGAACGGGGACGGCTGTGGCAGGCTGGAAAGCATGTGGCTGATCGAGTACATGTCCCAGGTAAAGCGTTAGAAAATAATAATAATAAGCACCATTGTTGACTAAAAACTCCCAGAGCCCAGCCTGAGGGCATGTGTGTGTGTGTTTCCCATGATGTGAATGATGAACCTAAGAGCCTTGACTTTTGTTTCATGGACAAGGAGCTCAAGTAGGTGATGCCGATGAGTATCTGCTGTCTTCCACTTTTCAGCCTTTTGAGCTGTGCAGAGCAGAGCAATGTTTGTTAGAGAAAAACTGGAAGATACAGATAATAATAAAAGAACAAAATAAAATCATGTGATTATCCAAGACAAATGAGTCTACCCAAGCATATGTCTACCCAAAAGCTTGTAAGCTCCTAATACAGCTGCTCAAAAGAACTGGAAAGTCCAAAAACTGATGAAAAGGTAAACAAAATGTGGCCCATCCATACAATGGAATACGACACAGTAATAGAAAGGAGTGAAGCATCGATACATGCTCCAACATGAGTGATCCTTAGAAGTCTCATACTGAGTGGAAGAAGGCAGTCACAAAAGACCCCAAAATATCTCCTCCTATTTATATGAAGTGTCTGGAATAGGAAAATCCGCAGAGAGACAGAAAGCAGCTTAGTAGTTGCCTCGGATTAGGGGAAGGATGAAGAATTAACTGCTAATGAGTTTCTTTTGGGAGTGCCGAAAATGTTCTAAAATAAGTCGTGGTCATTGAACTGTATATTTTAATTGGGTGTACTATCAGGCATATGAGTTCTATTTCAGTAAAGCTGTTAAAAAGCCCTTCGAGCGATGCAACCCACTGGGGTAACCACTTGTCATACTTGATGAAACCTTCCAGACGAGATAGACTAGATTTCCCTTCTGCGTGTAGGTTGTGATGTGTGAGGAGGGAGGACCTTGTAGAACCATTAGAATCATGCTTTTTCACTTAAACTATTTTAAGTTTATTCCGTGTTAAATGTACAACTACATCATTATTTTAAATGACCCCATAGTATTCCATTTTTATTTAACACATCCCCTGTTGGTGAGCATTTTGTTTGCTTACCTTTTTTTTTTTTCCTATTTTAAGTTCTGTAACAAACATCCTCATATACTTGAACCTTTTTGCACGAGTATGATATTTAAGATGAATTTCCAAATGTGGAAATCATAGACAAACAACGTGAACCTCTTTAAAACCTTTGATGCATACAGGCCCTTGACCAAATTTATCTTTTTACGTAGTCACCATTAATGTACATAGAATTATGTTTGATGTTTGGCTTCAGCACTGTGTCATAAAATTTTCCCCCATTTCTGAATAGTCTTTGGAAAGTTCATTTTATATTCTTCTTTATCCCTACAGCACCTTACCCAGGACTGAGCATTTTAACTAAATGCTTCTGGGTTTGAATTTGTGAGAAATTTGTCTTTGCTTATTTACCATTGGTCACAGCTAAAAACTGTCCTGCTGGCAGACGTTTATGGTCAGAGCTTTGTAGTTGGTACTTGCTTTTCTCCATGAGCGCCTGCAGAAGCCTGCACCGGGATTGTGTTTTCCCTTGTAGAGGGAAATACATACCAGAGGGACCCTGGTATGACCCAGGCAGTCAGGGTGCATTGTCACATTAGTAATAACAGAAGCGGGATCCCTGGGTGGCGCAGCGGTTTAGCGCCTGCCTTTGGCCCAGGGCGCGATCCTGGAGACCCGGGATCGAATCCCACGTCGGGCTCCCAGTGCATGGAGCCTGCTTCTCCCTCTGCCTGTGTCTCTCTCTGCCTCTCTCTCTCTCTCTCTGTGTGACTATCATAAAAAAAAAAAAAGAAAAAAAATAGGTAATAACAGAAGCATCAATAAACATGCAGAGGGACCCCTACCTGTGAGCCAGGTGCAGTGCTTAGCTCTTCACATGGGTGGCTCCACCTGACCCCGAGAACAACTCTGTGGGCAGGGGTACTCTTCCCACGTAAGACCCAAGAAGTGAAGTTGGACTTGTCCCAAGTCATGGTTGGCTAGCACCCAGTCAGGCTGTGACACTTAATCACTGTGCTACGTTCCTCCCAACAGCTAAGACAGGAGTTAAATATTGGAAGCATTGCATATGTGACTGCATTTGCTTTTCAAAAAGCTAAGGAGAAAATCCTCTAGGTTTTAGGCACATAGATCCTTGAGAGACCATGCATGAGAAAGAACATGAGGTCGGGCTAAGTGTGTTCTCTAAGTCTGAAAACCGTGCGCTTGTAATGTCACACATGAACAAGGGGATGTTGGAGGGGATTTCACCAGTTTCAAGTTTCGGGACTCCTGGGGAGCATTGTCCACGCCAAGGTGATTTGAATGTATTTCTTAAAGGTGACAGTAGAACCCTAAGTGGTAATTAATGTGCATGTCCTTGATGGGTTAGCAGTTTCGGTTTCCATAATAATTAATTTAGAAACGACAGCATGGTTGGTTAAAGTGTGAATTTTGCTGTGGTGATACACCAAGTAGCATCATACACTGATACCATCTTTGCCTTTCTTCATGGGTCCAGTCCCCTGGGCATCAAGACTAAAATGTGGGGCCATCAGAGAGGCTGGATATTGTCCTTCATATTTGAAAATCCTTCAGTTGCTTTTAGGGCAAAGCATGAAATAATTCTTTTCAAGTGACTTTACCTTTTTTTTTTTTTTTTTTTTTAGGATTTGGTCAACACTGGACTCAGCACTTTCTTTTTCTTTATTGCTTCGATTGTATTGGCTGCTTTAAACCACAAAACCGGAGCAGAAATTGCTGCCGTGGTAAGTGAACTCAGTTGGTTAAAACACAGGCTGATTTGTACACTCTGACTCACCCTCCTCTGTCCCCTAGTGTGTGTCCTGCTCATTCTTCTTCAGCTTTTTCTTTGCTAATGATGTTGTTACCGAGCCAGTAGCGGGCCCAGTTCCTTCAGGGCCGTGGTTCTCGGACTGTGGTCCCCAGAATAGCAGCCTCCACATC
The DNA here is from genome assembly GCF_905146905.1 of Nyctereutes procyonoides. Lineage (NCBI taxonomy): Eukaryota > Metazoa > Chordata > Mammalia > Carnivora > Canidae > Nyctereutes > Nyctereutes procyonoides. Next base: position 6,361,196 of record NW_026575140.1, on the reverse strand, counting down.
GTGGAGGAACTTGTTAGAAATGCCATTCCCAGGCTCCCCCAGAGCTACTGAATCAGAAATATGCCTCCCTCCTTTTTTTTTTTTTTTTTTTTAAGATTAATTATCTGTTTTAGAGAGCACAGTGGGGAGGGGTGGAAGGAGAGAGAGTCCCAAGCAGACTCTGCCCTGAGTGTGGACCCCGACGTGGGACTCAATCCCACAACCCTGAGATCATGACCTGAACCAAAAACCGAGTTGGACACTCAACCAACTTCCCTGCCCAGGAGCCCCTGAACCAGAAGAAATATGTTTTAAAAAGTCTTCCAGGTGATTCAGGTACACACTTAAAGTTGGGAATCACTCCTTTAGCCTGTTTCCAGCAGAGCCCTGGATGTCTCTGACAGTTGCTTTTAAGAGCCTTATCTGGGGGCCCCTGGGTGGCTCAGTGGTTGAGCGTTTGCCTTCAGCTCAGGGCGTGATCCTGGGGTCCTGGGATTGAGTCCTACTTCGGTCTCCCTGTAGGGAGCCTGCTTCTCCCTCTGCCTGTGTCTCTGCCTCTCTCTCTGCGTCCCTCATGAATAAATAAATACAATGTTTTTTTTTTTTTTTTAAGGGCCTGTCAGTGTGGGGTCTTAAGAAGAGTGCGGTCTTGACACCATTTAGCAGTCAAATGACATTTTTTTTTTTTTTTTTTTTTTTTTGCTTTTCAAGGAAGAATGCCTTTGGGAGTAGGGTGGGAACCAGGTCATGTAGACTTTGATTCTCTGTGTTTTGCATTTCTGTATTGTTCTGTATTTATAACGAATGTGTAGCACTTTTGCGATGGGGAAGGGCACTTTAAAGGGTTTGTAAAAAACACTAAACCAGCTGTTCTCCCAAGTGTCACTCAGTAGATCGGTCAGTCATTAGCAAATCATTAAATTTCTGCTGCTGCTTACCCCAGAGCTGCCCACCTGGAGCTGCCCAAGGGAGAGGCAGCCGGGCAGCAGGCGGGAGCTCGGGGGCTATGATTTGGAACGTCAGGCCTCGTGGCTTGATTAGGGTTTCACACATGAGACCTTCATTCCCTGTCTATATAATATTTTGGCTACGTTGTGCTTTCTTATCTGGGACCAGTGGCCATGAAAAAGAGGCAAACCCATGATTTGTATGTGTCTGTGTGTGTTTAATAGATCCAGAACACTTCAAAAGAAGCCGTAGGCTGTCTTCAGGTCAGGCAGGACTTTATGTGGATCATGTTTAACTACACACTTGGCCATCGTCTGACAGCCAGATATCAGTGGGCCTGGCGTCGTGGTACAGCTGGAAGAGCTGCACACAGCTCGGGTCAGCGTGAGCTGCGCAGGGCAGGTCCTGCCCAGACACCCTGTAGACAGCTGACGTGTCTGAGGACTAACTGGTGCCTGTGTTTTGTAGATATTTGGCTTCTTGGCAACCGCGGTGTATGCGGTGAACACATTCCTGGCAGTGCAGAAGTGGAGGGTCAGTGTCCACCAGCAGAGCGCCAGTGACTACATCCGAGCACGCACAGAGTCCAGAGATGTGGACGGTCGCCCCGAGATCCAGCGCCTGGACACATGAGCACCTGCCGGAGCCCTCCTCCCTCTCCTCATGCCCATCCTTTCAACCAAGTTTTCTTTCCCTCATCACGTCAGATTTTCCTGTGATTAAGTTGAATTTTGTCCTCTTTGGTAAAAGTTCATTCTGGGAAAGTTTTTCAGAGTGGCCCTGGTGGCAGGTCCGTGAGGCAGGGAGCCCCCTGTACCCCGCTGTTCAGACAGGCGGGCGGGAGAGGCCTGCAGATTGCCCAGCATTTGGCGGCTGTGGGGGCAGCTGGCCTCCCTGGCTGCCGCGTCTCTTCTAGGTCTTCACTGTCCCCGAGCACAGGCTTCACATCTGACTCTGAGCCACCCTGTCATGTGTTTTTGTGACAAGTCAAGAATTTGGATTAATGGGAGCTGCCGGGAGGGGTAAAAAAGCAAGGAATGAGCAGTCAGCAGCGATCGCTGGGCAGGCCCCCTGCGAGCCCCAGGGCGGCGTGTCGTCTTGCTGCCTGGACTTTCCCCTGCTCCTCGTCCTCTAGGCCTGGGGCATTGCGACACGCCGGCGCCGTGAGATGCTGAGTGTTTGGCAACCGGCGTGCTGGTGGAGCTGTTTGCTGGGTCTGGACGTTACGGGGCTGGGAAGAGCTGCTGTCCTCTTGGGGCGGCCTGGCAGGACTGCTGCCAGGTGGGAAGGTTGCCTTTTGTTTCCTACCCTGCTGAGAAATCACTCGATGGCTCTTCAAATGCTTCACCTCCCCGAATCCCACATTCTCCTCCAGGAGTATGGGACCACCTTGTTTTCCAGCTTTCTACCCACCCTTACTACTTGGAGGCCAAATTGCAGACTTCCTGCAATTTTACCTTCTCAGGTAAAAGCCACACAAAAAATACAATCCATTCCAGCAGCCAGAATGCTTGCCCGTTTGCTGGCTTCGTGGACCACAGGTCGGGACACACCTCTCCTTTAGGGATGTGTGCTAAGTGTTGAATGCCTGAGGACAGCTCTAAAGTGATTCTGAGTAGGTTTGTCCAGGATTTGAAAATACTTGAATTTCCACCACGACACATCCTTTCACTGATGTTTCGGGAGGCACAGATTGTAGCTTTTGTGTGCCTCAGGGTCATAGCTATGAACATGGATCTTGGAAGTTTTGGGGAAAGATTCTAGTTCTGTGAGGTTTCGAATGGAAGCTTGAGAACATGAAGGTTATGTGGTGGACATGTTAAACGAGCCCCTGTGATGCTGTAGTGTTTTTGTTCTTTGCATTTTTCCTGTGGGAGACCAATTGTGTCTGTCATGGGAAAAATGTTTTAAGTTGTGGGGTTTTCGCTCTCTGAACTGTTGTTAATGTTTACAAACCTCCTTCTCGCTCTGCTATTCTGTGTTCAGCTGTCCCCAGGGAGGAAACCCGTCCTGTTGGGGGAACGAGCCTGCAGCCCAGGGATCCCCCAGGACCTCGCCTAGTGGTGGCTGATGGCAGCTGCAGCCGGGCGCTGTCGGGCAGAGATCGTGAGTGTGTGTTGGGCGCAGTGTGGCTGGGAAAGCATCCGGCCCCCCGTGCGTGGCATCGCCCGCTTTGTGGAAGAGAGCGCCTGATTTCCCAGGGCAGGTAGCCCTGCTAGGCGGGTGAATCCGTGTCTGAAGGGTTGGGGCGACGGCTTAGCCCCCTGGACCAGCCCTCTGGTACCATCTCAATTCTGTTGTGGTTCCTTCCAGGAGCAGCAGCCCTGGTGGCAGGTGTGAGCTCCTGTCTGCGTCGGGGGCGGCGGGCTGGTGGGCTGCAGGTGCAGAGCCCCGCAGGTCTGGTGGTCACCCCTCCCCCCACTGCTCCCACACCGGTCCGATTGAGCCCCCTCCCGTGTGTGTTGCGAGGCAGCACTAATCATGCTTCGCAGACTTAGAGTATGTAGTGACTTCTGAGGAGATTGTGACATCTAGATTTTATATCTGTTCATTTTATGTATTTATTTTGCATTTGCTGAGTGTGTCTGCATAGTCAAAAATGGGCTCATCTCCCTCTGAGAGTTCCAGTTAGAAACAGGGTCACAAAGACTCCAGCTTGCATTCAGTGGGGCCCACATGGAAGGACCACCCTGAACTTTATCAGAAATCTGCTGGGAATCATGTTACTTGGCCTCAATAAAAAGCCGCCTTTGAAGTGAGATTGAAAAAAAGAATACCACTCAGGCAGGATTGTTGCCCAAGTTTTCTCAAGTCACTGCAATAAAACCAGTTTATCATCTGGTGAAAAAGGGCCTATTGGTCTCCTGAGGATGTGTTGAAAGCTGCAAGAAAGGGTTCTGAAGCCCATCTAAACTATAACTGCTTACAGGTGATAAAAAGTGATGGCACTTTGTGCCACAGAGCGACTCGGAGTCAATTTGCATCGTAGTGTTAGAATCTTTGGAATTATTTATGTCCCTGTAACTATTTAATATCCTTTGTGCCATGAGCCTCCCCCATGGTTTTTGTAAATATATTTCTGTATATTTAATTAGCTCCCAGTACAACCAGCAGCGGCCAGGCCCGTTCTCTAGCTCTCTAATCCGGGTGACGCAGATGCACGGCAGTGTGGTGGCGAGCACTCGTGGAGGGCTGTCTAGGGCGAGTGTGGCAACACTTGCATTTTCCTTGTGTTGCCTCTGTGTACGAACAAGACAATCTAGACTTAGTGGGGGCTTAACAGGACCTTTTTTTTTTTTTCAAATTGAAGGAAGCTTGTTTGTACATTTAATAGTTCCACTATGGATCACATCCATTTGGTTTGGGGGCATTTTAAGGCTGAGGCAGTCATAGTGTTTATCAATTTTCTGGTAGGATGATGCTGGCTTTCGTAGTTGGTACCAAACTTGATGGGAACTGCAGTCGTTGTGTAAATTGGAATTTGCTCCTGGAGACTGTATGGTTGAAACCCTCAAGCATTTGGTGGAACCTCTAGTGGTTTTAGATGGATGCAAACACTGACGTCTTCAGAGAAAGTTGATCTTGGCACAGATTTGGGTGATGTGGTATTTTTTTTTCCCCCTGATTCTCCTGCATCTTCCTTTCTCACTGCTGAAGGCATGGAGGGAGAGGTCTGTCCCTTTCAAACAGAGAGATTACAGTCATGGGGGCCTAAAGATGCTCGCTGGCCTCAGAGAGAGCCAGGGAAGGATGAAGCCAGTCACAGATTAAAATCTCATAGAAGTTTGATTTAAAGTATTTTATTTCAGATTTTTACTCTGTGCAGCAACACTTGTCCAAGAGATTACTTTCGCCTGGCAAAAGAGGGATGTACTAGCCTGTCCAGTCCCAGCGCCAAGGCCTCCTGGGCACCTGGAGCTGAAGTGCCAGTCTGGGCAGAGCCTGGCCAGCCCTGGGGAAGGCAGTTGGGACCCAGCCTGGCTCTGAGGGCTGGGCTCTGGGAGGCGGACCGCACCCCGAGTCCTCAGGGCACCATGACTCCCCTGGGACGAAGGCTCTTGCCCACGGGTAGGCGTGAAGTGTATCCAATGTGTTGGATGCTTCTGCTCAGAGCTTTGGACTCTGTTGAAAACATGTCTACTCTTCTAAAGCCTGCAGCTTCACCTGCCTTTCTTTGATGCTTTCTTAGTGATTGAGACTTTGGTTAAGCCACAGGCAGTCTCTTGAGGAGAGAAAGCACGTAACTCCGTCTGCACATGTATGCAAATCCGTGCTCCTGACAGCAAAGCCTGGAGTAGCGCCTCCGTGTGTCATGTCCTCCGTGTGGCCCCAGCTCACCTTTTCTTGCAGACGCTCCTGTGCTATTTCAGGAGAAGCTCCTCACCCTTCCGTGTGTTCAAGAGGTGGACTGAGTTCTGATCTCTGGCTGTGCAAGATTCTCTGTGGGTTCTCAAAACTGGCCCTCACAGATGTGGAGGCATTAGCGTGTGGAGGCAGTGTGTGGCCAGTTTGGCGATTCTGGAAGGCAGTGCTGTTTTAAGTGGTCCCCTTGTGTCTCTGTGTTCAAAACCAAGCAACCATGAGGTTGTGTCACCACTGCTTGATTGTCTTTTTCTCCATATTTTGCTTATACAGGAAAATAATGACATTAAATAGGTAGCAAAAGGCAAAAAAACCACAAAAAACAAAAAACAGCAGCAGCACTTTCTAGGCTGAAGGCTATTGCCGATTAATTCTCTTTAGCAAAATAAAAAGGTGCTTCTTGCCCAGGGACTGCCATTAACTCGTGTGCCACCTTAGGGAGACGCAGACATAACGCCACCTTCCTTGAGCTTTGCAAACCTTCCTGGCTTTTTATAAAATCTCGTGTTTCTTCTCTTCTCAGCAGATACTTCTGAGATCGTTAAGAACTGTCTGGTTGAAAAGGTAATTTGAAATATTTGACCTTCTACATTGCTTTTATTTAGAAACCAATCTCTGACAGAAAACACCCTCAATATGTTAGATCTGGAACTTTCTTCTGAAAAGGAATGTTCTGGGTTGACTTTTCTTCACACCAGTAGATGGCATGTATATACTCTTAGACTGGAAACAGAGGAATGGGTCCTGATGTGTTTTCCCTTCTCTGGTCTGGATAATGTTTTTATTTCATTTGGATTTAATTTCTCAACCTTGGGGATTTTTTCTCCCCTCTCTAGTTTTTCTTATTCCTAAACAGTAAAGAAAAAAGTTACCTACAAGCCCGCTGAGCTTGAATCAATGGCAACTTGCCTAGAATAAAATTCAGCTTGTGGATTCTTGAACAGTACATCTTTTTCATAGAGTTAGCTTGTTGTCTACATTTTTATGCCAAGACTTCAATTCAGGTTACTGCGTATCTAGGCACCTGTGAGTGGCATGTTTTCTTTGGGATGCATCGTACAGAGGCCAGAGCGCCTTCAGTAAGGGGTTAATAGCCTGGACTGTAGTGCGCTATCAGAACTTTTATGGTTCTAATTTAGAGTAGGAACTTCTCAAAGGACCTTGATCAGCTTTGTTGATGGGATCAGGGCGAGGCTGGAAGTTTCTTTTCCTAATTGTGCCTCAGAGGATAGAAGGTAGGACATGGTTGATTCGGGTGATGGTTTGTGTGGGACTTGGTAATAGTCTGAACCTGTCAAATCTGAGAAACCCCAGTAGGAAGCACCCCATTTTACCAGGACACGAGGACAGTGTGGGGACCTGATGTGCATGCCAGGCAGGGCCAGTCTGACGGCTGCCTCCCTCTGTGGGCCATTTTGCTTTCTTGCCTTTTCCAGAATCGGTTTTGCAAGTTTTGAGAGCCTGTTCCCTTCTCTGCAGAAGCGAGAAAGGCAAATAATCAGGGCTTGAAGGGAGAACTGGTTGGTCCAAGGGCCGGCCCCCCGGGGAGGACGCAGGCGGGAGGCCTGATGGACCTCCATGCTGGCCCCGACCCGCACGGGGGCTGCCTACTTCCAGCGCTTTCACTCTGTAATCCATTTTAAAAATGAGCTTTCAAATCCTGCCTCATGATGAAACTAACGTATGTGGATAAAACCAGTGCTTTTAATAACTTGATTTTGATATGGTTCCCACTGAAAGAATGTAGGGATCGAAACTATTTGTATATGTCGAGATTTGTAGGGGTTCAGGAACCCGTGGCAAAAACACTTAACTATTTATTACAGGTATGACTGTATGTTTTTTCCCCCAAAATAGGTGATTCTGTCTTTGTATATTTTAAGACAAATAAGAATTGCTTCACCTTCGGTGCCTTCTGTGCGTGAGTCACATAAACACTTGTCAATCATGGAATTGAAAAAAAGATGTACATTTAGTTAAACCAGATGACACTATTTTTGTAGCATGATTTTAGATTGTGTCCTTTTAATATTGCTTTTAGCAATGATGGTTTTGAGGTTTGGCCATTATCCCTTTTAGACTTCTTTTCGTATTTTGAAAAAATTAAAAAAACAATACCCACCTTGGCTATTCCTGCCTCCTCTCTGCTGCTTTCTCCCCAGTGATTTGTTTCTGCTTATTTCAACAGTCTGAGAGTAAGAGTATATTTCTGTGAAATAATTATGAATCCGTATAACTGCATTTGGCATTTTTAAACCACTTGGTCACTTGGAGCCACCGCTCACCTCAAACAGAAAGAGGAAAGTGGTTTCATAAAAAAGAGTGGACGTCCGCGGTGCCCTGACCTCCCCTCTCTGGGGCGGAGACGGTGCAGAGCCCCCGTGTCGCAGCCCCGGTGTCCTGGCCTGGCCAGGGCGGTCCTGGGCCTGGCGTCTGCGGACGGCTCAGGCCACCCCCGGCCCTGCGCCCCCCTCCGCCCGCTGGCCTGCTCAGATCTCACATCGGCTCATGGGGCCCACGGTGGGCTCGGTGGCCCTTTCTGGCTTTCTGCCTGGACAAAAATAGGTGCCCTGCTGTGCGGAGCCCCATGAAGTCAAGACCTAGCTAACCCGCTAGCTGCTCCTTTGGCTTTCCCACCCCTGTAGGACGCGAGTTCTGTCTGGTCAAGAAAAATCTCGAGTAAACTAGCTGAGCCGTTGCAAAGTGAAGGAATGGATTTACTGAAACACGATATTACAGCTTCTCTTTTGTCCTTTGGAAGGGTCAGACTACGTAATTATTTTAACGAAGGAAGTCAAGTCAGGTGGCTGGTAACTGCAGTGATTCTTCACTGGTACTTGGCCCAGTGGCACTTCTGGGGGGCGACGTTAATTTAACAACTATGACATTTTGCTTCTTAAAAGTCTATTTCCTTTACTAGTTTGGACACAGCTGTGGGGCATTCGGAGGGATGCCACTCGGCACGCATTGGTTTATGCTGCTGGGGGGGGGGCTCCCGGCTTCTCGAACCCTGGCTCGTGGGTTGGACTCTGTCCACGTGGAGCAGTTCTGGGGCCCCAGAGCCTTTGCCCCTGGTGGTTTGTCCCTGACAGCAGACAGAGCCTCACATTGCCCTCGGTTTTGCCCGTTTCTTCGGAAGGACCTATTTTTCATGGTACTTGTGCTGATTGTTTTCATAGTGTTCAAATCTGTATTTTTGTATGTAGAGGGAAATAATTTTCTCAACACTAATCGCTAATAAATATTGTACTAAATTGTCATGAAGGAGTTCTTGTTTAATAAATGGACACGTAAAAGTGGCATCGTCTCCTTCTTGGCCCCCACTGCCTTCCGTCGCCGGGGTCGGGCTGTCAGGCTGCGTGGAGCAGAACCCCGCCGTGTACCCCGCGGCCTCTGCACACTCCGCTGTCACGCAGATTTTCGAATGTGCACGAGAGCTGGGGCAGAGCGCCGGGGCCGTTTGCACGGAGCCCCGGCGTCCCCCCGGGCTTCAAGCCCGAGGCCCCCGTGCGGCCAGCGCCCGACCACGAGAGCCCCGGGTTCCGGCTGCCTCAGGGGGGCCGTGGACTGATCCTGACACCCCAGTGAGAGGCTCCCGAGCCCCTCAGGGGCTGTGGGGACCTGGCAAGTCCCCGAACCTTCTGTTCGTTTCCTGGGCCGTGACACGGGGTTGTGAGGAGCGGGTGCTCCCGTGCGGCAGACGCTCGGGGTGCCTGGGTGGCACAAGGCGCACGGCCGCTGAACCGGAGCGGTCGGGACGCCCCGCGGACAGGGCCGCGCTGCGCAGGCCTGGAGCGCGCCGCCTGGGGCTGAGGGTTCTCAGACACGTACGCTGCAAGCACATAGTCTGGTTTAATCCACTGTGGCTTTTACATGCAAGAGACGAACAAAGGTCACAGATGCCCAAGACACAGGGCCAGGTGAGGCCTTTTGGGTCACAGAAAGTGTCATGTAAAAAACTACTTTTGTGTAAAAAAAAAAAAAAATTACATAAAGTTACAAAATCCCGTTGAACATACACACACAGCACACGCCCTTGGGGGCACACAGAAGGCACATCGGGCCCCTTGCCTGCCGGGGGGCCCCGGGGAAAGAGGGTGCGGCCGGGCCTGCCGGGCCACCCAGAAGGCTGTCAGCGAGTTCACGGTTAGGCACATGGGTCTGCGCCCCGGTGAGCCAACCTACAGCTGCCCCGTCCCCGAGATGTGGCTCCGGAGCGTGACAGGCGCCTGTTAGGGGTGCCGTGGGAGCAAAGGTCGGTTTTCTCCCTGTTGCAAAGTAAAGCGGGAACTGGTGCTCCCTGAAGGAACTCTCGGAAGGATGGTTCTCGACAAAGTGCCTGGCACGAGTGGGACACCAAATGCAAACGAGAATCCTTGGGGCCCAGCAGGTTGGCCCGGGGTGGCTTCTAGTGCGTGCCCCCCCCCCCCGGGTGCTCCCTGCGACGGAGGTGCAGGCTCCATCCACTCTGTCCCCTTGTGCTTATTTTTGGCAGAGCGCTTACAAGGCTTCAGGTCCGTGGCAGACACGAGGACACGTGGCCCGACGTGCACGACACCCCGGGTGCCGCGTTCAGCAGCGCATCGTGTGCCTGGCACCGGGTGGCCAGCAGCTCCCACTGCTGAAGGCTCCGACGCCCCTCAGTCGGAGTCAGAGTCGGAATTCTCTTCTGGAAGGAAGACAAAGGGGATGCTTGACGGGAGTTTCTAGGCCCGGGTGCCCAGGGAGACCGGCTGGGTTTCCAGCTGGAGCCCCGGGCCGGGACCCCGCATGGGCAGCCGCCGTCACCTCCAGGGCACGGCCACGCAGAAGGGGTGCCCACGTGCCCTTGCTCTAGCCTCTCCCAGGTCTCCCTGGGCTGTTCTCCCCTGGGGGTGTCAGCGTGGCAAATCCACACCCCAAACCCTGCCGCAATTCAGCAGGGCACAGTGGGCACAGCCATTATTCTGGGACAAGAAAGTCAAATATGCTCGAAAATCAGGAATCCTCTCTTCAGCCACCTTAGAGTTTCAATCCCCTTGGCCTGAATCCTAATTTTATATGGTGATCAGACACATTTTATGATGTTCAGGGCCTACCTAAGGTGTGACTCAAGGGCTCCTCGAAGCCCAGCACCCCAGAGTACTCTGTAGAGCCTTCTGGAGGAGGAACAGCATTCAAGTCGCTAACCCTCTCGCTCCAGCCGCAGTGCCAACTGCTATTTTCAGGGAGGGACCCCCCTTCCCTGGCCAACCCCTGACTCTTGGAGCCCCAGTCAATCCTCATACTGTTGGGGTCACGGGTGAGCTCTGAGAGCCTCCATAAACCCTGACCCCCTAGCCCTGTGCCGAGGGCTAGACTGGTGGGATTTTGTGGTTTTGCTGTATTCATTCTAACACATGAGCTAGGAATCATTTTACCACCAAAAAAAAAAAAAAAAAAATTCTATCTCCAAATATTAAAGCCCACAATATTCAAATACATGTCTGCACTGCCACTTCCTACTTGCTGACTGGTTATCTCGAAGAACGCAAGGCAGGCAACAAAGGCCTGGGGAAAATGTCTAGGGACGTTAAACCTAGGGTTGGTCCAAGTCCAGGACGGGGAGAGAGGAGCCTCATATTTTTAGCAGAAGGATGGTTTCTGCTGGCTCATAAATCTGAGTTTGCTGGCGCCGTGGAGAAGGGTGGGAGCTTGGTTCTCTGGCCCCTGAGCCATGGGCCCAGGACGCTGGGCAGGTGTCATGGGGGGTCAGGGCACGAGATCAGGGCAGGTGGCCACTCTGCAGCCCAGCGACTGGCTGCCTTGGGGGCTCATCCGGGAAGGTCCCACTGAGGAAGAGGTGCTAGGCCTGCCCTCAGCTTGCCCTTCCTGGAGAGGCAGAGGCCCCGGGAAGCCAGCTGGCTGCATGATCCGTGCCCCGTGAAGGGACGGACAACGCTTCCTGCCCTCCTGGGGGAGGACGTGCTCCTCCAGCTTCAAACTGGCTAAGTATCCCTGGGGGCGGGGGGAAGGGTCCCCAGCAACAGCCCTGGGTCGGCAAGCCGGGTCCCCGGGGAAAAAGCGGGGTGGCCACCCACCTTCCGCCTTGTCGGCCGTGTTCTCTTCCGCGGAGTCCCCTTCTTTGAGGAATTTGGCCACGTCGTTAAAGATCAGGTAGAAATCAACGGCAAACACGATGGTGGCAAAGAAGCCGAACACCTGTGGGACGGGACAGGGCGCATGGCACCCATCACGGGGAGCTGGGAGTCTCTGGGCCGAGGGCCCGGGACAGGCAGGGAAGCCGCCGCCCCACTTGACCGGCTGAACAGGCGGGACGGACGAGCACAGCCGCCTCCCAGGACCGGCAAGTAGGAAACTGCACTGTCGCCTTGGTGGGCAAGCAGCCCCCCAACCCGGGGCCCACTGACGCTCTGCTCAGGGACTCTGCAGTTGTGGAGACCTGCGTGCAAGTCCAAGGGCCTATGCGGGGACAGACTCTGCCCCAGACACTGAGTGTCCAAAGGGCATCTGGGGCTCCACCAGGGGTGGGGTGACCTTGAGGGGGCATCGCTGGGCAACCCCTTCCAGGGCTCGGGGGGCTACTCACCCCAGCTGCTTTGGAAGCCGCGTCTGAGTACTTGGCGACAGCCGTGATGGAGATGGCGAAGTAGATGAGAGCCGCAGTGACACAGCGCAGGAAGTCCTGGGGAGGGGGGGCGTGGTCACTGCCCTGGGCTCCCGGGACTGGGGCACAGCAGAGCACTCCCCGGACCCGCAGCTCTGGCATCCCCCGGGCTCCCGGCCTGTCCTGGCCCCACCGCACTCCCTGACCCTTCTCCACCCGTTCCTGCCCCTGCCCGGGTGTCCCCGGAGGCTGCCCTGTGCCCGGTCCAAGTGGCCGTGCCCTGTCTGGTGGACAACAGGACGTGGGCCAGGCTGCAGCTTGGCCTGTGGCTTCGCCCACATGCAGGGCTCCCTTTTTGGTGAGAAAGACGTTGAAAACCGGGTCACCTGCCGCCGGCTGGCTCTCCGAAGGGCCTCGCCGTGCCACAGACTTGCGGCAGGTCCATTTACGTGACCTGGTTTCTGCTCACCTGTCCCCAGACACGGGGACACAGTGCAGCTCATCAGGACGTGTACTGGATACGAAGTCACGAGACCAGGGTTCAATCGCAGCGTTTTTGTCCCTCCTCAGAGCAGTCTGAGGTGGGGTTTTGAGGGCTCCCAGGGGACCAGGCAAGTTGCCAGATGGCTGAAGTCTGGCTAAGCCCTGCTAGCCCTGGGTTAGCCTGTCCTGCTCCGGTGGAAAGGGCTAGAATGCCCGCGGCTGAGAGCACCAGCGCCACCTGGTGGCCAGGGCCAGGACGCCGGCTGGGGCTCCCGGCGCGGGGAAGGGGGGCTGCGAGGTGAGGCAGCCTGCGGGGGGCACAGGGCCGCTGAGAGCCGCCGCCTGCAGCTGCAAACAGTACCCCCCGCGCTGAAGGGCGACGGCCCCAGCGCAGCCACCCCCTCCGGCCCGGGGCGCGGCCTCACCATCATGGGCCAGCACAAGCCCTGCCACTTGTCATTCAGCTGCATGGCATCAGCGAAGAGGAAGTAGAGGGCCAGGAGGAACTCCAGCAGAGGCGCTGCCAGGAAGGCGGATGCCGAGGATGCCACATAGCAGACAAAGGTGATGAACGAGAGGCCCTGCAGGTGAGGGAAGGAAAGTCACACCCCTCGCACGCCCGCCCCCAGGGCTCTGCATCCAGGGACAGAGGCTGTGCCAGCAGGGGAGGTGACCCGCCCAAGGTCCTGCAACTGCCAGGATTGGAACCCTGTCCCGGGCCCTGGCTCACACCTGTGCTGCCCCCGGTGCCCCTGGGCACGGCTCTGCACCCTGACCCTATGCGGGGCCACCCCCCTCCAAGCCCCAGCTCCCCACATGCGCCCAGCCCCCCAGGAGGCTGCACCCCAGCCCCCACCCCAGCAGGCTCTCCGCAGAATCCATCCAACCCAGATGGGGCCCAACAGGGCAAATCAAACGTCTCAAAGGCGGCGCCCTGAGCAGGAACCAGTTTCTACAAATTACACCCAACACCCAAGAATGTGAATTTTAGCTGAAACACAGCTTACGAATTTTGAACTTTAATGACACGCGTGCTGAAGTGTTCGGAGTCGCAAGGTGCCCGTGCGGGCAATTTATCCTGCATCAAACACTAAACCGACCTGGTGCCCAGACAGATGCGTGAGATAAAGCAAATCCGACAACATGTTCACAACTGTGCGATCCAGGCGGTGGGTGTTGGGGCCTTAGCAGTGTAACTCTGAGTTTTCTACAGGTTTGCCAATTTCCCCAGGAGGAACAAGGCCTCCTGGGAGGGGAGTGTTCACTGAGGCTTCAGGCCCTGGGCCTACTCGCCCAGCCCTGCAGCCCTGCAGCTCCCCGCCCCCCCCAAGGGCCGGCTTCCGCACTCGGTGGGTGGGCACCGATGCCCCACAATGCTGCGGCCCTGGGGGTGTCCGCTGCAGGGCAGGACAGACCAAGATGGGGGGCTGTCCCCTGGCCAGGGCCCGCTGAGGCTCGGGGCGGCCTCGCAGCCACCTGTGCACAGGTGCTGCTCACGGCCCACTTGGCAGACGAGAAGCTGAGGCGCAGGCAGTGAAGTGGCTGCCCAGCGCCCTGGCGACAGGCATGTGGCCTCAGGGCTGGCTGACAAGTGGCCCTGCCCGAGTGTGGGCCGTCTTGCGTCCTGATTTGTCACCGTGGCTGAGTAGCTTGAGGGGGCTCAGGGGGCCCCGCAGGGACTCCTGGGTGCCCCACAGGAAACACTGTGGCTGCTTAGACAAATGAGCCGCAGAGATCCCAGAGAGTCCCCAGGGCACCCGAATCTGTCTTGAACAAGCCCACGGGGGTAGCTGAGTTCAACTCAACAGATGGGAAATTGAGGCACAGAGAGGGGCCTCCAGGGAGAGCCAGGCCGTGGGACCCTGACCCAGCCCCCCGCCGGGCTCCTGCTGTGCCTCCTCCACAGGGGCCCCTCTGCTGCCCTTCCCCTTCCTGCCTGCCACCCCCAAAGCCAGATTCTGAGGAGCCCCCCCACGCCTGCTCCCCCATTCCCTGACTCCTTGTGGCTGCTTCCTCCCCTTTCCTGTCCCGGTCAGCCTCCCCCTCTCAGGCCTGGAGCAGCCAGGGGTGACCAGCGTGGCTCCCCTGGGGTCAGCCCTGAGCCGTTCTCCCCCCCCCTCGTTCTCCCCCCCCCCACTCGTGGGACCGCCTAGATCTGGATTCCTGACTCCTGTGGGCTGAGGGGCGCTGGGGCTTAAGGCTTCTCTGCAAAAGCGCTTCCCATCAACCTCTGGGCAGGGCGGGGGCGGCCAACCAGAGGTGACCCCCCGGAGTGTGGCCTCACCTGGGGGTTGGGCAGGCGCCGGGCCGTGACCTCCAGGCTGACCCGAGGGGCAGGAGTGGCAGCCAGGTCCCCTCCTGCCCGCGCCAAGGGCAGGTGTGGGCAGAAGCCTCCTTCCTCTGATGCCCCTCTCACCCTTGCTGTCACCCAGCCCGCGAGTGGCCCACCTGTCAAGTCCCCCAGGCTCCGGGCCTCAGCCTTCTTGTCCGCAAAGTGGGAATAACGACGGCCTAGGAGTCTCCCGAGGGCTCCTCCGCACCTCGCCCCCCCGCGCCGCCCCGCCCGCCCCCTCCCTGCCCGAGGCCCAGCACCAGCCCCGCCGCGCGCGGCGTCCCCGAGACAAAGGCCTGTCGGGCCGGGGTGGGGGTTGCGGGCAGGAGGCCGGCGGGGCGGGGGCGGGGGCGGGGCGGGGCGGCGGGATCGCGGCGGGGAGGGCCGCGGAGGGGGATGAAGTCACCGCCGGGCCGCCCCCGGCCCCCGTTCCCCGGCCCGCGGCCCCCGGGAGGGCTCTGCTCGCGCCCCCGCCGTGCGTGCGGCCTCACCCGACCCGGGGCCCTTCCCAGTCCCCCGGCCCCCGCCCCGCAGCCCGCGCCCAGAGCCGCCCAGGCCCACCGGCTCCTCCCGGGCGCAGCCGGGGTCGGCGGGCGGGGGGCGGCGCGGGGTTGGGGAGCGGGGGGCCGGGGTCGCGCCCCCGCCGCCCGCGAGCTGCCCCGCTCGGCCCCGACGGCGCCCGCCCGCACTCACCGACTCGGCCAGCAGGAGGCGGCCTTTGCGCGAGCAGAGGAAGGCGCGCGCGGGCAGGAGGGCGCGGAGCCCGGGCCCCGGGGCGCCGGCGGGGGGGCGGCGGGCGCGCGGCGGGGCGGC
Source organism: Nyctereutes procyonoides (assembly GCF_905146905.1). Classification (NCBI taxonomy): domain Eukaryota; kingdom Metazoa; phylum Chordata; class Mammalia; order Carnivora; family Canidae; genus Nyctereutes; species Nyctereutes procyonoides. The sequence continues at coordinate 6,345,693 of NW_026575140.1, read as the reverse complement.
GGGGGCCGGGGCGGGCTCCTGGTCCGGGGGCCACATGGCGGCGGCCGCAGGGAGCCCGGCGCCGCCCCGCGCCCTCAGCCCGCGCCCCGGAGGGAAGCGGAAACGCCGGCCGCGCGGAAGGAGGCGAAGGCGAAGGCGAGGCGGGGGCGCGGGGCGCACCCCCTCCCCCTGCCCCGCCCCTCCCCGCCCCGCCCGCCGCGGCCCCCCTCCGCGCCCCGCGCCCTCTTCCGCCCGCCTTCCTCCTCCTCCTGCCCCCGCCCCGCGCCGCCCGGCGCCTCCTCGCGCCCCCCGCACCGGCCCCCAGCCCCGCCCGGCGCCCCGAGGCCGCCTTTCTGCCGCCCCTGAACGCCCCGTCGGGGCCCCGTCTGCCCGCCTGGAGCGGGGTGTGCCCTCGCCGCGGCGCCGCCTCCTGCCCGCGTCCCCGCGCGTGTCCGGGGCCCGGGAGCCTCGGCGCCCCAGGGCGAGCCCCCCCGTCGGGGCCTCCTGCGCCTCGGACCACGGCGCCCGCCCCCTTCTCCCCGGGCCACGCCTCCCGCCCCGCCCGCTGGCCTCGGGACCCGCAGCCCGGGCGCCCTGGGCTCCCTCAACCCGGAGACTCCCGCCGTCCATCCTTCCCGCCAGGATCCGAGACCGGGGGTGCCCGCCCTCCCCGCCCCCCGCCCGCGCCAGCGGTCCGGCCTCCTCATCTTCGCCCTCGAGTTTTCTTTGTTTTCTTTGTTTCTGTTCACGTCTCACCACCGCCAGGGCCTCCGCTGGGTCCCCGAGTGCTCCCCCCCCCCCCCCCCCCCGCGCTGCTATGACGGTGTCTTTAAGAGGCTGCTCTGCTTCCTCGTGCAGCCAGAAGGAGGCTTAAGGTCTCCATCATGATCATCTCCATTTCCCTTAGGCCTCAAACCTTGGGAGTTTCCATCTTGCCCGGAGTCTTGGTAGAGAGACTAAAAACATACCCCCTTGGTGTCCTCTGTCCCTGTGTCTCCCACTCGCAGACCTTCTTACAGTTTCGTGAACAAACCATGCTCCCTTCCCACTATAGGGGCCTACGGGGCCTACGGGGGCCCGCTTTCTGGAATGCTCTTCTCCACCTGGTTCTCTGATGAACCTCTTTTTTTATGTGATCATCCTCAAAAAAGATTCTGATGGCTTCTCCTACTGGGTAAGAGGCCTTCATTCACTCACTCATTTATTCAGCAGCAGGGCTAGAAAGACTGGCATTGGCAGGATGTAAGGAAGCCTCAGCTTAATTTGTGGGGAGTGGGTAACAATGTGTCCAGAGAATCCCCAATAAGATGATTCCCAGTAATAGATGTCTGACTGGTTTAAAGGGTTGCAGGGAGCCTTTGTGGAAGAAAGGACTGAGCAAAGGATGGTGGGGAACCAGGCCCTGGTGTTTGGAGCTTACTCTAGATCCCCTGGGCGGAGGCCAGGTGAGGGTTAGAACAGAGGACAACCTGATGTTGATCGGCGTTAATGAAATCATGGCTCAAAATTGGAACTCCATAAATAGGAAGCAACCCAATTTTTTTAATAGGTCAAAGTTTTGAACACACAATCCAACAAAGGTATGTGAACGTCCAGTGAGCACAGGAAACAATATTCAATATCATTAGACATCTAGGAATGCAAATTAAAGCCACTGTGAGATACTGTTTTACACTCATTAAAATGGCTTCATAAAAGAGGGCTCTACCATTGAAGTGCTGGTGAGGATATGGAGCACCTGGAACTCTCACACACCCCCGATGGCGGTGGGAGTGATGACCTCCACTGTGGAAGACAGTGTTGCGGTTTCTTAAAATGCTAAATAAAGACATAGCGCGTGACCCGGATATTTTACTTGTAGGCATTTGCTCAAGAGAAATGAAAGTACAAGCCTTTGCAAAGGACTGGATGTGAGCTTTCACAGCCAGCTCTGTTGTTGTTGTTTTTTTTTAATTATTTATTTATTTATGATAGTCACACAGAGAGAGAGAGAGAGGCAGAGACACAGGCAGAGGGAGAAGCAGGCTCCATGCACTGGGAGCCCGACGTGGGATTCGATCCCGGGTCTCCAGGATCGCGCCCTGGGCCAAAGGCAGGCGCCAAACTGCTGCGCCACCCAGGGATCCCCAGCTCTGTTTTTAATAGCTCACACTGCACACCGCCCAGTGGTTCATTACAGCTGAGAGGATTACACCCTGGGCCGAAGGCGGCACCAAACCGCTAAGCCACCTGGGCTGCCCAAACAACCCTCTGTATTCTTTTCTTTCTTTCTTTCTTTCTTCTTCTTCTTTCTTTCTTTCTTTCTTTCTTTTCTTTCTTTCTTTCTTCTCTTTCTTCTCTTTCTTTCTTTCTTTCTCTTCTTTCTTTCTTTCTTTTTCTTTCTTTTCTTTCTAGATTTTATTTTTTTGAGAGAGAGAGCCAGAGAGAGAGCACGAGTGGAGAGGAGGGGCAGAGGGAGGAGCAGACTCCCCACTGAGCAGAGAGCCTGCAATCCAGGGCTTGATCCCAAGTCTCTGGGATCATGACCTGAAACAAAGGCAGACAGTTAACCAACTAAGCCACCAGACATTTTCTTCTTCTTCTTCTCTTCCTCCTCCCCCTCCTATTTTTTTTTTTAGGACTTTTTCATTTATTTGAGAGAGAGAAAGAAAGAGAGAGAGAGGGGAAGTGCGTGATTGAGCAGGAGCTAGGAGAGAGGTATAGGGAGAATCTTCAGCAGACTTCCCCGAGTGTCGAGCTCACCACAGGGCTTGATCTCTGGACCCTGCAACCATCACCAAACTGAAACTTGTGTGATGCTTAACCGACTGTGCCACCCAGGCACCCCTATATTTACCTTCTGTTGCTTGATGTATTGACTTACTAAAAGAGGTATATTAAAACTTCACTAAAGTTTTTTTTTTAAGTTTTAGTTTTATTACTTTTCCTTGGATTTCTAATAGTCTTTTTTATTGTTAGATGAACAAAAGCTAACATTTTTAAATTTTGTTTTTTTAATTTATTTTTTATTTTTAAAAGGTTTTTATTTATTTATTTGACAGAGAGCAAGAGCACAAGCAGGAGGAGTGGGAGGAAACAGGGAGCCTTATGTGGGGCTTGATCCCAGGACCCTGGGATCATGACCTGAGCTGAAGGCAGTTGCTTAACCTACTGAATCACCAGGTGCCCTCGTATTTTGTTTTGTTTTGTTTCTTTTAATATTTATTTATTTATTTATTTATTTATTTATTTATTTATTTATTTATTTATGACAGAGAGGTTGAGGAGGGGCAGAGGGAGAGAGAGAATCCCAAGCAGACTCCCCATGGAGTGTGGAGCCCACTGAGGGGCTTGATCTCACAGCCCTGAGATCACCATCTGAGCAGAAACCAAGAGTTGGAGGCTCATCTGACTGAGCCGTCCAGGTGCCCCAAAAGTTAACATGCGTTTTGTTCAGTAGAGTGTAGCAATGGAGAGCATAAATACTGGGTTTAAATCCTGGTTCTATTGCTTTCCTAACTTCTCTGTCCTCAGTTTCTCCATGCACAAAGTGACAATAATAAAATTACCTAAGTCATAGAATTATTGTAAGGATTATATGAGTTAGTATATAAAAATATCTTAGAGCAATGCCCAGCAAAAGAAAAAAATAGAATAATGCCTGGTGTATATTTTTATTAAGTATCATTTTAACATCTCTGTTGTCCCTAGTGAAAGCCTTGAGCTTTGAATTCTATTTAATTTAATATTAATTTTACCACACCCACTTTCTTTTTTATGGCTTTTATATTGCACATGTTGTTTATGCTTTTCTCATATAAGCATCTAATGCTATAAATATCTAAGTACTATTTTTGTTTCATCTTATAAATTTTGATATGTTGTATTTTCATTTTTGTTTACTTCCAAATATTTTCTAATTTCTCCCAAGATTTTATCTTTGAACTGCAGATTATTTGGCAGTATATTGTTTAATTTTTAAACATTTGGAGGTTTTCCAGTCATCTTTCTGTTATTGATTTCCAGTTTAATTCCATTATGGTCAGAGATTATGTATGATAATGTATGATTTTAATTATTTTAAATTTAGGGACATTTGTCTTATGATTCAGGATATGGCCCATCTTGATGAATGCTCTCTGTGCACTTGAAAAGAAAGTGTATTTATTGAGTGAAGTGTTTTATAAATGTCACTTAGATCCAGTTGATTGGTGGCAGTATTTCTTTTATATCCTTGCTGGTTGTCTCTGTGCTTGTTCTACCAATTACTGAGAGAGAAAAAATGATGTCTTCAACAATATGTATAGATTTATCCATTTTTCTCTTCAGAGTTCTATCAGTTTTTGCTTTATGCATTTAGAGGCTCTGCTATTAGGAACATCTAGCATTGTTGTATTGTCATAGGATAAATTATTTTTTCATTACGTGGTGTCTCTTTTATCCCTGGAGATTATCTTTGTATGATATTAGTATAACTATTCCAGTTTTCTTTTAATATTTTCATGGAATATATTTTTCTATTATTTTATTTCTAATATACCTATACCATTATTTTAAAGTAGGTTTCCTGCAGATAATTGGGTCTTTAAAAAAAAATCCATCTAACAATCTATGTATTTTAATTAGTTTGTATAGACCATTTATATTTAGTGTAGTTATTTGTATATTTGGATTTAGGTCTACAATTTTGTTTTGTTTGTTCTGTTTTTGTTCATCTCTTCTGCCTTCTTTTGGATTATTTATTTTTTATTTTATTTTATTTTTTTAGTATTCTAACATATATTGAGTTTTTTACTCTCTTGGTACAATTTGGTACAGTGTTTTCCATAGGGATTACTATATACATGCTAACTTTTCAGTCTACTTAGAATTAATATTTTACCACTACAAATGCCATACAGAAACCCGAACATCATATAGGTCATTTTATCCTCCTGGCTTCATGCTGTAGCTGTTACATACATTACATCTACCTATGCTGGAAATCCCATCAGATAATGTTAAGGTTTTTTTTTTTTTTTTTTAGAATTTATTTTTTAAGATTTTATTTATTCATGAGAGACACAGAGAGAGGCAGAGAGACAGGCAGAGGGAGAAGCATGCTCCATGTAGGGAGCCTGACATGGGACTTGATCCCGGGTCTCCAGGATCAGGCCCTGGGCCAAAGGCAGGCACTAAACCGCTGAGCCACCCAGGGATCCCTAATGTTAAGATTTTTGCTTTCATTGTCCACAATAGCCAAACTGTGGAAGGAGCCTCGATGTCCATCGACAGATGAATGGATAAAGAAGATGTGGTCTATATATACAATGGAATATTACTCAGCCATTAAAAAGAATGAATACCTACCATTTGCTTTGAAGTGGATGGAACTGGAGGGTATTACGCTGAGTGAAGTAAGTCAATTGGAGGTGGACAATCATTATATGGTTTCACTCACACAGGGAATATAAGAAATAGTGAAAGGGATTATACGGGAAAGGAGGGAAAATGAGTGGGAAAAATTAGAGAGGGTGACAAAACATGAAAGACTCCTAACTCTGGGGAACAAACAAAGGGTGGTGGAAGGGGAGGCAGGCAGGGGGATGGGGTGACTGGGTGATGGGCACTGAGGGGGGCACTTGACAGGATGAGCACTGTCATCCTGTTTGCAAATTGAACTTCAATTAAAAAATATATATATAAATATAAAAAACATGTTTGCTTTCAAACATCAAACATATTTTAAAGAACTTGAGAAGAATATACTATTTGTCCAGATATTTACTATTTTTTCCAGTTTTATTGAGACATAATTGACATATAATAATAATTGACATATAAGTTTAAGGTGTAGAGCGTGAGGAGATGACTTATATGTATTGTGAAGTGATTAACACAGTTAAGTTTAGTTAACATCCATCATCAAATACAAATTTGTGATGGAAACTTTTAGGATTTACTTCTTTATCAGCTTTTAAATATGCTATATAGCGGTGTTAACTATATTTATAATGCTATACATTATATTTCCAGTAGTTATTTTTCTTATAACTGGAAGTTTGTACCTTTTGACTACCTTCATCTAATTCCCCCTCCCTCCACCTCTTGCCTTTGGTAACAACATATGTAATCTCATTTTCTATGAGTTTCACTTTTTCTTTTAGATTCTGCATTTATGTGAAATCATACAGTATTTGTTTTCTTTTTTTTTCAGTATTTGTTTTCTCTAAATTATTTCACTTAGCATAATGCCCCCCATCTTGCCACAAATGGTAGGTTTTCTTTTTTAAGGCTGAGTAATATTCCATTGTGTATATATGTCATATTTTCTTTATCCATTCATCCATTGATGGACACTTATATTATTTCCATATCTTGGCTATTGTAAATAATGCTGTAATGAATTTAGGGGTGCAGATATCTCTTCAACAGGATGTTTTTGTTTCCTTTGGATATATGCTCAGAAGTAGGATTGTTGGATCATATAGTAGTTCTTTTTTTCATATAGTAGTTCTGTTTTTAATTTTTAAGATATTTATTTACTGTTTATGTTGCTCATCCTTTATCCTTGAAATAACATATTTCCTTCTAGTATAATTTCTCTACCATCTAAAGAACTTCCTTTGGCACTTCTTTCATAGCAGATCTACTGGCAATGTGTTCTCTTAGTTTTCCTCTTTTTTTTTAAGATTTCTTTATTTTAGAGAGAGTGAGAGCTGGGGGGGGCAGCGGGGGTGGGCAGAGGGAGAGAGAGAATCTCAAGCAGACTCCCTGCTGAGTTCAGAGGCCAATATGAGGCTCAATCTCGTGACCCTGAGATCATTACCTGAGCCAAAATCAAGACCTAGATGCTTAACAAACTGAGCCACCCAGGCATTCCAGTTTTCTTCTTTTTGAGAATGTCTTTTTTTTTTAAGCCTCTGTTAATGAAGGGTATTTTTACTGCGTATAGAATTCTGAGTTTGATGGTTCTTTTCTTTTCTCTTTTCAAGATTTATTTTATTTTACAGAAAGAGAGAAAACATAAGCAAGAGGGGCAGAGGGAGAAGAAAGAATCTGAAGCAGGGTCCACACTGAGTGCAGAGCCCAATGCAGGTCTTGATCTCACAACCTGAGATTACAACCTGAGCCAAAACCAAAAGTTAGACAATTAATCAACAGCACTACCCAGGTGCCCTGACAGTTATTTTCTTTTAACACTTGAAAACAGCCACTTCTTTCTGGGCTCCCAGGTCTGATGAGAAATTCTCAGTTATTAAAATTGTTACATCATTTTTCTCTAGGTACTATCAATATTTTTTTCTTCATCTTAGTTTTCAGAAATTTGATTAGAATGTACCCAGGTATGAATTTTTTGTTTCTTCTGTTTGAAATTTACTGATTTTTTTTTTTTTTTAGATTTCTTATTTAAAAATTTACTGAATTTCAGGGCAGCCTGGGTGGCTCAGCAGTTTAGCACCGCCTTCAGCCCAGGGTGTGATCCTGGAGTCCCGGGATCGAGTCCCACATCGGGCTCCCTGCATGGAGCCTGCTTCTCCCTCTGCCTGTCTCTGCCCCACCCCCTCTCTCTCTCGAATAAATAATCTTTTTTTTTAAAAGTAAAAAATAAAAATAAAAATTTACTGAATTTCTTGAATCTGTAAACTTATGCCTTGCTAATTTGGAGAAATTGTCAGCCATCATTTCTTCAAAAAGTTTTTGTGCCACACTCTTACTCCACTCCTTGTGGGAATCCAGTGATATATAGACCTTTTGGTATTGTCTCTGAACTTCCCAAGGTTCTGTTCATTTTTTTCAGTCTTATTACTCTTTTGTTGAATATTGATAATATCTATTCATCTGTGAAGTTCACTAACTCCTTCTTCTGTCATTTCCATTCTGCTATTAAGCACATCCAGTGAGATTTGTATTTTGATTATTGTATTTGGTTCTAAAATTCCATTTGATTTTTATATCTTGTATTTCTCCACTAAGACTTTCTATCCATTTATTTCACTTATTCTTAGAGCAGGATTATAATATTCTCTTTCAAGTTTTTGTCTAATCATCTAACAAACATTTGTGTTATTTTTGGGATTGTTATCTATTGACTATCTTTCCTGTCATAAAATGTTGAGATTTTTCTACTTCTGAGTACATCAAGTAATTATTGGTTGTATCTTGGACATTTTTTTTATTGTTTTATTTACAATAGTCACACAGAGAGAGAGAGAGGCAGAGACACAGGCAGAGGGAGAAGCAGGCTCCATGCACCGGGAGCCCGACGTGGGATTCGATCCCGGGTCTCCAGGATCGTACCCTGGGCCAAAGGCAGGCGCCAAACCGCTGCGCCACCCAGGGATCCCATATCTTGGACATTTTTAATATTATACTATGAATTCTGGATTTGTTTAATTCCTATAGAGAGCCCTGGTTTTGTTGTTTTTAAGCAGGCAATCAACTGGTTAGATTTAGATCACAATATCCTACCCACCATTGAACTGTGGCTCCAATGTCAGTTCAGTCTTGAAAAACTTTGCAGTGCTATCTGGGATAAATCCCACTTGGTCATGGCGTATAATAATTTTGATATGCTGTTAGAGTTGGTTTGCTAATATTTTGTTGAGGATTTTTACATCTATAGTCAAAACAAATACTGGTATATAGTTTTCCTTTTTGTGATATCTTTATCTAGCTTTGGTATCAGGGTAATGCTGGCCCCATAAAATGAGTTAGGAAGTGTTCCTTTGTCTTCTCTTTTTTGGAAGAGTCTGAGAAGGGTTGGTATTAGTTCTTTTTTAAAAGTTTGGTGGAATTCACCAGTGAAGCTATCTAGTACTGGACTTTTATTTGTTGGGAGGTTTTGGTTACTATTTTGATCTTTTGAGATTTTCTATTTCTTCTTGAGTCAGTTTAGGTAATTTGTGTGTTTCTAGTGTGTATGTCCATTTCATCTAATTTTTCGGCATACAACTATTATAGAGTTATCTTGTAATTCTTTTTAATTTCTCTATCATCAGTAGTTATGTTCTTTCAGTTCTGACTTTAGTCCCAAAGGACTATTCATCTTGTTGATATTTTCAAAGAACTAACTTTTGAATTTGTTGATTATTATTTTTCTGCTCTAATCTCTGTTGTTTCCTTTCTTCTCCTAGATTTGGGTTTAGTTTGGTCTTTTACTGGTTCCTCAAGGTGTAAAGTTAGGTTATTGGTTTGAAATCTTTCTTTCTTTTGAAGATAGGCATTTACAGCTGTACATTTCTGAGCACTGCTCTTTGCTGCATATCCTAAGTTTTAGTGTGTTGTGTTTTAGTTTCTTTTTTTAAAATATTTTTTTAAATTTTTATTTATTTATGATAGGCACACAGTGAGAGAGAGAGAGAGGCAGAGACACAGGCAGAGGGAGAAGCAGGCTCCATGCACCGGAGCCCGACGTGGGATTCGATCCCGGATCTCCAGGATCGCGCCCTGGGCCAAAGGCAGGCGCCAAACCACTGCGCCACCCAGGGATCCCTGTGTTTTAGTTTCATTCACCGTATTTTCTAATTTCTTTTTCTGATTTCTTCTTTGACCCATTGCTTGTTTTCCACATATTTGTCAGTTTTCCAGATTTCCTTCTGCTATTCATTTTTAGCTTCATTCCATTGTGATGAAAGCAGATACTGTGTATGATTTCAGCGTTATTAAATTTGAAACTTGGTTTCTTGGTTTGTGTCCTAATGTCTGGTCTTACAGACTGTTTCATATGCACTTGGGAAGAACATGTATTCTGCTGTTGTTGAGTGTAATGTTCAACATACATCTGTTAGGAGTAGATGGTTTATAGTGTTGTTCAAATCCTCTATATCCTTACTGACGTCCTGTCCAGATATCCATCGTTGTTGTAGCGCTATTCTGATCTGTTCTGTGTGTGCCCAAGTGTTCAATCTGAGACCTGGGTCATGGGCATTCCCTGGGGTCAGATCCATGCATCCACTGCTTGGGGGGTGTCCCAGGAGTTCATCTACAGCTCGATGGGATCTTTCTCTTGAGATCTTTCCTTTTCATGGTTTCCTTGACACTTTTAAGTTCTGAGGGGTCCTATATAAAGCTTGTTTAGTTTCTCTTTTTCTTTTAAAGGTTTTATTTAGTTGAGAAAGAGGGAGAGTACAAGTGGGGAGGAGGATCAGAGGGAGAGAGAGAAGTAGACTTCCCACTGAGCAGGGAGCCCAATGCAGGGTTCAATCCCAGGACCCTGAGATTATGACCTGAGCTGAGGGCAGAGGCTTAAATGACTGAGCCACCCAGGTGCCCCTCTGTACTCTATTTCATATTTCCTGCCACTGCTTTGGATACAGAGAGAAGAGATCAAGGGATTTTCTCCATACTCTTGGGACCATGGTTCTTCTGGTCAGAGAAGAAGCTTTCTATATCTTGGAGTTTGAATTTCTGCTTGTTTGGCTGCTTCTATCACTGCCATTGGATGCTGTGGTGTTGTCTGGAGGCTGGGGTAGAAAAGAATGGTAAAAATGGTAAAAAACAAAACCCCAGGGAATTATCCCATTCTTCCTCATCTACAAGGGCTCTGTTTCTTGTTTCTTGGGCTAGTGTGTTAGTCACCTTGGGCTGCCATAACAAAACACCACAGACTGGGTGGCCTGAACAACCAGAATTTATTTTCTCACAGTTCCCTAGGCTGGCAGTTTTAGAGGTACCAGTACATTTGGTTTCTGGTGAGAGCTCTCTTCTTAGCTTGTCAAAGGTCACTTTGTGTCTTTATATGACCTTTCCTCTGTGCACTTGTATAGAGAGAATGTAAATGAGCTGCTGTCTGATGTCTTATAAAGACACTAACCCTATTGGGTGAGGGTCCCACCCATATGATCTCGTTTAACCTTAATTTTAAATTTAAAAAAATTTCTAATGTTTTTAAAGTAGGCTTCATGCCCAGTGTAGAGCCCAATGTGGGACTCGATCTCATGACCCTGAGATCATGACCTGAGCCCAAACCAAGGGTTGGTTGCTTAACTGACTGTGCCACCCAGGTGCATCCCCCCAACCTTTTAAAAAAAGATGTCTTAAAAGTGAGGGGAGCAGAAGGAGAGTCAGTGCAGAGCCCAACATGGGGCTCAATCTCACAACCCTGAGATCACGATGTAAGCTGAACCAAGAGTAGGCCACTCAACCATGCCACCCAAGTACCCCTTCCTTGTCTTCTAATATCCAGGTGGCCTTTGATGTTTGGTTTTGTTCTCATGTCTATAATATCTTTGTGCTGTTTCTCTTGTTCTGAAAGCTTTTAGGATTTCCTCTTTATCTTTCAAATTGGTGTATTTTACCAAGCAATGTGGACTTTTCCATATCACTGTCCCTTCTGTTAAATTTTAAAATTTCTCATAATCCCTCCTCCTCCTCCCCCACTAAGAACTGTTGTTAAGTTATTGTCTTCTTTACAGTTTTTAAGCACACAGTATCCATCTTTACTCTGAATGTGCTAGTTAGGATTTTTCAGGATCTGCATTTTGACCAGATCCATAGGGGATGCATTCTCTACTAGCATATACTCACCTGATATAGTTTTGCTCCAAAGAAGCATCCTCCTGAAATCTCTGGTGACTACAGCCCTGTCCCAGGATCCCCTTCTCATCAGGACAGGTGGCTGCATCAAGTTGCACTCCATACCCAGCCCAGTCCCATGGCACCCTTCTCTGTCTGGATGTGGAGAACCTCTGCCTGCCCGGAGAGCCGCTTCCAGGGATTGAGAGGAATGGCCACACAAAGGAGTTCAGCAAGTTCTACCCTTTTCCATTAGATTCTGAACACAGTCCTGTTTAGCTTACATTTTTAAATAAAATTTACCATATGATGAAATAGACAGATGTATACAGTTGCTTTGACAAATGTATACACCTGTGTGACCACTTCCCCTAGTGAAAATAATCAACTTTCTCATACCCTTAGGCCCCTTTGTAATCGGTCCTCAAGCTCTACCTCTTTAGGCAACCAGTGTGTCCATTTCTTTCACTGTATTTTTCCCTGTTCTTGAACTTCATAGAAATAGAATCATAGGGCATGTCCTTCTTTTGTGTCTGCCTTCTTTCACTCAATATAATGAGAGTCGTCATTATGAATCTTTTATTTTTATCATTATTCATCATCATGCTGTTTCAATATTCATGTTCTTATTGCTGAGTTGTATTCCATTTTGTGAATGTAGTAGCACAGTTTACCTCCTTTTGAACATTTAGGCTCTTTTTTGCCTTTTGGCTATGATGAACATTCTAGTCCACCATTCCTCTTGGCTTCGTACCTAGGAGAGGACTTTCAGGTCACACGGCAGGACAGGGTGCACTTTTGAGTTTTTCTCTACAAGGTACTTCCCTCTAGTTGCCCCCACATTGTGACTCATCCTGCCCAGCCCACAGGGGGTACTGTGGGGGCTACAGAGGGAGTATGACTAGAGGGGTGGGGGCCATCCAAGCTCATGCTTTGCCTGCTCCCCACACCCCAAACGCCATGCTGCATCCTCTTCCCAGGCTCACTTTCTGCTCTGCAGCAGCCGAGTATGTGATCTCCTGGAGGAGTAGACCCTGCCACTTCAGGGATGCCCTGTGGAGCTCAGGGCAAAGGCCCGAGTCAGGACCGTGGCTCCCAAGGCCCAGTTGAGCCTTTCAGCCTGTTCCTCACCTCGTTCCTGGCTGGGCTGGGGGGTGCCTTGTTACTTCTCATCTCCTGCCCTACACCTGTCTCCTCTAGCTCCTCATGCATCAGTTTGGGACCTTGTTTTCTTTCCTCTCATGAGTATGACCCTTCTTCGGCCACATGGCTGGTCTGTTCAGTGAGCCTGGGGCCTTCACTGAGGCCTGCGTGTGGGAACTGTGGCTCCAACGCCCAGTTGAGCCTGACTCAGGGCTTATGTTCAGGTCCTTACTGGGGGAGATACCGCAGGTCCCAGAGGCCTGGCTCCCTCAGGCCTTCCTGTGCCCATGCCGCCTGACTCCCACTCTAGGAGGCCCTGAGCCCTGAGGGGATGATACCGCCTCTTTGCCCTCCTCCCGAATGGACCTCAAATGAGCACCCATGCTAAAGTGCAAAGAGTAAGGAAGGCCAACAGCCTATTTTTCTCATAGCGACTACCTGGGTGTTCTCAAAAAATGGAAAATAAAAATATCAATATGAACAAAATGTTCATTTTGTTTTCCAGTCTCATGTTTTCCTCTGGCCCTTTTGGCTGGTCACTGTTGACAGCCGCTGTCACCCACACCTCCGGTCCCCCACACCTTGTGTGCCCTGTGGCCTGCAGGCGGCCTGAGAGGCCCAGCTCCGGTCTTGCCCTCTGCATCAAAACTCTTGGGAACTTTTGTTGAATGAACAAAATAATGTTTACGTCAACTTTAGGCTTTAAAAATCCATTTAAAGAAGAATTTCTTTTCCAAGCAAAGGTGGTTATTAGGATGGAAAAGAAAACCATTCTAGAGAGAAGACAAGACACATAGTGGACATAAGTTTTGTGGTAAAACACATTGCTGGTTCTGACAGCAGGGGTCTCCTTCCCATCATTTCTTGCCTCCCTTTTCTTTATCCTTGGGCTTTTCTGCTTTTTCTGGTGCTTTTTCTGCTGCCTTTTCTGGTGGTTTTTCTCCTTCCTTTGGCTTTTCAGCCTTTTGGTCCTTTCCTGGAGGAGGAGGAGTCAGCACATTCCTTTTGATTCTCTTGCCTTTGAAATGTTTTCTTTGAAGACATATATCGATTAAAGCGAAAAGTCCAGCCACACCAATAAGGATCTGGAAGACAAAAGGATGCTGGTTACTTTTGCTTTTCATTCCAAAGCTGGCATAGTCCCTCTGTTTCGTATTCATCAGCAGGTGCTGGTTATCACATCCCTTGCTCCCCACAAACTTCCAGACCAGAGACATTCTAAGTTTGCCCCTCCCTTCACCTCAGCTTCCCAATCCCCAGCTTGGGTGTGGCCCTTTGCCTCAGAGATCAGGACAGCTAGGAAGAGGGAGCCCTGACCTCGGCTGGCTCCCTGGACAGCATCTTTAAGTGGCTTCTTCATTGGAAACATTTACCAACTTCACTTTTAAACTCTGCATGGGTCCCGAGATTTTGGAAAAAGAAAAGAAGTCCTCTCCTTAAGTCAGAGGAAAACACTCATTCTCCAGAAGAGGTGATTTCTGAGCAAATAAAGTACCCAACATGAAAGACTCACCACAGCAATGAAGTAGTGCATGGGCATGGTTTGTCGGCTTTTCACAGCTATGATCACGGCCCCCACAAGGAAAATGAAGGCAAACAGATCATTGAGAAGGTCCTGAAAGTGTGGGAGACAGGAGAGTCAGCCTCAACCAAGATCCCCCTCAGCACCCAACCTGGCGTAGACCTCCTCCAGAGGCGATGGTTTCCAAACTTCTGCCTGATTTAAAGAATATATATGTGAAGATAAATATACATCAGCTGGGTGGGCATGCTGTGGCCCCCAGGGCTGGCTCTTTGAGTTGAGACCCAAAGCTCAGGGTGCTTAGCGGCCTTCATGGGCCCCTTCTGCTGCCACCTTCTCTGAAAGGACACATTTAGTGGCTAGTTACACTTTAATTTCTTTTTTCTCCCCAATACTCATTTAAGTGAATGCACAACGATTCAAATTATTGGTGAGTACAAACCCCATCATCAGTCTGGGGAGGGGGCCAGCTCTTCCCTCTGGATCCCCGGTGGGCTGTGCTGCTTGCAGGAACTTCTGTTGGATTCTGGCCTCTCTGGTTACGACCCTGGCAGCCTCCTCCACCCCTGCCCCCACCCCTCTTGCCTTACTTCCTAGACACTCCCCTCTTTGCAAGTCCGCACCACTTCCTCCATCATCAACCTTCCTTCTCATCCCTTCTGGCCTCCATCTTACCCTTGCCCCATACTTGCTTCCCTTTCCTTCCTGACCAGGTCCAGATGTTCCCAGACTGAGCAGAAGGGCTGCTTTCCCCGCAAGTACCACACACTGCCACTCGCTAGCATAGCCAAGCTTAAAGTTGGCCAAAGCATGACCACAGTAAGCCAGCCTCCTCCCCTATCACTCCTGGGGTGATGGTGGTCGAGAGCTTGTGGACCTCTTAATCCTGTGGGCAACAGCCAGCTGGGCAGCCCTGGATGAGGCCCGCCCTTCCCCTTGGTTGCCGTGATGCTCTTTTCTCTTAACTGTCTTTCCCTGGTTGCTTGTCATGGGCCTTTTCTTTTTCAGGCTTTTAAATTTTATTATTTTATTTTATTTTTTTTAAAGGTTTTTTATTTATTTATTTACGATAGTCACAGAGAGAGAGAGAGAGGCAGAGACACAGGCAGAGGGAGAAGCAGGCTCCATGCACCGGGAGCCCGACGCAGGATTCGATCCCGGGTCTCCAGGATCGCGCCCTGGGCCAAAGGCAGGCGCCAAACCGCTGCGCCACCCAGGGATCCCAATTTTATTATTTTAAAAAAGATTTTGTTTGAGAAAGAGAGAGAGCGCGCGTGTGCATGAGAGGGGGGAGGGGCAGAAGGAGAAGAAGAAGCAGGCTCTCCACTGAGCACAGAGCCCAATGCGGGGCTCGATCCCAGAACCCTGAGATCATGACCTGAGCCGAAGGCAGACGCTTAACTAACTGAGCCACCCAGGTGCCCCTGGTTTTTGAATTTTAATACATTGCAAACATCCCATCCCTACTTCCACCTCTAGCAGCCATGAACCACTGAGATTAAACAGATTTTAACATCTTGCAATATTTACTTAGATCTCTAAAAAAAAAAAAAAAAAAAAAAGCCAGAAGTAAAACTTCATAGAGCCACAGTGTCCCTACTCTGCCCTTTCATGCCCCTTGCTCAGAGGCAGCCACACACATTGGGAGCTAATGGTTACTCTTCCCAAGAGTGTATTTGTATTTTCTTCCATATTATATATTTAGAAACAGTATATACTATTTTGTGCGTTTTGCATGTTTAGATTTAAATTTAAATAAAAGATTTCTTCTAGCATTGACCCCTCCCCCCCTTTTAAAGATTTTATTTATTTGGAGAGAACATGTGCATGAGTGGTGGGAAGGAAAGGGGCACAGGGAGAGAGAGAATGTCGAGCAGACTCTGTGCGGCACCCTACCTGGGGCTTAATCTCATAACCCTGACCAAGCTCTTCCAAAAAATGAGGAGGGGACCACTCCCAAACTCATTTTATGAAGCCAGCATTTTCGTGATACCAAAGCCAAAAGAGGACACTACTGGAAAAGAAAACTTCAGGCCAATCCCTGATGGCTGGAAATGCCAAAAGCCTCGGTAAAATGCCAGCAGGCTGAATTCAGCAGCACATTAAAAGGATCACCCACCATGATCGAGTAGGCTTTATCCTTGAGATGCAAGAATGTTTTACACTTATGCAAATCAATCAGTGTGGTAGGTCACATTAGTAGAATGAGAGAAAAGAATCATATGATCATCTCAATAGACAAAAAGTGTTTGACAAAATCCAACATCCATCCATCATAAAAACTCCCAACAAATTAGGCATAGAAGGAACATAACTCAACATAATAAAGACCATATATGACAAGCCCATAGCTAACATCATATTCAGTGGTGAAAGGTTGAAAGCTTTTCCTCCAAGATCAGACACAAAACAAGGGCGTCCACTCTCACCACTCCTATTCAACATAGTATGGGAAATCCACGGGTCAGCAGTCAGACAAGAAGACAAAGGTACCATCATATCCCTGATCTCATTTTTCTATTGGTTTTAAAATTTTTGTTTATGATATCTTCTGTTGTAAAGTTTTAATTTTAATTGATACATAGTTTCTCCCTCTCTCACATACACATTCCCAAGCAGGTTTATTCAATATTCTGTTCAACCGATTTATAATGCCACCTTTGCCATATACGAAGTTGCCATATGTATGTAGGTCTGTTTCTGAGTTCTCTTTTTATTCCTATGTTCATTTTCTCAGGTGACCTCAGCAAAATTCCATAGGCTGGGTGACTTAGACAACAGACATTTATTTTTCTCACGGTTCTGAGGGCTAGAAGTCCCTGATCAAGCTGCCATTATATTCAGTTTCTGATAAGGACTATTTCTGGTTTGCAGATGGCTGCCTTCTTGCTATGCCCCCATATGGCTTTTCTGTAGTGTGTGCAAGGTGGGGTTGTGGGGGGAGGCAGGGGGAGACAAAGAGGGGAGAGGAAGAGGGAGAGAGAGGGCTCTCTATTGTCTTTTCTTACAGGGACACTTCTGTTGGATTAGGGTCCTACTCTTTTGACTTCATTTAATCTTAAGTATTACTCTAGAGGCCCCATCTATAAGCATAGTCACTCTGGAGGTTAGGATTTCAGCCTATGAATTTTGGGGATACCCATTCAGTCCATAACAATTCCATTACTCTTTTTGTCAATCCCTAAGCTAGGACCAAAGCTTTATAGTAATTCCGGTATCTTGCTGAGTGAGTTAATCCTCGTAAGAATTTTAGAATAACCTTGTAAAGTTCCAGGAACAACCTCTGTCAGATTGAAATTTCATGTAATTTATATTATTATTATGGAATTAAATCAATATCATCTTTATGGTAGTACTTCTTCAAATCTGTGAATATGGGGTATTTTTCCATTTATGTAGAGTTTTCTTTTATGTCCATCAATAAACTGTGATCTCTGTGTAAAGTCTTACACATCTTTGAACAGGTTTATTCTAAGTTTCTTGTAGTTTCTGTTGCTGTTTTATTTATTTTTTTAAAAAGATTTTATTTATTCATGAGAGACACAGAGAGGCAGAGACATAGGCAGGAGGAGAAGCAGGCTGCCTACAGGGAGCCCAATGTAGGACTTGATCCTGGGACCCTGGGATCACAACCTGAGCCAAAGGCAGATGCTCAACCACTGAGCCGGACACCCGGATACCCAGGAGTCCCATCTGTTGCTGTTTTAAATCGTTTATTAAAAGTCACATTTTCTCATTGTTCACTGCTAGTATTCAGGAACTCTATTGTTTGCCTCTGGTTACTTTGTTGTACTCAAGCAACTCTGGTAATTCCACTATCGATCCTCTTAGATTTTCGATGTAGAGAATCATATCTGTGAATGATTCTAGTTTTTTTCCCCTTCCCAATCCATACATGTTTTTTCTTGTTACACTGTGACTGATTTAAGATCTCCAGCACAGTGCTATACCGAAGGAAGGCTAGTAGGCACTGCGAAGGAAATGCTTCTGAAGTTCTACCATGAAAAAAAAAAGTTTTACCATGAAATGCAATGGTTATTGTAGGTTTGGGGAGGTACCTACTATTAATATAAGTTCTCTTTTAAAGTAGTTTGCTAAGAGTTTTCTAAAAATTAATATTGAATATTACTTAACAGTTTGTATGAAGCTCATGAGATGATGATGTGGTTTTCTCCTTTATTTTTTTTTAAAGATTTTATTTGTTTATTCATGAGAGACATAGAGAGAGAGAGGCACAGACACAGGCAGAGGGAGAAGCAGGCTCTCTGCAGGGAGCCCGACGTGGGCCTTGATCCTGGGTCCACGCCCCAGGCCGAAGCCCCAGGCCAAAGGTGGCGCTAAACCGCTGAGCCACCTGGGCTGCCTGGTTTTCTCCTTTAGATACAAGATTGTGAATTATATTAGTAGAATTTTGCAGACTAAACCAGCTTTGCATTCCTGACACATACCCTGCTTGATCATGATGTATTACTTGCTTGTATATTACTTGGTTCAGTTTGCTTATATTTTACTGAAGATTTTTATAGCCACATTCAGATAAGCTAGGCATATATACTTTACTTTCCTTAAAATCAGACATTATAAGATCAAAAGCATACTAGATAATACAACATATTATCAAGACTTTAAAAAATGGGAAGAAAAAAGGGACCAGTGAAACTAGAAATAAAGTCTAGAAATAAACCCTGCATTTGGGATTTTAACATTTAACAAAAATGCCATTTAAAATCAGTGGGGAGGGGCACCTGGGTGCCTTAGTCCGTTAAATGCCTGCCTTTGGCTGAGATCACGGTCCTGGGATAGAGCCCAGTGTTGGACTTCCTGCTCAGAGGGGAGTTGCTTCTTCCCCCTTCCCTCTGCCGCCCCAGCCCTTTCATGCTCTCTCACTCTCTCTCTGACGCTCTCTCTCTCTCAAATAAATAAAATCTTAAAAAAATTAAATCAGTGAGGAAAAGATATACTACTTAATAAATGAGTAAATTGAGTGATAGGGGCAGAACAACTGGATAGGCATAAGGATAAGCTAGAGGGGCGTCTGGATGGTTCAGTCTGTTACGCATCGACTCTTGATTTCAGCTCAGGTCATGATCTTGGGGTTGAGACTGACCACCACATTAGGCTCTGCACTGAGCATGGAGCCTGCTTAAGTTATCCTCTCTCAGGATGCCTGGGTGGCTCAGTGGTTGACTGTCTGCCTTCGGCTCAGAGTGTGATCCTGGAGTCCCGGGATCGAGTCCCACATCGGGCTCCCTGCATGGAGCCTGCTTTTCCTTCTGTCTACGTCTCTGCCTTTCTTTGTGTGTCTTTCATGAATAAATAAATAAAACATTTTTTAAAAAGATTCTCTTTCTCTCTCTCATCCTTTGCACACCGCCCCCCCCCCATTGGTTCACATGGGTACTCACTCAAAAAAAAGTGGATATAAAGCTGGAGTTATGGTTCACACCATATGCCAAAATGACTCCAAATGAACCAAAAGATTTAAATGTAGAAAGTGAAACAAGTGCCAGATGAAAATATGGATGAATTGTTTTATGACTTGTTTTTCTATTTCTTTTTGAGTCAATTTTATGTTAATTTTTCCTAGGAAATTAACTATTATCTCAACTTTCCAATTTATTGGCATAAAAATTCATATTTTCCCTGTAATCTTTAAAAATTCACATTTTCCCTGTAATCTTTAAAAATCTCTTCTTGATCTTTATAGTAGTATTTTTCTTTGCTCATTCTCTCTTTTCCCTCCTGGGGATCCATCTACTTTATTAGTCTTTTCAAATAGCTAGGTTATTTGGTTTTATTAGTCCTCATTAATGGATCTTTGCTTCCTACTTCATGAATTCTAGTTCTTATCTTTGGCATTGCCTTCTTAATTCCATTGTTTTAATTTGGTTTTGGCACCTTCTTAAGACTATTAATTTTCAATCTTCTTTTCTAATTATATAGATTTGAATTTTAATAGTTTAGGGAGACTCTACAGATAGTATCTGTGAATGCAACATAAATACGAAATCTTCGTGTTTGGGGAACACATTAGATTTCCCCCCCAAACACCTGGGGATTTAAATTTTACTGATTGATTTCTAATTATATTACACTGAAGTTAGAGAATATGGTCTGGACGACATCAGTTATTTGTTAATTACTTACTTATTTGTTATTTGCTTTGTGTTCTTATTGAGAATAAATTTTTTTTAAGATTTATTTATTCATGAAAGACAGAGAGAGAGAGAGAGAGAGAGAGAAAGAGAGAGACTTAGAGACACAGGCAGAGGGAGAAGCAGACTCCTCACAGGGATCCTGATGTGGGACTCGATCCCAGATTCCAGGATCACGCCCTGAGCTGAAGGCAGATGCTTAACTGCTGAGCCACCCAGGTATCCTGAGAATAAATTTTTAAAAAGATTTATTTATTTAAGAGAGAGCATGAACAGGGGGAAGGGCAGAGGAAGAGGAAGAGAATCTCAAGCAGAGTCCCCACTGAGTGCAGAGCCCAGCACAGGGCTCAGTCCCAGGACCCTGAGATCATGACCTGAGCCAAAATCAAGAGTCAGACACTTAACCAACTGAGCCACCCAGGCATCCTGAGGATAATTTTTATGATTGTTCCAAGTGTACTTGGAAACAACACATAGCCTGTTCTGTTGGGTATAGGGCTCCATACGTTCTATGTATGTCACTAGATCAAGCTATCAATTGCTGAAGGAGGCATGTTAAAATCTCCCACTATGGTTGCTGTTTGCCAAGTCTTCCTTATAAATAAATAAGTTCATTAAAAAAATATTTATTTATTTATTTATTTATTTATTTATTTATTTATTTATTTATTTAAAAAAAGATTTATTTATTCATGAGAGACACAGAAAGATAGAGAGGCAGAGACACAGGCAGAGGGAGAAGCAGGCTCCACGCAGCCTGATGTGGGCCTTGATCCCGGGACTCCGGAATCACACCCTGGGTTGAAGGCAGACGTTCAACAGCTGAGCCACCCAGGCGTCCCTCCAATTCTCTCTTTAGTGTTTATTTAGGTCAATCCACAAGCGCACTAGGCTCTTTGCTTACTGTTCCTTTTTTACACTGCACAAATTTCTTTTTGGTTTAATTTCTTTCTTTTTGAGGTACATCTTTTAGTAGTTCTTTCAGTGAGGGTCAGGAAAATGAAATTGTTTCATTTGTTGTTTAAAAATATATTTTGGAGGCAGCCCTGGTGGCTCAGCGGTTTAGTGCTGTCTTCAGCCCAGGGCCTTATCCTGGAGACCCAGGATTGAGTCCCATGTCAGGCTCCCTGCATGGAGCCTGTTTCTCCCTCTGCCTGTGTCTCTGCCTCTCTCTCTCTCTCTCTCTGTTTCTCATGAATAAATAAAATCTTTAAAAAATAAAAAAAATAAAAATGTATTTTGGAGAATACCTGGGTGGCTCAACAGTTTAGCACCTGCCTTAGGCCCAGGGTGTGATCCTGGAGTCCTGGGATAGAGTCCCATGTCAGGCTCCCTGCATGGAGCCTGTTTCTCCCTCTGCCTGTGTCTCTGTCTGTCTCTCTTTCCCTCTCTGTGTTTCTCATGAATAAATAAAATCTTTTTAAAAAATTAAATAAAAATAAAATGTTTTTATTTTATGAATACCCACTATTTGCTTCGATGTGGATGGAACTGGAGGGTATTATGCTGAGTGAAATAAGTCAAACGGAGGACAATCATCATGTGGTTTCACTCATAGGTGGAATATAAGAAATAGTGAATGGGATTATAAAGGAAAGGAGGGGAAATGAGTGGGAAAAATAAGAGAGGGAGACAAACCATGAGAGATTCCTGACTCTGGGAAACACAGAAAGGGTCGTGGAAGGGGAGGTGGGTGGGAGGATGGGGTAACTGGGCGACGGGCACTAAAGGAGGGCTCTTGATGGGATGACCACTGGGTGTTACACTATATGTTGGCAAATTGAATTTAAATAAAAATGAAAAATGCCTTTATTTATTCTTGCCATCTCATCCCTTTAAAGAAATTATTCCAGTGTTTTCTGGCCACTGTCATTGCCGTTGAAATATATGAAGTTAAGTCTAGTAGTTTGAGGGTTTTTGTTGTTGCTTCTGTTTTTTTTTTTTTTTAATGCAAATAGTATTTTCTCTTGATTTTAAATTTTCCTTTGTTTCTGGTAATCAGCAGTGCCTCTATGACATACCTAAGTGTCGTTTTGTGTTTATTTTTCTTGGTACATCTTTGAGAATTCATATCTTTCATTAACTTTGATATTGGTATGGCCGCCTCAGCTGTCTTTTGGTTACTATTTATGTGGAGTAACTGTTCCCATTTTCGTTTTCAATTTATTTGTATCTTTGGACTAAAGGAATCTGTTATGTTCATATAATATCATTTAAAGTGGATTATTTTAAAAATCCATTCTGATCATCTCTGCCCTAGAGAGTTCAATCCATGTGCACTTAAAGTAATTACTGATAAGGAGTTATTTCCGTCATTTTGCTGTTTTTTTTTTTTTAAATATATCTTTTTGTCCTCAGCTCCTCCACTATTACCTTCTTTTGTTGTTTAATTTTTTGTAGTGTCAATTTCATTACTTATTTCTTTTTCTATACATTATTTAGTTAATTTATTAGAGGTTACCTTGGGGTTATAATTAATATCTTAAATTTATAATAGTCTAGTTTGAATTGATGCCACCTTAGGCTTACTAGTACATAAAACTCTTACTGTTATCATCATAAATTATATCTTTACATACAGTCCCATTAATGGAGATTTATAATTATTGTTTTATGCATTCATCTTTTAAATCATATCAGAAAAAAAGTTACAATCAAAACATGCAACAATAATGTATTTTATATTTATCTATGTAGTTACCTTTACTGGTGTTCTTTATTCTTTTATGGCTTCAAGTTACTGTCTAGTGTCCTCTCATTTGAGCCTGGAGGACCTCCTTTAGCATTTCATGTAAGCCAGGTCTACTAGCAACAAACTTTTATCTAAGAATGTCTTAGTTTCTCCTTTTTTTTTTTTTTAAAGATTCTATTTATTTGAGAGAGAGAGAGAGCACAAGCAGGGAGAGTGGCAGAGGGAGATGGAGACGCTGAGCAGGGAGCCTGAAGTAGGGCTCAATCCCAGGACCCTGGGATCATGACCTGAGCCAAAGGCAGACACTTAACTGACTGAGCCATCTAGGCACCCCTTCTCCTTCATTTTTGAATAATTTAAAAAGATTTATTTATTTGAAAGAGAGAGAATGTGTATGTGAGTAGGGCAGTGGGAAAGGGAAAGAGAAGCAGACTCTATGCTGAGTGTGGAGCCCGACGTAGAGCTCAGTCTCATGGCCCTGAGATCATGACCTGAGCTGAAGTCAAGAGTCAGATGCTCAACTGAAGATGCCCCTTGAATGGTAAATTTTGAAGGATGATTTCAGTTTTGAAGGGTATTGTTTTCATTTCCTGAAGATGCCATAACACAGTACCACCAAGTAGGTGGCTTACAACAACATAAATTAAAAATAAAACAAAACTAAAAAAAAAAAAAAGAAAAACCCCATAAATTTATTATTTAATGGTTCTGGAGGCCAGAGGTCTGAAATCAAGGTGTTGGCAGAGTCATGTTACCTATGAAGGTACTGGAAATGATCTGGCCTCTCTTCAAGTTTCTGGTAACTTTAAGCATTCCTTGGCTTGTCCCCTTCTATCCTCTTCCTGTCTCCTTACATCACCTTCCCTCTGAGCATGTCTATCTCTGTGTCCAAATTTCTACTTTTTATAATGATACTAGTCATATTGGATTAGAGCTCACTCTAATGACCTCATCATCGGCAAAGGCCCTTTACTCCAAATAAGGTCATGTTCACAGGTACTGGGTGTTAGGACTTCAACATCTTTTTAGGGGACACAGTTCAACTCATAACAGATAGCAAATATGAAAGATAGAATTCTTGGTTGACAGGGTTTGTTTGTTCTTTCAGGACTTTAAGTACATCATTCCACTGTCTCAGGTCTCCATGGTTTCTGATGTGAAATTGGGTGTTAATCCTATTAAAGTTCGTCTGTATGAGATTAGTTGCTTCTCTTGTTTGTGGCTTTCAAGACTTTGTCATTGTTTCTGGACAGTTTGATTATAGTGTGTCTCAGTGTGGCTCACTTAGAGTTTATCCTACTTGGTCCTTTTTGAATGTGTAGATTTGTATCTTTTATCAAATTTGGAAAGTTTTTTTTTTTTTTTTTACCATTTTTTCAAATATTCTTTCTTCCCCTTTCTCTCTCTCTTCTTTTGGGATTCAGCATATGCTAGAATACTTGATGGTGCCTCATAGGTCTCTTCAGTTTTTTCATTCTTTTTTTCTTTCATTTCCTCAGACAGGATAATCTCAATTGGCCTATCTTCAAGTTCACAGATTCATGCTGTCTGCTCAAATCTGCCGTTAAACCAGTCTAGTCAGTTCTTCATTTCAGTTATATTATTTTCAGCTCCAGAATTTCTTCCTGATTCCTTTTTATAATTTCTCTTTACTGATATTTTCTACTTGTTCATGAATTGTTCTTCTGGTTTTAGTTCTTTATGCATTTTTAAGACAATGGATTTTAACTCTTTGTCTAGTAAGTCTAATATCTGGGCTTTCTCAGAGACAGTCTCTATTAATTTTTTTTCTTTGTGAATGGACCATATTTTATTTCTTTGCATGCTTTATAATTCTGGGCATCTTGAATATTATAATGTAGTTACTCCGTAAACCATATTCTCCCCCTTCCCCAGGATTTGTTGTTGCTGATTGTTGTAAGTTGTAGACATCTGTATGTTTAATGACTTTTTTCTAAACTGTTTTTTAAAGACTGTATTCTTCTAGTCCTGCCACTGAAGTCGCTGTTTCACTAGATTAATGGTCAGGTAGTGATTTTTATTAAAAAAAATTTTTTTTAAAGATTTTTATTTATTTGACACACACACACGCAAACACACAGAAAGTGAGCACAAGCAGGGGAGTGGCAGGCAGAGGGACAGGGAGAAGCAGGTTCCCCACAGAGCAGGGAATCCAATGTAGGGCTGATCCCAGGACCCTGGGGCCATGACCTGAACCAAAGGCAGATGCTTAACTGGCTGAGCTACCCAGTCACCCCTTAATTTTTTTTTAAGATTTTATTTATTCATTTGAGATGCACAGAGAGAGAGAGAGGGCAAACATGAGCAGCAGGAGGAGGCAGAGGGAGAGGGAGAAGCAGACTCCTTGCTGAGCGAGGAGTGGATGCAGCATTTGATCCCAGGACCTGGAGATCATGACCTGAGCCAAAGGCAGATGCTTAACCATCTGAACTCCCAGGTACCTTCAGGTAGTGATCTGAAAGAGATTTCCTTAAATATCTGGAAACAAACAAAAGTACTCTACTAGTCTTTGCAAGTTGGCTTTGTGTTGAGGTACTCCTTCAACACTTGTCCAAGCTATTTAGAACTCTGTTTTCACCTGCTGCTTGTGCAGAACCTAGAAGTCTGCAAGGGGCACAAACTTAGGGTCTTTTGCGAGCATGTGTCCAGCCCTCGGCACATGTGTGGCCTTCTGGATTTCCTGGTATGTGTAGTAGCTTTGCATAGCTCTTACTCCCCACTGTATTTCCTTCTCCAGCCTCTTCCCAAACTCTGGTCTGTCTATTCCTTGCCTCATCTGATTTTCCTTGCCTCAGGTGGCTATGGTTAGGAGATATGCCTTTAAATAGTTTTGACAGGGACGCCTGGGTGGCTCAGCAGTTGAGTGTCTGCCTTTGGCTCAGGGCATGATCCCAGGATCAAGTCCCATATTGGGCTCCTTGCAAGGAGCTTGCTTCTCCTGTCTCTGCCTCTGTCTATCATGAATAAGTAAATAAAATCTTGAAAAAAATACTTTTGACAAATGATATCCAGGAAGCTGCTTCAGCCCTAAAAAAGCTCTGAGGCAGGTAAAAGAAAGTCAGGTTCCTGGGCCTGTCCCTCAAGGAGCCACCAGGCACAACCATCATTTATTCATTATTCATTTATTTATTTATTTATTTATTTATTTATTTATTTATTTATTTATTTATTATTTTATTTTATAAATTAATTTTTATTGGTGTTCAATTTACCAACATACAGAATAACACCCAGTGCTCATCCCGTCAAGTGTACCCCTCAGTGCCCGTCACCCATTCACCCCCACCCCCCGCCCTCCTCCCCCTCCACCACCCCTAGTTCATTTCCCAGAGTTAGAAGTCTTTATGTTCTGTCTCCCTTTCTGATATTTCTCACACATTTCTTCTCCCTTCCCTTATATTCCCTTTCACTATTATTCATATTCCCCAAATGAATGAGAACATACACTGTTTGTTCTTCTCCGGTTACTATGGCCAAGTTCAAAAAGGGTGTTGCCTGAGTTCTCCTCTGGGATTTTGATGGAATCTTGTCTCACATTTAGATCTTTCATCTATTTTGAGTTTATCTTTGTGTATGGTGCAAGAGAGTGGTCCAGTTTCATTCTTCTGCATGTGGATGTCCAATTTTCCCAGCACCATTTATTGAAGAGAGTGTCTTTCTTCCAGTGGATCGTCTTTCCTCCTTTATCGTATATTAGTTGACCATAAAGTTCAGGGTCCACTTCTGGGTTCTCTGTTCTGTTCCATTGATCTATATGTCTGCACAACCATCATTTTTTGACAATAGGTCTGTATTGTTCCTTCTGTTACCAGCGAAGAACGTGACCAGAAATGGAGCTGTTGTATTCATGGCTATGGACAAGCTGGGATGTGAGGGATGGTGGGTAGTTAAAATGTCACAAGACTCCTTTACCAAATTCAACAGCTTCTTTCTTCCTTAAGCATTCTTCTGATTGTTATAAGTTTTTTTTTAAAAGGTTGATTTATTTGAGAGACAGAGAGAGAGAGAGTGGGGTGGAGGGGCAGAGGCAGAGGGAGGGAGAAACTCAAGCAGGCTCCATGCCCAGGACAGAACCCAACAACGGGGCTCAATCTTACGACCCTGAGATCACGACCTGAGCTGGAACCAAGAGTTGTATGTTTAATCCACTGTGCCACCCAGATGTCCCATAAGTTTTTAAAAATTAGATTCCAGAGTCATGAAAAAGTTGATTCTGACAGTTTTTGACAGCCAAATCATTATTTTAGTGGAGAGACAAGAGTTTTGGTGTTCCCAACTCTGCCATTTTTAGTGGTTATTCATTAAATCTGGAGATTCTTGAGGCACCTGGGTGGCTCAGTGGTTGAGCATCTGCCTTCAGCTCAGGTCGTGATCCCAAAGTCCTGGAATCGAGTCCCACATCAGGCTCCCCATGGGGAGCCTGCATCTCTGTGTCTTTCATGAATAAATAAAATATTTAAAAATAAATAAATCTGGAGAGTTCTCAGTCATTTTCGCTCTGAGTATTTCTACTCCATTCTTATGAGTGAGTCTCTTCTTCTAGAAGTCCTATTAGGCTTATGATGGACTTTCTCATTCCATTTTCTCTGACTCAGCTTCTCTCATATTTTCTGTCTTTATCTCTCAGTGCCATATTCTGGGTAATTTCCCCACATCTCCCCCCCCCCACATCTTTTGGTTTGCTAGTTCTCCAGCTTTGTCTAATATGCTTTATAGCACATTATTGACAGTTTTATTTCAATAACTATGTTTAATTCTAGATACCATATTTTATATTTTAAAAAAGATCTTTTTATTCTGTCTTCAGAATGTCTTATTCTGTTGTTAGGGCTCTGTTTATTTATTTTTTTAAGATTTTATTCATTTATTCATGAGAGACACAGAGAGGCAGAGACACAGGCAGAGGGAGAAGCAAGCCCCCCCGCAAGGAGCCTAATATGGGACTTGATCCCGCATTCCGGGATCATGCCCTGAGCCCAAGGCAGACACTCAACCACTGAGTCACCCAGGCGTTCCTCTGCTTATATCTTTAATTATTTTAAGTATATTTATTATTTTAAGACAGCTCTTCTATCAATCTCATATTCTCAGGGTTCTAATCCTCCCATTTGTTAGGTTTGCTGATTCTCAATTATTAGACATGGGGATTTTAAAATCAGGCATTTTGTAGTTTTGAACTGTGAACTCATTTTTGACAAGTCTCCCCCTCCTCCCCTGCTGCCTCCACCTCTCCTATGGGTATCTCTTTATACTTCGATTGTGACTTTGCATTTGTTTCTGTCAGGAGTTCCAAGGACATCATCAGAACATCATTAAATTAGAATTAATTTTTATGCTAATTCCCAGGCACAAGTCTTCTAGGCTTGTGCCTACATTTAAAGATGAAAGTAGTAAAAATTCAAACCAAATCTGTACAAAATTCAGGTTCAAAATTTCTGTTTTCTCAAGGTAAGTGTGTGTGTGTGTGTGTGTGTGTGTGTGTGTGTTTCAGTTCAAAGCTCAGACAGAAGTGAACATGCCTTCTTATTCTTCTGTGTGGGGGAAAGGTATCTTCTCTGCCTGTCTTTTCCCTAAGGGGGCAGTCCTTTCAGGGTGCTGGCTTATGCAGGGGTCTCAGTTCTAAATCCCCATTTTGCTTAAGACCAAGGCCTCTCACCTCCTGTAACTTATGAGTGCATGAAAATCCATATGGGGTAATACTTTGTGGGCTGTTCACAACCACACTTCAGTAGCTTATTTGATCACTGCCCTGTTTTTCATTGCTGGCATTTGTTTCTTTTCTTCTTTTTTTTTTTTTTCTTTTTCTCTTTTTTTGCTGGCTCGGTCATTCAGCTACAGCAGTTGTGTTTACATTTTCCCTAGTCGTTTTAGCTAAGTGCAGCAGGAGGATTTTCAGAGTTTATTGATTTTTCATTTCACTGGAACTGAAAATATCTTCTCAAGTTCCTTGGAGTCAGCCCTCTGCCTTTCTACTCTATCTTCTGTTTATTCCTTTTCCCAAGAGTCTTATTTGGTCCTCCTCTCCTTTCTCCCTGTATTGGGGGGTCCTCACCTACCCTGCTGATACCTATGAATCCCTAGGCCCTGATCACTTTTGACAAGGAAGCAGGACAGAATGCAGTTAGGGACTCAGACTTTACTGGTAAAGCTGGATTTGAATCCTTTTTCTTGCCGCTTACTAGCTGAGTTATCTGGAGGTAAGTTACTTGGTTATCCTGAGACCATTTTATGTGTAAAGTGCGTGAAGCCTTGAGTTTAGGGCTCTGGAGGCATGCTGGGAATATGCAGTGACATGGGAGTTTGGTGGATGTGCTCTGTGATTACACAGATGATGGGTAGGGATTCAAGTCCCTACACCCTCAGGCACAGCATCAAGCACTTTGTAATTATTTCTCAGGCACAATCCCATGAGAGATTATTACTGTCCTCATGTTACTGATGAAGGAAACAGGCTATAGGTGGTTAACTTGCCCAGCTCCTGTTCCAATGGATGACTACTTTGGGCTGAACATTCTTCTGGGCTTAACATTATTTTATTTATTTATTTATTTATTTATTTATTTATTTATTTATTTATTTATTTATTTTAAGAAAGAGAACACGTGCATGGCAGGGGAGGGGGCAGAGGGAGAAGGAGAGAGAATCTTAAGCAGGCTCCATGCCTACTGCAGAGCCTTACAGGGGCTCGATCTCAACCCTGAGATCATGACCTGAGCAGAAATCAAGTTTGGATGCTTAACCGACTGGGCCATTCAGGTGCCCCTACACTTAACATCTTTGGTTTTCTCCTTTGATTTCTGGGGGTGGGGTACCTTCTGGGGTGATCTCCCCATTCAAATGTGAGCTGGCACAGAAGAGGGAGGAACAGCTCGTTGCTGTACCTCACCTGCTGTGGTGGAGAGCATAGCCTCAGGAAAGCAAAGACCTCTTCCTTTGACCACTAGATACATAAGAGCCGCCACCATCCCCACCCCCAAGCTGGACTTTTTGAGAGCCTTTTCTACCTAACTTCAGCTGCCCTATCCCGGCTCCTAGCCCCACCGGAGGTGCTGAGCTCATGCCCTCGGCACAAGTATGTTGGGGGGGGGGGAACGAATGTGTTGCTCTGTTCACAGTCACTTCCATTTACCAAGACACATGCGTGAAGGCACAGTAGTCCCACGCACTCCCTACCTCCTCACTTACCGAAATCGGCCACAGGATGAAAGGCATGTATCTGTTGATGGCGAAGGTGTAGATAATGAAGAAGAAGCAGAAGACGGACAACTCCATGGTGATGATGAGTGTCAGGAGAGGGTGCACGGTGGTCCCGGTGAACATTATCATCGAAGCTATTAGGCAGCTCTGCTGGGAGACATGCACCTGAGCCATGGCAAAGGGCTCTCCTCAGCCCTCCAGCTCCTCGGGGCCCATCTGGAGCGAGCTCCTTCTCTCTCCCCATCGTTCTCCACCACCGCCCCCCCACCCGGTACCAGCCCGACTTACCAAGCTCAGGATCTTGACCTCGGCGTGCCCCATAACCCAGAACTCTCTATTGCTGTCCTTGAGTTCCCACTTGTAGCGACGACACCCCTTCCTCGTGCCCACTTCATCCTTGGGCTGCACCGACTTCTCCTTTTTCTTGGGCTCCTCTTTCTCGTCCTGGTCCTGGGGTTTGGCGCCCGGCGGAGGGGGCGGAGGCGCGGCTGCGGCCGGGGCGGGGGCCGGGGCGGGGGCCGGGGCGGGGGCCGGGGCGGGGGCCGCCGCTTTGCCCTTCTTGCCTTTGTCAGCCATCTTTGCGTGGGAGTTGTCACCGCCTGCCGGATCTCTCCTGCTGTCCCCGGACAGGCCTGGCCTCTGAGCCAGCCTGGTGCCACCACCCGCTCAGAGGTCCCGCTCGGCCAACGGCCAGGCCCGGCGAACGCCAACGCCCCGGCGCCCCCCACGCGCCGCGGGTGCCCGCGCGCCCTCACCTGGCTGCGCCGTCACCTGGCTGCGGCCTCACCTGGCTGCGCCGTCACCTGGCTGCGCCGTCACCTGGCTGCGCCGTCACCTGGCTGCGGCCTCACCTGGCTGCGGCCTCACCTGGCTGCGCCGTCACCTGGCTGCGCCCTCACCTGGCTGCGCCGTCACCTGGCTGCGCCGTCACCTGGCTGCGGCCTCACCTGGCTGCGGCCTCACCTGGCTGCGCCGTCACCTGGCTGCGCCCTCACCTGGCTGCGCCGTCACCTGGCTGCGGCCTCACCTGGAAGCGCCGTCACCTGGCTGCGCCCTCACCTGGCTGCGGCCTCACCTGGCTGCGGCCTCACCTGGCTGCGCCGTCACCTGGCTGCGGCCTCACCTGGCTGCGCCGTCACCTGGCTGCGCCGTCACCTGGCTGCGGCCTCACCTGGCTGCGCCGTCACCTGGCTGCGCCGTCACCTGGCTGCGGCCTCACCTGGCTGCGCCCTCACCTGGCTGCGCCCTCACCTGGCTGCGCCGTCACCTGGCTGCGCCCTCACCTGGCTGCGCCCTCACCTGGCTGCGCCGTCACCTGGCTGCGCCCTCACCTGGCTGCGCCCTCACCTGGCTGCGGCCTCACCTGGCTGCGCCTTCACCTGGCTGCGGCCTCACCTGGCTGCGCCCTCACCTGGCTGCGCCGTCACCTGGCTGCGGCCTCACCTGGCTGCGGCCTCACCTGGTTGCGGCCGCCCCGCGCACTGCGAGGACCCGGGCCGTGTCGGGCGGGTGCCGCCAGCGCCGCACACCTGCGAGCCGGAGCCCCCGCCCCGCCCTGGCGCCCCCCCCCCGCCCCGGGTCAGGGCCTTGGCCACCCGCCCCTGGGCAGCCTCGTCCCGCGCCGCGCGCGGGCTCAGCGGCCGCGGAAGAAGGTAACTCGACTTTTACACAAGGCAACACGAGGAAGCACATGTTCCCAACTTAGCAGCCCTGACTTTATGATGACATGTGGGCCGGGATGGGTGACAGCATGCAAGCTCAGTGCTGGGATTAGCGAGAGGGACGAAGCACCAACGTTTATGTCCGTGCGGGTGTCCGCAAGGATGGCCGCGAGGATGGCACCGAGGATGCTGGCACCGAGGATGGCCGCGAGGATACCATTGAGGACACCTGGGGGGGTGTGCGCCTGGCGTCCGAGGTGGGGGTTTTCGCGGGTGCTTTCGCAGGTGCTCTCGCGGGTGCCGGCGTGCCCGCTTTTGCGGGTGCCTTCTCAGGTGCTTTCGCGGGTGCCGGCGTGCCTGTTTTCGCAGGTGCTTTCCCAGGTGCCGGTGTGTCTGCTTTCGCGGGTGCTGGTGTGGGTGCTTTCGAGAATAGCCTCCAGAATGACTTGGTTTCCTGTGCTTTCTCAGGGATGGGTTCCAGGAGCAGGGAGGCATTGGTGTCTAATTCGATTCCCAGGAATCTTTTTATTTTCTCCCTCATGATCTTGGTGGCCAGCATCGCATCCAGGACACACACCATTGCCGCCATGAGACACTGGATCTGTCAGGCATAAGACCATATGTGGGAGGGGAAAGGCTAGGTTATTTTGCAGCTTAGCCGCAACCTTTTATATTCCATCCCAGGATGCTGCAGGTGGCCGCCTGCCCCTTCTGCCCCTGCACTATCTCTTGGTGTCTGCCTAGCTGATGCTGTGGCACATTTTGCCATTCCGAGAAAAGGATTTGGAAATGGTAGCTTTGCTGCCAGTAATGACCTCTCCTGATGCCCGAGGCACCAGGGAAGGACCAGAGGAAAGAACTGGCCTAGGAGGCTCTGGATAGGTATGAGGTCCTGAGGAGGCCCTTAGTAGAAAAGACTCCTGGGCTGTGTTTGAAAAGGGCAGGAGGGAGTTCCCAAGAGGACCAACGGGGAGGAAGAGAACTTCAACTACAGGGCAGGAGTCTCCAGAGAGTGTGATATGGCTGAGACCTCTGGGGCTGGTGAGGGGAGGCACAGAGTTGAGGCTACGAAGTGCAGAATTTGGGACCGTCAGAGGAGATACCAGGTGCCAGATTCAGAAAGCCCACTTGCAGTGGCCATGAGGTGAACAGAACCAGAGGCAGGGACACCAGTGGGGTGCGGTGGGGGCTCCTGCCATCCAGGTAGGAATTGATGAGGAGACCAGAGGGTGGGAGCCCCTCCCAGGTAAGAGAAGGCTGGGTGGCTGAGTTAGCTGATGGGGAAGAGCAGACCATAGCACCCAAGATTCTATATGCTCCTCAAATCCTGTCTGCTCTGGATGTTTGTCTTTACTGTCTCTTAATCTTTGGCTGCTTGAATGAACTTTTCCCAGATAGGTCTTGTCCCAGCTAATCTGTGAGCTCCTATAGGGATAAGGGGCTCTACCCCCAACACTAAGATTGAGCCTGGCACAATCCAATGGGACTGACAGATATTTACTGATTATGGAACAAATTCAAAGAATTCAAACTTTTTTTTTCTGGATTAATTTCTGTTCCCATTGCTTAAGTTCTTGAACCAAAGTCTCACCTCCCCACTTCCCACCCTCCATCTTCAAAGCATTTAATCAGCCACTTCTTGTGCTCTTCATAGGGTGAGGATTTGAGTCCCACCTTGTCCCAGGCTTGTGAGCCAGGGTAAACTATTTAACCTCAGTTCTCATATCTGTAAAAATGAGAATTGTAAAGATTAAGTCAGAGCATGCCTGGCATGTGCAGGGCACATGTTGGGAGCTTCCTTCCTGAATAGGCTCGGCTGTTCACTTTTTTCCCCCCTGTTCATCTGCTTTTCTTTTTATGTGCTTTTAAAATATAATTCTCTAGTCCAAAAAAATCAAAGTCCCATTTGGAGACAAGAACATTTTGTTGCAACATTTCAAAAAATAGTGTGTACATTTTTCAAAAGAGGAGTCTGTACCTATTTGGAGGATGAGTATTAGAATGAAGATTTTCATGAGTTTAGAGTTTATGCAGCTTCACATCTTCTGAAGAAGTCAGTGCAAGAAGGAGAAGGGGTAAGGATGTTATGTAAATGAAGTAATGATGGTCTGCCAGTTTCCCATTGCAGAGTTTTGAAATACTGATCTTTTTAAAAAGATTTATTTGAGAGAGCCAGCACAAGTGAAAGGGGCAGAGGTAGAGGAAGAGAATCTCAAGCAGACTCTGCACTGACCACTGAGCCCGACATGGGGCTTGATTCCAGGATCCTGAGATCACAACTTGAGCCGAAACCAAGAGTTGGATGGTTAACCAGCTGAGCCTACCCAGGCACCCCTAAAATACTATTCCTAAATGGGGTTATGAAGTCTTCAACTTACCCCTCCAACATAGAATAAATGCCTTCTTTCCATTTCTTGCATCGCCAAGATGGCAACTATTAAAAGGAACATAGCTGTAATGATACTGTTGATAAGATCCTGTAATACAGAATTGAAAACTATCAACTTTATGTAAAAAAGTAATTTCATAAAATATTATTTGTTTTTCATAAAATGTTTAAATTGGTCAATTACCCATCTAAGGATGGATGTCTTTTTAAAACTTTCTCTTTGATTAATATTAAGAGGAACTGTTAGTATAGTTCTTGCACCTTCCATGATGAGTTTATGTCATTTTAAGGTACTGGATAGGACTTTGTCAGCATAACTGGGTTTAATTTCATTAAAGAATCCCATTGAAAAAAAAAAAGAAAAAAAAGTTGACAACATTCCCATCACATGTTCCTTAAAGTCATTAGGGAAGTGAGTGTGAAAAACACCTACCCAAATCAGATCTTCATAAATATTATTTTCAAAAATCTTATATTTTAAATTAATATCAGTTCTGTATTCTACTCCATAATATTTTTTTAATATAAAATTAAATTTTAGATTAGTACTTTACTGATTTAATTGCATTCCCAAACCTGCAGGTAGAACAGATACCCTGGAAGTTAGTTGGGTCATATTTTTTCTGGAGGGTCACATATCAATTGCAAGAAGGCAAGAACCCATCTGAGAAGCAGGCCTGGTATTCTAGAGTGAATGCCTATGGTATTGGCTTTTGTTCTTTCCTAAGAAATGGCCAGAATTGAGTCTGCCCTGGCATCTATAGGCTGCCTTTGTCCTTTCTTCTGGATTTCAGTACTGAGTTCTTTAACTGCTAGCACAATCTTCTGTTTTGTGTGCTAAATAAAGGGTGAGGATAAGTAGATGGGGGGCACTTCTGAAGATAAGCAAAGGCTGGGCTTTGGTAATAGAGCAGTAATGGAAAAGTGGGCACTCAATGTGTCAGTGGCACCAGTGTGGGGAGATAAGTCAAAAGTCCAGGGTGATAGAACCCTGATAGGGCCCAGATATCTAATTGGAATACATTTTAAGTCCTTAAGTCTTGATGTCTTGACTTGGTAGTGTCAGTCTGTCTGGTGCCCCTGCCCAAAATATAGCAAGGAGCCCTGCCATCCAGTGTACAGAATCATAATGGCTCTGATGAAGCTCTTTTCAATGTGGTATTTCCCAGTCATTACCTTATTTAACCCTCACAAGTACCCTCCAAATTCAGTATTGTTATGATCCCTATCTTAAGAGGACATAGCAGAAACTTAGAGAGGTTTATTAAATTGCTTAACATTCAATATCTGCCAAGGAGGGAAATTAGAACTCATCTCACTATTGCCTCCATCAGGGACACTCAAATAAGGAGGAAATGAACTATCATCCCCAAGGTTGGAAGTACACCATCCATCTTGGACATTTTCTGTGAATAATGGGTTATGGAAGGTCAAAATGGTAAGGAACATGTAAGGTGGGAGTGTGTTTTGTTGGTGAACTCTTTTGGCCTGCCAGTTCCTAGATGTGTGACCTGGGACACGTTTTATCATTCCTCTTTGTCAACATGTTCGTTTTTAGATGGGGATAGTGACTGGGATTGATTGGATTGATCTGAGGATTAAATGGTATAATGAATCTGAAAATACCAGCTAAGTACCTGGCATCGTGGGTTGTGGGAGTGCATTAAAGTGTGAACTTGTGATATCTGCCTTCAAAATGCACACAGTTGGTAAACTTTCTGCAAATTTCAGGTGTTCTTCCTGTTGATATTGCTGAGCAAGGAGCTCTAGCCCTATCTTTTGACTTGCCTCTTCGAAGGGCGCTAATTATTTGGACACCCGGTGGGTAACACTGGAAGGGGGACAAAGAGCGGGGCTGGTGAAGGTTAGAAGTAAAATCCAGCTGGGTTCTGTGGGCTGAATGAGAGAGGTCTGCCAACAGTGGGGCGGGTATAGTGGTTTATAGTTTTGCAAGAAGCTTAGTCCTTTAGGATGGTGTAAACCAAGATATTAAAAAATGTGAACAAGGACTCTTACAACTAAGAGGCAGAATGTAAACTCTTTAAAATAAAAATTAGCTGTGGCCATAGATGGTTGAGAATTTAGATGATAACACTATAAACCAAGTGTAGACTAGGCTTCGCTAGCCAGTCATTGACTCCCTATGATTCCATCTCCTCACTGGAGTACTAGAATTTACTCTGTCCTTATTAGTGTTTACTCTGTCCTTACTAAAGTTTACTGTGGTCCTTGCTCACAAGAAAGTGCTCTCCTGAACTGTCCTTTGGAGCTAATGTGTTTGCCTTGTATCTAACAATCTATTGTAGCTCACTTCTCTTGAGCACTTCCTGTGTCACATTCTGTGCCAGGGTGTTAATCTCATTTGATTCTCACAAACTCTCATTATCCCCAATTTACAGGTAGCTAAGCAACATCCCTGGGCTGCTCAATCAGTAAATGGCTAGGACCCACTGCAGCCTGACTTGAGTATCCAGAGGTCTTCTCTGGACTAACCCCCTCCTCCTTTTTGACTTAGACACATCATTGTTGTTGGCCTCATCTTTGACAGGGGTGGGGTGTGGAGGAGGGGAGAGAGAAAGAGATGTTCTCTTTGATGGAGTAAAATTGCAGCTGAACCTTATCACCTGCCGTCTTTACTCATCTTTTTCTTTCCTCTTGACTAAATACCTAATTAACTCAGGTAGCCTCCTCTGATTAAAATGAGAGACGGATTTGTTACTTGACTATTATTTTTCCATAAAGCTTCCAAATTGTTGAGATAAAATTGTGTAGAATTATAACTGGGAAAGAACAAGGTGCTTTAATGGTGAATGCTTATTTTTAAATATTGCTGAATATTAGAGAAAAATGTAAACATTTACAACTCGTTTCACAAAATGTGGTATTTGTAATAAGAATTTGTGTATGATAAACATTATATAGTATTCAACTTTCTGCAACTCCCACTGATTCCATTTGTGCCTGGAGTTCTCCAAACACATGGCATAGCCTGATCAGGAATGACCAGAACTGTGGTTTTTCATTAAGCTTATTTGAAGGGGATATTCTAAAGCTGATGCTTCCTCCTTATAAATGTAAAGATATTGCTGGTAGTTTTGGAATCATCACTTCTGTAGAGTTTTAGTTTAAAATATTTATTATGTTCTTTAAAAAAACAAACAAAAAAACCCCCCAAACCCCCAACTTTCTATTGGCAAAAACATCTGCTTGACCAGAACACAGTTTCTCTGACCATATTGGATATTTTTTGTAGTGTAGAAGTGTTAAAAATATGAGCTATTCATACGATAATTACAATTCATACTCGTCTTGGGGATGTTGACAGATGACACAAGATTAATGGGTAAAATTTATAATGTATTATAAAAATGAAGACCGTGACCCCACCATGGGGGGGGGCGGTGGGTAGGGAAAGCTGTATACTCACTAGCTCTGATGCAGACCCATGATGTCAAGTCAAGGGCTGGCTAAGAGATGGATGGACCCATGGGTGTCAGGGTTGCTGGCATAGCCTTCACAGAACAAGATACAATTGAGACTGGAGTGTGAGTCCCCCAGCTTAGGCTCCATCATCTCTCCAAAGAAGGAGGCCTTGCCAAAATATGGTCCCCGAGTCCATAGATCTCTGCAGGTCTGTAAGTGAGGCCAGTAGTCTTTGATGCTGCCCTGCTGAGCATCTGAAGCCCTGATTTATCAGATTTTCTGTTTTCCTGCTGGGAGTTTTCATCATTAGCCCCTTGCCAAACAAGAATGGGAATAGAGGAATAAGGAACTCTATACTCATGTGAACCTTTAAGGAAATTGCCACCTAAAATCACTACTATTTACCCTAATGCTATGCCTTGAGGGCACCAAACCATCTTGCCAGGAGAAAAGGGCTGAAAAAGTGGCAGCTGTGCATGCTGGATGCCTCTAGTGTATGGGTGGGCCTTTGAGCCTACACGAAGCCCTGAAGCAGGGACAGTAGGAAATAAGTTCTCTGGCTTCCCACAGTTCCATAAGGTCCCAAGGGACTTTTGCAGCTTGATGCCAACACATCTCCAAGTCCACCTACTCTCTGAAATGACAAGTAGTCTTTTCCTAGGCACCAATCCTGTCACTAAACCAGCACATCGCTTCCCGTGCCAAGACCTCCCTGTTACCACCCAGTGGTAACTACCCTTCTGAGTAATGTCATATGTACATGTCCTTCTGCGCATGGAATCTGAAAGGGAAGATCCAAAAGAAAGGGACAGGACAGGAGAACATAGTTTTGGATCCTATTTTGATGGGTCTTTAAAAAAATCCTTCCTAGTCCATCAGATCACACACCATCTCAGCAACTATGTTGGTTAGTATGTGTGCTGCTAGTGAATTGGGCATCAGAAAAACTGAGTGACCTTCATAGTTTCCCAACCATGAAGCTCCTAGGAGCTCACCAGGCATATCCATGTGCTGTTCCAGACTCTGGGCCATAGATGGGAGGATAGCAGTAAGAAAAAGGCAGGGGCTCTGAATCACTCTTTGGGCTCCCAGAGTCATCCAAAGGAAAGGGAATGCTGTGACCCAAGGGTGGAGATAGCAAAAGAGGGCCTGGCTTTCTCAGAATTGACCAAAGGCCTGCAATTCTATAAAAGCTGGCCTGAGCCATCTGTGACCACAGTGAGAGCAGTTCCTCTTTTAGGATTTTCCGGGCTCATTCTTAGGAGCCCCCAGTTCTTTCCTTTGTCTGAGACACTTCCTAGATGCTCTCCCTGGACCCTACAGCAAAGCATGGTGCTTTGAGGCTCCCTCTAGCTTTCCAGTTTTCCAGTGTGTGGGGTTTTCCTCAGAGGGCTCTATTCCTCCTGGCCACAGTGCTGACCTTGCTGGCTGTGAAGTCCTCAGTCACTTGCCCCAAGGACCTGGACCCACCCTCCAGGATAATCAGTTCACCTCTGGGTCCCATTTTAAGGAAACCACGAGGAAACAGGGGAAATTACAGAGAACATAAAATTTAGAGAATCCAAGGAGGATAACAATGAAAAGAGGATGGAGACAGAGAAACCACCATAAGGCAATAGGGCAAAAAGTCTGGAAAGAGTCAGGGTGAAAGCTGGGCCTGAGTTTTCCATATGACTGCATATGGCCATGGGCAACTTCATCTCCTTCATCTAGTCTTTTTATCTGTTCAGCTACAACTTCACTGGGTTGTTGTGAGGATTAAATAAGGTAACACATATGAAAAAGTATCTGGTACATGCTGTGTGCTCAAAATGGTTAATTTACCTTCCCTTCTTGAAAATCTCCATGGTCAAAGATTTTAGTTTCCCCTCAGAAACCTCTTTATCCTTATGTAAGGGCTCCATAAACTAAGAGGGTCTTCCAAATGTCCACTTAGAGTTGCTCATATTTTGCTTTGTCTGCTTCCTGTTGCTCTGCATTTTGTGGGATAGAGAGCTCAGCAGCTTTTTTCAGAAAATCCTTCACACACTTCAAGAACATATTTTGAGCTTTAGCTGAATAGCAACCAATCCTACATGGAGACTAGAAGAAGGTACCACTACTAGAAGAAGTGGGATGTAAGAGAGGCCCAACCTCTGAATTAGGATTGTTTACGGTGCATGATGAAATGGTAAAAGCCATCTGACTACTTTATGGGGTCTGATGGACACTTTGTGAGTGTTGGCTTTATGCTGAGCATTGTGCTGTTTGCTTTAAACACATTTACATGTTATAGGAACTCTATGAGGTAGTTACTGTGATTGTTCTTTTCCTCCACTGAATTTCCTAGATGGAGAAACTGAGGCTAACATTCACACAGCTAGGAAGGTGCTGGGGCCAGTAAGTGGGCCGGTGTTTGTATTTGGACAAAATGGTAGTCCTTCTCTAGTGTGTGAGGATGCCGAACCCCATGCTCCGCAATAAATCGGATTTATCTGAGACCTGAGGGATTAGCTTCAGGAATTTGTCAGTTGGTAAAGAATATGAAGTTCTGGAAAAAGCTACTGAGGAAGGCAATGCAGTGTCTTTTCTTGAATACTCCACCATGTGGCACCCCCTTGGGACTATGGACCCTTACTATCCATGAAAAGATTGACTCTTGCAATCTTTCAGGGTGTATGTGTAACAATTTTCTACAACTTTACCATTCCAACTCTTGTTAATGCAGGGGGGGAAATGTTTATAAATCTGTTAGAGTAGCTGTAGAGTAGTTTGGAAAGTAGAAGCATGTGCTGTTTTACAAGCAATAGATGAGAAGTGTGTTTACCTACTGAATATACTAATTGAAATTTTCTTTAGGTCAGGCTGCAAAGTACCATGTGTTTAGTGCTATAAGTGATGGAAGCAGGTGTGTGTATTGGTGGTGCTATGGACAGAGGTGGCCAAGGAATCTTTCTGAGTATTAAGCTAGTTTCTCCCCTGTGACCAGGGCAACACTGTCGCCAACTCGAGTTTTCTTGTACAGAGAGATAGCTCTTTTGTTTTCACTTGAGGAGTGACTTTACTCTGGGACCGAGCGCAGAGCTTATATTTGAATTATGAAAATGAACACTTACAAGTAAGGGCCAATCTAAAAAAACCAGCAAGTGGTGAAGGGTTAGCATATATATTAGAATAAAAAAAAGAACGATGCACATTTCCAGAACTGTGATGGCTATATACGGCTCATAGGCTTTGGCAATGATGAAACAAATTAATGCTCCTAGGATAAGACCCTGCAATAAAAGAAACAGGATTTGTTTTAATGCACATGGGCTAGTAAAAAACAAAGCAAACCCATAGACTGTTAGAATATAAATCTGATTATATTGCACTTGCCTCTTTTGCTTTGCACATACATTTTATTGGTCAAATTTCTCATATTTCCAACCAATGAAATAATACATGGAAACAATAAAAGTGCACATTAAGTATGGAAGAATGAAAAATAACTCGTTTCTTTCTTCTCCCTCAACCCAACCCTAGTCTAGCTCCTGAAAAGTAACCACTGTTCACAGTGTATATTTCATATTGGAAAGAAGTATATACAAGGATATATGGATTTTGATAGAAAGAAGTAGAACTCCCCACTTTTCTCTTTCCAAGTGGTTGATGATTATCCCAACATCATTTATTGGGAAACACCAGCATTATCCCCTCTTATCTGAAATTCAACCTTTATCATGTACTAAATTAGTAGAAACTATCTTTTTTTTTTTTTTTATCTATCTATGATAGTCACACACACACAGAGAGAGAGGCAGAGACACAGGCAGAGGGAGAAGCAGGCTCCATGCACCGGAAGCCCGATGTGGGATTCGATCCCGGGTCTCCAGGATCGCGCCCTGGGCCAAAGGCAGGCACCAAACCGCTGCACCACCCAGGGATCCCAGTAGAAACTATCTTGTTCTAAATTGCTTCCCAGTTGATTTTGAGTTTTTTAGAAATACAGTGATATCAATTGAAAAAAATGATATATTTTGCCTTTTCTTTTCAACCATTATTTTTCCTGTCTAATTGTGATGATTAGCAGTTCCAGAAAATACTGAATAGCAGTATTGATAAGGGCATCCTCTTTGTTCCTCATTTAATGGGAATACTTCTGATGTTTAATTATATATGATGCTGACTTTTGGGTTTATTTTTATAATGTCAATAAAGTACCTATGTATTCCTATTTTAATGGTCTTTCTTTTTTTTGCAATCAGAGGTGAAGGTTAAATTTTGTCAAATGTGTTCTTTTTTTTTATTTTTTATTTTTTTTTTTTGTCAAATGTGTTCTTTTCCTTATTTGATATAATCTCCTAATTTGTTCTCCTTTTACCTATAATATGTTGGGTTAGTTTAATAAAGTCCTAATATTGAATCATCACAGTATATTTTTTAAAAGTACTAAAGAAAATTTTCTGCTAATATATTAACACTCGTGATGGGAGAACAGAAGACTAGCTGAGGACAAGGCATAAGCTCAGGATAGCACATTGACAAATTCTTGAAACAGGCAGAGGGACATTCATTCCTCTAGGGATTCAACTGCCTTGATGTTTATACTTTGCTAAGGGCAAAAGGCCATCTTAGACCCCCAGGATCCTGTAAGTCAACTTTAACATATAAAAACTCCTTTAGAAATTTCCTTTATCTCTAAACCCTTCAAGATACTGTTGGCAATCATCCCCCAAGCACATGACCCTCAGATATACATCTGAAGGGTCTCCTGACTCAGGTTTTATTAGACAGTAATGAATGACTTTTTCCCAACAATAGCTGGCCCACTCAGGGTCCTGGAAACCTTGCTTCCAAAATTCCTTAGGGAGTATACTATCCTCAAACCCCTCCCAACTCCCAGGTATATAATCAGTCACTTCTCACAGGCCTGGGGCAGCAGCTCTTCCTGCCCATGGGTCCTGTCCCTGTGCTTTAATAAAACCACCATTTTGCACCAAAGATGTCTCAAGAATTCTTTTTTGGTCATTGGCTCCAGACCTCACCTATATTCCAAAACTTGATCAATTGTTGCTTTGATACAAGTGAAATTTCTATTTTCTTTTTCTGACTTGGTCAGTTTTTGATATCAGTGCTATACTACTTTGAAAAAATAATTCAGAAGGGCTTCTTTTCTCCATTCTTTGAAAAAGTTTCAATAGTATCAGAATTACATCCTATTGAAAGTTTGAAAGAGTTAATGTATAAAAAAATCTGGCCCTGATATATTTTTGAAAGATACTCATTTGACTAATTCTCATTTTACTCTGTGTTTACATCGGTCTGGTTAGGTTTTTCTCAATTCTGGGGTCAGTTTTGATAATTATATTTTCCTAGAAAATAAGCTATTTCATTTAGGTTTATTTGTTTTGCAAAATACTCCTAGGGATCCTCTCAGTTTCTTCATCCTTTGTGATTATTTTCCCTGTCGGGTGCATAACTTTAAATATATGTCTTCTCTTCACCCTTTTTTCCCTGTTATACTGGCCACTGGTTTTGGACAGTTCTATCAATTTTGGACAGTTCTGAGTTTTGTATGCTATTTTATACATTTCTGCTCTTATCTTCACTGTTTCCCTAATTCCCTTTGTGAGGGGAAATGTGAGAAATATAAAGTAAGACCGGCAAAGGAGCGCTGGTTTAGTAATAAGGGTAGAGTGGGGTAAGGAGCAAGGGAAGAAGGGAAATAAAGGCGAGGCAAATGGAAGTCGGAAAGCTTTCCGCAGGTGGCGCCCCCTGAGACTCACTCCCCAAGGCTGCACCCACCCTGCAGCACCAGCTCTTTTTACTCACCAGCCTCAGGATCTTCAACATCCCCTTGGGCGAGAAGAAAAAACGCTTGAAGCTGTCCCTGAATTTGAGCGGGACTTTGGCCCGTCCTTCAGCACGCTGTTGGATGGAGGACTTCTCTTGGCCCTTGGGTATCCTTGAGGCTGCACCCTGCTGCATCCTGGGTCCTGTATTCTCCGGTTGCTTGGATGCCCCTTGGCGAGAGGGTGCCGCGGTCCCTGGGCGAGAGGGTGCCGCCGTCCCTGGGCGAGAGGGTGCCGCCATCCCAGGGCGAGAGGGCGCCACGGTCCCAGGGCGAGAGGGCGCCGCCCCAGGGCGAGAGGGCTCCGCCCCCGACCCAGAGCGTGAGGGTTGCACCGTCCGCCCAGGGCGTGGTGGCACCGGAGCTGTGGAAGCTCCTGGGCGTGTGGGACGCTGCTGTTGCAAGCTCCCTGTGGGGTTCTTGGTGGTTTTGGCATCCATGGTGGGCCCCGGGGCCTGGCTGTGTCAGGCTGGCCCTGCTGCTCTGAGCCTGCACAGCGGCGTCAGTCTGTCCCCTGGGAACCAGCAGCGTGCCCCCAACGGCCGCCTATCCCTCGCGCGCACTCAGCTCTCGCTGCCGCACTCAGCTCTCGCTGCCCGAGTACAAACCCGACCCTCTGGCCACCCTCGTCACTACCTGATTGCGATGCCACTGCCTAGCCTGGAACTTATTATCCCTGCAACTTCACTCCCCCATGCTGCCAGCAAGCCAAGGAAGGGGGCTCCGGAGACCATTTAGGGAGGTCCGGGTGCATTCTTCTCTGCCACCCAGGCCCAGGAGGAGGAAAATCCAACCCGATCAGGTCCTGGTGCTACTGGCGCTCACTTGGAAGTGACAGTATTGGTGAGCGCTGGGCAGATTTCCCACATCTCTTCTTCCAGTTTCCATATTGAGATTAAAAGAACAACCACAGGAAATAGGTGGAAGAATAAAAAAATATATTTAATACTTAGGATCAACTAAAAAGTAATATAAAATTACAAAACTTTTATATTTTGTCATGAATAGTACGTTTCTGATAAGGACCACTTGGATTAAATAGAAGCTTCCGGTAAATAAGGACCCCATCGGCAATACAGCACACTGCTACTAGGAGTCCAAACACCTGGAAACAAACACACTTTGTCACTGCTGTCCCGGCGGTCTGGACCTCCATCATTCACACAGGTTTTATTTGGCCCGCCCACTGGCTTCCTCTCCTGCTAGGATATTGAGATTGCTCCATCCACTTCCACCTAATGCTAAACTGGGAGGAAACTTCAAGGATCCTTTTATTCTCATTCTCAAGTTCCCTAGCTGCCTAGAGAAAGGGAAAAGAGAACTTAGGTGAGCAGAAATAATACTGAAGTGGTGTGGGCTCTGAAATTAATACTTGTCTGGATCTCTTGACCTGCCCTCAATGTTCAACTGCCTTTCTTATTACAAACTCTACTGAAGAAAGGGCCAAAGTTAACACCAGCTCAAGATTAAAT
Source organism: Nyctereutes procyonoides (assembly GCF_905146905.1). NCBI lineage: Eukaryota > Metazoa > Chordata > Mammalia > Carnivora > Canidae > Nyctereutes > Nyctereutes procyonoides. The sequence goes on along the minus strand of NW_026575140.1, from coordinate 6,300,752 downwards.
CATTGCAACTGTAGCTGTGATAAACACTTTTGAGAACTGGAATGATAAGATGATCCAAAGTGAACTCTTAAAGGCTAGGCTACATCCACTTAAGAGTGGGATTCTAAAGAGGCCTCAGGAGAAAAAAAAAGGTAAAGGGAATAAACTAGAACCTGGTCTTTAGGTACTCTGAAGGCTATCTGAGAGCTGGCACCCGGGCTAGAAAAGAAGAATATACCTTGCATGCTATTTGGTCAGTTCCATCCAATGGCCAGGAAGTCTGGCCTCTTGTCTCTAGATACCATTCCATTTTCCATCCTGAATCTCAAACTCAGCTTCCTAGGTTCTGACCACAAAAAGTACCTCCTACCTATCCTTCCATAACTCTGGTACTCTGCATGTTGCTGGTTCTTCTACCTGGAAACATCTCCCTTGTCTACCCTTTATTCCTAGGAAGTTGCATTTCTACTGACAGAGCAAGGTAGCTGCTTTCTCTTTTTTGTGGCCTGCAGTACTCTATCAATGGCTTATATACAGTTGTTTGCATTTCTGTTCTCTGTATTAGGCTCTAAGCAATTTGAGGATAAGGTGGGCTCATGTTCTAGTCCATGCTGTCAAAAGAAATATAATGTGAGTCACCAATGTAAGCCACATAATTTAAAATTTTCTAATAGCACATTAAAAAGAACAAAAAACAAGTGAAATTAATTTTAATAACATATTTTGTTTAGTCTAGTATATCCAAAATATAATTTTAATATGTCATCAATATCATAAATTATTATGAAATGTTATACAGTTTTTGGTAAGTCATTGAAATCCAGTGTGTATTTTAAATGTATAGATCATCTCAATCAGACCAGCCACATTCCCAGGGCTCAGTAGTCATATGTGGCTAGTGGATACTGCACTGGACAGCACAACTCTATATTTTGTCAGCATCTACTAAAGTGCATATTTTTAAACAATGAATCAGTGAATGAATAAGCAAATGAGTAAAAGTACAGTTGACCTTTGAACAACATGGGTTTGAACTGCATAGGCCTCTTACATATGAATTTTTTTCCAGTAATTATAGTACAGTACTGTAAATGTATTTTCTCTTATGATTTTCTTAATAACATTTTCTTTTCTCTAGCTTACTTTATTGTAAGATACAATGTTTGATATATATATAATATAGAAAATATGTGTTAACTGTTTTTATTTTCAGTGCTTCTTGTCAGCAGTAGGCTATTAGTAGCTAAGTTTTTGGGAAGTCAGAGTTTAAAAAGTTTCAAGTGTGTGTGTGGGGACTGATGTTCAAGGGTCAGTTGTAAATCCTATGCCTTGTTCCTCTTTCTCCATAGTAGAGGGATAAGATTATCTTTTTTTATTCGTAAGTTAAAAAAAAATATTTAAGAGGCGGGGCAAGATGGCAGAAGAGTAGGGTCCCCAAATCACCTGTCCCCACCAACTTACCTAGATAACTTTCAAATCATCCTGAAAACCTACAAATTCGACCTGAGAGTTAAAGAGAGAACAGCTGGAATGCTACAGAGAGAAGAGTTTGCGCTTCTAATAAGTACAACTCGTTTTTAGCCACTCTTCACTGAGCAAAATGACTAGAAAGAAGAACTCACCACAAAAGAAAGAATCAGAAATGGTACTCTCTGCCACAGAGTTACAGAATTTGAATTAAAATTCAATGTCAGAAAGTCAATTAGGAAGTACAATAATAAAGCTACTGGTGGCTCTGGAAAAAAGCATAATGGATTCAAGAGACTTCATGACTGCAGAATTTAGATCTAATCAGGCCGAAATTAAAAATTAATTAAATGAGATGCAATCCAAACTGGAGGTCCTAACGATGAGGGTTAATGAGGTAGAAGAAAGAGTGAGTGACATAGAAGACAAGTTGATGGCAAGGAAGGAAGCTGAGGAAAAAAGAGAAAAAGAAAAAGACCACGAGGAAAGGTTAAAGGAAATAAATGACAGCCTCAGAAGGAAAAAAATCTATGTTTAATTGGTGTTAGGGACAGAGGACCAGAAAGCATATTTGAACAAATCATAGCTGAGAACTTCCCTAACTTGGAGAGAGAAACAGGCATTCAGATCCAGGACATAGAGAGAGTCCCCCCACCCTCAATCAATAAAAAGCATTCAATACCTCAACATTTAATAGTGGAACTTGCAAATTCCAAAGACAAAATCCTTAAAGCAGTAAGAGACAAGAGATCACTAACTTATATGGGGAGAAATGTTAGATTAACAGCAGACCTCTCCACAGAGACCTGGCAGGCCAGAAAGGGCTGGTAGGATATATTCAGGGTCCTAAATGAGAAGAATATGCAGCCAAGAATACTCTATCCAGCAAGGCTCACATTTAGAATAGAAGGAGAGATAAACAGCTTCCAATATAGGCAGAAACTGAAAGAATATGTGACCACCAAACCATCTCTGCAAGAAATATTAAGGGAGACCCCGTAAAAGAAAGAGGAAGCCCAAAGAAATAATCCACAAAAACAGGGACTGAATAGGTATTATGATGACACTAAATTCACATCTTTCAATAGTAACTCTGAATGTGAATGGGCTTAATTATCCCATCAAAAGACTCAGGGTTTCAGACTGGATTAAAAAAACAAGACCCATCTATTTGCTGTCTACAAGAGACTCATTTTAGACCTAAGGACACCTCCAGCCTGAAAATGAAAGGCTGGAGAACCATTTACCATTCAAATGGTCCTCAAAAGAAAGCTGGAGTAGCAATCCTCATACCAGATAAATTAAAGTTTACCCCAAAGACTGTAGTAAGAGATGAAGAGGGACACTATATCATACTTAAAGGATCTATCCAACAAGAGGACCTAACAATCATGAATATTTATGCCCCTAATGTGGGAGCTGCCAAGTATATCAATCAATTAATAACCAAAGTAAAGACATACTTAGATAATAATACACTAATACTGGGAGACTTCAACACAGTGCTTTCTGCAAATGACAGATTTTCTAAGCATAACATCTCCAAAGAAACAAGACCTTTAAATGATACACTGGACCAGATGGATTTCACAGATATTTACAGAACTTTACATCCAAACTCAACTGAATACACATTCTTCTCAAGTGCACGTGGAACTTTCTCTAGAATAGACCACATACTGGGTCACAAATCAGGTCTTAACCCCTGCATATTTTCAGACCATAATGCTTTGAAACTTGAACTCAATCACAAGAAGAAATTTGGAAGAAATTCAAACACGTGGAGGTTAAAGATCATCCTGCTAAAAGATGAAAGGGTCAACCAGTAAATTAGAGAAGAATTGAAAAGATTCATGGAGGGAGATCCCTAGGTGGCTCAGTGGTTTAACATCTGCCTTCAGCCCAGGGCGTGATCCTGGAGTCCTGGGATCAAGTCCGGCATCGGGCTCCCTGCATTGCATGGAGCCTGCTTCTCCCTGTGCCTCTCTCTCTCTCTGTCTCTCTCATAAATAAATAAAATCTTTTTTAAAAAAATATTCATGGAAACTAATGAGAATGAAGATACAACCATTCAAAATCTTTGGGATACAGCAAAAGCAGTCCTGAGAGGGAAATACATCGCAATACAAGCATCCCTCAAAAAATTGGAAAAACCTTAAATACAAAAGCTAACCTTGCACCTAAAGGAACTGGAGAAAGAACAGCAAATAAAACCTACACCCAGCAGAAGAAGAGAGTTAATAAAGATTCGAGCAGAACTCAATGAAATAGAGACCAGAAGAACTATGGAACAGATCAACAAAACCAGGAGTTGGTTCTTTGAGAGAATTAATAAGATACATAAACCATTAGCCAACCTTATTATAAAGAAAAGAGAAAAGACTCTAGTTAATAAAATCACAAATGAAAAAGGAGAGATCACAACCAATACCAAGGAAATACAAGCAATTTAAAAAACATATTATGAGCAGCTATCCACCAATAAATTAGGCAGTCTAGAAAAAATGGACGCATTTCTGGAAAACCACAAACTACAAAACTGGAACAGGAAGAAACAGAAAACCTGAACAGGCCAATAACCAGGGAGGAAATTGAAGCAGCCATCAAAAACCTCCCAAGACACAGAAGTCCAGGGCCAGAGGGCTTCCCAGGGGAATTCTATCAAACATTTAAAGAAGAAACAATACCTATTCTACTAAAGCTGTTCCGAAAGGTAGAAAGGGATAGAATACTTCCAAACTCGTTCTATGAGGCCAGCATCAACTTAATTCCAAAACCAGACAAAGACCCCACAAAAAAGGAGAATTATAGACCAATATCCCTGATGAACACAGATGGAAAAATTCTCAACAAGATACTAGCCAATAGGATCCAACAGCACTTTAAGAAGATTATTCACCATGACCAAGTGGTATTTATGCCTGGGATGCAAGGCTGGTTCAACACTCGTAAAGCAATCAACATGATAGATCATTATCAACAAGAGAAAAAACAAGAACCATATGATCCTCTCAATAGATGCAGAGAAAGCTTTTGACAAAATACAGCATCCATTCCTGATCAAAACTCTTCATAGTGTAGGGATAGAGGGAACATTCCTCAGCATCTTAAAAGCCATCTATGAAAAGCCCACAGCAAATATCATTCTCAATGGGGAAACACTGGGAGCCTTTCCCCTAAGATCAGGAACACAACAGGGATGTCCACTCTCACCACTGCTATTCAACATAGTACTAGAAGTCCTAGCCTCAGCAATCAGGCAACAAAAAGAAATAAAAGGCATTCAAATTGGAAAAGAAGAAGTCAAACTCTCCCTCTTTGCAGATGACATGATACTGTACGTAGAAAACCCAAAAGACTCCACCCCAAGATTGCTAGAACTCATATCGGCAGTGTGGCGGGATACAAAATCAATGCCCAGAAATCAGTGGCATTTCTGTATGCTAACAATGAAACTGAAGAAAGAGAAATTAAGGAGTCAATCCCATTGACAATTGCACCCCAAAGCATAAGATACCTAAGAATAAACCTAACCAAAGAGGTAAAGAATCTATACCCTAAAAACTACAGAACACTTCTGAAAGAAATTGAGGAAGATGCAAAGAGATGGAAAAGTATTCCATGCTCATGGATTGGAAGAATTAATATTGTGAAAATGTCAATGCTACCCAGGACAATTTACACATTTAATGCAATCCCTATCTAAATACCATGGACTTTCTTCAGAGAGTTGGAACAAATAATCTTATGATTTGTGTGGAATCGGAAAAGACCCCAAATAGCCAGGGCAATATTGAAAAAGAAATTGCTATTATAGCACTATTTCATTTCTAGAATAATTCTTATCCCTTATGAAGTTGCTTGGGGCTTAATAAGGAGATGAAAAACCATGGACTGACATACATGGCTATCTGAGAATGGTTAGTTCTCCTAAGTGGCCCATACTATGGAAAGACAAGGAAGTAGGAGGGAGATTTATTTAAGAACTTTCTGATTCACATCTCTAGATCAGAATCTAGAAAAGCCAAATGATTTTGAACCTCCTATAAGAAATCTCAGAAGAAAAAAAAAAAAGAAATCTCAGAAGAGAAAAAAAAAGAAATTTCAGAAGAGTATCAGATGGAACTAAAACTCAATTATTTGATTCTTATTTATTTTGGCTTGCCTTCCTGGATAAAGTCTGATTAAACTGGCTTGCTTCTCTTCAAGTAAAGTTCAAAATAAATTCTTTAGTTATAAAGCTTCCTACCACCATGTCATGAGACATCTTATATTCCATCTGAAGAAAGATCTGGACAAAAACAAAACGAAACAAAACTGAGTTCAGAGCAATCTGTCTCACCTTAACAAGTGGTATGTAGCCTTTTCTTTAAAAGGGAGAGCTATGAGACTCATCCATGGTCTTCTGTTTGACATCAGGTTTCTCAGAGCTAATTGTAACAGATCAGTCTAGTCTAGCCCTGAATATTGATGCAGAATATATAGGAACTACAGCTTGGTTAACTTCAGTTTTAGGGTGAAATCATATTCTTCCATGTTAATCAGGATATGTACTCACACAAAAAATATTAAGCCACTAGGGACTATATACTGGCCTAAGAGCCCCAAGGATGAATACAGTGTAGATTTCTGTTCTTGTATCTATTTTTCAAGGAAATTTGAATACTAATTAAACCTAAAGCAAGAAATCAGAAAAACCTATACTCACCCCTCCAAGGACTATAAATGTTGTGGTTTCTGGTAACAGTGCCAACACAGATATGATTATCATGAATATTGCTGCTATCGCTGAGTTGATAATATCCTAAAACACAGAATAGCAAGGTCAGCTTTACATGAAGATCACCAAAAAATAAATCAGCTGCCTAGAGATTTTGAAATTTTCATTTTATTAAATTTAGTGGTTTTAAAAATTATTTTAGGAAATCCAAGTGCCACAGTAAAATGATGCCTATATTGCATTTGGTCTACAGCAATGCCTAGTGTTTTTCTTGACCTATGATATACCAATCATTTAACTACTTAGACTTTCCTTTTTATTTAAATGCAGTTGGAAGGAGAACTCATCTGGTTGGGACTGGATGATGTATTGTGTGGAAGGTTTATAATAAAATGGTACAGAATGCTAAGAGAAAATGTGGAGTTGTTTACACTGTAAATCAGACAACTTTATAATGTTACTAAAATGCAGTTAATGCAATTCATAAAAAAGCTGCACCCACTTGGCAGAAAGTAGTAATTTTCAGGAAAAAACTTTCATACATCTGCATGCAATGGCTGGCTGATTATGCTATTATTTCTGATCATGTAGTTCATTTCTTTAGTGATTTCTAGAAACAAAGTTTTTGCCCTCTGAACAATGGCTTTAAGCTAGCATTTGAATGGATGTATACTGTGGGAAACGTCAACTGTCTTTATTCTGGAATGGTTTATATCTGTTTACAGGGAACTGTAGGCAGGAATGTATTGTTAATATACAAGTATCAGACCTTAAACTGGTAATTTAGAAATGTGGTTATTAAAAAGAAAATGGGGGTGCATAGGTGGCTCAGTAGGTTGAGCATTCACCTCTTGATTTCAGTTCAGGTCATGATCTCAGGGTCATGAGATAGAGCCCCATGTTGGGCTCCACGCTCAGCACAGAATCTGCTTGAAATTCTATCCCTCTGCCTCATTCACATTCTCTCAAAAAAAAAAAAAATAGGAAGAGTTCCATGGGGACCGGGCAAGATTAGATGCATGTAGGAAGAAAAAGTTCTCATTTGCAAGAAATATTCAGACTGTCATTGGTTAATGTTCCTCTGTGTTGGATATTTTGCTGGCCTCAAGGCAAGCCACACATCTACTTCAGACAGACAGCCCTGCCTCCTGTGAGTAATTCAGGAAAGTGTATATGAATGGCTTATGGGTAAAAGTGGGTTCTAGGGAGTGTACCACTCTGCAGGGACCTTATTTTGTTCATTAACCTTCTTTGTCCCTGGCTAGCTTTCCTCAATGCAGCAGCCCTCTAGTTATGGTTGTTTCTCTTCCTCCGCTCAGTCTAACCATACTTTCAGCTTTCTGGTCACCTGTCCACTTGAGGGACACCAATTTGGTCAAGGGACCTCCAGGAATACAGTCTGTGAATATTTATTTCTTCCAGGACTTATTTTGCTCTCTTTACATGTGCCAGTGTTCACCACTCCTTTTTGAAATGCTTTCCTCGCTTGCCTTCTATGGCATGGGTCTCCCTTGCATTCTTTCCTGCTTTTCTCTGGCTCCTCCTCCTTTTCACCCAATATGTGGGCGTTTCCGAGTTTTACCTTCAGCTTGCTTTCCATTCTTTCTTTGCCATTTAGGCCAGTCCCGGAGCTCATCTACCATCACAAGGTGATGACTTCCAAAGTTGCAGCTTTAAGTCCTCTCTCCCAAACTTCAGACCTGTTTTGAGTATTTCCATCTGAATATTCCATAAGCAACTAAAACGTAGTATTTCTCAAACTGAACTCATTGCATTCCTCTCCCTGGCCCTTCCTTAAACCTATTCTTCTTTCTGTAGTTCCTATATCATTATCATCTCAAGATACTTAAATGTCAGATATTCTTTTTTTTTTTTTTTTTAATGTCAGATATTCTTAATTCTTATGTACATAGTCCTATCAATTCTACCCTGTTAACCCTTTCTCTACAACTGCTGTTATTACTGTAGTTCAGGCCTTTATAATTTTCATGCCTGGATTACAGAACCAACAATTTTTTTTAAAGATTTTATTTATTTCAGAGAGAGAGAGAGAGAGGCGGAGACACAGGCAGAGGGAGACACAGGCTCCACACAAGGAGCCCGATGCAGAACTCAATCCTAGATTCCAGGATCAGGACCTGAGCTGAAGGCAGACGCTTAACCACTGAGCCACCCAGGCGTCCCTAGAACCATTTTTTTTTTTTTAAGCTGGAGAACTTTACTTTTATTCTTGAAGTTTTATACTAGGAAGTCAACATTTAATAATCCATTGTTCACAATTGATTTATAAAAAATTAATCCTTAAATTGTACATCAATATCCTATGACTCCAAATTTTATCACTCTCCTTCAAATCTGAAGAAAATGATTATTTTAAGTTCCACAGATAGCACAGTCCCACTGACATAACATTTAGTTCAAAGTCCTACACTCATGAGGATTAAGAACAGCCAGTATCAAACTGGCCTGAAACCTGATTGTGTTCCTGGCTCAAGATACCTGTAGTAAATTTGTAAATCCACACTAAGACACAAAAATAAACTAGGGTGTGATGTAATATAAAAAACTTAAAAAAAAAACTTTTCACAGCAGAGTAAAAATTAACATTAAAATGTTACCAAATTTCAACCATATTATGATGTTTTATCCAATTAGCTTTCAAAATGCCTGATTGTGAATCAAATGCAAAGAACATCATGTAGGATTTTTTTTTTAAGTTTTCCCAGCACTTCAAAATGGTTATGGAATTAATAACTTTTAAAATGTCAAAGTATGGGATCCCTGGGTGGCGCAGCGGTTTGGCGCCTGCCTTTGGCCCAGGGCGCGATCCTGGAGACCCCAGATCGAATCCCACGTCGGGCTCCCGGTGCGTGGAGCCTGCTTCTCCCTCTGCCTGTGTCTCTGCCCCCCCCCCGTGTGTGTGACTATCATAAATAAATAAAAATTAAAAAAAATGTCAAAGTATGCTATACATATTGCACTTTTCTGCTAGGCTGGGCTAGTATCTTCCATGGCAAGATACTAAAACTATTGAATAAAATGTACTTTTAAGTAAATAGGTACTTGATTAATTTCCCTGAAATTATCAACATCATTACCAAAATCTTCCAGGATTTTGTAAGATTTGATTCCTAAAATACAGTTTTAAAGTTTAACTTAAGGAGGGAAAAAAAACCCTCATATATTTGACTTTTTATGTCCTTTTTTGGTCCTTCAATGACCAAAGAGAATTTTAAACAAATTATGCTTTATGTTTCTTGGCTTAATAAAAAGTTACAATTTCTATTATCCAAATTAAGAAAAAGTATACTAATCAAAAGCTATTAATTTTGAAATATCTATGTAAGGTTGTCTGTAGTTCCCTTTAGAAGCTTTCCAAGCTTTTATAATCAATTATAATCAATTTTAATGAATTATGTACTAGAATCAAATTAGGTAAAGAAAAACTTATTTTGCAAAAATAAAATCACTTCCCAATATGCTTGACAGAAGCAAGCTATTCATTTTCATTTGTGTTCCATTGAAGACATAACTGAAATCTGTCCAATGGTTTATTTCCAACTGGTCCACTATGGAATTCTTCAGAATGTTTTAAGAATGGCTGTAGCTAGAGTTCTGACTTCCATTTGGACCCTGCTCTCCACTGTTTGGAGGAGGTTTTGGCTTTGGCATCTTACTAAGAATAGTTGCCATCTCTTTTCGCTCATCAAAATTCTTCCACTGCTCATACAGTTTTAAAATAACCCTGATTATTTCTAAAATCTTCTCCATATCCACAGAAAGCTCAGCAAACCACTGTCTGGCATCTTTCTGCTGAACAACACAAGCTACATGTAGACAAGCTAAAGCTATCATGAAAGGAGGATAGAGTAGGCAAAGATCCGTTCTGTAGGTATCATTCACTATCCTCCATGCAAGGGGAAGCAACATGTCTTCTTGGCCCACGTCCTGCACATACTGGAGCAAAGGTCTGTAAGGATGATACACTATCAAGCAATAATCCATTAGTTCTAAAAGATAGAATTCGCATTCTAATATATGGTTCATCCTATAAGGAAATTCCTTTGGAAAGGCATATGAAAATCTAGTTTTTAATACAGAAGTAGCAGCAGAAATCAATCTTGTATTTGAGACTACTCCAAATTCCTCTACTTTGGATGCCAAAAACACACAGTAGGAGCCATTAACACAAGATTTTTTTTTAATACAAGATTTATACTTTTCAGAGAATACCTGGCATAGAATCTCTTGAAATAGACTGTTCAATAACTTGTTGTCTTAATTTTAAGATGTTCACCTAATGCTTGAATAACATTTGTAAAAAATATTTGTAATTTCCAATACTCTTCTTCTGAGAGAAACTTTAAGTCCCTCTGGCGTTCCTTCAACAGATCTTGTTTATCCAAAATCCACTGCAAATAATGGGAGCTCTGCCAAAAGTTCCCTGCCATGGAACACAGCTTGCCCTGATAAAAAAAGCACCAGCCGGCAGAGCGGCCCGCAGAGCGACCATAGACCCAGCCCGGTAACCGTGCTCCTGGATCTCTAGAACCAAATTTTTAAGTGGTCTCTGAGACCTACGTCTAGTTTTGTTCCTCTTTAAGCCATTATTGACACTGCCCATGGCAATTTCCTAAATTGTAAGCTGTTCATGTGACTGTCATTTAAAACCCTGAAAAGCTTACAATGCCCTTTGGGTTAAAACCCAGGGCACATAAAGGCTTGCAATGCTTTGACCTCCTACTGCTTCTCAAGACTCCACTCTTGCCCCCTCTCTTCCACAACTCAGTATCCCATCCATTCAGAACTACAGGCAGGTCCTGGAGTGTCATGCTCTTCCTTCCCCTAGACTCTCACATATACTGCTTCCTCTACCAGGAAAGCCCTCTGATCCCCATACCTGCTAACTAACTACTTTTAATCCTTCAGCCCTCGACTCAGGCATAGTTTTTTTCAGGAAAGCCTATGATGATTTGGTTCCCTTCCCTGGCTGGATGCCTCCATATGATTCTGGGTACGCATCTATCCCAGCACCTATTACCTACTACTGAATTACTCATCTGTCTTGCTTTTTGGCTACACTGAAAATTTCACAGTCATAAGATTTGTATTTTATCAAAGAACACATTACAGAAGCTGGGATTAGCAGACGTGTAACACTTGCTGAATAAATGATTCTCCTAGATCAAGAACAGAGAGGAATCTGGGTTTCATAAGGGAATAATCCCATAGTTGACCACATAGCACCATTTCTCAGCAAAGTTTGATCCTCAGAGAACTGGAAACAAAAATTTCAGTCTACACATAGGCCACTCGCCCTCTCAGTGTAGTTTGTTAAGCTTAGGGCTCCAAGTTTATTGCTAGGGTCTATAAGTTCTAGAGAATTATAGTTTGGAGAAAAAATACTAAAATGCATTAGGTTTATTAACCTTGGAAAGCAGAATGTGAAGAGCAACTATACAACTTGTTGAGTAAAGAGGATATGGACCATGCTTATGTCCTTGAAGAAATTCCTAGAATAATTTAGCCTAGCTGTTTCTGCTACTAAAGGACATTATATACTCTGAGGGCCAGCTGAAGAGGGCATTGTGATCTCTTTTCCTAGACTTCCCTCCAGTCAAGTCCAGCTCTAAAAGTGTGATCAAGTAGAAGTTTAGAGAATTGCTATGAAAATCCTATTTCCCAGATTTCTCCTTTTGGGACTTTTTCAGCTTGTGATTAGCTTGAAATGTTCATCATTGGCCTTTGAAGGTGGTTCTAGAAGGTACCACTTGAAGGCATGCTTATGGTTTGAGAATAGCTCTAAAGTCCTCCCTTCTTAATAGCGGTTACTAGCTTGGATATCAGCACTTTGGAATCCAGGAAGATGGGACAAGTGCAGCAGAGGAAGACTTAACTGCAGCTATCAGTCCAGCCAAAGGTGGGAGTGGTAGCAAGGGGTCTTAGGAGGGAGACATACAGAGACAGGATGCTGGGGACAAAACTTAAAACAGGAGAGAGAGGTAAGGTCATTCAGTTCATCCCAGAACTGGATAATAGTCCAGGCTAAAGGGACATGTTCACCTTAACTAGCATCTTCAACTTGCCTATTTTGGCTGTTTTCAGAACCATGTAGGCACTCTACTGGGCAGTTATTCTCAATGCTATAAGTAGAGTAGGCAAGTTCATATGCTATTAAATAAGGTTGTATAAGATGAGTTAATTATTTAGCATTAATGATTACAGACATTCTTACGTAAGATAACCCTGTACTTCATTTCCCAGATTATTTTTTTCCATTTAGAGATCCGAGATATGTAAGATTTGGATACTTGTGTATCTGCCTCCATCTCTTTCCCCAATTTTGAAGCCATCTCAATACATACTTAAAAGGGAGATAAAGATTAAGAATGCTCTATAATTTTCTTAGCATAATCTTAAATTTAAATTTCTTTAGAAGATAAACACTTAAGTGAATTCTCCTAACAGAAGGGTCAGTCCCATCTACTGGTAGGTGGGAGCTCAGAGGAGAATTTATGCTCTGTGGTTGCACCAGTAACAACACAGAATATGGTAGCAGTGGGTAGATTTCCTCCTTCTTAAGCCTATCAGACATTCCATAAAGGCTTAAAAAACTAAAGACTAGTTTTTAAAAATGCCTATGATGGGAAAAAAACTAGTTAATTTTAATAGTAAAACTGAGCACTTACAAGCAAAGGCCAAAATAAACAGTCCATTATTCGATCAAGCCTCAGAATATATAAAAGTATGAAAAAGAAAATAACAGTGACTTCAAATCCAGTGATGACAATGTATGGTTCAGGGGCTTGTGCAATGATAAAAAAGGTCATGGATGTCACATTTAGTGCCTATAAGGATAAAAAAAAAAAAGATTCATTCAATGATTACTGAATGCAAGTTTAAGCTATAAAAATGATCATTTCTAAAGTAATAAATGTGTTTATGCCATATATATGCACACCTAAAAGAAGAATTACTAAAATGTATGGATATTGCCTTTTTTTGTGTTTTAGAGGACTAGGCGTCCCTCTCTGTCATTCCACTTGTATAACTAATACCATCACTTTCTCCCTTCATCTTTTCCTACTACATATCTTTTTTTTTTCTCTCTCAGACCTTCCAATCTCTCCTCACTGGCTCCTTTCCTTATCATAATACAAACATATCCAAGTTCTCTTCTCTTAAAACACACACACGCCTTCCATTCATCGTGGTCCCCAAAGAAAACTCCTGTTTTCTACTTCTCTCTATAATGCTTTGCAAAAACACCTGTATAGTGACTGTGTAATTCCTTACCATCTGCTCATCATCACTCCTTAACTCTTAGCAATCTGGAATCTACTGTCAAATTTACACTTAGAATGTTGCCATGAAAAATACTGGAGAAAAATTTAAAATAAATTGTTAGAGAAAAACAATTCTCTGAAGAACCCTGTGGGGGAGAAAAGGAAAAAAAAAAACTCTCAACAATACTGATGCTTCACTTTTTACATATTTTCTCTAACCTAAATAGAATGCAATCAGAATTGATGAATATTTTGAGTTAAAAAAAGCCTTGAAGATAATCTAATTCAATCTCATTTCCAAAGGAAGATGATATAAAACACAGAAATGTTAAGTGACCTAAAGGAAAAATAAGCTGATAGGCCTCAGGGAGTCTGTCAATGTCATGTTCTTAGAAGCTGTCATGTTACAGCTCTACCCCAAATCTCTATATTTTTGGAAAATGGTTTTGTCAAGAGTTTCCCCTGGCTAGACTTTTATGATTGGTCTGTTAACTAGTAGCATCTACATTCACTTTTATTTTTTTTAAATATTTTATTTATTAGAGAGAGAGAGAGAGAGAGAGAGAGAGAGAGAGAGAGATGCAGAGACCCAGGCAGAGGGAGAAGCAGGCTCCATGCAGGGAGCCTGACGTGGTATTCGATCCCAGGTCTCCAGGATGAGGCCCTGGGCTGAAGGCGGCGCTAAACTGCTGAGCCACCCAGGCTGCCCTACATTCACTTTATTTTTTTTTTAATTTTTAAGTTTTTAAAAAGATTTTACTTATTTATTCACTTTAGACACACAGAAAGAGAGGCAAACACAGGCAGAGGGAGAAGCAGGCCCCATGCCAGGAGCCGGTCGCGTGGGACTTGATCCCGGAACTCCAGGATCACGCCCCGGGGCCAAAGGTGGGCGCTGAACCGCTGAGCCACCCAGGGATTCCCCACTACGCTCGGGCGGTTTACGGTTTGCGTGTATCGGAGATGGTGGATGTAGGGGACCAGGGGGGATTGACTAGAGGAGGTGCCGTTTTTGTGAGTCAGGGGGTTTCGGCGTTTGGGGGAAGAGGTGGGTGGGAGGATTTAGTGTAATGGTTAGTTTGTTGAAGGGGAGGGTGTTGGGTTGTGTTGGTAGAGTGTGATTCATGGGCTCCGCTTTCCTCCGGATGGGTAGCGTAAGGTTACTGTTGGAGGGTGGGCTGGGTGTGGTATGCGGGAGGGGGTCGGGGTCTGGCCTCATGCCGCGAGGCTATACGGGGGGATTCAGGGTATGGGGACTTGGGCAGTGGTTAGAGTGGGGCGGTTTTTGGGACTGTGGTTGGATGGCTCTAGTGGGGCGCACAATAGTCTGGAGGGTCTGCGCGGGGGGGAGCTGGTACGGGGGTGCCGGGGGGCGCCTGGGCGGGGTTTTAGGTTTTGTAAATTTTTTTATATTTATGATAGTCACAGAGAGAGAGAGAGAGAGGCGCAGAGACATAGGCAGAGGGAGAAGCAGGCTCCATGCACCGGGAGCCCGATGTGGGATTCGATCCCGGGTCTCCAGGATCGCGCCCTGGGCCAAAGGCAAGCGCCAAACCGCTGCGCCCCCCAGGGATCCCTCCAGTTCTCTTTTAAATATCCCACCGATATCTCACACGTTTCTTCACCACTCTGAAAACTACTTTTGCTCAATGATTTTTCAGAATTACTAAACTTCATGAACATTTTTTTAGCTCTTATCCTATGGGACCCCATGGCCTAATTGCCATTGCCTGTCTTTTTCCTATTTTTCTTTGCACGTCACTTTCTCCTAGTCCTTATACCCCTGCAGCGATTCTCCCTTGCTGGGCTTCTCTCCTTTCACCCATCCTTTTAAGATGCTGGCGTTCCTTTGGCTTCCGTTCATGACTCGGTCGACAAGCGTGGGTCCGTGTCCCAAGTCAGTCCTCAACATCTCACACATAAAATAGTCATTTGCAATCTCTACCTGAATACCTACAGGAATCTCCAATTCACCGCATCCAAAACTGGGCTCATCTTGCTTGCTCCTTGCCCTTAATCGTTCATACCACTCTCTATCCCGTCACCCACCCTAGAGTTAATTCTGTTATCGGTGCTCCTCACCACTCCCCACAACGTATCAATCCCCAGGTCCTGCTGATTTAACGCTAACCGTCTTGGGAACCCATCCCCTCTTCACCCCTACAGCTACAGCCCTTAGGTATCTTCCCTGAGCTACCAGGACAAAGGTATTAGGGGACAACTTCTAAAATGCAAATACGTGGGCGGCCCGGGTGGCTCCGCGTTTAGCGCCGCCTTCAGCGCGGGGCGCGATCCTGGAGACCCGGGATCGAGTCCCACGTCGAGTCCCACGTCGAGTCCCGTCGAGTCCCACGCCGGGCTCCCTGCGTGGAGCCTGCTTCTCCCTCTGCCTGTGCCCCCCCCCCCCGTCTCAGGAATAAATAAATAAAATCTTCAAAAAAAAAAGATGCAGAAGCGCTCCTCCGCGGCTCCCCGAGGTCTTGCGTCGTTCAGCTCCTGCTTCCTCACGCCTTGCCCACACGACATCCCCATGCGTCGGGTGCTCTTCCTACATCTGCTTCACTCGGGTTCCCAGGGGTGCGAGCTCCGTCCTTCCCGTTGCTTGGGCCCAAGCCTTTGGGGCCGCCTCGACTCCTCTCCTTTTCTTACAGCGCGTGTGGTTCACCAGCAGATCCCAGACACCGAGATTCCCCGCCGCCTGCCGGGCCCACCCCGTGCCGGGCCCCGCGGGCCGTCCCCGGGCTCTCCCTCCCCCGCAGCCCTTCGGCCCCTCCGACGCGGTGGGTCAACGCAGCACGGTGCTCCCTGGGCCGTGCGAGCGCGTCCGTGAAGGCCGCGGGCAGGGGCCGCCTCCGGGCGCACAGCGAACCGCCGCGCCCCGGGCAGCCCGTCGGGCCTGGGCGCCGTCCCCCGCGGCCCTGCGCGCACGCCCAGCACGCCCCGCCCCGCCCGGCCCGGCCCGGCCTCACCAGCCGCAGCATCTTCACGTGGCCTTTCACGCTGAAGCAGAAGGGGCGGTGCTTCGGCTTCAGGTTCAGCGTCGACATCACGCCTGCGGGCGCGGCTGCAGCGCTTCCCCGCCCCAGGCCGCCGCCTCAGCGCCTCAGCGCCCCGCTCCGCCCGGCCTCGCGCCGCCACCGCAACCGCCGCGCCGGCCGCGAGGCGCCCCCAGGGTTCCCGCCCTCGCGCGCGCATGCGCACGTCCCCGCGGCTCGCGCTCCTACGCATGCGCTCCACGGGGCCCGGCCGCTCGCCGCCGTCGCCTTGCAGGCCGCCCGGGGCTCGCCTGGGGCACTTCCGGGGTGCGGCGGGGAGCCACGCGGGCGGCTCCTCCTAGCACCGCCTTCCTCGCACTGTCAGGCGCCGAGGACCCCGGGGCTTCCCTGCCGGGAGCGTTTCCGAGGGGTGTGCACGCGGGGCATGGGGGGGTGCGCCGGAACCCCTTGCAGGGCCACCCCGGGACGCTGAGCATCTCTAACACCAACTCAGGATTTCCCCTGGTCACCCCGTCTCTCTCCCTTCATGGCACTGACCACTAGCTGACGTGCATCTTAAGAATACAAATTGCGGGACGCCCGGGTGGCTCAGCGGGTGGGCACCTGCCTTTGGTTCAGGTCTGATCCCAGGATGCGGGATCGAGTCCTCACATCAGACTCCCTGCGAGGAGCCTGCTTCTCCCTCTGCCCGTGTCCCTGCCTCTCTCTCTCAGTCTGTGTCTATCATGAATAAATAAATAAATCTTAAAAAAAAAAGAATATAAATTGCACAAAAGCAGGAGCCTGCCAGCGTCCTCTACTCTCCCTGAAGGGTTGCCAGGGTCTGGCACATACTGGATGTAGAATATGTGTATTCTGAATCAATGGTCTGGGCCTCCTGCCCTGCCCCTGCCCCCAGGGGATCACAGTCTGATCCAACAGCCTCACCCCAAGTCACAAACACGTGGAACTTAATCATGAAGTTTTTTTTTTTTTAAACAGCTCTTTTTTTTTTAATTTTTTTTTTTATTTATGATAGTCACACACAGAGAGAGAGAGAGAGGCAGAGACAGAGGCAGAGGGAGAAGCAGGCTCCATGCACCGGGAGCCCGACGTGGGATTCGATCCCGGGTCTCCAGGA
Organism: Nyctereutes procyonoides; assembly: GCF_905146905.1. Lineage (NCBI taxonomy): Eukaryota > Metazoa > Chordata > Mammalia > Carnivora > Canidae > Nyctereutes > Nyctereutes procyonoides. The sequence continues at coordinate 6,283,184 of NW_026575140.1, read as the reverse complement.
TCGCGCCCTGGGCCAGAGGCAGGCGCCAAACCGCTGCGCCACCCAGGGATCCCTTAATCATGAAGTTTATGGAGGACACGTGTTCCCTGTACTAGGTCTGTGGCAGGTATTACAGAAAGCATCAGCTGGGGGTGTGGTTTTCTGGTAGAGCTAGAGACTGAGTGAACCCTCTGGCAAATGACTTCTCTGTCCTAGAGGTGACT